>NC_136108.1:32843564-33443564 GCF_965212315.1 Lampetra planeri | reverse complement strand
CTGCTGCGTTTGCCATGGACGCGTTTTTCCGTCATTGTTCAAAATGGAACCGCGCAGCCGGAATCCTGGAACCAATGTACAAAGCAAAAAAAAAAGCACCAAATATTTGACAAAATTACGGGACTTTGGCTGCTAAACTTATGGGATGTGGCCTGGCAGGCCCTCCAGGCATAATCTGTACATCTCATATTCTACCAGAGAATATTCATCTATTATAATTTACCTGGATTCTCGAATAAAGGGAACATATATTTAGAGTCAATTCTTTAAAAATGCAAATATACAGTTATGAGAAGAAAACAAATATTTAATGAACTCCTTCTACATTCTCCTGTGGCAGAAGCGGGATATAAAGTAAATAGCAGATACAGCAAGATAACCGCCACGTAATAGCCGTACGGCGTCAGCCGTGACACAGCAGCGCGTGCCGTGTTTCAGTGCTTGCCGTGACAGCAGACCCAGAAGACGGGCCCGCCAGACTATAGAGAGCACCGACAACAACAACAACAACAACCCGTCATCGCGCTAAGCTCACAACACTCATGCATAAGGACGGCGCAAGCGCGACAGCGTGTGGAACTGTGGAGCATGAGCGGCGGGGCCCGCCTTGTCGTTTCGGAAGAGCAAAACGTCATCCGAAGGGTCGTCGATAAAACGCCGCCGTCGGAGGCTAGGACCGACCGCGACCGCTCTCTGCGCAGCAAGCTGTGACGCCGAAAGTTATCGCCTCCCTCGGGCGGTGCCGTGAGAGCGAGGGGAGGGGGAGGAAAAAAAGAAAGCGATTCCAGTGTGAATACTGTTACAGCTGCCGAGAATAAAGTTAATATTTAATGTTCTATTATCCAATGCCAAACGTCGTACATTTCGGTAGAAGGCTTTGCGCAAGTCGGAGGCGAGCAGACGCGTGGGAGCGTCAGGCAGCAGGGACAAAAACGTTGGGCTGTTCCACGCGCGTTGGTGCGCATCGCGTGCCGGTTAAAAATGGTCCAACTGTTGCCACCCGGAAGCCGTTTGGCCACAGATTATATGGCTAAATGGTTAACGGGCGGTAACGTACGTCACGTCGACATCTGTGAAAGACGGTCAAGAGGCAGGGGGGGGGGGGCGGAATCAATGAATAGTGTTCACTCAAATTGTGAAAAGACGCGCCCTTAAAACCGGCTGCAGAATTTGTTACCAAGCTGGTTAACGCTGAGTTTTTGTACAAAAAGGACTTTATAAAATGTACAACAGACACAAACACCCTATGTTTTGACGACTCGAGTACCAATCGCTGCATTGGCAAATGACAGCCGTTTGGAAACAGAACCTAAAATGTAGGTTAGCGCACACCCCCTGCGAACACCAGTGTTGCAAGAAAATGATATCACTTAATTATAACAACCAACAAACCCCCCCCCCCCCCCCCCAATAAGAGACAGTTTGTTGAGTAACATTTGGTTAGCAGACCTGCTTTCAGGAAGAGCAAGTACACGAGCACTTCCAATTACATTTGCATTACAGTATATAAATGATTCGTATAAGCCACTGCTATACAGGATATAATAATTAATAATAATGGGTGTAGCTCTTTTCTTAACATGCAAACAGTACTTAAGCCTATGCAGTCGTGCACAAGACTTCCTTGCTAATGTTAAACAGTCAACACTCTTACCCAGATTAATTTGTTCCCTTTGTTTTTTGTAAAGAAAGACACCGCTGTTAATTGGGTAACTACTCACTGCAGTTGTTGCAGTTTTGTTCTTTCGCCCAGGCCAACATCCCCCCCCCACCACCCCGCGTGGAACGCCCTTCCCTGGGCGTGCCTTCTTTGTCGTGCGGAGGTCTTCGTCCCCTTTGCCAACCCGGAGAGCTGCCGGGTTGGCTTCAAACGTCGCAGAGCGAGCGTACACGAGCCAGGCCGAGCGTTACCATGCAAGGTAATGATTCACAACAGCGACGCGTTACCGTTTTTTTTTCTTTCCCACCTCCACCACCCCCTCACCGAAATAAAATCTCACAGCGCCGTCACTTGCGAACGTCGGCACACCCCCCCCCTCTCCCCCTTGCTCGCATTAGCAAGAAGGCACCCCTCACGGAGCGGTAGTGAATCTCAGCGGACTCGAGCGAAGCCGACGTCCCCCGCCCCGACGCACGCGCCGCGCCGACGATGAACGACAACGTCCGCGCGTCACAAGCCGGTCGTTACTTTTTTTTTGGTACGGTTGCAGCAAAAGTTTTGGGGGGTCATCGTCCACCCACCCCCCGCCCCCCAAGGGCCAGGCAGGCAACCGCCCCCCGCGGGTCGGCAGCACGTAACGGTCACCGTCACTGCAACCGAATCGGCGGCACTTTGCCGGCGCAATACCTGGATCGGTGGCGACCCCTGGGCGCACCAGCCGACAGCCGCGAACCGCCCGACGACTCGCGCGTACGACTCCGCGGCAGAAATGAGTGACGGACAGGAAATCGATTGTTCTAAAAATTAAAAATTAGCCTCCGCGTTGGTGGTGGACGGGGGGGCGGGGTGTGGGGCCCTTGATAGATATGCGGATCGGCGATGCCAGCCGAGGAAGCTTTCAAACCGGCGCTCTTGCGTGGATCGCCGAGAGGGCAGAGTCTCGGCGGGGGGAGGGTGTCGGCCGGGCGAGACCGGGGCCATCACCAGCGGGCGCCCCCGGCGGGTGCGACCGGCGCCATGAGGCGGATGCGCGCCTGGTCCACGACGTCCAGGAGGCTCTTGGCGTCCATGGCGAGCGCGTGCGCGGCGGTGAGCATGTGTTTCTTGTAGTCGTGCTGCAGCGTGGTCATGGCGTACTGCTGCGCCAGCTTCATCTTGCCGATTAGCTCGGCCAGGTCCGAGTTGAGCACCTTCTGCGCCATCTCCACCTGCGCATCCCCGGCATGGGCGGCAACACACCACCCTTACACCTCGATTTCAAGACAAGTATTAACTCTTATCTATCATGCATTCATTCGTGTTGTCTCACACCTCCGGCTAGCACCGTTGGCTACATACGGTGCGAAAGAAGTTCAACATACGTACCATACATTGTTGCTGATTGCTTGGCGATTTGGGCATGCGGGTCTATGCTAGGCAATCATGATATATATATAAAATCATGAGCCAAATGGGCCAAGCCAAGGAAGCTCCCACCACAGCCGCTGCATCAAGTGTTGAACGACTTAAAAGCCAATGACCTGAATCCAACTCGTCACTCGTGCAACACAGGGCTCCCCGGTTTTCCTCATCGACCACAGGGCAAGTGCTGTTATCGAGCAACTCTTGGGGCGGATGTTCATATACCGTTCCAGGTACTAATTTTCAGGCTGAACAGACCTAAACTAAACGAAACTATTTTTTTATTGTATCAAGTAAGGCCCACTGAGCTATGTAGCTCTTTTCAGAAGCGACCTAGCCATAAGTGATAGCTCAACGAAATGGCTTATCATCACGTGGAAATGTATTGCAGCCAAATTTCTCTAAAATACTCAAAACGACCTAATGAAGGCCAAAGAAAACATTCAGATATCACAAAGCCATGGACTGATAAGCATAGCCATTGGTGGGATTGGACCGCAGTGCGCGAACCACCGCACTGCCGGTTCCCACTCAAGTCTCCGCTACCACCAATGCTTTTCAAAATCTGTTGGTAAGCACGTGGACATCATCGTGTCATCCGAGACAGACTGTAAGCAGAATGGTCAGGGTAACTATAAATATTTACGGTCCTTTGTCAATTCACTGTTGGACGAATGCCTTCCCACGTCGTGTCGGTCCTAGCAGTTGTTTGACCATACTTCACCACGCTGGTCAGTGCAGGTTGGTGAAGGGAGGGAGAGGGGGATTGGACCGATTCAGATATCATTCACCACCGATGTTGGCCTAGGCTGTGCATCAAACTCAAGTCTCCGGGTTCAAGTCACTGGGGTTCACAGGGCACCCCGCCAACTTTGCAAATCGGAAGGCGGTCACGGCACGCACCTCTCTGTGAGACGAGGACGGGAGCGTGGGGATCGCCTCGTCCACGCTGGCGAGCAGGGTCCTCAGCGACAGCCCCACGTCCTGCGGAGAGAGCGGCGACACAGTCACTTTCGGCGCGACGCTCGCGCCCAAGTCCCGTCGCACGACAGCGGCACACCGCAAGCAGCACGCGCACACACACCGCACCGCCGGGTGCGTTCGTGGCGAGTCGGCGCCCTCACCTTGACCATGGCGACGTACTCGTCGGGCGCGGCGGGCTGGATCTTGGCCGACATCTCAAGCACGGCCTTGACGAGGGCCGTCACGTTCTCGTACACCTTGTCGTTGGTGCGGTCCAGGTCGGCCGTGGGGGGCGGCGTGATCTCCTGCGGGGGGGTCTGAGTCACACGCGCACGACGTTTCGATTGTAACTCTGGTGGGGGGCACGGGGGGGCAGTGCAGGGGGTGGAGGGGGGCAACTCAACTCGTGAATGCGTGACAAGAAGGAAATCACGCCACGAGCTCTGCGTAATGTCCGCGTGATTATGTAACGCCAATTCGTCTATGTTATTCAATGTTTTCGAACTAGGGTTGAGAGTATTTATGCATTAGGCTGTCTGTCTGTCATCTCTCTGTCCGTTATGGGGAGGGGGTGGGCACTAACTGATTAAATAAAGTGAAAGTTGGATATAATGACACCTTGTATAAGCACAGTTCTCATACGAGTAACACATTCTTACATTCCACTGGTGGTTAAAAAGTCCAACGGCGGCTTCCGATAGAAGCACACGACTTAAACTAATGCACGTTGGGAAACGGTAGATATAATCCATGCTTACGCATGATTTGTCTGACGTTTTTTATTGTATTCATATTCAACAGCAAGGCTAGGGGAAGAGCAAGCACGTGGGCTATACAGGTCGGAAACAACATGCTGCATCAAAACATAAAAGCGACTGTTAGTCTCTATAAGAGCGGTAAGCATGCACAACTATTGCTAAAAAGCTCAAAAATAGGAGCAAGGTCAAAATGACACGCAACAATGAAAAGGCCACGTCGGGACAAAGCAGCGCACAGCAACACACGGCTCTCAGCTTACCCTCCAGAGCTGGTAGGCACGCAGATATCGGTAGCAGCGGCACAGAGCAAAATAAAAGAAAATATAATTTAACATTAGTCACGGGCAGACAGAGGCATTTGCGTAAAATTTGCACAAACACAGGAAAAACAAGCTCGATTCAACGGCGACAGATGCAGGTGGACGTCATTAGAAGGTCGGCATGTTTGAGCGTTAGCCCAGTAAACGTAACCACCCGGACAGAGAGCACGAAGCATAGCTGATGACATGCATTGTAAAATAGCAAATGTTGGATTAGAAAAGCAATTAAAACATAATGCTCATGCAAAGGGTAAAAATAATTCATTTGTTCGGAATGTCCTTTTGCAAACATCCAGATTTTATTACGAAATGATTTGCATGAAAGCAAACCTACATACTTTATATCCCAGTTTACAAGACCCTGCTGCCATGTCATATCAACTGCTGCCATTCTGCATAAATTGTCGTTCGTGTCCGTGCACCTTGAATTTCCACAAGTGTGAAAGAATATTCCAAAAGCAATTGCCAATCTTGTTCTGATCTGTCGAGCATCCAATGCCAAGCGATTTTGCGAGCCAACATCTCGACACTGATGAAGCGCAAAAAGGGGACAGCAAGCCACAACCAACGGGATTTCTTTTTTTTTGCCACGTGGGTTTTTGCGTTTGAGCTCTCCGGCTCTGCCGCCGTCTAAGTTTGGTTTGTACCGCGTGCCGTTCGAAGAAGCTCGGGAGCTAAACGGACATGACAGCGAACAACCAGAAAAACACATCGGAGAGGAATAATTGACCAAAAAGTTTCTGCAGATGATTTGTCGAGAGACCTGCACGGCAGCCGCAACGTCTCCGAGCCTGCAACATTTGGAAGCCCAAGTCTCCCACGTCAATTCCAAGTAATTTCATTAAGTGATGCCAAATGCCTTGTAAGGCAAACCACTCGTGAAACCGAAAGCTATTTTCAGATGTGAAGCCACACTAGGGTAAACGCAAACCCAAGGAATAGGGACATTGTGTGTGTGTACGTGTGTGTTCGTGTGCAGAATTGTGCCTTAGCAGACAACGCTCAAAAAGACAACATTTTAAAAACCTCCATGTTCTTGGAAACAATTATGGGGGGGGGGGATGTTTGCACTTTTTAATAAAAAAATCCAAATTGAATTTGATTGTGGCACTAGAATAATGTTTAAATTTTCATGAGGTAGGTCAGAGTTCACGAGAATATTACTCGGAAATATATTCGGAGACAGCACTCGCAACTCGCACTGTTGGCCTCTTAACCTTAAAGTCAATCCCAGATGAATTGCTGCCAGCATAAAAATGTTTCGTGAAATTAGGATGCTTATCGACAGACAAAAGAAAAATTTCTCGCCCACCGCTTTGATGGAGGGGAGCGGAGGTGGGGGGCGACACTATAGACTGAACAGTGAAGATTGGCTCTTGAATCAATTACTTCAAATTGATGAAATTACTTCATTTGTCGCAGCCCTTGTGAGCACAGGAAGGCACGGGAACAAACCGGCCTCGTGTACCGCACGCACAGCTTGAGCGAAATCCATCGGGAGGACCTCGCGATTGATAAGCAATAGAGTCACCGTGCTCTGGGAACAAGCGCAAATCAAAGACGTCACATTGACAACTAGGCAACTGGGCTAGGGCGGGGGACACTTCGCTGGAGGGGGAACGACGGCCAATGGATGAGAATGGGGTGACACCAGGGGTGGAGGCGGCTAAAGGAGGGAGAGGAATTGGATCACTTCACGTGCCGGAGATGGATGGTAGCAACGCAGGGACCGTGAGCGATAGTGATGGCGTGGGAAGGAATTTCGCCCAGTAGTGGATGGGGCTGATGATGATGAAAGGCCCATGGCACGCGCTGCGGTGACGTGGCGAGGCCGTCGCATGCTTGCTGCGTGTTGCAGGAGTTCACGCCGTCTGCTACGCAGCGGAGGTTACTGATCCCGTGGCATCATTTGAAAAGAAGAAGGCCATGTATGATGGTGACACGGTCCAGATTCGATCGATAACTCGCAAATTGCTTCAATGAAAAACACCACGTAGCAACATCGACCCCTACTGGCAGACTAATGCCCATTTTCAAGCTGGTGCTGAGTATACCTTTGTGCCACATTGAGACAGCTGCCACTGGTAGTACCCCTAGGCCAGAGACTGCAGCAGTGCAGCATTGGCATGGTCGAGATGTTAGGCCGAGGAATTTAAACAAGTTTTACATTCAAATGCAAATCCCTTCTCTGTAACCGAGACTGTCAGGCAGGCCGTTGTCATCCCCAACTGAGTGCAGCTGGGATTTGAGCACGTGGTGCCAAGGGTAGGGCCCCCCCCCCCTCACCTTAGGGCCCCCGTTCTGGGCTTCGGGGGCGGCGGTCACCATGGCGGGTAAGCCGGGCGGCTGGGTCGGGGCGCCCGGGCGAGGCGGCTTCCTGGGCGGCGCCGGCGGTTCTGACATGGTCGACCAAGGGAATGCAAGGTTTCACACTCGGCGAGCCACATTCACGTTCACCTCGCTTCATCTCAGAATCAGCATCTTTATTTAAGACTGAAGGAATCCGACGAGCTGCTAAGCTCTTTAAAACTCAGATGTCCGGTCGTAAATCAGAAGGCTCCTGTCGACCCCAACCGCCGGCAGAAAACACGGCGGTGTAGCGACGGCAACGCACGTTACACACCTCGAGGGATCTTTACACATTGCAGTAGAACCCCTCTTAATGACCACCCCTGTTAACAACTAATCGCTTAACGACGGGCCTCCATAGAGCGCAATGTGTTCGCTTCCCGACCATTCCCCTGTTAACGACGGGCTCACAACGAGCACGCGACCGACATTTTCGGCCAATCGGCGAGCTACAAAGTGGTCTGACCAGGCCTCGTCCAATCAGCGACGTTTATTCATGAGCGTTTGGGGCATTGTTTCCATTCAGTGTATGCTGCGCTTTTGAAGTGGAAATGTGAATTGCATAACGACCAAATCACGTAATGACCGTTTTCGTGGAACCAATTACCGAGGGGTTTAATTGTACAAACGTTAAGTGAATTTCGTGGAAATTGTAAATTTCAATGTGGCCATTAAATAAGCCAATGCTTGAGGTTTTTTCGAGCAACTTGTGCCAATATTGTATAACTACTGTGACCCATCAAGGAATATAAAACACATTGATAAACGTAACAACTGTCGAGTTTTGAGAACTTCACCCTTGTAAAACTGTTCAGAAATTAAAACCGGATGCGTGACAAATGAACCACTCACCGGGTTTTCCCACTGGCTGATAGACGGGTTGGTGTTCGGAGCTCTGTTGCAAAGCATACGTTCGAAACGATGAATAGGTGAAATATAAACAAAGCATTTAAAACCCAACACAAGAAAAAAGATAGGTGTGAAACTGCGTCGGCGGTCATGCACGAGCATAAATAACAGAACCTTGACACGCTCAGTCAATAACGCTGCCCTAAAGAGGAAAATATATAACAATAGCCGATGTTTGGAGCAACGGCCGTTCTTCATAGCAGAGAGAGCAAAATAAAATAAGGTTGAAAATGAATTTACAGCCCGATTGTTCGGTGTAACAAGGAAGAGGGGGGTGGCCCAACTAAAACACGGATGAATGCCAAAACATGCGTAATTTTACGGTGTCAAACAATATTTAAACCATTTACCTCAGTAGAATGGGGGGGATGGGAAGACAGTGTTGCTGAATGTTCTTATTGTTTCTTAGAGTAATCGGTTTGCTCGGTCGATCTGGGTAGCTAAGTGCGCATCGGGCCATTGATCCCCGACGAGTGAGGAGCGGCTAACAACAAAACCGGCACGTGAACATCACATTGTTTTGTCGCAAACACGATTAATCCGCAACCCGGATATAATCCGCGGGTAAACCGGGAGTTGACTGCACTGGGTGATTGTTTAGGGTCAGGTCAGGTCACAGCACCATTCCACGATATCCGCTGTCGTGAAGGCCGTCACTGTTCCGGGACGTCCAGTGATCTGGTTTCTGGAGAAAGAAAATCTTGATTTAACGAGAAAGAAAAACCATGCGTGCGCATGGTTTCTGTAACACTTTCCAACGTGTGTTCGTCCAGGGCAGAATGTAACCGCTGGCAACGACGCTTGCTGTCACGCGAGGCCCCGCAAGGAGGCAGCGTGTCTGGAGGCCACGACGAGATGGCACGGCTCGGATAGCGGGGGCTCTGCCGGGGAGGTGTGAGAAACGCCTTGAGTCGATATCGCCGGATTTCTCGACACGGTCGGTCCCCTAAGTGCAACGTAACTTTACGCAAACGAGCGCCGTTCTTATTGGATCACCATTACGTGCGTTACCACGCCCCAAAGTGAAAGGCAGACGGACAGAGCTAATGCTTTTGAGCTTAGTTGAAAAGTGTAAAAAAAGAAACTGCCACAAAACTTAAATAACAACAATGTTTGGGTTTAACTACAGACTCTACAAGAGGAAGGGGCAGATAGATTCCAGTCCAGCTCACACTCGTTTGCACCTGATGAGTTAAATGATGACGTCATCTACTGCTGCTCTATTTAAGACCGGGAGCAAGAGCAGAGCCTCACCATTCTTGCGAATTGCCCATGATGCTGGATGCAATTACCAGCGAAACGTCGTACTCAAAAATTGTAAATGTTGTGATTTCACTCTTCAACACACCGGTAGGCTAAAGTAGTGAACCATTCGTCTTTTGTCAACGTGACATGTTTTTGCTGATTGGCCGTGTCGGGTGGTGGAGGATTACGACACATTTATAAATAACGCGATCTAACCCAAAAAAGTTTATTATGAATAATATTTTGTCGCGAAAGCCTACACGTGTTAAACTCACACTCGTTTCTCGTCGAGAATCATAAGCTACACAGTGCTGAACAGAATGTATTACTGCAGTCTCTAGAAAAGCCTGACACCCAGCAAATAGAGAAGTCTGCATGGCATTGCACTCAACCTATAAATAGCCAGTATCCAGACAAGGATGTGCTTTAGCCTTGGGTTTGGAGTATAATTAGACTTAAGATAACATCCAGCCTTAACGGGTATTATTACCATTCTCAAGAAGGTTAGGGGAGGCTGGACTTAGATAGTGCGGGAATTTGTTGAGAAACTACAAACAAGGTACAACGAGAAGGGCAATGGAGATGACACTGGTACAGAGCTCGGGGAGCAGAGGGAGACCGAGGGTGAGGGGGGAGGACGCGGTGGAACGAGATACGAGGACAGTGGACGTGACTCGAGAAGAGGCGCAGAATAGAAGCATGTGGAGGAAGAAAATCTGAGGAGCTGACCCCATGTTAAACTAAACTATGTTTTATTTTACCAGGTAACCGCCCACTGACAACTCGTTCAGAAGCGACCTGGCCACAAATTATTGCACAACGAAGTGACTTATCACGTGGAAATTTATACCAACCAAATGCTCTGAACGCACATGGATTCTAAATGTGGAGGGAAAAAACCAGAGGACTCGGAGAAAAATCCACGCGACCACGGGGAGTACATGCAAACTCCAAATATACAGCAGGCTTCAGGGTCGAGCCCACGATCTCCTGTATACCAGGCGAGGTAGTTAACATCTCGCCACCGTGGTGCCCCTTGCAACAATGGGATGTCTAATTTGGAAGATAACATCCTAAGTCGATAACAAATGCGCACCAAACATCCCTGGCCCCCAAAAGATTTTGCTCATACAACCATGCATTCGAGCGAAGCAGGACAGAGTTTGTACCAGAAGGCGTTCCTCATTCTCTAGCCACTTCTCATCGGCAACCATATCCTGCTGCTGCTGATGCAGCCGTTGCTCCAGCAGCGCTTGCTCCAGCTCCATGACCCGGCGAGCATGCTCCGGTCCGTCGTAGGACTACCGGGAGAGAAAATACATTGCTCAATATTAGGCGCCTCGTAGATTTTCGCGGTTGTGCTGCATGGCTATCCCGACATGTTTTTGTTGGGGTAGCGCAACGTTTTGTTCGCCACGATGTCCGAAATTTCGGAAGAATCTGCCAGAAACGACGAGCAAAACGTCGGGAAGTCGTGCCAAACACCCGCAACTCGAAAACACATCGGAGAGCTGGGCACTGAGCTGGAAGCTGCTCAATGTGTGCATCTGTGTTTGCTGTGAAGCTCCCAGAATCACTCACTTACCAAGGTAAACAAACGCAGGTGACAGGATTCACTGCCCAGGGGCTGGGTGGAATGATGCGGTGCACAATAAATACTTTTACATGCAGAGACAAATATGGGAAAACGGCGGTGATGCCTGCTTATTTATTTTGTTACTTATATTCCCTCTAAGGACAAGTCCACAATTATTACGTAGTTAAAAATGTAAGAGCCGTTCGTATTTTTGTTGCCGTGTCTTCCTTCGCCAAACACCCCCCGTCCCCCCCGCCCCCCACCCCACGTTCGCTGGCACCAGAACACACCTCGCTGCTGATGGGGCGCGCAGGCGAGAGCTCGCCCGAGTGTGGCTGGATCCAGGTGTCACTCAGGGGACCTGTGCTCTGGTAGATGGGCCCCGCCACAGCTGGCATCGCCACCGAGGATCCCACCGCCTACGGGATCAACAGATTTTGCAAGCTGCTGCTGCTGCTGTTCATTCATCAAGCACAGTCGGCCAAGGACCGTTGCGTCAAGCATGTAACCTCTTGCGACAGCATTCACGTAAACCGCTCTTGCTGCTATACCCCGGCATCTCGAGTAATTTGTTTGATCCACGGATCACGGGGGTGGCGCCATTCCTTTGAGGGTTGCAGTCCACTCCGAACATCGACCGCCAATGGAAGTGCGCAATCTGCTGCAGGAGTTTGCGCATCAAGGAGGGGCTGCTACTGCTGATAAACAACTATGGTCAGCTTCCACACCATGATTTCCCAGAGCCGTAAACGCACGGGATTATAATCGTCACGCGTGGACTATGGGGTTATCAAACGCGCGCCATTACAGGCATCTTCGGCTTGAAAAAACAGCTGAACATCATTTAATGTTTAGACCCTCGATACAATTCAAGGTCTGGGTTGACTCATTAGTTGGGGGGGGGGGGGTGGCGGAGAGTCCTCTTCTGCTTAAACTCATCGCCTAAACCACAGAGAAAAAAATCAATTTGACAAAGGATAACATAGCGACAGAAGGCAGAGGAAGACGTGGTAAGAGACGGAAGCGAGATGAAACTAGAGAATTCGGAGGCCGCGACTGAACAAGAACAACGAAGGAGAGGAAGCAACGGAAGAAAACAGGAGAGGCCATTTCCCGGGATTGGGAAGTTACAGGCCAACAACAACAACAACCTCATCGATAATTTCACCACAGGTCAAACGAACCGCTCGAGTCAAAATATGCACGTAGTTGTGTGTGGCGAAAGCTTGAGAAATTCAATTGCCCGTCACGCAGCTTAGCCCCGAAGACCACGTTCACATTTTTTGTTACATTTATATTCCAATCGTGACCGTGAGTGAGCGTACCTGGTGATGGTTCATGTGGGGGTGCACTGGGCTCCCGTGGGACATGTCCACCACTCGACCTCCTGGAAACGCCGGTCTGCTTGGCTGGAAATGTAAAGCGTTCATTCATTCATTCACTCGCCCACTCACTTATAAAACCAACAAAAAAAATGTTTGCTCGTGTTTACAGCTCGAGGCATGAACATTAACCAGTCGCTATAATTAATGAATTGGTAGTCCGTGACAACTAGGGGCTACGCAGTGACGAGATATAATCTCCCTCGCCTGGTATACAGGATAGTGGGTCTGATCCCGACCCTGACACTTGTATATTTGGAGTTGTCATGTCTCTCTCCCCGTGGTCATGTGGATTTTCTCCGAGCCCTCCGGTTGTTCCTTCTGCATTTAGAATCAACATGCGTTCATGATATTTGGCCGCTATAAATTTCCACATCGTTGAGCTATCAGTTGTGGCCAAGGGTGGCTTGTGAAAAAGAGTTAGATCGCTCAGTGGGGCCATAACTGGTAAAATAAAATAGGTTTAAAAAAATATTACTAGAGAGTGGCTGCTAGACGCCGGGAGAATTGATGGAAACTGCTCAAGTGTAAATACACAGATATGCGTCGTACAAAAACAGACACTTGAGTTTTGAAAGCCGAAAATAGCTGGGGGGGAAAAATAGGCATTTCCACAAAAGTCAAGAGTGTGGAGGTTGCTGTGTTTGCTGCAATTGTTTTTTGATTTCCCATCGATCAGCTCCCAAATGCAAACGACAAATTGTCTAGAACTTCACCTCGTCATACGCGGAAAAACATAATAAACAATATATTTCAAGAAAATATCTCCATACAGTAATGACTTTGATATTGTGCTGTGCCCACGCAGGAGACAGGCAGCCAGTCACACGGAGAGGAAAAAAGGTAGGTCTTGAGCCTGGATTTAGACAAGGACATGGAGTCGACAACACGGACGGCTCGGGGAAAGAGAGTTTTAGACAATGGGGGCAGCATAGAAGAATAAACGATCTCCCACTGAATGAAGGTTGACTGGAGACATGAAATGAACGTCATTGAATTGGCTACGAAAATATGTTTTAAAGGCTTGGTTGCTTGAGTGGAGAGTACGTGGAGGGGAGTAGAGTGAGGTAAGAGGAGAGAGGGAGGAGAATCGTGAAGACGGTGAGTTCAATCTTCATATTTATCTGGGATTGCATTGGGAGCCAGTGGAAGGATTTGAGTTTTCGGGCAGAGTAATCTTGGATACGGGGGCCACGGTGGTGAGACGTTAACTTCCTCACCTGGTATGCAGGAGGTCGTGGGTTCAATTCTGACCCTGATGCCTGTATGTGCGGAGTTTGCATGTGTCTCTCCCCATGGTCGCGTGGATTTTTCTCCGGGTCCACTGGTTTTTCCCTCTTCAGATAAAATCAACATGCGCTTAGAGTGTTTGGCTGCTATAAATTTCCACGTGAAAAGCCACTTCGTCGAGCTGTCATTTGTGGCCAGGTCACTTCTGAAAAAGAGCTAAGAGCTCAGTGGTTCTTAGCTAGTAAAATAAAAATAAAATGAGTTTCATAGATCAATTTAGTAAACAGCCAAGTGGCTGCATTTTGCATCATTTGGGAGTTTGGAGGCCTACGTCGGACTCGGGGAGACCACAGAGGAGAGGGCTGCAACAGCCGAGTCAAGACGCGACGAAGGCATGCGCAGGAGATGTTCCACAGACAAAGGTTAAGATGGTCCCGAAATAAATATAGCCTAGACCTGGCGAGGAAAGCCACCGGCAAATGAGGTTCAAATGCTCTTACTTTAGGGGGTGCCTCGTCGGCCCCTCCGGCTGTCCACGGCGGCGCTATCCGCCGATGATCCCTCTTCTGTCGGTCCTCCTGCTGGGTCTTCTCATCCTCGTAGATGTCGCTGCACCCAGCAAGGCCACAAGCGTGCGGACCACGGAATGCCAGCGTGCGTCAGTTACAAACCGTGGCTCCGTCAACGCACGGCTACGTTATAGCATCGTTGTTAACCCTTTCCCAATCTGATGACGTACGTGTGCGTGTACAGTGGCGATGTTTGCACACTGCACCAGGTACTAATTTTAGTCAACGTAGGGGAGGGCCCAGGATCGGTTCAGATAATCGTCACCGGTGTTGGCCATGAGCAGGAATCGAACTCGTGTCGCCAGGTTCCTAGCGCAGCACGCTAACCGCTACAATATAGCTCCCCACCGACCGACACACACGCGCACGCCCGTGCACCTTAGCTGCTGCTTGAGGTCGAGAAAGCGCGGCCGCTTGCTGGGGTCGTAGGACCAGCACTTGGTCATGATGCTGTAGAGAGTGGGCGGGCAGTTGTGAGGCATGGGCAGACGCTCGCCGTTCTCAATGCGCCCGATGATGTCGTTGTTCTTGACGCCCTGGAAGGGCTTCACTCCGAACATGAGGATCTCCCACATGCACACACCTGCAAATGACAGCAACAGCTGGATTGGCGTTGGCCGACGAAGCTTGTACTCATCTTATTGCGAGTCAAAACGTCATGCATATTCACGTACGTATGTATGTTCAACTACTTTCGCACTGAATGTAGCCAACCGTGCTAATCGGAGGTGCGGGGGAAAGGACAACAAACTAAACACAGAAAATTACTCTTTAGTTCTTTCGGTAAAGTCACGTAGAAAGAAAAAAGTAAATAAATAATAGATCACGACGTTTCTTTCTATGTGACTTTACCGAAAGAACCAAAGAGTAATTCCTGCAGTCACGAAAGCTTCAAATCAAGATTAAACACAGAAAGCATTTCAAAAAAAAAGTTTTCAATGCAGATTTTAAAATGCATAGCTCCAGTGGCTTCCAAGTATTGGAAGGAAGAGCGTTCCAGACGGCCACAGAAGCGAATCTGAAAGCGCGTGATGCAGTGACCGTTTTAGTTCGATGGCTAGCCAAAAGCCACTGCCAGGATGATTAGAGTTCGCGTGATGTTTTATGTTCCTTTACGAGATCAGCAAGGTATTGTGGTTTATTTGTGGCAGGCACTTTGTGTAATGAGTGCGACCCTGTAATGTATACGTGGGGCAATCGGAAGCCAATGCAGCTCGGCGAGCACTGGATGGACACGGTCAAATCTTGCAGTACCCGTCACAACACGTGCCAGAGAATTGTGTACACGCTGCAGCTTGGTTATAACAGACGTCCCGTATCGTCACATAGGGGCTAAGGCGCCAGTATTCCCAGTTGAGGAACACATGGAAAGTCATGAAGCAATGAAAAAAAATCCGAGTTATTACATTCGATCAACATGCCAGCTTACCGAACATCCAGACGTCACTGGCGGAGGTGAACCTTCGGAAATTTATGGATTCAGGGGCCATCCACTTTATCGGCAACTTCCCTTTGGAGGCTGTGAAAACATTTTTTAAATGTGTTAATATTTTAGTCTGTTATTTTGAAAAAGTAGCTAATTTATCCCAAAGGAGACCTTGAGAAACAAACCACTTTACAAAATGTCTCCGTGCAGAACGTTAAATAATACATCCATTAAAATAAAACCATTGGGCAAAAACTTCATCTTCGGCACGCCGATGATGAATTAATCATCGGATTTTGAGTGCGATGATTGATTGTGCTTTAAGAAAAAAAATTTAAACTTAACAACCCGACATACTACTTACGTACACGCAATCGACCAGGAGCCAGCAGGAGGCCTCTCGCAATCACTAGGCCTGCTCAGCTGTGCCATCGGATGTTTCACTTCAGGAACCGAATTCAGTGCCACCCCCCCCGCCCCCCTCGGAGCTCAACGTCGGGCGTCGTGCCCAACGACAGGGTGGGCCACGACCCCGAAATTGCAACGGAGAAGGCTCTCTGCACCTCGCAATTCATCATCAACAGAGTCGCGCTCCTTTGACCGGGCGGGTAATGGGCACCCCGTCGGGCGTTCTCCCGCCGGCAGCAGGCAGTCAACAACCCGCCGCACGCGGAGGCATACTAATGGTACAAATAATCGTTGTTGTAGCTTATTCGCTGCCTTTTCACAATGTTTCAAGGCGTAAGGACAAAGATAATGAAGAAGACAACGGGTGGGGCAAATAGGGGGCCGAGAGGAACAAAGTACATTTTAAGAAAGCTATTGCAGATGTGCATTTAGTCAGCACTTAATATATCAACAATAATATCTGAGAGGCCAATATCCAATGGTAGGGTGCTCAACAAGTAGGGAGTTCCAGAGAAAAATTCCTGCGACCACGGGGAGAACATTCAAACTCGAAATATACAGCAGACGTCAGGGTAGGGATCAAACCCACGACCTCCTGCATACCAGGCGAGGGAGTTAACATCTTGCCACAGACAGCCAATGCAACGATGCATACGACGGCAGACGCGCGGGAAGGAAAAGGAGGCGCACACAGCGCAGAGCGAGCAACCGTGGTGCAGACACGGTGTGGTCGCGGTGCGGACGCTCGCCCCGTACCCTTGTAGTAGGTGTCGTCCTCCATGTGCCGCGACAGCCCAAAGTCGGCGAGCTTCACGCAGTCCGCCGACGACACCAGCACGTTCCTCGCCGCAATGTCTCTGTGGTGTGGCGAAGGCAAGACACAAGCTCGTCAAGCGTCAGAATCATCAGAGTATGTATTTATGCTGGAGGAGGAATCCTACAACTATTTTTACGTTACCAGGTAAGGCCCACTGAGCTATGCAGCTCTTTTTCGGAAGCGACCTGGCAACAAATTATAGCTCAACGAAGTGGCTTATCATGTGGAAATTTACAGCATCCAAATTTTAGAAACGCATGCTTCTAAATGTGGAGGGAAAAACCGTTGGACCCACAGAAAAATCTACGCAACAACGGATAGAGATTTGCAAACTCCAAATATACAGGCGTCAGTCGGGATCGAACTGACAACCTCCAGTATATCAGGCGAGGGACATAACATCTCGCTACCGCGAATCCAATGAGCTATAAAGCTCTTTGTCTTAGATGTCAGGTCGAGGCGGGTCACAATGTTACAACAATAAACAAAACAAAAACGCGTTTGGAGTAGTCAACGTAGGGGAGGGCCCAGGATCGGTTCAGATAATCGTCACCGGTGTTGGCCATGAGCAGGAATCGAACTCGTGTTGCCAAGTGTAGGAAAGGTAATCAAACGACTAAACTAAATGTGTGGCTCCTTTTATGAGGATAGCGATTTGTTTTTTTCACAGACTGCCCTATGCAACTGGGCAAGTCTCGAGAGCACTCTTCCACGCGATTCCAAAATATTTGAAAGTGCACCACCCAGTGGCAGCACAAGCTGACTCGGCACCCAGTCTGCAAGCGGGCATCAGTCTTGCGAGCCGGGGATAATGTCTACTGCTGCTGCTGCGAGTAATACCAATTGTGGTAATTATTCTCAATGCACCGCTTGATAAAGGTATCTCTCCCCGCCGTGTTGGTCGCGGAGATTGTTTTTTTGACGACACCGGTAGGTGGTGAAGGGGAGGCTCAGGATGAGAGGCAGATATCACCCGCGACCGATGTTAGCCGTGGCCGGGATTTAGCATCAGTTTGTTGCTCGGTTGGCTACGTACGGTGCGAAAGATGTTCAACATACATACATACATAGTGCGCTCACCACCGCATTTATCGCTTCACTCTAGAACCACATAACCGAGCTAAATAAAAATGCACACACGTTGCATATTTTTTCCATGAAAAAGAATACTGCAAAATACCTTAAGAAACTAAAAGGTGCTCTTGTAAGTTTGGACTTAAAAATAAGCAATAAATATTTCAAGTAGGACCTCCACCAAAGAGGCGGAACAAGAAAATCAGCGAGTGTGCAGACACGAGGTGGACTATTACATCGCAGGATCACGAGAGATGGTGGCGGCATGGGGAGGACTTCACCAAATTTTGGATTGGCCACGGCTGATTATGACGACGATGATCATGTTGAACGATATTTGCAAAACCTTTCCAACACAAATATATTTCAAAACGTTACACCAAAATAGGAGCGTGCACTCGTTACCTGTGCACAATCTTTTTGCTCTCCAGGTAGGAGAGGGCCGTGCTGAGCTGGTAGATGTAGAGAATGAGCGTGCCCAGGTCCAGTGTGTAGCAGTTTGACTGCAGGTACGAGCGCAGCTGCAAGCAAACGACAAGATAATAACTCACCAACATCCTCAAAAGACAAAGATACCCATATAGCCCTCTACGGGCTCTTGGGGCAAGTGCTGTTAGCGAGCAGCACCTACCAAGGCCGGCATGGCACAAGAGGGGTGTGTGTGGGGGGTTATCAACGCCACGCCTGGCCACCAGTGTCTCTCTAGTGTTCCGTTTACACACCACACAGAGTCCTCATCTAAGGCCAAGTCGACCTAGGGGAGGCCCAGGACGAGTTCAAATATTCACCACGGTTATTGGTCATGAGCGGAAATTGTACTGGTGTCGCCGGGGTCATAGCGTGGTGCGCTAACCACTACACTACCGCCACCCACCCACGTCCCCACAGCGGACAACGCACAGGGCACAAACAGGTTAAAAACGGGCATCAGATCGGATCAAACTCCATTTTCATACAGCCTTGCAGATAACGACAAATGAAGTTCCAGGGCAATTAATACTCATTAATTCTTCCGTTACTGCCAAGCTCTGTGAATCGATATAAAATTGCAAAGAGACAATTAGTGGAAATTGCTCAGACGAAACGTACTTTTCTTTTACGTTGCGTTAAAAACGGTCACGGCAGAAACCGCCGGCGAAAGGTCTTCCGTGTCACAGGCTGCGCTATTTACCTCCCCGTACTTGCACAGCTCCATCACGATCCATATGGGCGGGTCCGATATGACGCCGATCAGCTTGACGATGTGCGGGTGATCAAACTGCCGCATGGTGTCTGGCGTTCCCGCAAGCCGAAGCACAACAGTCAATGCACAACATTATCCTTTTACTGGCAATTTCAAAACCAGGACAAGAATCAATAGTACGAGTGTATGCCTAAACGAGTGACATTCACGTTGTTCTCTGCGATGCATTTTTTTGAAGGCCGTTGTCAATCCAGAATCAGAATATTTATTTATACTGGAGGAATCCGATGAGCTATAAAGCTCTTTTCATAGAGGTCCAGTAGGGGTGGGTCACAACGTTACAACAAACAATACAAAAACACAATTGGAGTGCAAAGTATTGGAAAGGTAAACAAATCACTTAAACATATATAAATAAAAGTATTTTTTTATCTTACCAGGTAAAATAATAAAAGTAATAATGGAAATAAAATAAAATCATTATTTTATTTCCATTATTACTTTTATTAACTTTTAATTTTATTTTTTACCTACGTGACTTTACCGAAAAAACCTAAGAGTATGAATCCTTGCAGTCACGAAAGCTTCAAATCTAGAATTACCAGGTAAAGCCCAATGAGATATTAACTTATTTTTCAGAAGTGACCTGGCCACAAATGATAGTTCAACAAAGCGGCTTATCATGTGCGAATCGTGGGGGTTGTTTGACCATACTTCACCATGCCGGTTAAGGCAGGTTGGTGTAGGGGCCTTAGACTGGTCACATCTCACTCGCCATTGATGTTAGCCACGGCTGCGAATCAAACTCAATGTTGTGGGCTTCAACGCTCCGTGCACTAACCGCTGCACCACTGCTTCACCCTCCCTGAGCAAATGAATGGCCTCAATGATTTATTTTCATTTAGGCCGTGCGCCCAGTGGGATGTGTGTGGTAGGTTGCTGTGTTGGACAGCCCTTATCCCAAGCAATAGGCGATAAGGGGCCTCCGGGAAAGGGGTATAAGGGGCTAGGCCATGAGATAAGGGGCCATCAGGAATGTGGGATAAGGGGTGAGGGCATGGGATAAGGTGCCTCCGAGAATGTGGGATAAGGAGCTAGTACATGCGGTAAAGGTCCTTCAGGAAAGTGGGATAAGGGACTAGGGCATGGGATAAGGGGCCATCAAAAATGTGAAATAAGAGGCGAGGGGCACTGGATAAGGGGCCTCTGGGAATCTCAGCGTAGCTACTTACACGCCTCTTGAAGAAACTTCTCCCGAACGCTGTCCGAGCAGCTCTCCTTGCACGTCTTCACAGCCACCGGCATGTTTGGGTCGCTCTGTGTGCACATACAAAAGCATTCGGCATAGGGAGATTTAATTGGGGGGAAAAAATGCGTATTAAAAATAGAAAATGCTCGACATGTGGGAACGACATATACAGCATGCGCCATTGGTGTATGCATCAATAATTTAAACAACGCACGTAGTAATAATAACGAAAAGACAACCGCCAAAATAACACGGACAATTTTTTTTTACACGCGCAGGGTGTGCAACAAATAAATGTTTTATATATCCGAAGAACATTAATAACGTAACAAAGACGGTACACGGTCAGCAAATGTAAATGCCTGTTCCGACTCACTGGTTCCTAACCTCACATGCATAATTCATTCATTCATTCTGCCAGCAAGGAAAAAAAATAGAAAAGCAACACATTGTTTGGTGTGTAATCCCGGTTGAGGCACGCACGTCCTTATAAGGTTTCCAGTGCCTGCCCAGCTACACGGGGAGGCTCATTAGGCGACGCATACGTGCACGTGGGAAGGGAAGCTCACCGGACTCTTGTAAATGCCCTTGTGAACATCTCCAAACTGCCCTTCCCCTATACACGTCACCAACTCCACCTCGTCCCGAGGGATTTCGTAGTCCCTTGCTGCACGAAACAAACAAGCAAGCGAATGAACACAAGCGCAAGTGCTCGGGCACAGTAGATGGGACGCACTTTAAGTGCACACCTGATATGATTAACCGCTCCCAGTTTTCTGTGGAGCCAAGAGGGCATTTAATGGGAAAATGTAAGCTAAGCCTGACATTTTGCAGTCTCATGCCATTTTAAATAACTCCGATAACAAAGCGGCACATTTCTGCACGTGCATACAGCAACACTTTGGGATGTTCCTCGACTCAGTCGAAATGTGCCAAAGGTAAAAAGAAGCTCGTCATGCTTTCACATATCACAAGGCGATTGGGGGATCCTACATTTCACGATGTGTCTGCGTGTTTACGTATGTCTGGGTTGGGAGCGGGCGGGCGAGCGGGCGGGTGGGTAGGGGTTGCGGGGTGATAAAAAAAAAACAAAGAACAGTATCAATTACGTTTTTGGATGCACGAAGCTCACAACACAACGCATGCTTTCTTCCCAGCATAAATCAATAAAACAATAATGTAAAAGCGCGATGCTTTGTACGAACGGCACGAGCAAATGGAACGAGCAGTTGTGTTCGTAAGGAGCGAAGCCCATACCTTCAACTATCCCACTGCTTTCTGCATTGCCATTCAGGGGAAAATACCAAAGAAAGAAGTCCAGTTTATGTTTCTACCAACCCTTGCACAGAGACCGGATACACATAGCACTACAGAAGCATCGCAAATACAAGAAAAATATACACGGTCAGTTTGCAGTGAGTGTCGCTAAGAGCTGGAAAGAATATCGGGGCTCTCAGCATTGCAAAAGCCAGCGCTTCAATTACCGAAAGCCAAACTGGCAAATTAAGGGAAGACCGCGTGTCGCGTCGCGGTAATGATCTCCGCTGCGCCATGGCGGCTCGGCAAATTTGCTGCCGAGACCGCACAACCAGGGCCAAGGAGCAGCTGCTTGGCAAACCCTGCCCCTGTCAGGAGCATGGCGGGGGTTGGGTTGGGTTGGGGGAGGGCGGGGCGCCCTGCCCGTAAAGCTGAAGCCGCCATATGGAGTCGAACATCGCGACCGTCGGCGAAGACACCGCGAGGATTTGCGGCAAACGCGAGGATTGGTGGGGGGGTCAAGGAAAGAAATTTGCGGTGGATGCGCGCGATTTTTTTAGTTGCCAAGCTCTTCGCCTCGATTCTCTCGCAGCGAAAAAACTGGCGGTGGGACGGCTCAATGGCCTCCACCCATGCGAGCGGCGAGCCACCTGAGATCCGTGTGCCGAAGGGCACCACCGTCGTACGAATCACCTCTCACGTGTAGGTCCCCCCCTCCCCCGCCACTCTCACGTGACCGTCGATTTGGAAGTGATTAACAAATATGACAAGAGGTGTGCGAGGGCGGTCGATCGTGAAAAAACTCGGAAAAGAGCTGCGGGTTACTCACTGGACGGCATGTTGTAAGTGTCTTCATCGTCCACGATCTCGGCGTAGTCGTCTGTATCTGCAATCGAGGAATCGCACATCGTGTTTGAGAGCGGCTGAAATGTCGAGCTCTTTGCAGACGGCATTCGGACGGCGAATCAAAATAAATAAATTATATCGTGGAAAACGCTATTATTATTAGCGCTTACGGGACACCAAAGGCCACGAATGGGTCCCCTTACTAGCCTGGAATCCATCGCAGCGGAATAGACAAACAAGGAGAGAATAGAGTTTTGTCAGCCCATGAGTGGGTGGATGGGCAATTGGGCAGGGGAGGAGGGGGAAGCAGAACGCGAAAGTGGGTGGGCGTGAGATTATCAGGCCTCCGGACACGGAGAATGTGGCAGCTCTGAATGGGGCCATTGACGTGCCGGAGGCATGTGCGGGCGGGCGATATCCACCGAGGCGACCAAATTTACTGCCGCGTTTATTATCCTCCCGTCGCGAAGCGGCCGGGGTCTGTTCCTCGCGGCCGCGGCTGGCCCCTCTTAATTTACAAGCCGCCACCTCCGCCTTTGTTTCGTGATACCGTTAATTAAACGTCGGCCTCAAATGGCCCGACGGCCATCCGCACACCCGTCGTCCGCGCGCGCGAGGTGTTAACAACGGCAAAACGCGACTCGGGCGACACGTGTGAGGGTGTGTGGCGCGGTTAGCAAGACAGCGGGTGAAACAGCATGTAAGACGTGTTACCGTCACTAGTACTGCTGGCTGTTATGTCCAGTGGGCATGTATGCAGCGGAGAGGAAAGGGAACAGACAAAGAGAAAATGCACGTGAGAATACCTGGGGTCGCTACAAACATCTGCGTGCTGTCGCCGGTTTTACATCGTGCCCAATCAAACGCAACGAATACGCCGACACGGCGACTCTGGGACGGTACGACCGAAAGCCGGAATAACAATTGAACAAAACGAGCTGGGAAGGCCGCAGTGCTGACCGGCGCTTCAGCAGCTCGCGCTGCGCACACGCAACGCCCACCGTCTCTCTCTCTCCCTGCTGACCTCTGCGGCGCATGCATGTTGAAGCGTTTTACGCGCGTGCACGTCAGTCGTCCCCCCGTCTGCACGGTCACCGGGAAGAAGGTACAGAAAGGCCACGGCGACGTTTCATATGCGTAAATGAATCGATGGATTAACGCGAGTAAAAAAAACCTGGGAACTCTTAAACCAGTGGCTGTCGTCAATGCTTGCTGCTCCAGTCAGCAGATGAGTGCTTCGAGCATGCTGTTAGAGTAGCAGCTCAAGTGAAGTGAACAACAAACGGGAGTGCATGGATCGCACCGAGGCAAGCTTTTGCATTCTCTGCAATAGTTTTTTTATACAACAGACGTTTCGTGCATGTACCCTTTCATCACCCGATTCACCTGGATATTAATAGGGTAGTTCCTACAGCAAGGGTGGAGAACCTCTAACTTACTAAGGGTCCAATGTGACATTCAGACACCCTTTGGCAGGCTCACGCATTAACACCCACTTTAGCGCTATCCATTAATAATGCACCAACAAAAAACACAATGCTCATGTCGAACAAGTATTTTATAAAGACCCCTTGCAGGGACAAAGGCGACTGATCAGGCTCAAGTTAGAAACGGCGCTGTTGCCAGGCCAAAAATATTCCCCTCTAGTAGCCGATCAGTGCGACCAAGATGCTCGCAGAGATGGATAAACATCGTTTGGAAGCGCCGTTTCACAGTGGCAGATCTCGTGTGGCTGTGGGCCCGTGTGAAACCAAGCCACGGGCTCGTGTCTGGCCCGGGGGATCGTAGGTTCCCCACCCCTGCCCTACACAAAATAACGCCACAATGCAGTTGAAAAAAGGAGACACTGGCCAATTTTGCAAGTGGTTTTACAACTCTTCCAAGACACTGTGTGGTGGGGGGGGCAGTGCAACCCTTGAGCAGCACACGCAGGGATTAGTCACACGAGCAGCCACGCAGCACACCGTCTGCTGCAACGCAGACGTCCGCTCACTCAGAATGTACCCTTGCGCCGGCGATGGGAACAGCTCAGAAAAGGGAGGAAAAACAGGTTGCCTTTCTTGGCTGAAAAATGAAAGAAAGAATATATTCAACCCTCTCGAAAGACGAGCGAGCATGAGAAGAGACAATTAAAACAAAACAAGGAAGCTGGATTGGAGAAAGACGGGCTTGTTAAAATTCATCCCAACAAACGCAAGACGCAATCTCATGGTGCCGGTGTGCTCACAATAGGGCACCGTGTGACCGTGTGCTCGAGTGAGTGTCTCCGGTCATCATCCCGCGATGAGAGGCGGCAGCAGCGTCACACGGGGAGAGCGTTTGCATGCCGCATATCACGGTCACCATTAGACGCTTGGCAGGAGATGGAGCCACTTTTCCGCGGCTTGAAGCACCAAATTAAGCATTCACAAAGGGGGACTTCGCAGATACATAGATGTACTTCGTCTCATAAGGGCGCTATTATGCCGAGATGCTTTTCACGAGTGACGTAAGGCGGGACGCGTATAAAGATAAACACCGTGCACGCAAGCCATTAAAAACGCCCACATACATCTTTCTGCGGAGCAGGACGGCTTTTCATCTAATAGGAAAGGGGGGGGGGGGGGGAGATAATGCACACAGTGCAGTGCAGGGGAAGGAATGGCTACCAAAAGAAGCAACACTCAATTATTTATGAGGCTCTCTGACAAGGGCAGCTCACACGGAGCAGTCCCACCTCTCTGGGATCGGTCATCTGCAAATGGCCATGTTGTACTTCTTGCTATGGATTCCTCCACCCCCCCCCCCCCCCCCCCTGGAATATTCAGCTATTGCAATTAAGCCCACTGTGTGAGGCCATATGCCAACATCTCCTCGGAAAAGCCAGAGGTAAAATAAATGGGGGTGGTGGGAACAGGGCAGGAATTATTTCACTTAGGTTGCATTTATTACATTATAATGCCCATTGGGCGTTTTTTTAATGTAAAAATTTGACGACAGGTCAAGTGCACATACCCGAGCCATAATCTCAGGACGAGACAAAAGCAATGTTTACACGTGTTGCTATAAGTTCCAAAGCATGCCGTTGTAGATGCGCAAAGTGCGATTGTTTAAATTCGTGCAACTGTTCCATTCAGTTTTGTCTATTTAAAACAAATTTATACTCTCACCCTAATCAAATATTTGTGTTTTGCTTTGGGTGCTCGTGTCATGAGCGGGTGTATCGGTCATAGCTCAAGCGAAAGCAAAGGTGGAAACCAAGTGATACTGTCCAGGACTGGCAATGCTGGCCATCGTCCATTTTTCAGCAACTTTTCATTTTATTTTTCTCATTCAACTTTTAGTTTGTTTCATTACCCTCGATTATCCCATGATAAGTAACACCCCCCCCACCGCTCTCAAGGGAGCGTCTTACCGGCAATTATAAATAAAACCAGAGCACGTCAGCATTCTGCCGAACTGGTGTCTCCGGACCCGCACTGCAAACATTCATTTGGAACGATCGTTCGCTTAACCTTTGAGTAAACAAGACAACGGCTTGCTCGGGCAAGTTCATGACCGAACGCTTTCACGGCAGTTTTCAGCCTGCAGCGTAAGACCGTGCTGCCCTCTGTTGGCAACAACTCGCACACGCGCGCATGTAGAGGGCATCCATCGCTTACCAGCCGGGGTTACTTTCTTCGTTGCTCCGGCGTGAGCGGCGTTATTTTGGACCCTGACAGATGAAAGACAAACGAAACCCACATTGTGCATGTCACCGCTCGGAGTTCAAACATGCCTCGCACAAACCCAAGTAAAGTCTCTCCGTTGCAGGGTTGCGTTGGCCAAGTTGCCGAGGAGTTACTCGTATTTGCCTTGTTGAGCCGTGAGATTATAATTCGATCTTGTTGCGCAATATATCAGACGCCCGTTCTACTTGAGTGGTTAAAGTACAGGGCCAGGATGGAGTAATTGGGCACTTTACTCATGTCACATTCTATTTGTTCTGTGGACACTCATTTACATTTAAACATAAAACATCTACTGTCAAAGTGATTTGGTGCACAGATGAGCATTGAAGCGGTGTTCATCTCCTGTTAACAGCACTGAGCCACTGATGGAAATTCCCCATTCCCGTGGCGGGGGCGGGTGTGTCCATAGCACAACCAATGTTGACGTCCCCACAAAGTGGTACTCATTGGAGGGCTGAGTCAACCGCCAATCAGGAATTGAACTCGCCTACCTTGGCAACCGCAAACATTTCAAACTAACAGGAAGAGTTAACAGACCCAAGGACAGCAGCTCTTGACTTCCAAGCGAAATGGGCAATCGGTAACACAATGCCAATGGAACAACTCAGACGGCTCTCTCTCTCCGTCTCGCACACAGCAACACAACACACAGAACGACGTGGAACAGGTCACTCACTTTGGAATGGACGGCAGCGCTCTCTCTCCATCTGTGACAAAAAAGACACAGCATTTGAGCTCCTTCAACATCGCCCACGTAGCAATCCAGCGAGGAAATCGCGTGCCACGCATCACAGGCAAAACGATCGTGGAACGAATGGTGTATCACGGCGGCCGGCCGCCGAGCTTTTTCGCTGCGTCTCCTGCCCAGCCCTGTGTTCAGGGCAGGTTAGGTGACGTAACGTAGCACACACGCACACACGACACTCCCACCCTCCCCCCCAGGCTAATCAGACGACTAAGCAATTTCCTAGAGCCCCTCCCCTCCTGTCGAGCGGGGGCCTGCCCTCTCCCCGGAACTCTCCAAAGTTACTGGCCAAACATCTACGGCTTGGCGCAGTTGGTAACAGAGACAAAGATCCCGCCCCACCCCGGTCTAGCCTGACTGTGGGGGCAAGTGCTGTTAGCGAGTAGTGCGTATGAAGGCCGGCACAGCACGTGAGGAAGTGGGTGGCCAGCACCCATGTCCGTATCCCAAGTGGCGATGTTTACACACCGCACCAGGTATTCCCTTAAGGCTGAGTCGACCTAGGGGAGGCCCAGGACCGGTTCAGATATGTCACCAATGTTGGCTGTGAGCGGGTATCGAACTTGGGTTGCCGGGTTCATAGCGCAGCGCGCTAACCGCTGAACCACCGCTCACCCATTTGGTAACGATCACGGCGACACATGTTTGCCAAGGTGCAACTATTTCTGTTGTGAAAGGTAAACACGATTCCAATAGTTTATATTTTTTTGGGAAACTGACAAATATGGATTTTTCTCTTCCATCCAGAGGTTTGCACTCCCCCCCCCTCTCTCCGTGTGTGTGCGTGTAGGAGACAAGATACAAATACGGACTTTGACGTTTACAGTGCCGGTTAGTGACTAATCAGCACGGTGGTTATCGACGAGCATGTCATCGCAGGTACATTGCAGTCACCCCAGACAGGAAGACGGATTTCAACATTCATGACGGGTACTACAAACAAAACTTTTTTTTTCAACATTGATGACAGGTACGACAAACAAAACTTTTTTTTTCTTTCCGTGCCACAGTTGGGTTTTATTTTGTTTGTTTTTTCTGTCACACAGCTGCAACTGGATAGTCTGCCTGTATGAATGACAGCTAATTGTTATTTGCATTCATCCACAGCAGGGTTCACAGCAGATAAATGATCCGTCAAATAATTGGTCAAGGGAGTGATGACTCACCACAAGCACTGGGTAGGGAGAAACAGATTTCCCCGGCACTACTCGCCCCCGCAGATTTTAATACAATTGCAGACCGTATGCGAAAAAGGTTTGCACGTATAAGAAAACCTGATGATGCAGGCAGTGACGAGAAGGAAACCGGCACTATTTGGACACACGTGTAGGATGGACAACAGGAAAATTAACGGCGTGTTGTTCGGTGACACAAAAATGGAAGGAACCGGAAAGAGAGGAAGGCCTAACAGCGAATGGCTTGACGATGACCACCACAAGAGATCAGTGCCAGAAAGATGTGGCACGACTTGAGCATATTGGCACAAGACAGAGCAAAGTGGAAACAAATGTGCAGCGGACACCTACAGGCTGACGATAAATCGTAACGACGATGACGGACCATATTTTCGGTTAATCCCACGGCTTCCTTGAGTTGTGGCGAATGCGCAGAGGCACTTTGCAATTTGCGCTTATTCATATTTTATTCAATACATTATAAAGGGACGCTACTTCTTTCGCTTTCGTGGATGGTTTAGGGGGGTTAGGGTCCAGGGTTTAGAGTTCTTGTTATAAGGGTTAATAATTACAGTTATTGGTTAGGGCTCTAGTTATAGGTTAGTAATATTGCCTCAGGAGCTCTTTTCTTGTTTGGCATCTAGTTAAGAGTCCATCCTAGAAACTCGCCCAGCCGGAGGAACGCTGGCAAACTCAATGAAACAACGCAAACTTACAGAATACATATCTTGTTCAAGACACAAACATTTCACCTCCTGGCTTTGATATACTTTGGAGACATCGGTGTAACCATCAACCACATCAAAACATCAGTAGGCTAATGAGCACATCTCCCTCATGAACGGAAAATTAAAGACAGCCCACGGTAGTGCAATTGTGGCCATGAAACCCAGACTATGGACCACACAGTAAACCATTGTAGTCTACGCTCCTTCAAGGGTGGAAAAGCACAACCCACGTGAACTCTCCTATAGCTCTCTCGTGGCTAACAGAACTCGACATTTGCATTTCGCTCCTCAACACATTGCTGCCATACACTAAAATAGAATAGTGCTCACGTAACCCCCCACCGCATCATTGGTCACATTGTATGACCCCTAGAAGTAGAGGTACGGCGATTAATCGACTTACATTTTTAAGTTCATGATACGCACGTCGAATCGACTGCGCGAGACTCACTGCAAGTTTGAAATCGTACATTTAGTAAGTAATTGCAGCCGGCTACGTTCACTGCAATAAAAAAAAATACAAGAACTGATCCTTGAATCAAATCGCGACACTTCATGGGCAGGGACGAACAGGGGCACAGATGTGAATCACGACAGCTCTACCGAACCGTGGCTGTGAACTACTGTTGATTGCCGCACGGACGGAGGGAGGGGAAGGAGGGAGGGAGGGAGGCGTACCTTTGAGCTGACGGAGAACGAACGACTTGCCGGTGGAGTTTGCCAGCCGGCAGTAGCCGTCGATGAGGTCGGCCATGTTCTCCGCGATCGTGAGCGAGGGTGTGGTGATTGTGAGTAGCTGCGGGGTGGAGATACACGCGTGAATGGACACCACGCTGGCACCAACTCTATTCGTCGGACGTCCAGCGATTTAGTTTTTAAAGGTAAAAGTGCAGACCTGATTTCATGAAATTGCTTGCACAAACCACTGCTGACAGAAGGGCCTCCAATAGCGGGAGCCCTAGAAAGCCCCTCTAAGAGAGTTCTTGGCCTACTCTTCCACACCGGCCAGACATTCTTGGAAGAGGTAGGAGTACCCACACTTTACCCCACTGCACGGAATGTGTCAATTGATGAACCATGCTGTACCCATTGGTTGGACAGAGCGGGGTGATGGGGAGATTCAGCTGCTAACATATCTCTTAATTTCGAACTGCTTGTTGTGCTTGGTTTGTTGTCCTTCCTCCCCCGTACTTCCGATTAGCACGGTTGACTACGATGGGAAAGAAGTTCAACATATGTACGTACGTGCAAATCAAACCGTCGGCCTCTGGATCGTAAGCCCAGCACGCTGCTAACCATTATAACGCGGCAGCATCCCAACTGTATACCTTGATTTAAAAAAAAATATTTCAGGTCATTTAATTTAATGTCAACATTGTTCAAAGCAATAGCTGGAGCTAATCATTCGACGGATTTAAAGCGATACAAGGAATTAAGTCAAGTGCATAACTAAGAGACGCACAACCAGTCCATTTATTTCCATTATACGACAACAAATATGAATTCATAGAGAGCCTCCCATTTACTTTAAACATCACTCAGTGGGCTGACCGACCCATTAGCAGATTAGTTGTGCATTACGAGCATGCATGCGCACTACCCGTGTGCTTTTTCCATGCCCACTTCGCTTCATTAGTTACACTCTCAAGGCACTGCCCTGCGTTCAAGGGTAGGTGTACAAAACAAGTCCGACATCGCTTGGTAGCCGCACACTAAATATATCCTGCACACGAGAGCCTATGGGGGATTGACAAACAGGTGGCCACAGTCTATGGCTGCAAGGCTGTCTACGTTCACGTGGGTAGAAGTGAAAAGCGCAGCCCTGCGATCGCTTGCTCCACACCCCCGCTGGCAAAGGGCCTGCACTAGAGGGAGCTCTACAGAGCCCCCCCCCCCCCCGTGTTGAGGGTGTTCTTTGCCGATTCTGCGACACTGGCCAAACGTCTTGTAAGGGGAGGGAGTACCAACACTTTACCCCACTGCACGCAACATGCCGATGAACTGTGCCTGCATTAATTGCCGTAAAACAAAAATAATGTGAAAGATCTTTGTCAATCCCTGCTGGATGAAGGCTTCACCATGCCGTGTTGGTCATAGAGGGTTGCTTGAACATACTTCACCAAGCCGGTCAGCTTGAGATTGTGAAGAAGGGGGTGGACGAACCAATTCAGATATCACTCGCCACTGATGGTTAGCCGTGCGTGGCCAGACATCAACCTCAGGTCGTCTGTGTTCCGAGTGTCGTGCGCGTACCAACGCACCCCCAGCCCCCAACTACATTATTACACTTGCACCGTTGCTCGGATGCATTCACAGCACAGTACAGGAAGGAGGCTTGCACAACAAAAGCTCACTGCGGGAATTGAAAAATAATGTCGGTCTCAAATTGCCGCGCAAGGTTATCGCAGCTGTGCCAATGTGTTTTCTCGTTGTTGGGGATGACGGCCAACGTCAGGGTGCCGCGGTGGTGAGATGTTAACTCCCTTGCTTGTAATGCTGAAAGTCGAGGGTTTGATCCCGACCCCGACACCTGTATATTTGGAGTTTGTATGTTCTCCCCATGGTCACGTAGATTTTTCTCCAGGTCCTCCGGTTTTTCCCTCCAAATTTAGAATCAACATGTGTTTAGAGTATTTGGCTGCTATAAATGTCCACGTGACAAACCACTTCATTGACCAATCATTTGTGGTCAGGTTGCTTCAGAAAAGAGCTAATAGCTCAGTGGGCCTTACATGGTAAAATAAAAAATAGTTTAAATAACTTAGTCTCACTTCACATGCTGAGCTTCCATTCACCGCAATTGTAAAAAAAAGTCGAATCATGACCCTGCATGGTGACAATGCATCAACTTGCCAGGCATGGTGAATCGCTCCTCCCACAGAAACTGTATTGAGCTGCTGAAACGTCGGAAATCATTTCAAACAATGCGCGGTTAAGCAACGAAGACACGTCGGAGAGCTAACACTGGCCTCGTCGCGCATTCACGGAAACATCTGGGACGCAAGGCAGACCGGGACGCAAGGCAGACCGGGACGGCCGGATGCTAACGACTCACCTCTGAAGCTCCGGCGATTTTCAGCTGCAGGGTGCCCTTCCTGTCGCGGTCCTCCGTCTGGGAGTACTGAATCGATTTGACTTGCGTGAAGTCGGCCAGGTGCGTCGGCTGTAGGGCGCAAGGGAGGAAGACGCGTCTGAGGCTCGTCACGCTGGGCGCACATGGCACCGATCGGCGGTAGGGCACGGTCGATGTCAATAACAGGTGCACGCGGAAGCATCCGGTGCATTACAGCGCAGGTTTACTGAAGTTGTAGACATTGGCAGAAGCGAAGCGATGGAAGTATCCGCTCGTACGCCTAAACGCTTACGACATCTGCGCTTATTTTGTTCATGTCACTTTAAAAAGTCTTCGATTGAAAATGTCAAGTTGCAAGCGTGATTATAAATGCACGTGTACAAGAAAAAAGAAGAGACTTTTGTGCAGTGATACTCAATAAAAAAAATCTGCTGATGAAGTGCCACACAGCACTTTTAGCTTATAATTGGCTGCTCGGGGTGGAAGAGTGCGTGGGTAAGGCTTGATGTTGTCAACTCATACAAAACATTGTTACCCATGGCACGCCACGGAAGGGGGAGTGGCGTCAGTTGCGTAACAGGGCGGCAGAACGGGGGGGTGGGGGGGCAAGATGAACAGGAGAAAGAAGAGATGCCGGGACGGATGTCCTCAAGACGGACAAAGAGGGCACACGGCTCGAGATCATAATCTTTAGTAGAATCATAATCTTTCATTATACTGGAGGAATCCGATGAGCTATAGAGCTCTTTTTCACAGACGGCCCAGTAGATTAGAGCAGCAGGAAGAAAGGGGGAGCACACGGGAGGAAGGGGAGGATGAGGAGGATGAGGAAATAAGTTATATGTGGTGGGGTACAGTGGTTAGTGCACTGAACCAAAACCCGTGCAACCTGAGTTCAATTCCCTATCAGTGGCGAGTGATGTGAACCCAGTCCTGGACCTCGCTTTTACCAACCGACACTGACCAGTGCGGTGAAGTATGGTCAACCCCCACAACTGACATGGCCAGAGGAGGCTCATCATCCAACAGTGGACTGAAAATGGATTTTGTTTTTAATTCACCATCATCATCTTCTTCTTCATCTTCTTCTTCAACAATTGTCTATCCACTGCAGGATGAAGGCCTCCCCTCACCTTTGCCATTCATGATGGTCCGGTGGTGCGAGCATCCACACTGCTATTTCCTTACGTTGCATTACAACGGGTTTACGTGAACTCTGCAACCACTGGAGGCGCTACCATTTTACAGCAACTGTTAAAAACCGGAGTCGAATCGTGACCCCGAATGGTGACAAATCATAAAATTTTGCCAGCGAGGGTGAAAGATTGCAGTTTCCGCTCACACAGCGTTGTGAGGCCAATGCATTCTGTAGTGAACACACGAGGGGGCAGTGTTGGCCTCGATATGTATAAAGTGAAGGCTCACATGCAGGAACAACGCGACGAAAGTCATTCAGTGCTCCACCTTCCCAACTAAAGCACCGCGGCTCATTTTGGTTGCAATTAATGAATATAAGCTTCCAGATGAGACCCACAACTACGGTACAACGTGACATAGCTCAACTCCACAATCACCAGGTTCATTTGCGTTATATAGGATTTACTTCAACAGCACTTTTAAAACGCAACTGTTCGGGCTGTTTACTCGTCAAGTTTCTGACATTTACTACTTTGTATTAACCATCATCGTCAGCCATGATCTATCCTCTGCTGGATTAAGGCCTTCCCAAGCCATCGCAAAATCCTCACGGTCCTAGCAAAGCAACAGTCCACCTAGCCAACTGCACACGAGCCGATGTCATCACTCCGTCTCCTCGGTAGACGTCCTCTTGGATGCATCCAGTCCCTTTGGCTGCTACTCTGTCATTAGTCTCGACCGCCAGCCATCATCCCTGCCAAAGCCGACTTTCCTTTGCAGTCAATGTGCTTGTTCTCTGATCCACGTATTCCGCTTTCTCGTCCCTCCGTGTAATGCTGCGCGATCCATGTTTAGACACCCCAATAGGTTAATCGTGTGCAATTTTGAAGAATTTTTTTTTTAAGACTCCACAAGTTTGGCTCTCTTCTCTTTACCATACGGAACCTTTGCTTTTAGAATATTCAATCACCTGTTGAGAAGTAAGAGGGACATCAGATACCAGTGGGGTCACTGTAAACACCCTGTGTAACCAAGCGTAGTGCAATGTTACATATCTGACTCACTGGGGACTGAGATTTCGGCGGATATGTGAAAAGGTCAGATATATGAACATCGAAAGTCGACGGTCGTTACAATGTACGTATGTACACTGAACTTCGTTCGCACTGTACGTAGTCAACCGTGCTAATTGGTTGACTACGTACAAGTACCGCACAATGACTGTATGCACACCTCTTGTCAAATTACTGGATTGGGATTACACAGGGCAATCATCGCCTCCCCCTACTGCGAAACCATCGCGGACAATGTCTGTGAAGCACAGCACCTTCGCGTTAGTGTGCTTTTTTTTCTTTCTTCCATTGAGCATAAAACCATCACGCAAACTTCGGTCATCCTCGCAGCGGATTTTGGTTAGTCGTCGGACAAAGACGGTCACTGCATCGTGTGCTTTAAGATGCACTTATGCAGCTGTCTGGAACGCTCTTCCATTCCGATATTAGGAAGCTATCAGAGCTATGCACTTTTAAATAGAAATTGAAAACTCATTTCTTTGGAACTGATTTTTGTGTTTAGTTTCTTGTCCTTCCCCCGCATCTCCAATGAGCATGGTTGGCTACGTACGGTGCAAAATAAGTTCAACATACATGCATCCACGTAAGAACGACGCGTGTACCAAATTACTAAGTACTCCAAATTATCGTTTGCTCTCAGTCTGCACTCAATCACAGAACGTGCTGGACTTGAACCGTTACTAATCGTGGAGCAGAGCACGAGGAATGGGTTAACGCTGCGTCTGGGACTCTGGGGTAGTGACACTTATAGCAGGAAGCTTGTTATTTTTGGCAATGCCCGAGGGGGGGGGGGCCGCCCGCCCCGCCCGTCCGTCCGTCAGACGGTACTCTAACGAACAAGCGGCGGAGGAAACAAAAGCAGGAGGAGGAGGAGCAGGAGGAGGAGGGGCAGGAGGAGGGGGAGGAGGGGGAGGAGAGGGCTGGTCCCTGCTGGACGTAACGTAGCGCGACAATGTGTCACATAAATCGGTGCTGGGGTTTTACTTTGCCCCTAGCATCCAAGAACAGCTCCGCATAAACACGACCCCCCCGCCGCCCCCGAAAGGCGGCCGCCGTTTAACCCCATCCCGTTCTGATGACGTGCACGTACGTCATCGACACAGAACTGGAAGACAGAAGTTAAATGAAATAACTTTATCCGTACCAAGGGGCTCCCCCACAAGGCGTGCGGCACAGTTTGGCGGCGGTCGTGTCGCTATGGTTCATTGCGGTGAGCACGACGTCTTTAAAAACAACGGCGATACGCCTCTGCAAATCTAAATTAAAGCCGAACTGCTCACGCGTTCGGAGATTCGGCGGCGAATGGGGACCCCCCCCCCCACCCCACACTCCTGCAATCTCACAGTAGTCTCAAACGGGGAAGGGTTAAATAAACCCCGGCACTCGGCATCTGGGTTGCGGCCACGTGACAGCGCTGTGGTGACTGCGGCGACGGCTTCTCAATTGCACTCAATTTCACCCACGCACACAACCCGCCGACGGCAAAACTTAAAACGCGCAACTCGATGTAATTTGCACATGCAAATGTTCCCATCCGCTAAGAAAAACGGCACTCGCACCACCCGCCCCGCACCCCCCCCCCCCCCAAGGGACGTACTTCACAAGGCGGGCCTAATCGTGTACCACAGCCGTAAATTTCATGCTTTCTCACTCAAGTTGAATTGTTTACCTAGTAAGCCCTTCGCGGTTCATAATGCCAAACTTGGCTACCGATATAAATAAGAGGCCCCTCCGCTATATAGCTGTCGCGTTCACTTAACTCCATGCAAGATCTATTGCTCGCGATTTTATTCATTTCAGATCGCAAGATTAAAAAGTGCACGCTTTCTTCAGACCGTCCCTAACCACAGAGGCGTATTGCCTCAATGGGCTCTCACGTGACTATGAATAAACTGCCTGCTGTTTAATTAAAGTGTTTGTAACAACTAAATTAAATACACAGCTGCGTAAATTCTTTGGCAAAAAGTTCAGCTCCACTGCAATCGACTGAGCACTTACAAGTGTGACTAATATGGCACACTTTTTACACATTTAATAATGCTCACCGTTTACTCACAAAAGCCCCCATTGAGCCTCAAAACTCAGGGGGGGCACCATCATCTCAGCCATGATCTATCCACTGCTGGATGAAGCTTCCCCAAGTCATCGGTCTAACGTTGCTGGAAGGGGTGGGCGGTCAGTGGTTCAGACTAACGGCAGGATGGCAACTTGCAGTGGCATGTTGGCTCAACAGCATTCATGATTTTTGGAATGTTGGGTTGAACTGGGATGCCCACAGAGAAGGGAATAATACTCAAAGCTCTGCTATATATGTATTGAAGGGATGTGGTCACGATTTTCAGATTAATCGCAGAAATCCTAAATTGAGCCGAGATACCAAATGTTGGACAATCTGAATTTCTTTTCTTTTGGATTGATCTGAAACTCTAAAGGCACAGGAAGTGGCTTTAATGCCCAGGGCACCACTTCTGTGCTTTTCCTGCCAAAAGTTATACCACCTGACATTATTTTCCTGCGATGTGGCATCAATTTTTCTAACAATATTTTAACGTAACAAAAAACTTGTTTTACCGATGGAAATTTACCTTAAAAATGAAATGATTAATAATTAAAATCATTGAAATTATCCAAATTAGGCCATAAGCAGGTAAAGTTATTAAAATTAAATACATTTAAATAGTTTTCGGGCCTGTGCTCAGCAACTATAATTTTAGATAAATTGTTAAATAAGTAGAAAATAAGTGAACTCTGAAATTGGGCCTAAAATGCAAAAAAACTCCAATACCAGATTTTGTTTAATCTGACACTCATCCCTAATGTATAGCATCATTCTCCGACACTGCTCTTTCAAAGAGGGGCACATCCGCTTGTCATCTGTTGATTCCTGCTCTTTCCCAAGGCAAGCCCCAGGGAAAGCGAGAGGCATAACCTTGACAAGTCACTGAGGAATTACTCACATCTCAACTCACAGCCTTGCGCCAGCAAACTGCCACATTGCGGACATTCTTTGTTTGGCTCTGCCGTGAAACATTTTTTTGGTAAAAGGAAATGGGAAGCCTAACCCTTCATTTAAAATGCAATCTTTACAAGTTTATTTAATATTTTTGACAAACTGAAAACAATGCAACATGTAGAATGGGACTAATTAAATAGGTTCTCTGAAATTTTGTACGGAAATTTTATTTTATTTGCTCACAGACGATGGAATATATTTAGTCTGCTATGCAAAGGCATGTGACCGTTAGTCTCAGAAAAGGTCAAACTGCACAGTCAAGTTGCATCTCAGCCGACAGATGAAATGCGACAAACATAACAAATGGACAAGCCTGAATAAAATCCCGAGCGAGGTGTACAAACAAACCAGCACGTACAGACCGACACACCGACAGCCAGATATAGATGAAATGAGACAGAGAGGCAAACGTACAGAGGCAGACATTGCAGACAGTGAGATGGGCAAGTAGGCAAAAGACAGATAGTCAGACATGCAGACAGGCAGTCAAGGAGACTGGCAGACAGAGACAAAGACAAAACACATGAGACAGGCAGGCAGACAGACAGACAGCAAGGGATCGTTGGATGTATCCTGGAAGCAAGACTCACCGAGGAGCCCTTATCAGTCAGGTAGCTGATTCCATCTTCAGGGCCAATAGCCAGCTCCACAGAGATGCTCCATCCACTCTGCCAAAAACAAAGACAAAGATCCCCCGTATAACTTCAACATACTTTTGGGGCAAGTGCTGTCAGTGAGCACCTATAAAGGCCGGCACGGCACCCGATGGGGTGGGTGGCCAGCACCATGCACGTCATGGCCATGTTTATACACACCGCACCAGGTACTCGTTTGAGGCTGAGTCGACCAAGGGGAGGGCCAGGACCGGTTTAAATAACCGTCACTGGTGTTGGCCGTGAGCGGGTAACGATTTTGAGTCACCGGGTTCGTAGCGCAGCCTGCTAACCACGGCACAACTGCGTCATGACCCACTCCGCGCACATACACCAGCTATTTAAGTTTGAAATATTCACACCGCAGGGAAACATATTTGGAACCATTGACAATCTATAACAATTAGTGTGTTACTGAAAAAGGCAAAAGTGGAGAATTTTAACAATGTCACACAGAGCATTAGCAATGGGTTTGATTATAGACTTGATCATAAACATAAAATATATGTAAATATCCTCATTTGGAGTCTACGTTGGTTGTTCAAGTTATTATTGAAGTTTAGTTGGCGAAGGAAAATCATAATAGCCACATTAAATAGTTTGTGATTGAAGTTACAGGTCAAAGCCAACGCACTTATTTATAACTAAACATACGAGGCAGAAAAAAAAACTATAAATAGGCGTATTTGCAAAATTATAAATACCGTAAAATTACATGCTCAATCACGGCCATTCAGAGAGAATTTAAAATGCATTAAATCAGAATTTTAATGGAGCCAAATGTGGCCATTAGTCTCTCCGTTCAGAGCTGGGGTAATAGCAAGTGTCATATTTCAGAGCGTGACCACTCGTGCATATATAATGGTTTTTAAAAGTTTTATATGATAAAATGGCCCATATGTATGTCCTAAATATTTAATCAGCACGACTAAATTATTCAACTGTGGCCACGTTGGCTGTAAATTCTTAGAGGACAATCAAATTGTGCAATAAATAATCATTAAGCACAGGAATAAGATTTTTAAAAAACATGTAATTTTCACCAGAAAATGTTTACGACCAATATGGCGTGTATGTGTAACGTTTAAATAAAAAATAGTTTAACCATTAACAATTAGGCAACCCCGCAATTGAGGCTCCCTGTTATCCTACGGCTATAACATCACCGCGCCGCATTCCTCATTTAACGCCGTCACTCCAAAGCGCTGTGTTCTATAGTGCATCTTTAGAGAGCTCACGAGCAAGGCCCGATGGCGCAGCCTGCCCTGTTTACTTGAGAGTTAACACTCGCCGGAAGAGGCCATTGCGGGAAACAGCAACGCCAAAGGAAGGGTAACACAGACTGCAGTGCAGCTGTACGTCCTACGCACAAACACACCGCTGCACGCTAGAATATTAATTCTCTGCACCAGCAGCAATGTCTCGAACGAGCCAACACCATTATGCGCAGCAGAACACGATCCGACTTAAGTCCACCACGGTTAAATTCCCATGCCGCGTTGTGTTTGACGGCGACATTCAGTGCAAACGAGGCAGCGCTTTGAACCCGTCTGTAATTGTGCAAATCTCTGCAAATAACGGGGGCTTCGTATCTTGCCAAACGCAATGGCATCTCTGAACAATTCACAGGCATGACAGGGTAATATATGGATGTGCCATAAGGGATTAGGAGACAAATATGTTTTGGTGGGTATTAGCCACTGGCAGAGAATCACAAGTATGCAGAGTGAATTCTACATTATTCCAAAAATGAGAGCAGCAGATGAGAAGCTGTGATCTATTATGTGCATGTTGATGGGCATTTGAGAGCGAATGCAGTGTTCCAAAAGAGAATGTAAAAGGGCAATTGAATATTGAATAAGGTGATTCAATAAGGTCAAGATAAAAGGTACTATTTTAGACTAATTCTCCATGACTGACATACAAAGAAAAGCTACGCCATTTATTTTCGGGAGGCTTCGATCTGTAATTTCTCATTAGTATTAATGAGAAAATTCGTTTGATAATAATTATCTTCTCCACATGGAAAAAGGCGACAAAGGGGAAAATTGCAGGCTGCCTCACTTACCCCAACTGCTTCTGAGACTCATATCCGTCTCCTTATCATATTCCGATTCGATTACCACAACTACTTATACTCCCTCCCCAAAGTCCCTCATCTACAAACTCCAGATGACCCCAAATATCCACTGCCAAACTACCCAACTGCGTCCTCAAACGTGACCACATCACCCCAAAACGCCAATCACTTCCACTGGCTCCCAATCCAAAGCCATATCCATTTCAAGATCGCGCACTCACTGTCTTCAAGATCCTCACCCATGTCTACCTTTCACCTCTCCTCTCACTCTAAAACCCCTCCATGCACACTCTCTAGTCTGGCAACAGAGGCTTTCTGTCAAAGGGCCCAGTCAACCTTCAAGAAGTGGGAGGTCATTCATTCGCCTCTACAACCCCAAGGTCATCTCTACAACTGCTTTCCCCGAGCCATCTGTGCATTCGTCTCCCTGGCCCAGTTCATATCCAAACTGAAGATCTTTCTTTTTTTCCCCTCTGCCAATGATTGACAGCTTCTCTCTATAAAAAAAAACACCCACTGTTTCTGTACAGCCTCTTAAGATGCTGTTGCATTTAGATGCTGAATAAATCCACAAGCCGTTCTTTATCATCATCACCGATTACTTGATGACACATAACACAAGTACGAACCAAGTCCTGTATCAACGACATATCGCATTGCATCACTAGAGCTTTGTTTTCGACCAGAAATTAAAAAAACCTTCAAAGTGAGGTGTACGGTTGAGAGACAGGCCTCACCCCAAGACCACACTTGTAGTTTTCTTGATCGAAGCGGTATATGGAAGAGAAGATCTCAAAGAACTTCAGCATGCACTGCTCTTCTGAGAAGCTGGCATACTGCCGGAAAGACTGATGGATCATTCTCCGCAGGTTCTTGGCCTGAACAGACACACACAGCCAGGAAATCAGCACAGACAAAAAACGTACAGCTGTGGCAGCCAAAGCAACATCTGGTCCTTTCAGGATTCACAATTTATAATTACAGAACGTGAATGATGACGGGAGGCAATATGGAAACCTTAACAACGAAATAAATACGACTCGAAAGTGTGTCATTCATAATCGTATAAACAGATGGATCACCGATTCATCTGAGATTTTAAGTGCATTACAACCCTACTGCAAGGCACTTGCACACAGCCATGACAGCAAATCAATTTGTCTGACCCTATTTCAGAATACAGTTTATAAATAGACATATAATCGCCGTCTTTACGAGAGAAACATACAACTAAAACTAAGATTTCAGCATGCAAGCCCATAAATATAAGACGCAATGTGTAATATATAAACATGTGCTGATAAATCCATCCAAGCCTGTCCACCCAGCCTTATGAATGGGTTCCCCACATCGAGTCGATCTGAAGGTGGCGTGTGGTGGGGTAAACTGTGGGTGCTCCCACGTATGTCTAGCGTGGAAGAGTAGGCCAAAATATCCTTTAGGAAAGCTCCCTCTAGTGGAAGCCCTTTTGCAATAGGTGAAGTGAGCACGCAATCACAGGCCTGCACCTTTGCCTTTACTTTTTTATATTATAAACACACCCTCGTGCCCAAACGTGACGCAACGCATTTTTCTTTTTTAAACAGAACGTTCCGCCGATTCGTGAAGCAGAACTGTGGTCACCTTGCACGTGTCGAGGATCTGCTTGGGAAAAAACCTCCGCAAGCCCACGTCCCTCCTGAGGAGGGGCGGCACGTACCAGAGACAGCGAGAAAAGAGGGCAGCCACAAGGGAAGTCAGTTGTGAAACTATCAACAGCACAAATACCATCGGCATGACAAATATAATTTCGGAGGCATAACGTGTTTTGTTAGAGCGCGTAAATATAAATGTGTCGTTAACACACTGCCACCCGACACAGCCAATTAGGAAGGTTTGTCACGTAAACAAAACGTGCCAATTAGTTACTAGTTCAGCACACCGGTGTGTTGGAGAGTAAACCCACAACTTTTACAATTCTAGTTCGTTTTGCTGGTGATTACAATCAGCTTCGTCAGGCAAATTTCCAGAATTGTGAAGAGGTCTTCCTGTTTCCAGTCTTAAATAGAGTAAAGGTGATGACATCACTGCGAGCCTATCAGAGGGGGGCGGGGTAATGTTATCATGTAAATTGCGATGAATTATGTTAACCTGAAAATATGCAGTACAATATTGTTCACGAAAGCCTTCGTGTTAAACTGAAAATGCCCGAGAAATGTTTGAAAACTGCGGTCAATTGTACAAGAGACGAGTGGTGAGTGTGCTCAGCAGACCTACCCAGTCCATAAAACAAAGGGAGCTGCACTTTGTCCCACCTGTAAAAGCTCTCCATAGCAGCTTAATTTATAGAGAAGTAAAACTATCTCTTAGTAAGTTAATAATTAAACAATGAACTTGTTCAATCTTTGATGCATTACAACCAAGGTTGAAATCACTGATCCATTACGGCTGTCTGCTGTATAAAGTTTTGTTGCTATGATGGACTTACTCGACGTGAAAACTGGTCAGATTTCATCAACGAGTGCGCCCCAAATACTTGACAAGATACAAAAACCAGTGCTAAAAGAACCCGTCCCGTCGCTTGGAGAGAAGATGGCTGCTTGTCGAGACTAAGGAGGGAGCACACAATTCGATTGTCGTGATTCAGGATTGACAGCTGATTCAAGGATCACTGGATTCCTCCAGTCGAAATACAGATTCTGATTCTGAAGGATCATTATATTTTACTGTGATTGTGGTGAAAGTATTGAGAATTTAGTGCAGTCATTCTCAACCTTGTTGTATGACGGCCCCCATAATCGAGACCACTTGTCCTGATGACACCCCCCCCCCCCCTCAAGGTCACAATGCACCGAGATTACATGCCCACATTTCTAGTCATCGCTGTCGCAAGGCATTTGTATCATGGTTTGTATTCGTGTATTTTGTCACTGCAATGTGGCGCTGATGAAGCCCACATACATTCTTTAGTTCTCCTACACAGTATCCATGCTGCAGACTGCACCCTTAAACTCGCTAAACCCTCTCCCCCACAGTCCCCCACACTGAAAGGCTTTCCCACCACCCCACAGGTTGAGAACTGTTGATTTAGCAGCTATAAAGATCACGTGAAAACTTTACATACGGTGCACATATATGAATCGAAACACGTTAACTTTCACATCGTGAGCTCGGAGAACGGTCGATGAATCGCCACTTTATTGCACCCTCGCAGTGCACAATGTACAAATCACTGTGGCATAACATTTTGAAATCTTTCACGTAACATTCCATAACATGTAGGGGTTAAAATAAAAAATATGCACGTGAAGTAATATCAGTCGGCGTGCGTTTGCTGCGGTGCCCGTGTCACAAAGGTTGAAAAGAGAATAAATGAATTATGCTTCTCCCATGCAATTAAGCACGAGAATCTATCTACGAACCGGAATGCCTATAGACACACATTGACAAAGCCACAATTATGACTCACTCTGTGCCACACAGTACAGTTTGAATGAAAAAGTTCCACAGTAATGCTATTCACTCTTTAAAAGTCCAACTGTCCATCACCCTTTGGAACAAGGTTGGTTATACATCACGCTAATGATATTTTATAAAAACTTTGATGGGGATAAAAAAAAAACTTTTGATGGGGATAAAAAAACCGGGCAATTACAATAAAAAGATCCATTCCTCTTCTTGGTTCTTTCAGCGTCCGAATGAATGAATTCGGACGCTGTCTTACCGACAGCCCTGTTCTTCACCTGAGGACGGCTGCTTGCGTTGTGGCCAAAACGTCGTGAGAATTTTATTCTATTGTTTATTTTTATTATTTTATTATTTCCCTTCTACGTGACTTTACCCAAAGAACCAAGAAGATGAATCCCTGCAGTCACGAAAGCTTTAAATCGAAATTTAAGATCCATTCCCTAAATTAAAACACCACAGACTATGCCTTTGGGCCGGTGATGCGGCCCAGATGTAGTGCGGTCGCCGCATTTTGCAGAGGTTCACGGTTCGAATCCAGGAGCCGCCTTGGTTAATCCTGTGAAAGCCTGATTTATAACCATAATAACACCGTCTGCTTCACTCACAGTGGACGTTAAATATTCCCCCGACGACAACCGGCAACAGTAGGCCGTTGTGTTGGCGTAGTGTGGAGAGTGGTTGTGCAGTGGTTAACGCACCGCGCTACAAACCCGGTGACCAGAGTTCGATTCCCGCTCACGGTCAACGCAGGGTGATGATTATCTGAACCGGTCCTGGGCCTCCCCTAGGTCGAGTCAGCCTCAAGTGATTACTTGCGATTAGTACGGTTAGCTATTTACGATGCGAAATTAATTAAAGTGGTTCAAATGCAAAAAATTACAAGCAAATTACTCAACTGTGATTATACGTAGCAATCATCGCCCCCTACTGGCAGACTAATGCCCCAGGTCACTCTTGCCAATTCGACTATCACCTGGTCTCTTGAATTCTCAGCTGGTTAAACAAAATAAACCTGGAAATGTGAATTTACAAGTGTGATGTTGCTCTGTTTAAGCAATAAAATTAGCTCGGTCGTTCGCGTGCCCTTGAACTTGTAAAGTAATACTCCAGGCGAGCGATCAACATGCAGTTTTACCCATCACCCCCTCCAAAATGGCAAGTGTAAATCAGTAGGTGAAAATGTACCACTTAATACATCAGCCAAAAAAAAATCATGGCGAAAAAAAATTCATGGGGAAAAAAAATTACTCACTCGAGCAACTCAAAGTTTGATTTCTTATCCAGTGCCATCTGTGGCATCTCCCTGTAGTATCTCCTGTTGGCAAAAGGACAAGTCACGCTTCGTGTTACTTCAAATATTTCATTGCGTAATTGTAGCAAAGGCGCAGTCCTGCAATTGCTGGCTCATACCACCGCTGGCAGGAGGGCCTACACGAGAGAGGGCGTTCTGGAGAGAGCCCCTCCTGTGGAGGTTGTGGCCTCCTCTGCCACGCTGGCCAGACATGTTTGAAAGGAGGTGGCAGTACCCACACTTACCCCATCACACATGACCTGTCAATCGACTCAATGTGATGCACTCATTCATATTGCCGGATGGATGGAGGTGGTGGGATTTAAGAAATTCCCCCGTTGTTTCAACCGTCAAGCTGGGAGTTCGAATCGAGCGAACTGGTTTCCTCTGGATTACAATTCCTGTGTGATTACATTCACGTGCAACATTCTTTGTAATAATAGTAAGCAAACAAAATTGGAGCTTTAGTGTTCAAAGTATATATTTCAGTTCTCTCTACAGATGTATCACAAGTAAAAATAGTAAAACAGCAGTAAGCATGTGCACACGCTACCATTTAGTACCACCCAACACAATTTTATTAACAGACACAGAACTTAATTATACGCGTCTCTTTCCTGTTAAAAGCCGAATTCCCCAATGGTGCATCACAAAAGCATCTTGTTAGCGGTCTGCTAAGTGCATGAGTCATGTGGTTCGTTTTAAGACTCTACGGAATGCAAATTGTATAATTTCGATATTCAATACCACTATCCATATCGGTGGAGAATTTACAGCAGCTTGTAAAGTATGGCAAGGTCTCGCGTCTATTTTGGAAGTGTGTGTGTACAACAGTTATTTACCGGATCTCTAAGCAGCCCAACTGCACTGCTGTGTCATGATCCGCATGTTCCGCAAAGTCTTGCATGTAGTCGCTACGCACCTGGGAAGTGAAAGGGATCATTGAGATGACGGCGCTAATGATTACATTACCACGCGCTGTGTAGGCACAGGTATTGTGATGGAAAAAGACACAGGATTATCACACAGCACTCATCGCTAAACGATAGCCGAGATGGCACCCAATCACAAACTCTGTGCTGATATTAATGAATGAAAGCCCTTTGTTAATCCCCTGTTGGATGAAGGCTTGCCCACATCGTATTAGTCACGGGAATTATTTGACCAAAGTTCACCGCAACCGGCCAGTGCAGGTTTGTGAAGGGAGCGGGGCAAGCCAGGACCAGTTCGGAGGTTTCCCGACACTAATGTTAGCCGTGGCCGGGAATCTTGTCAAGGAACATAAACTATCACGTGAACTCCAGTCGTCCTCGCAGATGGTCACTGCATCGCACGCTTTCGCATGTGCTTCTATGGCCGTCTGGAACGCTCTTCCTTCCGATATTAGGAAGCCACTGAAGCTATGCACTTTTAAATCAAGATTGAAAACTATTTTCTTTACAGCTGCTTTTTGTGTTTAGTTTGTTGTCCTTCCCCCGCGCCACCAATTAGCAAGGTTGGCTACGTACGATATGGAAAGACGTTCAACATACATGCATACATGTCTCTAGGTTAATTCGCGCAGGTGCGCAGGGACCACAGCACCACCGCTGACCCCACCTTACACATTGAAACCAAGTACTTGAGCAGCGTATCCTACCTGGTGGTAAAGGTAGGCGAATGTGGGCTTGTCTTTGCTGAAGAGGTCCACATAACGCTTGGGGTAGTATCTCACTCTTAATTCATACCTACACATCGCACGATGAACAAACACTTCAAGGTGTGGGCAACATGACCCATGTGCTCATGCGTCGGGTTTGTCGTAGTCGTGCTGCAATGCACGGCTCCCCGACGTGTTTTTTGGGGCTGTTCCGCGCGTCGTTAAGCGCTGCCCGACACTTTTCGTTCACCGCCGTGCAGAGCGAAATGATGCGGTGGAACGAGAAATGAGAACGGCGGCCACGACAAGAGGCAGGGCAGGAAAGAAGTCCGCGAAGAAATGAAACTCCGAGCAGTCGACTCCATGCAACGAAGGCGCTTTCGGCTTAGAGGAAGGAAAACGCACATGGAGATGTGCAATGCACAACCTGCGTGCGTTTGTTGAACAACACTCATCGGCTTCCAGCATAACAACCTTAAATTAAAACTGCAAAGAGCTCATTAGCTAGCCAGCCAGCCAGGGTTGCCAACATGTGGTGGAAAGTTTTCAGCCATAACACGTGGGCAACACACCGGCAGGGTTTGTGTGGCGATAATTCGAGTATTTGGCTGCTATAAATTTCCACGTGATAAGGCACTTCGTTGAGCTATCATTTGTGGCCAGGTTGCGCTTATGAAAAAGAGCTTCATAGCTCAGTGGGCCTTACCTGGTAAAGTAAAAAATAGTTTAGTTTAACATTAAAAAGTCACCGACTGCTAGCCTACACGCACAATCCCCAACAAACACGGGCAAAGCATCTGCAGCAACAATAAAAACACACGTTGACTCGACAACATAAAAAAACTCTAACGCAGTCATTCAAATTCATCAGAAGGCTGAAGTCAGATTCTGAAGTCAGGTCAGTGTTACTGTTGTGCTAAACAGTTAAAATATCCACCCCGGTAAACTTTGCAAAATGCCATTGGTTTCGTCTTCGAATCACAACGTCACTCGGTCACAAACAAGGGGCCTAGTGGGGTCCGGCGAGGCCTCGCGGGGCCCGGCGGGGCCTTGCGGGGTCTGGAGGGGCCTGCCTGGCATGGCCTGCTTGGCAGGGCCTAGCGGTGCTGCGAGCGTTACCTCCATTCCTCGGGCGGGTGGGCCGCCTCGTACTTCTCGCGCACGTACGACACGGCGTGGTCGGGGTGCAGCCAGTGGATCTCCTCCGACTCGGTGTGCACCAGGCGCATGCCGTAGTGCGCCTCAAACTGCACGCTGATCGACGCCACCATCGAGTGGATAATGTTCTGCAAACAAAAACACGTCGTGAGAAACCGTCACGATCGTCACCTCTCTCTCAACGAAGATAAAGCTCCCTCCCCCCGTAGGTGGCCACGGAAAGTGTTTATAAATGAAAGCAACTGAAATATTGTAAGTTAGAATCCTAGCAGGGGTTACTAATATTCTCAAGAAGGTTAAGGAAGAAGAAACTCAACTGATTTGGGAATGTGGTTGAGAATATACAGATGAAATCCGATTAAAAGGGGCTATGAAGATGCCACCAGAGCCTGGACAGTGCTTGGATTAGGCGACCGTCCACCATGCATAATGTGTTAAAGGCTGAAGGATAATTTTGCGGGCAGCAGAGGGCAGAGGACCAAAATCCACGGTTGTACTGTACTTCTGTGAGCTCACATGTACGATGCCCTACTTCTCAAACCGCCTTTAATCAGTGTGGTAAACCATGGTCAAAACACCACTTTTCTCGCAGGGGATAGACAAAGGGCTGTTCATGTAGTCATAAAGATATAAAATATTGTAGAACAATATACAAAATGTTTTTTTTATATATATAAAATTAAAACAAAGAAATTATGGGACTGACCAAAGCGCATGTCCCCCCCAAAAAAACACATAAATTTACACTGACGTAGAAGCCTTAAGAAAACACATGTTTTCACACGATTACTCGCAGATGCGAATTTGAATATAATCATGGACCGCCCTATGTTGCGGTCTTTGCATCAGCCAAAATTAAAGAGACGCACATCATGCAAGCGGGCACGACTCAAAACCACACCTCCCCGCATGTGTTTGTTGTGAAATATAAAAGTTCTAGCGGATGTCAGTACTATCGTTGGCTACTTAATCGCAAACCAAAAAAAAAGCTTATAATTTTCAGTCGTACAGCTCAAACGCCTGTCAGAGAAAGTTAAACGCATTTGCGTTCAACCGGAACGAATTATTCCTCGGTTGAAACCGTGCAACGGCTGCCATGTGTTATTGATAAGCCATTCTTCCCTTAATACCACAGTAGACAAATGTTCCATTTTCACATGTGGTTTAACAATTTATTATATATATTTTTTTAAGGATGAAAGAAAGCCTTGGGGGAAGGGTGACGTCGCACTTATTTCCAACTCGAGTGATACAGCCTGCAAGTGGTGGCTTGGTGGGTCACATTCTTCAAAATCAGCCATTGAATCATCTCACCTGCAATCGGCTATGATAAACTGCATGACTCCCGCATGCACGGCAAGCCGAAGACGTACAAGCACATTCCCGCTCGTGCCGATCGTTTATCGGGAACACTGGCTGCGAGATTTATATCGCATACGCGCATATCTTATCCTCCGTGAGTACCTACTACGGCTGCCACCTCTGCGTGCAATACGAAAACATGGGACGTATCACGGGAATATCTCACGATACCGGAAGAGTGGAGAACTATATGTGAATGCATTGTCTTGAGTGGTGTCTTATTATGGAAGAAGCATAAATAGGGACTTTGCTTTCCCCAGGGAAGACGTATAGATTTTGCCGGATTAGTGACCACAAAAAGAGGACAATCCTGGAAAAACCAGGACAGGTGATGTCGTGGTGAAGGATCATTACTCAAGTCTGAGTGAAAACCACGTGATTTTGATATTCAAGATGAAAATGGGGTTCTCAGTGTCCAATATGCATGAAAAATTACTGAATAGCCTAACCCTGAATAAAGTGCAAAATTATTGTAAAGTACCCTTGAAATAATTATATTCTTTGATTCAAGTAAAATTTAGATTGAGAAAGCTGTTTAAAAATCCATATAAATCTATACCCAAATAAAACCATACTGTAAAAACATGGGGCATTATATGCAAACGTCTCAAGGAACATTATTTATCTGCTGCCAGTAAAAAACAAACATGTCAATAATTTGACAAGTTGGGAAAAATCGTGCATTTGCATGGATTCTGCAATGCTTTGCAACTTGCGATTGTCTTTGGACGTAGTGTTTTAATAATCAGGATGTAAGCTGACGAGTAGCTGTCAGGGAAAACGCGCTTTCGTACTTGCTTATATGGTAGTCTTTTTTTGCTCTGTATTTCATCTCCAAGTTTTGGCTGGCTTTCTTTTGGGTTAATTCCTTAACAGAAACACAACTTTAATCAAATGTTTTGTTCCAATTCTATCATTATCATGTGCCATCCTGTTTCAGAGAGAGACACAGACAGTCGGGCAGATAGACATAGAATGCATGGAGGCTTTCAACCCTTAGATGCAAAGTAATACAAATGCCAGAGCTGTGAAGCTGGCATGCCCAAGTAGGCTCCTTTGACGCAGCACTTTCCCACCCAGTGTTTGCAATGAGGGCTTTTTGACCGTGACCCAGCCAAAGCAATTAGTGACGCACATAGCCATGAGCGGACTCGGTGAAGGGGCCTGGTGGAAATCCATCGGTACCTTGACATCCGTCGAGTCCCCGTAGCGGACGTTCTTAAACTTGCTGGCAGGATCCACGCTGTCCGAGTAGTTGTAGACCTTCAGGAGGCGCTCCGCCAGCGTGGGAGAGCGGGGCAGGCTGTAACGAGGGCCCGACGGCCCCGCCTGCACCCCGCTCTGGCTCGCGTCCACGTACGCCTTTGCCATCTCCTCTAGCACCGTCACCCCCCTCCTAGGAGGCCGAGCTCATCTGTAGGCACACAACATCACGGCGCCCCCCGCACGCCTCTTAAAAATTACGTTACCTGCGACCGCCGCCACCTCTTCCAATCTCAAGCCGCGATGGAGAAAGTCAAGCTCGAGATGAACACGCTGCACAGGCACTATGCGACGCGGCAGCTGCGAACACTTCGGTGTTAACCAACCAAAGGATCGCCAATTAATTTCAGAGAATTTACTTTTACAAGGACAAGGTAAAAGGTCAAGTGCAGCCCTGTAATTAATTTTTCACACCACTGATGGCACATAGGGCCTCCACTAAAGGGAGATCTAAAGGGTACCTTGAGGGAGCACTCTTCTGCGCTGGCCAGATGTACCGTATTTGACGAGGTGGGTGTACCCAGACTGTACCCTACCACACACGATGTCTCTATCAATCGACTGCTGTACCCATTTACACTGCTGAGTCATGGGGGGGGGTGGGATTTTGGAAACTTGCACCGTTTTTTCGATTGTTGCGCCAGGGGATTGATTCAATCCGGTGACCTCTGGATTGCCAGTCCGGTGTGTTGCCAGAGTCCCTAGGTAGGCAGCAGTCTAAAAAGCGGTGGTGGTACAGGTCAAAATCGTCTCTATTGAAAATGGCATGCGAGCAGATGAACGTTACTATAAACCTGAAACATTGGCATTTAACCGGCTGAGGCAGTTATCACAACATATGTGGGAATATTACTTCTGACACCAGAAATAATCATGCACAATGATCATAATTAATCACAGATTCATCACTCCACTGCTGGGTGAAGGTCATCTCATGTTAATCTCAGTCACGGTGGGGGAGGTGACCTTACGTCACCACGCTGCTCAGCGTTATCCATGGCCAGGAATTAAACTGTGGTGACCGTGGTTTGTGACTGCAATGCATGAACTTCCTTGCGCCCACGGTTCCCCCGCAAGGATGTAATACAATGTTGAACTTCAGTTGCGTAAACGGCTTCACACAAAGATTAGAATTTTGAGCGTGCAAGGAATGGTGAACCAAACAGCAGCTGTTCGTCCACAAATCCTACCACGCATTCTTCTTGCAAAACCCACGAACGAAAGGCACGGTTACAAATATGTACATTTTATCAACTTTACAAGTACAAAGCAATGTCTACAACAGAGATATTATTTTTCATTATCAAGCAAAAGGTAGCCAATTTTCACGACGGCCGCATCGAATAATGGTCAGAAGCTTGCAACGATAACTTGCATGACACGGTGGATATTTTACAAGCTGTCCGCATACGTCTACACTGTACTCTTTAATTCTAGAACTATTTAATGCCCAAACAACACACACACAGCAATTGAATAATGCACTTCCATCTGGTTCCATTCATAAAAAAAACCTTTCACAAACAATCAAAAATGTTAACGTGTTGCGCCATGCAATGCACTAGTCACAGCAATGGGACTATCGCTGTTGTTACATCTCAGACCATGAGGCGTGCAGAGGAATCAGTTACACGGCGCTTGCAGGGACAGGTAGAGAAACAGGAAAGCCCTGTTTGCATAGTTGCAAGTGCTCAGCAAACAACGGGCACTACTGTACTGCGACAAAACATGACGCGAACAGTTAACAACGCTTCTTCGCATACAATTTTATAGCACTGTACCGTGAGGCCACGTGTGCAGGACAGCAAAACACATATATACATCTTTCTTTTAGCAATCTATTTTAAGGGAATTCAACGGCAGCGGTCCAAACAATGGCACATACTTCTCTCTACTGTGCGCGCTCAACTGAGGCGTAAAAAAAATGAAATAAATTGAGCCGTTAAAAGATGGGAAGTTTTAAAGCGGGACTTTAATTCCGCGGTGTAAAAAAAAAGAAGTGGGCAGTAGTTGGGAGTGGGGGGGTCGTAACCCGTCCAACACAAACACGGGGCCGGAAAGCAAAACCCGGCGTGCTCCCTCCAGCACAAACACACGGGGATGGCCGGACACGGACACACGGGGATGGACACACACACACGGACACAGACACACGGGGATAGACACAGACACACGGGGATAGACACAGCAACAACAACCGCCATTCGCCACTAAGTGGCGGTGACGTCACCACGACGCTTGTGCCAGGCCAAGTGCACCTTGAGACCACGTGCACCTTGAGGCCACGTGAAGTGTCGAACGCTGGCAGGAGGTCACGGGGCAGACCCAGCAGGTGCCACGGGTCGACTGACCGAGATGACCCAGATGACTGGCTGATGCACCACCTGTGCCCCCTACTGTACCTACTTGCTGTGCTTTAGCCACCCGGCGCTCTGCTCGTTGTTGTGAGCGTCGCTCCTCCGCCCTCCGTTGTTGTTGGAGGGCGACTGCCTCCAACTGGCCAGCGGCGTCCTTCACGAGCCTCCTCCACAGAGGCCGATCTTGACACCGCTGGTACCAGTCATCGGCAAGTCCACTCAGCTCCACGCCCTCCTGTACCACATCACTCCATCTCTTCTCTAGCGCGTGCCGCGCCCGTTTAGCCCCCTCGATCCGGCCGAACAAAAGCTGTTTAGGCATGCGTTGGCTGGGCATGCGGGCTACATGACCCAGCTAACGCAGCCTTGCCTGCCGGAGGAGCTCACCGATGGGACTTTGCCCAGATCTTTCAAGGATTTGTGAGCTCCTCACACAGTCCAGCCTGGTTAAAACCAGGATGGATCGTAGGCAGGCCAGCCTAAATGTTTCAACCAGTGAAGATGCTCCATTAGGGGGGTCCACGGGATAGACACAGACACACGGACACAGACACACGGGGATGGCCGGACACGGACACACGGGGATGGCCACAGACACACGGACACACGGGGATGGACACAGACATACGCGGGGCACCTGTGCCATGCTGAGATGCCATTTGCATTTCCTCCTCATTTTGTCCACCGCATTTCGAAACGAGCCCTCCCCCAGCACCCCAGTGAAAATGTTACTTTCAATCGATCGCAATGCATGCAAATGAACGCACAACGACCTGCTGTGACGAATTGCAACGGGCATCACTTAGATTAGGACGGACAGGTGAACGGTAAAGGTGCGGCCCTGCAATTTCTTGCTCACGCCACTGCTCGGTCAAGGGCATCCCGTGGAGCAGGGGTCCGCAACCTGCAGCCTCTGCACGGACTGTAGGAGCAAGTGCTCCGAGCGAGCACACGAGGGGGATTGGGTGGCCAGCACCACGCCCCGGCCGCCTTTGTCTCCCAAATGTTGATGTTTACACACCGCACTGGGTACTCATTTGAGGCGGAGTCAACCAAGGGGAGGCCCAGGACCGGTTCAGATGATCGTCACTGAGACTGGCCGTGAGCGGGAATCTGGTCACCACCACACATTACACACACCCCAGACAACTCTGTCGCTGCATGCGGCACAATGCAGTGACAAAAGTGACTGAGCGTATGGTATTTGAATTAGAAACACAACATTGCCTGCCTGATCAAATGCATTGTTCCCCTCCAGTAATCGATTATGGCTCAAGATGCTCGCAGCGACAGGATAAAACAAATATCTCGTCCGGCCGTTCCTAAATCGTAGGCCTGATGTGGCTGCGGACCGCATTATTGTAAGTTGTGGGTAGGGGTACAGCCCCGAAGACCGAAGGTTTCTGTGTATTTTTGTTGAATGCCAATTAAATGCTGAACGTAAAAGTTTGATTTGCTGAATGAGAATGTGGTGTCAGCAGCAAATGACTCTCTGGAAAATAAATAAAGAACTGAGCGTCGGGCCCAATTTGTCAATGACTTTATGACAGGCAATGTTGTTGTAGCACACAGCTCAATACTGTACACCATGTGTTACACGCCAAGTGAATTACTCGGATGTAAGTACAATGAAGCTTAACTTCCACTGCACATTACGCCTGGTGAAAGCAGGCCGCTTCCACATCGGTGATACGTAAAATGTTCTCCTGAACCCAATGCTCACACAGACGTGTACTTTGCTGGATTACGCTGCCATTATTATCCCCACATCGCCAAATCAGCCGTGCTGGCGCATTATGGCTGTGGCCGCTCGTCTCCTCTGTGATCGTACATCCAATCCGCCCATTAATCTCGGCGGCCGGTGGCAGTGACAGACACGGAGCCACGTGCATCTCTCTTCGTCATGTCCTTGTCCAGGCCGTGCCGCAGCCAGCCTCCAGACCAGGGAATCGAGGGATATTTACATATTCAGCAGTGGGCAGTGAGCAGAATACAGATCTGTTATCCTGCACATTTGTTTTAATGTTTAAAAAATATATAGTGTTCAATTGTTCTTGATGCGACCCAGGCTACCCTCGTGAAAGAGGCAGTTGCTTCATGTTTCTCGGTGGCTTTATTTGATCTCCTGGTTAAATAAAGAGCGCGATATAACACATGTTACTTTTACAGAAAGATTTTATATGTACGTAGTGTCGCCGGTTTATTTCATTCATTTAAAAAAATCACATGCTGCAATACACCAGGACATTAAATATATATTGCCGAGTTTGAGAACTACGAACATGAAAAGCAAGTTCGTATTTGCATATAACTGGAATACTATCGCGATTACAAATTTTACTTTTAAGTGTTACACAAATTCATATCGCTACAGCTGGATGTCATAAGCCTATAAGCCTGGACTCATGGTCGCTCAACCAATCTGTCCAGCTCAGCCAAACCACTCAACCGTCCCCCATTACGCTCCGCTGTGCCGAGGAGATGTTCTGGTCGATTAAATCGCTGAACATGACAAAGAACTAAACACCTGTTTCCATAAGATAACTATGCGTATACTGGCTGTGTGTACGACAAATACTGGGGAAGCAGTAGTGTCTAAATCGATTAGGAACTGCATTAGTATTGAATACTAATCGGTCAAATGTGGCATCAAAAGTAATGTGCTTTGAACACCATCACTCAAGAATGTGGTAATTGTAATAGTTGCAAGAAAACCAATATATCCCAACTATGAATGGACTAGATCTACAATGCTTAATACATGATGCAGATTAGTCAGTGTGAGCACAATACAAAGTATTACAATACAGACAGACGGTGTATGTTTCTACTGGTGATTCGATGCATTGCCACGATTCAGGGGCATTATTCCATTTGAGAATAGATTATTTATTCAACATCGCGGCGAATGGTAGCGCCTCAAGTGGTCCATTCATTGAGTTTATTACAGTGAGGAATACTGACTGCTGTGTTGTTTAAATGCTTCACATTCTCGACCTGCAATCAATAAATTGCTGGTTCAATTCAACCTCCGGGCACCAGCAGTTGAAACAATGGGGCAAGTTTCTGAAATCCCTCCAACTCTATCCAGCAGTTTCGATTCAAAGCTTTCGTGACTGCAGAGATTCATATTCTTGGTTCTTTCGGTAAAGTCACGTAGAAGGGAAATAATAACATAATAATAAAACAATATTAAAATAAAATTCTCATGACGTTTCGGCCACAACGCAAGCAGCCGTCCTCAGGTGAAGAAACATAGCTGTCAGAAAGACAGCTGCTTGCGGTGTGGCCGAAACGTCGTGAAAATGTAATTTTATTATGTTTTATTTTCATTATTTTATTATTTCCCTTCTACGTGACTTTACCTAAAGAACCAAGAATATCTATCCAGCAGTATAAATTATCGTATGTGGTGGTGGTGGTGTAAAATCGTGGGTACTCCCACGTGTCTTCCAAGACGTCTGGCCATCCTGGAAGAGCAGACCAAAATACCGCCAGAGCTTCCACTAGAGGAACTCCTGACGCCGGCAATGGCGTGGGCATGAAATTTCAGGGCTGCACATTTAGCTTTTTATTATCGTGATGTTAGCCATCCTTAAAATAACTGGAGTATAATTAAAACTGCACTGTGGCCATGGGCGACTGTTCCATAACCACATGAAAACCCTTCTTCTTGGTTCTTTCGGTAAAATCACGTAGAAGGGAAATAATAAAATAATAAAAAAATTACATACAAAATTTTACGTACATTTTTTTAATAATGACAATTTGCATAATAAAAGAATGTTTTATTTTTATTATTTTATTATTTCCCTTCTACGTGACTTTACCGAAATAACCTTGAATAAGAATCCCCGCAGTCACGAAAGCTTTAAATGAAAACACACCAAAACCGTTTTATGCCCACGAAACAATGCGACTGTGGTTCATCGTTTACACAACGTGAAACGGAGCAGGATGGCCCCTCTACAATTGCTACGACCGGTTGCTATTTTTTTTACAACTACGGCACCATCAACATACCACGCTGCTATGCAGGGCGATTGGTAAAAAAAGGCCCTCCATAGTTTTGTTACAGTACAACGTCGCCTACCCCAATCGTTGGGGGGAGTGAGATATTGGCAGGTAAGTGCAAAGGTCAGGTGTGTGAACATCTATAGAAAATGAGTTGCACCACTGTGATTGCCACAGTTGGCCACGTACGGTACGAAAGATTTGCAACATACAACGAATTCTGCGCTGGGTGTGGGTGGTTGATTGGTCAGGGCATACATTTGAAGGTCGGATATGCGACGTTGCACATTGCATGTGATGATGAGATATTCCACATTGTTGCTGCAATTTTTTTAAAATGCGAAACGTCTAGAGCCTATATTCTCAGTACAAATGTTCAGTGACGCTGTAAAAACGTACATGGTCCGCCAGAATTGTTTTGTGCACCCACGTGGTAGCAGTGTGTTGAGTTAATTACAAGATGGCGACAGTCCAGCAGAAAGCTCAATGTGCTTTGCGGTTCATCATCATCATCAACCAGGATCATCAATCCATCTCTGGATGAAAAGCCCCCCAAGTCCCTACCATCGCACATTGTCCAGCGATCCAAGAGTACACCCAGAACCTGCGCACGAGCCAATGTCATTGCTCAATCTCCACGACTGTTCTCCTCCTGGGCACTTTTCCCTCAAATAGCTAATGAGCGTTAAAAAAAAGAGTCTAGAGCTCAATAATAATGTCTATCCCTTCGTCTATCCACTGCTGGATGAAGGCCTCCCCACGCCGTGTTGGTCAAGGGGTCATTTAGCCATACTTCACCATGCCAGTCAGCATGGGTATGTGAAGGGGGGTGTGGGGTCTGGACCGTTTCAGATATCACTCGCCACATAAGTTATCCATGGGCAGGAAGTGAACTCAGGTCATTGGGTTCATAGCGCATTGCTGTAACAGTAATCTCGTGTGTAAGGGCGGCGATGTGAAAGTGATGTGGGCTAAGGCTGATGCATCAATTAGAATCAATTCTTTCACGAACAAAACATGCATTCAATAATGCGCACAGGACTCTTACGATTTGCCATTCATATTCATTTTTTTGTTATATATAATAATGGATTCTCGAGTTTGATATTATTATATGCACCGTAGTCACAAATAAGCATGGAATCATGAAACTAAATCATGACAATTCATTGAATAACAGAAGGGATGAATGATCCTTGCTGGGGAGCCAATATATTTCTGCTGCACGGCCGTTAAAATATTCTGGGTGCAATATCAGGTAACTACAAACGGAATTTTAGAAAAACCGCGAGAAGCACATCAGGATATGAGCACACCAAAGCAGCAGCAGCACATTGGCTACTACAAAACCAAGTTGAATTGAGGAATATAATGGCTTCCATGAACGCGAAAGCATTACGTGCAGCTGTAAACACAACAACAATGCGACCACCCAAAAAAAAATAGCTGAAGGCCACAGCGTCTACAGCTTGGAAGCAATGCGGCTAGACAGACACAAAACACCACGGCGGCTACAACGAATTATAATATTAACAACTTCACGTTAAGAGCACCCTGCGCCACACCAGGACTCTCGCATGCTGCAATGTCTCCACGCGACTGTTTAGGTTATGGATTTTTTAACATCAACTTCTGAAATAAAAGCTCTCTTACCCTATTTAGAGACGCCAAGGATTAAATAACCCACACTGATCGCGCGCGGGTTCCATTTCTGTCAATGCAAAGGTTGTGTCTCCTGCTTTTTGGTTTTACGAACCTAAAACGGTGTTTCCGGTCGAAACAATGCATGTTCCACTTAAATGTCCCTTTAAATACTGCACAAAGACAAAGGTCGCCCGTATAGCCTTTTACCAACTGTGGGGACAAGTGCTATCAGCGAGCATCTATGAAGGTCGGTGGGCACACAACGCGGGCGGGTTGGGCCAACACCACCACGCCCGGTTGCCTTCGTCTCATACCCCCCCCCCCTCCAATGCTGATGTTTACACACTTACAACAGGTACTCATTTATGGCGGAGTCGACTTTAGGGAGGCCAATGATCTGTGCAGATAAACATTACGTTCGCTGCAAGTGGGAAACGAACTCGAGTCGTCACCTCCGATTAGCACGGTGGGCTACGTACGGTGCGAAAAAGATTCAACAACGTACATACATAGGGCAGTGCGCTGACCACCACGACAAAACCACTTCCTACAACACGTGCACGCACGCACACACACGCACATTAAATGCACTGTACCTTAATGTGGTCACAGTGGCGACACTAAAACGTGACATGAATAATCTTGTGCGTGCACAATAGTGCAGTCACCACAGGAACTGCTCTACTCACAAAACCACTGACAAGCCTAAATGTTACATGAGCAATCAATAGCTTGTGCACACAGAACGGTAACACTATTGTAGTCACTGCCCCTTTATGTTGATTACCAAGGGGAATACGTTACAGGATAAGCTTTTCACACGATACAAAGTGCCTGTGTAAAACTTAATTCGATCATGAAAAACCAAGATAGATCCACGTGCCTGAACAAGGTTTTCAATCGGTGAAGACTACCCGCTGTGACAAACTTTGCCAAAAAACACGGTCACTGGCAAAGAAAATTAAACAAAATCTGAAAACGTACACAAAGGAAAAATGGAGAGGCGCATGCTTTGAATTACACCGAGAGCCAGAAAGAGGCCCATATGAATCAGCGAAGAAAAACACGAATCAGGAGGAGACGTAGTGACTGCTGTGGCAAAGTAAGTGGCCTTGGGCAGAGCACATTGCAACTACAAGGGATTGATGGCCGACGGAATGGAAGCAAAGGGAGGGAACATACTGAGGGGTGTGATAGACAGCGCAATCAAATCTTATTTGAAGCGCAGCTCATGATTATGATGTGGATGACAAATACGCTTTCCTAAAAAAATCTCAAGCATTCTTACAGTAATGCAATGTCTGCGAGGCCATCCAAGGTTAGGGAACGTATAAGAAAAGGTGAGTGGGCTACATGAGTTTAACACGGAAGCCTTTCGCGACCAATATCATGCATATAGCTTTTTGGGTTAGATCGCGTAAATATAAATGTGTCGTTAAACCAGCCACCACCCGACATGGCCAATTAGTAATGTTTGTCATGTAAATAGAACATGCCAATTCATTACTAGTACAGCACACCGGTGTGTTGGAAAGCAAATCCACAACATTTACAATCTGAGTACGACGTTTCGCCAGTAATTGCAGCTAGCATCATCATAGCGGACAGCCAGATTTGTGACAAACCTTACTAATTGGCTGTGTCGGGTGGTGGCGGGTTTAACGACACATTTATATTCACGCGATATAACCCAAAAAAACGATTATGGGTTACATGAGCATACACACCTATCCAAGATGACCATGGTATTATTTGGCGTAAAGTAGAAAATTCTCATGTCAGTGAACGGGTTTTGAAAATTCACTAAGCATTATTTCTTGGCCCCAATATGAAATCATATAAAAAAAAAATGTCAGTAGCAGTCTGCATAAGCCAAAGGTAAACAATAATCCCTAAAGTATTTATGCATTTAAAAAAAAGCTACATTCGAACATGAAAGGGCCTATTGTGTTCTAGTCTCTCTGTGTGGCACATAACAAGACTTTGAAGGATACGCGTGACTTTACAGAAATATTCTAAAAGCTCGTTTTTGCTAAAGTGGTTTACTAAACTATAAAATGACAAGACGAACAATGAATTTTCTGGCAATGCAACATTTTCTGGGAAATGCATCTATTGAATAAAAACACGCTCTGACACCGCCGTAAGAATAATAATTTGTAAAAAGTGAACATAGTTTATAAAATAGTCAAGGCAAAACTGGGATTTCCGGCTGCAGTCTCGCACCCTGGGGAAAATGCTTCCAACGCCGAGTGGCCGAGCCGTGGCCGAGCCATGGCCTGTCCGGGACATGCCGGGGGTAACGCGCAAATCCCAGAATCAGCCTCCCGGGGGGACCAACTCACCGCACCGACATTCCTTCACGCGGCGTGCACGCGAGAGAGGGCTGCACCCTTCCGTCTTCAATAATTACAACAGAAGCCCCGCGTTGGGGCCCGGGCATGCTCCGCGAGGCGAGTTCGCAAGCGCCCTGCTCCCCCCCTATTTGGATGGCCTCGAGAAAAAAATGATTACATAAGCAAGACCGCCGAGTTAAGCACTTGTGGACAATTTGTGAGTGATTCACGTTGCAAAGTTTATCCCATGACAGTATTCCCCAGATTATAAAAAAACGCTTTTTCCCCCTCCTTCAATATTATAGAAAAATGTCGGGGGGTGGGTCAAATAATCCGAAGCACACACAGTCTTCCAGAAGACGTCATAATCGAGGTGGTTCAGAATCATCTTCCGGAATATGGTTCTCCGTAGAAATACATTCCCAAGCAGAGGACTGAAGACACCACCACAAGTTCAGGAGAGTCTCCCAGAAGACATCTCTCCTCGTTTAAAGCTGCACATTCATAATCATTTTCTGAAAGAAGGCTCTCCTTAGTACTGTATTCTCCAGGTTATTAAACTAAACTTATTTTAAAAGGACCTCGAAGTTTGTCTTACTTTCCCAAGCGTCTTATCATGCTGAGAACTAGCATGTGGGAATGCTATAAATGTAGTTGTTTAAAACAATTTATGCTCCCTGTACTGTTAGGCAATACCCTGAATCTCCAGAGCTGCATAGCTGAGGTCCATTATCATGCACGGTTGTTACAGAGCTGCGAAAGACAGCAGTGTGGGTCCAACACTCTCACTCAAATGTTTTCCGAGAAGCGTTAAGTGAGAATTTGTTTTGCATCTCATCCGCTGGCAGAGAAGCCGCACCGATGTTTACGTCACACTGGTTATCATTGCACCACCAGACATTACCACCCTCTCCATGTTGAGAATCAGCATGCTTGCACATGTTTAGGAAAAAACTACTACACTGCTATGTACACGCATGATGACTGACAGTCGAGAATAAAAGGATGGAATGGCAGCCAAGGAATGGAACTAGTTTAGGAGGGGCGTAGGTCCACCGAAAAGTTTGAACAATGAAGTCTCGTGTACAGATTCTCAGTGGAATGTTACATCACTGGATCATGAGCCATGGTGGCGGCTTGTGGAGGCCTTCATCCAGTGGCTCGACCATGGCTGATAATGAAGATGACTCAGCTGTGGTGTTGTGTTTTTCAGACGGAAATGTACAAAAAAACAACCCAGGTTGTTTTACCATTCTCTCCCGTGCTGGTGACACCGGCTTGGTGAAAGGAGGCCCAGAATTCGTTCAGATATCACCCGCCATGAATGTTAGTCATGGGCAGGAATCAAACTCGGGTGGTTAGGTTAACAGAGCAGTGTGCTAATTCACTGCACCACTGCTCCACCACCCAAAAGAAAGAAAAACAACCTTCTATAGCAAGCCACGATATATTCCAATGATTTATATTGGACATGCTAATGATTTATATGGGGTGATTATTTTTGCAAAAGATTAAAAATTGGCCCGATTAACCTAAACCACATTTTTTGTTATATACTTGCTGGTGGTCTATATACAGGCCATCATTAATCTTCATTAAGTCAAATAAAAAAGCCACCTTGCATTGTACACAGCTCTATGGTAAGGAACTGCGAAGTGCCTTGCGTTGTATGTGTTTAACAGGAATTGGAGGAGAACCAATATAAGCATGAAATCAAAAGCCTTGGCACTGTCGGTACAGATGGTGCAAGGCTTTAAGTTGTAAAATGTCTCACTTGCTTAATGGTTAACACACTATACAAAAAGTCCAGAGCAGAGTACGGCAATACCGGAGCCTCTTCCCTGTGTCAGATGCCGATTGATTTTTGTTGGCCCTGAGGCAGCGTTAAAAGCACCATTTTGAGACCCCACAAATGCAATGGACCCACATAGGCTTTGGTAGGAGTAGGTGTACCATGTTCTCCAGATTATAAGACATTCTGGAAAAGTAAGGCTCACCCCAAGGTTGAGCTCAGTGTGAATAGATTCATACATATTTGGTAAATGTTTGCTTTAAAAAACAGATTTTTAAAAGTGTCTAACTATTCAGAAACTATGCTTGTAGTTCCACAGCTAATAATGCTATCAAGTTTCCAGAGTTCGACAGCCATGTCCGGGAATTTACCGACAAAATGACTTTAGTCTGATGAGCTGTGGGTGAGTTTTGTCGCAGACTCATGGAAATGAGTCACCCTGTGGCCAAGAGAACACCCTGAATGCAGTACGAGGCGTTCCGGAGACGAGAAACTCACACTTGCTAAGGCTTCTGTGCTGCACTACTGCGACCGCTAATAAGCGAGTGTCACATTGTGTCATCACGCTCCCTGCAGCCATACCAAGGCGCACAAAGCATCCCAACAACACGCCTCACAGCACCCCCCCCCATCTCGCCCCCTCTCCCTCCCGGTCTCCAGTTTCATTTTTAGAAAGTGACGACTTCTGTACTCCCTGCTTCAATGGGAAATCATTCCCCTCCAGCACGGCAACGCAGACGTGTCCGAGAGGCAATGCTTTCCCTCTCGACCTCCCCCCATCGCTGCGAGGAGGGGGAGAGGTTGTGCCTCTCTCGTCTCCTCCCGTGCCCAATGTCTGAACCCCCCTCTAATCGTTGTCCATATGTCGGGCTCGCGCCACTCATTGTTTGAAACCCGATTAAACGATGATCTCACGCGCCCACCAACTGCTACGCATTCTGTTAATTATATTTTGCCCTTTAGTGAAACGTCAACGGATGTAGGTGTACACGAACATCCCAAACAAGCACCTGATCCCATGGAAGAACCACCGGGATTGGATCTACCTCGAAAGCGATGGTTCACGTTAAATCGAAGCCGCCTGCCTCATAGCGGATACACCTACTGCCTTCGAAAGAGGAAATTCAAAGGAAGAAGTTGGTGCAATTGCGGAAACACCGACCAGAACGTAGACCACACAGTGAACCACTGAAGCAATTCACTGCACATCAACTGAAGCCATTTCCTGACTTCGCCTTTGTGGTCAAAGACTTTTCAGCTGCTATTCACCCAGCCGTAGAAAAGATTATATTTCTTTGACACAGAATGGTGTTTGTGGGATTATGCATGCATGTGACTGCTGCCAGCCTGCATCTTACTCAATTACGCACTGCCCCTGTCACACGGCACAATGGGCCGGATCCACGTTGTGACGAGAAAGCCAAAGCACATCACCTCGGAGATATTTCCCCAATGTCGGTGATGGACACTTACATTTCCCTCAAATATTGGACAAGAAACATTCGCCAACAGCTGAATTGTGCCCAGCATATAGTATCTGGACAAAGCTGTAGCAGACGAGCACTGCACGATCAAGGCAATGGATGGACAGGTGTATGACCAGGTACACACACACATACAGAATCAGAATTCTTGTTTATCCTGGAGAAACCCGATGAGTCATTCAGCTTTTTTTTCACAGATGTCCAGTCAGAAAATTACAACAAACGATACAAAAAAGTAAGGTAAGCTAATCACAAATAAATACTGTATATAAAAACTGTTTTTATTTTACCAGGTAAAGCCCACTGACCTGTTAGTTCGTTTTCAGAAGCAACTAGGCCACAAATGATAGCTCAGCGACGTGGTTTATCGTGTGGAAATGTAAAGCAGCCAAATAATCTAAACACAAACTGTTGGGGCAAGTGCCAATTCGTGATAACTTATGATGGTGCTGGGGGTGTGGACAGTATGTCTCCCAGGTATTTGTGATCGCAACACCGGTGCTGGCCCAATAGTACAGGGATTCATCAGCCTTGGTGGCGGGTTTAATGACACATTTATATACGTACGCGATCTAACACCAAAAACAACTCTATTATGGCTTAATCAACCTTGCCGTGCTTACCCTCGCACATCCGATTAGCCACGGTTCGCTACGTACGGTAACGAAAGAAGTTGAATACACAAATACGTAGAACATCGGGGAGGCCTAGGTCAAGTTTAGATATCATTCGCTAATGCTATTAGCCGCGATCGGTAATCAAACCTTTAGTAGACATGCTTTGCACATATGCCTATTGACGCGAAAGTGCATTTAGACACCCGCGTTCGGTTGCATTAAACACGTTAAGTATATCTCTCAAATTACACAGACTAATTAGAAACTATGCGAAATAATCGCATCAACTTTTGCCGGTTTACGCTAACGAACCACTGGGATTGCAAAGTATCGGACGAACATAAATCGGTGCTGCAAAACGGACAACCATAAAATCAACAAAGCCGAGCAAACAATACAATATCACATCAAGTCAAAACCTTACAGATGTACCTTTCACGCATGTAAATTGCACAAACTAGAATCAATAGAAATTACATCCGCCCTTTCCGAATAATCATATAACACAACAGCTTTGAAAACATGGTTTACGTTTTAATGCAATAAACACGTGATTTGTTAAACCGGATGTAATCAAGCAGTTTACTTTATTTCATTAGATAAGCCCGTTATTATAAAAGGGGGTTAATTACATCGTTTGCACTAACTCGACTTGGCTTCCTTCGCGTAAATGGAGACGACGATTAATACACGTTTCGTGAAATCGATCGCAAAAATACACTGGCTAACTTACGATTTAAAGCTTTCGTGACTGCAGAGATTCATATTCTTGGTTCTTTCGGTAAAGTCACATAGAAGGGAAATAATAAAATATATAAAACAATACAAAAATTACCACGACGTTTCGACTGCAACACAAGCAATCATCATCAAATTTCCTTGCTGTGGATTTCACACCTGATGATGATTGCTTGTGTTGCAGTCGAATCGTCGTGATCATTTTTTATTGTTTAATATTTTTATATTTGTATTATTTCCCTTCTACGTGCCTTTACCGAAAGAACCAAAAATATGGTTAACTTCCTTACTTAACGTAACCCCCAGTCCTTATATAAACCGGCTTTTCTCCCATGAATAAATCGGTTTCACTAAAGCGGCTTTCACTTTCCTGCGTGCCTGAGCCCGGTTTGTCGAAATCAACATTTTCGACTGCAACCAAACCCATTCATGCAAGACCGCAGGCGTGTTATCACAAACATTGCAAACGGTGACCCACAACCACACACATCCTCCCCGGGTTCCTTTACACTTAATTTCTCACGAATACTAACCGCTGGAGCTCAAACCTGACTTGCAGCTTAATGTGGCACAACTAAACACAAACCGCAGCAGTGCGATTGCGGCCATGCAACCCAAACTATGGACCACATGGCAAACCCAGAGGGACGCATATGAATAGATCCGTACATTATAGACACATGAACGACAAGCCACAGCCGTCACATAACCCTTACTATATACACCATACAGTAAAGCCATATACACACATGCTCATCAATATACGTAAGCCCCTCGACATACGTACACATTCAAGACAAGCCACATCAGTCTGATTGTAGCCACATAACCCTTACTATATACACATTACATCAAGATACGTAGGCTCCCCGACATACGTACACATTCAAGACAAGCCACAGCAGTGAGACTGTGACCCCAGAGTAAAACCACTGCAAGCTGCGCTCCTTCAACGGAGAAGAAATAGCAAAGCCACTAACTCTCTCTCTCTCTTGAAGCACTCTCTTCGTGGCGACAACATCCAGACACCCTGCACACACTGACCATCGTACGCAAGCCTGTAGATAGCGTGCACTGGCATCTTGCGCCGGTCGCGAGGAGGGCACAAACACTGGGGACCTGTCACTGTCACCGCCACCGTCAGTCGCCTTTGTGCCGCCGCGTTCATCCCCCACGGGCCAATAATCAACAGCGGGTGCCTGCTGTTGCCGTTTGCTCTGCTGTGCAAGGAAGGTCGTCCTGCCAGCAACGTAGCAATCTCTACGAGCTCCCCCTCGTAGCATTAGCGATGGTGACGGGCATTGTGTCCGAGCGAGAACGCGGTCTTCCCTTCTCACCCTTCTGATGAAGCAGCAGTGCCGAGCGCCACCGGCAACCACCTCCCACCGCCGCCGCCGTTCGTCGTGCGCTCTCTCTCTCTCTCAACACCCTCCCCCCACCCCCTCCCGTCCGTCTTTGTCTCTCTGCGTGCTCCCCGCGAGCTCCCCGTGCTCCACTCTCCGCTGCTCCACGACCTGCGTCTCTCGCTGCAAACACCCCCCCACAACCCGATCCAAGATGGCCGCAACCAGCACTCCCGGCGGCCCCCGCGCGGTCGGCGTGACGTCACCGCGCCGCCTAGCAACCACGTTGCCATGAACGCCGCCTCCACCCCCACCCCCTTTCCTCTCTTCCCCCCGCCCCCCGCCCCCCTTCCCGAATCACGTGACCGCAGCACGAGCGAGCTGGGTCGAACCGAGCCACAGTGCCTCCTGCCGGCACGGCGACGTGTAAACACGTTGTCCTGCGGAGGGAGCTGGTAGTAGGAACACGTTGGGGTGCTCGGTCAATGGCCAGGGTCAACGGCGGCGTGGTGTATTCCGCAAATATGGCCGACTGTGAGGGCGGGCACAAGCCGGCGTGAGTAGGTAAAAGGTTGAGTTTTATAAGGGCACCACGGGGTGACCAGCCCCTCCCCACCCAGCCCCACCCCTCCCACCCCCCACCCAGCCCCACCCCTCCCACCCCCACCCGTCCCACCTCCCACCCAGCCCCACCCCTCCCACCCCCACCCAGCCCCACCCCCCACCCAGCCCCACCCCTCCCACCCCCCACCCAGCCTCACCCCGACCACCTCCCACCCAGCCCCACCCCTCCCACCCCCCACCCAGCCTCACCCCTCCCACCCAGCCCAGCCCTCCCTCCCACCCCCCACCCAGCCCCGCCCTCCCCACCCAGCCCCACCCTCCCATTTTTGGATTCACGACGGACGGACGGTCACAATAATCCCCTGTGGGCTGGTGGAACCAGGTGGTTCCTACCAGTATAATTGCCTTTCAATATCTCGTCATCATTATGTTAGATTCCAATTAACCAGGTCCCCCCATGTGATGTTAGATGTCAACTAACCAGGGCCCCCATGTCATGTTAGATGTCAACTAACCAAGGCCCCCATGTCATGTTAGATGTCAACTAACCAAGGCCCCTATGTCTTGTTAGCTTTGGTCTCCCAAACTCAAATGCGTTGAGGGTTTGTCGTGTATGTTGAACTTCTTCTGCACCTTACGTAGCCAATCGTGGTCATCGGAGATGCGAGGGAGGGACAACAAATTAAATATAGCAATCTGTTCGAAAGCAATGAGTGTTAAATCTAGATTCAAATCTGATGTCCGTGCACTCTGCCAACGCAATATCACCAATTAATTGGTTTAATATTTAGTTCATCTGTGAGACACACGACTTTTGGGTTCGGCCACGTCATGATATTGCCAGTCTATGTCGCGAAACCCTCCACCACCCAACATCTACAACAATATTGTATTGTGTATACAAGCATATAACGTGTTAATTATCTTTTAAACGTAACGGTAAGTTTTGCAATGTCGGATGCTGGAAGGTTTCACGACATGACTGCAAAGAGCTATGTGTTAACTAATTTTATTATCTAATTATTAAACATACCACCTGCAAAATCCCTTGATTCTTTTTATGCTACACTTGTATTATGGGTTATGGTTACGACGACGCATCTCAAACCCATGGATCACAGGCTGCGGCGTGGATACTGTGCAGGAGAAATTACTTAAGGGCCCAGTGGCCTCAAGGTTGCCGCGATGTCGCTGCACCGCATTCCGCGCAATAACTAGCAACAGAAAAATGTTCCAGCTTCCAAAAGTTAACGGTCAAGAATGTTTGGTATTTATTGTCTTTTAAGCTAGGACAGTGGAGGCTCTTTCCCCAGCAACGGTGAGCAAGGACTGTAATTGCAGCGCTGCAACCAACTTTTTATTTTGCCATTCCAAGTTTCATCAGGAGTAGAGGGACTTCGTTCGGAATGAAAACAGCAACAAATTAAGCCATGTTGGCTTGAGAGTGATCTGCGAATGGTGTATGAAATGTGCAAGTGACCATTTTTATTTTGAGAAAGCATTAGATTGATAGAATACACGGTTAAAAGCTTAAGAAGCCGAATTATGGTATGAGAAAGACTAGATTTGCAGCTTTCGTGACTGCAAAGATTCCTATTCTTAGGTTTTTTCGGTAAAGTCACGTAGGTAAAAATAAAAATTATAGAAATATTAATATAAATAAAATAATAATAAATCACGTGATTAAAATAAATAAAAATATTAGAAATAATAATTGAAAAAAATTGTGAGTTATTATTTTATTTATATTAGTATTTCTATTTTTTTCTTTTTCCCTACGTGACTTTACCGAAAAAAACCTAAGAATGAGAAAGACCTTGGGCGGAGGAACTTGTACTGAAACCAAGTAAACATGCCAATCTTTGCATATGTGGTTGGAAACGTTGAACCAATGTTGACCAAACGTTCCACGTTCACTGGGTCGTGAGAATTCAGAACGAAACATCAGACCAGGTTGTGTGATGTCACAGGAACCGTTCAATTTGTATTCTAAGAGTATCACGAGCACTGGAACACCGTACAGAGGGGGCATTTCAATTGCGGGGAAAGACGGTGGCCATTAGATCTGGAGATGATGCGGCTGATATCAAGCAGTGAGAGCCAAGGCAGCATCTGAACAAGGGTGGGAAAATGTGGATGTAGTGCCAAAAAGACGGGAAAGAGTAAACAAAATAAACTCCGTTGTCAATAACATTGCCTTAAATTCAAAGTATGTAACAGGTGACGTTTCAGGCAGTATTCCTTCTTCATAGCACATGAATAAATGGCAGTGTATAATGAAAGTTGGAGATTGCACTTGACACTTTAGGGGTCTAATAATAAACAAATGTTTAAGGTTGTTTGAGCAGTTTTGTAAAATGGCACATGAAGTTACCTAATAGTAACGATTGCGTAATATATATGCAGGTTAGCAAAGCGTGGATGCAGATCAAATATCAAGATAGGGGGAGACAGACAAGTCTAAACAAGAACACTGAATTGATTTAAGCAGTTTAAAATGGCAAGTGAATGCCGCCTGGTCAACCCTCTAGCGTCTTGCTTAAAGGGGGGCCATATAAAATTCAGGGGGGGGGGGGCAGTCAATAGTAAACTTACCAGTTATAAAATGCTAAATAGGATCTTTTACGTCGATTGTGGACTTTTCTGCAGCTCGACGTGCATGAGAAACGGAGGCAACGCTAATCACGCAGTTGTACGAAGTGTTGTACAATGACTCCTAAAGTAAAAGGGGAAAGTCTGGGTCTCCCACCTCGTCAGTTTAAGACCACGGCATATTATATGGGAACCTCATTTGCCAGTAAAAAACCAATTATCACTTTGGGGTTGCCACTGAATAAAAGCACCTATAATGGGGCTATATGGATGACTGCAAAATGCAAGAAATTACATTAACCCTCCCATTCTGATATGTACACGCCATAAAGAGCGAAAACTTGATTCGTTCCAGGCTTCATAGTGCAGGGCCCGTCCAACTTTCTCATGTCTCTGCTTGAATGGGCACTGCCACAAAAGCCCATTGTTTTAACCCTTAAACCACTATACATTTACACAAAAACTTCTAACTCAGCGCTACGGTAACAATTTCCTAAAAGTTGAAAAAAATTGGCAGCCCTATGGACTGTAGTTTTAAACTCTACCTCGCATGCCAATCCCACTCGAGTACATTTTAATTTAGCAAATAATCTATACGACCAGTTTCCTGGCAGCATTTAACACCACACAGCAACAAAAGACACGTTCAACTGCAATGTTTATTACTTTAATGTGCGTCACAAATGCTGGACAATCTTTTCCTTCTGTGATGTTTCCACTGCATTTTGATCAACATCATCTTTTCAGCAACTAATAAACTGTGCAGGTTACTCAAAGAAATTAAAAGCGCTTGCATTAAGCACAAAGATGGTGGTCCGCTGAAGGTAATGAAAGACGATGGTCCTCTTCTGGTGACATCTTGGGTGGATTGACAGGCGATTCATTTCGCTTTGCCGGTGGCCTTCTGGGCAGACTTTGTGACCTTCCCAGTTGTGGCAGCCTTCTTCTCGACGGCCTTGATGACACCAACAGCCACCGTCTGCCTCATGTCACGCACGGCAAAGCGTCCTGGAAGGAAAAAAATGCAAAAAAATTGTCAATGTGCCCTCGTCATTACAGCTGCACCCACTGAAATGTTACGCATAAACCGTAAAGCATTTAAAATGTACGTTCATAAACAACTTGGGATAACTCTTAGTCATCTCTCAAGACTACTTACCCAGGGGTGGGTAGTCGGAGAAGCTCTCCACGCACATGGGCTTGCCAGGAACCATGTCAACCATGGCAGCATCCCCAGACTTCAGGAACTTGGGGTTGTCCTCAAGCTTCTTGCCAGAACGACGGTCGATCTTCTCCTTCAGTTCAGCGAACTTGCAAGCAATGTGGGCAGTGTGGCAGTCAACCACAGGCGAGTAGCCGGCGTTGATCTGGCCAGGGTGGTTCAGCACAATCACCTGCACAAAAAGAGTAACAAGATGTTTCATTATCGTTCGCATTCCACACATGCTCAATACATTTAACAAGTCGGCAAAGCTGCCTCAGAATTGTACAAGACATAGCATTGTTCCCTTGGTTACTCAGTGCTATATACATACAAGGGTTGTGGCATATTAATGGAAAGCCCAAGACCCGTCAAGAATGGCCAAAGAAATTCCTGAATCTAAGGAAAAATTGGATGTGCTGGGAGGTAAAGTGTATAGACGAAAAAAAAGCCGATGGGTCAACGTAGAAGTTGACAGCAAGACTCACTTAAGTTCACAACAGGGAAAAACGCACTTGTTCATCTACCCTCGCCTTTGACGACGAACATGTGTTTACCTGGGCGGTGAAGACACCAGCCTCCATGGGCGGGTCGTTCTTGCTGTCACCAGCAACGTTGCCTCGACGCACATCCTTGACGGACACGTTCTTGACGTTGAAGCCAACGTTGTCGCCGGGAACGGCCTCTGTGAGAGCCTCGTGGTGCATCTCCACAGACTTGACCTCAGTGGTGACGTTCACGGGAGCAAAAGTCACCACCATGCCGGGCTTCAAGACACCAGTCTCAACACGACCCACGGGCACTGTGCCAATACCTGGGGGAGGAAAACAAGAATTAAAAATCGAAGCATTTTAAAAATATTGTAAATTAATTGAATTATCCCCAGGCACAACCTCCGCATGAGATAACACCCTTGACATACCGCCAATTTTGTAGACATCCTGGAGGGGCAGGCGGAGGGGCTTGTCGGTGGGGCGGCTCGGGGGCAGGATGGCATCCAGAGCCTCCAGGAGAGTGACACCAGAAGCATTGCCATCCTTGCGCTCGACCTTCCATCCCTTGAACCACGGCATCTATTGTCGGTGTACAAAAAAACCACAGTTAAGAGTACATTCTTGAAAACTTCTGGCACGATAAAAAAAATGGGACAGCTATCCTTTATACAAAACAAAATTTAAAATTTACAGGTGAAGAAATTAAATTACGTTGGTGCTGGCTTCCAGCATGTTGTCTCCATGCCAGCCGGAGATGGGCACAAAGCCCACGGCGGCCGGGTTGTAGCCGATCTTCTTGATGTAGGTGCCGACTTCCTTGACGATCTCGTTGTAACGGTCGGCGCTGTAGGGGGGCTCGGTGGAGTCCATCTTGTTGATGCCGACGATGAGCTGCTTCACACCCAGGGTGTAGGCGAGCAGGGCGTGCTCACGGGTCTGGCCGTTCTTTGAGATACCAGCCTCAAACTCACCGACTCCGGCCGCAACGATCAAGACGGCGCAGTCAGCCTGAAATAATTATGGGTAAAGGGGGGTAAGGGCACAATAAAATGTGAACATTAACACTTGGTTACATTTCAAGACCTATGTTGTTTCAATACTTCCACAAAAATGCTATGACTGAACAGTCCTTTGACAATCCACTACTGGATGAGGGCTCCTCACATTGGCAACAAAACTTTTGTCCGATTATACAGCAATGGTAAGTGCAGTTTAAAGGTACACGGGATCCCGGGTACAATGGATTTTGCTGCACTGCCATATGCTGCTCACACCACCCTACCACAGCCTTCAATGCTGTGCATGGTCACCCCTTGTAGCACAGGCTCAAAGCCTGCCCTCTAACTGGAGACCTGATGACACCTGGCACATTGCTGATTGTTAGGCCGTTGGGCATCAATTACCGAATATTAAAGGTTTAAAAAGTGTGAACATTCATGCAAAGGAGTGGCTGTGCACTGGTGTCACAACCCTACCTGCGATGTCCCGGTGATCATGTTCTTGATGAAGTCCCTGTGGCCAGGAGCGTCGATGATGGTGACGTAGTACTTCTGGGTCTCGAACTTCCACAGAGAGATATCGATGGTGATACCACGCTCACGCTCGGCCTTCAGCTTGTCCAGCACCCAGGCGTACTTGAAGGAGCCCTTGCCCATCTATAAAACACAAAAGTCACAAAAAAATGCTGAGGTACACTTAACAAGTTAATACAAATGGAGCAAGCCTTCCAACTACATGCTCACGCCACTGACAAAGGCCTTAAGAGGAAGCTCAAGCACACCTCGTATTTGTCCAGCTCTTCCACACTAACCAGGCATCTTGGGACAGATGGGAGGACCCATTTTATGCAACCACGCAATCGACCTGCTGATTAGTGGTGTACCAATTAGTTTGGACAGGTGGTAGTTAAAAACACGGCCAAAGTTGAAACTAAAGCCAGGAGATAACTCAATCGGCAACATGGATTGCAAGTCCAGTGTGCTAATAAATATTACACCACAACAGCACCCCTACAAAAACATTACAGGTAGGAACAGGTTCCACACTGCCACCAGAGATTATTTGTCTGTCGTGCATATGTCTGTCGTGCACGAATGCGCTGTCCGACCAAGTTTCAACCTGCCCACTCCGAAGGAACATGTTTAACAAGACTGGTCGAGTACAAATGTGTGTGCATACAACGACTGAGCAGGGGGGCACAGGTCACGTACCTCGGCGGCCTCCTTCTCGAACTTCTCAATGGTACGCTTGTCAATGCCGCCACACTTGTAGATGAGATGGCCGGTACTGGTGGATTTCCCAGAGTCGACATGGCCAATGACGACGATGTTAATGTGGATCTTTTCCTTGCCCATGATGGATGGAGGTGGTTGCCTAGGCCGTCAGCAAATGTGAACGCTGTTGATGACAAAAGGAAAAAGCACGTCAGCCAAACGCCTCATTACAAAAGGGTCAGAGAACATGCAGCCATTAGCAAGTTGGATTCAATGTTACAACAGATTTTCTACTTAATGACTGAAGTGAAACGCCAGCAACAAGCATGTTAATTCATGAGCACCCAACACATTTTCACAACCATTCCAAACATGCTGCAACTACAAACATGCAATGGTTGCAACACTTGCTCTCATAAAAAATTGCCGTTTCACATAAAACAAAGGCACGCTTTGTATCGTCAGCCATATTCCCCACGTTAGCAATTAGGGGTAGACAAGTTTGAGAAATAAGCTGGAGACTGCGGTAAGAAGAGTAAAAAAGGCTGGGCAAAAGGAGCGATTTAAGCCCTGGAGCAAGAGCAGCGGCTAGGAAAACCATCGGAAGGTCCAATGTAGCATCCCAGAGAAATGAGGGTAGTGGTGCTATGGGGGGGGGGGAGCCAGGGAAAAAGCCAACGCAAGGGAGAGAGATGAAAGTGTGCGGGGCGAGTTAGAAAGGACTTGAAAAAGACAACGTAGCAGTGGAGTGAACCAAACCAATTAAAAAGTCGTGGGGGGGGGGGGTGACGAGAAGGGAGAATCAAGCCGAGACAATTGCGCCCCAAGTATAATAAATGTGAGCACGTCAAGAACCAGCAGTGACAGGGGGCTTGACTCCAGCACTCGCTACGTTTGCGAATTACATCCATCTAAAAAAACTCGTCAAAGTAATCAATCGATAATACATGCAGGCAATCGTGCCCCCCCCCCAAACTACAAAAAACTTGTCAAAAGAGCTTCCTGCAATATTGTCGCCTAAACTAGGCACGGTATCTTGGCTAAATTAGCATAATATTACAATAATTAGCAGAAAGGCAGGAGGGTGAAGCCATAGAGGGGGGGCAAGATCACGCCGAGTGAGCCATATGCATAGAGCCGGCAGGGAGGGAGATCTGTAGAGATGTCGGTCAAATAAGTCGCGAGAGATCCTTCAAGAGGCAAAGGAGGAACCAGTAACGAGTAGAAGAGGGGGGGCGGCGAAGCAGAACAGGGCCACGAGGGAGTCGTGTGAGCGGGGGGGCGAAGCGGCCAAAGGCGTGACAACCAACAACCAAGAGATTCGTAAAGACGTCAGCCGGGGGGGGGGGTTGGTAGCCGCAGCAGAGTCTAAGAATGCAGAGTAAACCAAATGAAGGGAGCCGTAAATGCAGAGAGGAGAGCGGAGAGAGCAGTGGGGGCGTGGGTGGACAGGAGCCGGGCCGCCATGTTACACCGCGACAAAATGGCGCCGCTACGTGGAGCCTCCATCCCCGCCCAGACCCCCCCCCCCACACTGCCCCCTCCAAGCATTGCCGAGACCCCCCCGAGATCGTGGGGGGCCGCCCCCCGCGACGATAAACCGGGGGGAGCCCCCCCCCCCCCATCGTTTTTCTCGTCGTCTCCTGCTCGGTAAGGCCCCGGCCATAACGTGGAAGGAGTCTTCCACCCACTCCGCCTCAACCCCCCTCCCCCCCGCGCGGTCTCCAATTTTGTTAAATTAAAAGCATACGAAGCGATTTAATTGTATACCGACAAAGCAGCAATTTGCACACCGAGGTAATCGATTAAAAGTTAGACTAGAAAAAACGACACGCGGTGTTGCGTCACTGACCGGCTGAGCGCGCCGGCATCTTTGCCGGGCCTTGCTTTGTAACCAAATAAAAAACTGAAAATAAAATTACAAAATCCAAAAGTAGTTTAAACCACTCGCCTTTACAGCACGACGGTGCAGGCCGGAGAACACTAAACGAGAAAAGGAAATTAATATATCGCTCTATAGCTAACCACCAGTGGAAGGCCTATAAAGACTTTACAAGTGTATCCGGCCTTGCCACACAAAACCCAACCAACTCAAAACCGCGACACAAATAACACACTAAAGCGTCGAAAAATATCGCAAACTAACATCGCGGCACGACACTACAACATCACCCGCGTCAAAATAACACAATTTCCCAAACGGATGGCCGAAGAAAGTGCGAGATCTTAAACGGATTCCTTTGTGTTACCGCAAGCGAGAAGCCGGCAAAAGCGACGGAGGGCCGCGTTGAGACGAGACCCACCTAAAGATGCCACAAGCGAAAGAGGGAGGCGGTCGGCGTGTCACGTGATTATATAAGCTCCGGTGGGGGGGGCAATGACGTCATCTGCCGCAAGACCCCCCCGACCACCCCCCACCCGCACCCGTCCCCGCTTCAAACTGCTCCCGTCTGGATCGATTACTATTTTGGACGCATAGAATCGATTAGCGATTCGTTCGTAATTAACGGTAATAATTACCAATGGGGTTATTTATCGAGGTGGATGGAAGGCACGAGATGGCCGCCGAGCAGACGGCGGAACTCGACGGCGAGGATACAGAACCGAGAGACATCGCAAACGAAACGCGTACGAAATAGGAATCGATGTCTCAGAATCGATTCTACAACGTGGAATAGAATCGCCATGTGGTATAATCAAATTCTTCGGTTTCACATCCTCATTCATCATCATCGGCCATGGTCTGTCCACTGCTGGCTGAAGGCCTGACCCCACGCCTCTTCCCAGCGTTAACCCCCCTCCTGTCTCTTCTGCACAGACGGATTCGTTATGCGCCGTCTCCACGGCAGTCGGATTACTTGGCCATTTAAAGTATGCACCGACTAACCGATTCCCGCGCGCTCAAAAACCCGCGCGCATCGAATCGTACGGGGCCCCGCCATAGGGATGTGGAATTGTCACCACTGGACAAGGGGCTGCACAAGCTGGAGATGAGCACTGCCTCAATGCGAATTTGGAGCAGGAAAGCAGTTTACACCGTAGGATAAAACATCAGCAGGTTTCGTCGAGTTAAAGGTTCCGATTCTGAATATAATCGGCGACGTTTCGGACAATGGCCCTTCATGGCACATGAGGCCAGAGATGAGAGAATACGATTCGTTGGGTGCACTTTACACCTTGGGGCACGATACATTTGTTGATTAACATATGTATAGTTACCTAAGAGGGCAGCTATTGAACACCACACCACTTACAAGCACGCTTCTAAATAAACTAATGATAACGCTCAAGGTAAAATTAAACGTTGCTGAACGTTGCATTGCCGACGAGCTGGACCATGCTCAAACATCGCCGTTTACAGCAAAATATGCAAAACAAATGGGAATTATTTTCAAGATTTTCAGAAGACCGACTCATCATCATGTCCAGTGGGAGTGACCGGCTGGAAAGGTTAATGGACAAATGGGTATAGCTCATCGGATTCTTCTAGTATAGAGATTATGTAAGCAGAAACTCCTTTCAGTGGCTGCAAAACTTGGGACACAGGATAAACTCGGAGCAAAACAGTGGTCATCATGTAACAACGGAATCCGCTAGAGAATTGGAGACATCGGTCGGAACGACAAACCGGGAGGGAAAAAAAAATCACAGCAGTGGACAACACTGAAAAGTTGCCCAAAGCATCGGAGACACACGGAGCAACGTGGATTGAACAAGCTTATAACCGCAGGTTAACGACATCAAACCAGAGATAAACAACAGGGGGAAGTGGAGGGGGCCTTTGGCGAGGAGCCATGGGGACAGCTGGTGGCCAAGACACAATGGGGGTTGCCAAGCCATTGCACCGTAAGATTGCGACGGCTTGGGAGTGAGCTTTCATCCAGCAGAGGACCGACCCCATGCCCGACGAGGATAACATAATGGTCACGCCCAATTAGGAATGGAAACGAATCCCAAGGGGACGTTAAGCAGGGAGATGGAACGATGTACTCGGTCCGTGCGCATGCGCCAACTCTTGATTCGCGACGATTTTTGGAGGCCTCATCCAGCAGTGGATTTACCAAGCCCGATGGTCGTTTCATGTCAACGAGTTGCAACCAAGCCGCATATCCACACGCATTTAACCTTCCGATATTAGGAAGAAACAGGCGTTACGCACTTCTAAATCATTTCCTTCGCAACGGCTGTTAGTGTTTACCGTTCTGGCCACGTTACGGTGCGCAAAAGTTCGTCGCACGGCACACGCACAAAGCCACTTTACGGCAACGAAATGTTGAATCGATTCCAATGCGCGCATCTACGCGGAGTTACTGGCCACCAGCGGCATTCGTGAGCACTTCACCGTCGCTCTCCAAACTGTGAATCATCAGCATCAGCAAGCAGTGACTCACGAACAATAGCAGACACCGCCACGTGCTACACGTGGCGCTGCGATCAGCTGTTGGCCACGTGGGCGCGGCAATCCGGGGGCTCTAGGCGAGGCTGCATATTTGTCGCTGGCCATGGGGCAGCTGTTGCAGGTCGTTTGCATGTCGTCTTTTTTTTATAATAATGGGTAGATTTTTTATTTTAAACCACGCCCCAATGTTCGCCCACCGCCAAAAGTCAAGAGCCTTTTTTTCGCGCGCACAAACCATTTGCAATATCATAAAGCGGAAAAGGCTGGATTATGAACGGCTTACAAAACCGACCGCGTCATTCACATTACACCGTGGGGGTGGGGCGGGTGAAGCTTACACAAGCACACTTTGATTAAACACGCACACCAGGCCCTGCCTTCTAAATTCTATCGCTCGTGGCTTGGTTGAACTCGCTGGCTAGCGAGGGGGGAGGGGTTGGTGACTAGCGAGTTGGCTATGGCTCGATGGATACGACTAGTTTATACTGCACATGGAACGTCGGTCCAAACTCTGGGTACGGTACTCGATTAGCGCTAGAAAGGAAGGTTAGTTACGGCTGGCTGGCTAGTCGGTGACGGCGAGATGGTTAAGGTTACTAACAGAAGCTACAGTAGTTAGCCATTCGGGTTAGAGGGCTACTCTCGATTGCAGCATGTGGCCCTTTCCCGTTCTTTGTCCACCTATTTAGAGCTCACACCTCCGCACCTACCCAATTAGCAACAATGCAGGGGGTAGGGGGGGGGGGTCCACCCAGTGCTGTACAGGTGCCCCCCCACCACCATGTGGCAAGGGACTCTGGCCCCACTGGGGAACCACATGACCTCCCGCTATGGAAACAAAGATCGCAGCGTGTGGCGTTGTGTGTTTTGTCTCATCAAAAAGGGGGCTCTCTCGTCTGCGGAAACAAAGCAAACGACACCCAAGTGCAGACATTTAAACCCAAGCTGGCAAGTCCACAAGTATTTAGATTTTGCCCGGCTTCATTGTTCGATTATAGGCCAACCGCACTGAATTCCCTTTCCACATCACCCCACTTTTGGAACGGACCACAGCGGCACAAACATCCACAACCGCAGTAATGGATGCCCCATCGTCCTATTAATCTAGTTCCGAGGAATCGTTCATGAGATCCAGCAAATAAAAAAGTCCGAATGGCTGTTATTATATTTTGTGGCGGTCAAGCCATCACGTGTACGTGACATTTGGTTATTGCATCGAATCCAGAAAGACTGCACAACATTGAACAATCCTCCGCGAATACCTAATAAAGTGAGATTAGGCAGAATAGCTGCCATCACCTCTCCCACTAGAATAGACATTTGGCTGGCAAGCAAGAACTGCACAGCAAAGCAGTGGGGGGTGGGGGTTGGCAACGGGTCTGCAAAACCATTCTTCTAACTCCAACGAATTAACTACAAAACAAATTTGCACCATCGTTTCCAAAACTCACAGGCTCGCAACGCCATCACTGTCGGCGACACCTCCACCAGCAGTGTGAATACGCCAATCGCGGCCTCTCGCCTTTCTTCTCCAGCCCCTTTATACAGCAGCAGCTGAGCCAATTAACCAGGGCACACCCTGCGTAACGAAAATGCCCGATTTCACCAATCAAGTGGGCATTGTTATCACTAAGCCAGTCACCCCCCCAGTCACCCCCATCACAATCGTATGCACCTGGTTCCAAACAAGTTAATAGCACTCAAGGCTGCGCGTTAACAATATCCGAAGCCTCTCGCTTTGCTCGATATACAACCAGTTATGCCGGTAGAACGTAACCAGTGCCCCCGCCCTGTTACGGCGCCCACGTGGAGGGCACGCGTTGAGATGGAGCGGTTCGATCTGCTTTGTCGAACGACGGGTGGATTCTTGCATTCAAGGACCGTGAGAGATGAATACGGCTGATGATGATCCTTAGCTACGGGTGTATTATTCAAACAACTATAGATCATTAGGTGCTAACCACCTGTATTATTTAGACGATTTCCAAAATGGGCATTTACAAGGATTTAGATTCGCGGAAAACTCGTCATCTGACAATTCCAAATGTGCCCTTTCAAAATAAAAAAATGCTCTCTCAACCTCTGATGCACTCTCTCTATGTACTGCGATGCAGCGTTCAGCAACGTTTTATAATTTATCATTCAGCGTTATTGTTAGTTTATTTAGAAACGTGATTTTATTTATTTAAGTGGTGTGTTATTCAATAGCTGCTCTTATGTAACTATCCATATGTGAATCAAAAACAAATATTTACCGGGCTCCAGAGTGGAAAGTGCACCCAACGAATCGTATTCCCTCTAATCTCTGGCCTCTTATGTGCCATGAAGAAGGGCCATTGTCCTAAACGTCGCCCATTATATTCATTTGTTTTTTCTTCGAGGCATTGTTATTGGTGAATGTGTTGAGTGTCATCTATTCATCGTGTTAGTGCGCCACTGCCAATGTAACGGCATTACCAAATAACGTGTTGAATTCCGAAGATCTTGCTCAAAATGTCCCAGTTTTTTCCCCAGTTTCATTTATTAGGTAGAGCCCTGTGAGCAATGAGGCTCTTGACTCGGGTGCAACCGCGACAAACAAAAAACATGAACAAAGAACATCTCAAAGTGGCGTCGCGCAACAGAAACATCCAAGAAAAACCAACAAAATCTTCACGTTTTCCCGAGACTCAGCGTGAGGTGCGATCTGCCACAACAAATCGGTCAATATATCTATGGGGGCTCTCTTTCTCTCTCTCTCTCTGCTCCGACGAAGGGACGTTACTTGAAACGTCATCCAGCTATATATTGCGCTGTTATTTTGCAGCATTGTTGAGTGTGCTTTTGAGTTGTGCCTGTCAATCACTGCTAATGCAGTCCCTTCAGTTTCTTGTCGAATTTATGGGAATTGACTGGATACTGTTTGAAATCGAAGCAGTCGAGAAGCTATTGACATTCTGGGATACAGTCCCTCTTTTATGACCTGCATAAAACTTGCTTCGTACACACTGTAGGCATTTTTATTATCGTCACCTAGTAACCATAGCTTCAAACAATGCCAAGTTGAGGACAAAATTAATTCGAACCGAAATAAAAAAATATGAATTAACTAATGGTGTTAACAGACACGGCAATTGCTATTCATGATAAAAGTACAACTTTTTTAAAGCTGTATACACATTCTAGATTTGAAGCTTACGTGACTGCAAGGATTCATATTCTTAGGTTTTTTTCGGTAAAGTCAAGTAGGTAAAAAAAAAGATGTATACACATCTATATTCTATATGTTTATTTAAACATTGAAATTAAGATGATGTAAAACCTGTTTTTTTTTAAGATTACATGAAAACTATTTTATATACCAGGTGAAGCTCACTGAGCTCTTCGCTCTTTTTCAGTCGACCTGGCCTCCTGGCTCATCGAAGTGGCTTATACCATCATCATCATCATCACACGTGGGAAGTTATAGTCGAAGCCAAATAATCTAAACACATGTTTCTAAATGGTTCTGGTGAAACTCGGAGGGAAAACCGGTAAAACAAAAATCGACGCGGCTACCATGGGGAGAGAGAACATGCAAACTAAGCTGGTGATTTTGTCACAGGAGGTCGTTGGCTGGAGCCTCCGACCTCCTGCGTAACAGGCGAGGGAGGTAACGCCTCCACGCCACCATGGCGCCCTGAAGGATAGCACTGGTTCAGACAGTCCCGTAAATACTCTAGGTTTTTTCGGTAAAGTCACGTAGGTAAAAAAATTTAAAATAAAAGATAAATAATAAAAATAATAGAAGAAATAATAGAAATAAAATAATGAATCACGACGTTTCGGAGGCAACACAAGCTTCCGTCTTCAGGTGGAACCGTCACAGCACGATTGCCGTATCTTTTACTATTTATTTTTTTACCTACGTGACTTTACGGAAAAGACCTAAGAGTATGAATACTTGCAGTCACGAAAGCTTCAAATCTAGTCCCGTAAATACACCATGAAGGACATCACTGGTAAAAAAAAAATCACTAAAAATGTTTGGCAGATATTTTAATGTTCAACTGACACTGACCAATCGTAACCGGTTTATAACTGGCAAGGGAATCTGGTGAGTAGCCACTTCACAAATGTAAAACCAAAACTTTTACGTCTCTCGGCATGAGGGAAATGTTTCAAATGTGCATGACAAAATGTACCTAATGCACACGTGAATATTCCATATTCAACGGAGCACAATCAGCAGTTGTACATTTCAATTTGCACACATCCTGCAATTGTTCTGCCGGAGGGAGGCAAGCGGAGGGGGACGGGAGGAGGGAATTGGGAGCAGGAAACTGGTGGGGCTCACATTCCGGACTCGCCAGCGTTGAAGTCATCTCTCGACTGGTCGCACGTGTTTCAAACATTGAGACACTTCCTCATCGCTCATCATCAAGCCGCTGCTGGCCTTCCATGAACCGACGGCCACCTAAAAGCATATTCTTAGGTTTTTTCGGTAAAGTCACGTAGGTAAAAAATTAAAATTAATAAAAGTAAAAGAAAAATATTTTTTTTTACTTTTATTAATTTTAATTTTTTACCTGAAAATTTTTTTTTTTATTAATTTTAATTTTTTACCTACGTAAATTTACCGAAAACCCTAAGAATATGAATCCTTGCAGTCACGAAAGCTTCAAATCTAGAACCTAAAAGCATCGCCATCCCTCACGGTCCAGTGATGTCCACTGCGCTGTAAACCCGACGACCTGAGGTCCATTCACGTCCAAGGTTAAATTGAACCGGTTCTGGGCCCCCAGCCCTTTCAGCAACCCTTACTGCAGAGGTCGCAACCGGGTACCCGATACCCGTACCCTACCCGATACCCGGGTACCCGTACCCGGCCGGGTACGGGTCGGGTACCCGTTTGCGACCCTGGTGCGGTCGCCAAGAATATATTAACACTGGTGAGTAACTGTTTGTCACTCATTTCCCAACGTCTTGTCTCAACTCACAATTCAAGTTCCTAGAATCAACCCACCCGTTCCTGCAACATGGCTTCATCCCAGAGGTCGCAATCAGGTACCCGATACCCGTACCCTACCCCTACCCGGCCGGGTAGGGTAGGGTACGGGTAAGGCCGGGTACGGGTACCCGTTTGTGACCCTGGTGCGGCCGGGTACGGGTAAGGAATCAAAACCCGTTTGCGACATCTGCCTTACTGACCGGCGTGATGAAGTTTGGGCCAAAAAAACCCTCCCATTATCGACATGGCACGGGGAAGCTGTCATCCAACAATGGAATGACAAATGGTTGTAGTAAAATAATAATCCGGTGACCTGGCTATGATTCTCGCCAATCGCGAACATCAGTGACGAGTGATGTCCGAACTGGTCATTGGCCCCCTACCAAGCGTCTTCCTTCACCAACCCACACTCGCCAGCTTGATCCGCCCCAACTGGACATCTGTGAAAAAAACAGCTTTATAGCTAATCTAATTCATTCAGTATACATATTCAGATTCTGAAGTATGGTCAATCAATCCTCATTGACTGACATGGTGAGAGAAAGCCTTCATTTTGAAGTATTAAAAAAGCGCTTAAAATTATAACTGTTATTCAAATTGTATGCTTTGGGTTAACAGAACAAACCAAATGGGAAAACCGAAATCTTAAAAAATAAAACATTCTTAAATCGTGACTGAATCGTTAGAATGCATCACACTGCCCCGGTGAGCTGTGGTGGTAGTGGGAATCGGTGCAGGTCTACCACACGTGATACTTTATTTGATTTTTTTAATGTATATACTGTCTATGCACATTCTGCTGAATAATACCAGTCTGAAAAGCTAATAGGTTGATGGACTAATTGACAGATGGACTAAACATTCATAGGCTGATGGAGTTATAAGCTCATTTGCCCGCGCTTTATATTATTATAATAATTATACTTTGTTTGATTTTGTAATTTTGGTGACCCAGGGTCACTCTTGCAACTGAGGATATCCTGGTGGTCTCTTGAGTTCTCACCTGGTTAATCAAAATACGCTTGACACAAACCTAGTGTTTACACCATTGGAACCTCCTTTGCCAGTAGCAGAATATGATAATTGTTTTTTTACCCTTTAATCTGGCAACAAAACTGACACCTTTTTACAAGGAGTCATGTTTAAAATATAATAATTATCATATTTTGCTACTAGCAAAGGGGGTTCCAATGGTGTAAATGCTTACCCCGAGCTCTCGTACTCTGATGGTGCATTGTCTTTGAGTTGTGCGCCTTTTGGCGTCATCTGGTTCAACACCATGTGACACTAGACCAGGGGTCGGCAACCAAAATAACAAGAAGAGCCATTTCTTTCCAATTCGGTACAAAATTCAGTATTTCAAGAGCCGCAATGCATCTATATACATACGTACATATCGTCAAGAAGCAGCCTGTAAAGAGCCGCATGCGGCTCCGGAGCCATAGGTTGCCGACCCCTGCACTAGACCAATCAATTTCAAGGACAGTGCATACATTATCAGAGTTGTGTTTTTTGTTTGCATTCCGACCGCAGGTATTGTGGTCAATGCAAACATGACTCCTTGTAAAAAAAGGTGTCAGTTTTGTAGCCAGATAAAAGGGTAAAAAAACTATTATCACAAACCTAGTGGTTCTCGTGATGTCCTACACGATATTTAACGGGTTTTTTGTTTGTTAGGTGGAGATAGAACACAGGAATTGTCTCGTGTGCTGACGCTGGGTGGATGTTTCCTTCGCAGGATTCGTGAGAGTGGAGGTGGTGGCAACGTCTGGGTCGCCCTTCATCCGGCAGTGAAATTGATCGTGGCTGCTGATGGTGACGATAATGACCTAAATCGATCTCAAAAGGTCTCAAAAGGCTGATGGGAGGACCAAAATATTGTACGCTCATGTGTAATGCATCTCTATTTATGCAGTTCATATGCAGTGCATGGTTCGGTTTGGAGAGATGCTTTGTGTGTGTTAGATTGTTGTCCTTCCCCCACACCTCGGATGAGCACGCTTGGCTACATACAGTACAACATACATACAAGAGGTCAGCACTTTGGTATGACCGGTGCCTCGGGTCAAGAGTCCTTCTGCACTGTAAATTTCCGTGAGTGACTAAACTGGGCTGTGGAGTGGCTGGGCGTGGTGGCTTTGGCCATGTAATGGAGTGTCCTGATTTGCCACCAAACATGCTGCTGCTGCTACTGCTGCAGTTGCTATGGTCACACCTTCCACACCTCCTCCTTGGGGCAGCCAGTGACTAAATCACCCGCCTATATAAATGCGTAATAATATGATAATAATCACGGACAGCCCTTTGCCAATCCATTAGTGGATGAAGCCCTCCCCACGCCGTGCTGTTTGGTGGTCAAGACGGTTGTTCGACCATACTTCACCACGCTGGTCCGTGCGAGTTGGTGAAGGGAGGGAGGCACAGGGAACAGTTCAGATGTCGCTTGCCATCGACGCTAGCCATGGCCGGGAAATAGGACTGAGATTTGGGTGGCTTTATAGTTGAAGAGAACCCATTATGATTTGGAAAGTTGGCATAAGTTACTTGCTTGAATATAAATAAATTTTCTTACAATATCTCAGATTTCTTTGTAAAGACACTCACTACTTTCAACGGAGCTTCCATTGTTGCAATATCCTGCCCCTGTGACTTCACAATTCCGTGTTTTATGGTTTCATGCTGCAATGGTATGTTGAACTTTTTTCGCACCGTACGTAGCCAACCGTGTTAATCTATTCTTGGCGACAAGAGGCGGCAGCCGTAGAATGAAACGCATTTAAGAGGAGTCGGCGGAGGAGATGGAGTGATGAATTCAGGTCGTGGACAGGCGTTATGTAGATTGTTGCGTCGCAGAAACTATACGAAGTGGTGACGGCTTGGGGAAGCCTCCATCGAGCAGGGGGATTGATCTTCGCTGATGCTGCTGGCTTAATGTTCTAATGCGGTGCCATTCTCTTATAGTTCTGCAGTGCTTCTGTGTCGGCAGTGGTGCACGAGCACAACGAACAAGAACAAATTCAACAGATACATCAACATCACTGCCTTCAATGGAACAAAATATACAATAGGCGCCGTTTAGACCAAATGGCCCCTCTTTCATAACACGTGGTCGATCAAAACTGATGCAGTATACTTGTGCTATGAGGAAAGGCCGTTGCCCGAAACGTCGCCCACATTAAATACTTTTTAGTTTAAGGCCATAGTGTTATGAACCAATGTAGACTTAAATTTCGATTTAAAGCTTTCGTGACTGCGGTGATTCATCTTCTTGGTTCTTTCTTACTTCCATTCTACGTGACTTTACCGAAAGAACCAAGAAGAACAATGTAGACTTCTTGTGTGCAATGTTCGCTCTCTCGCCACGCGGTGGCGTTCTCCGCCTGAAGATTGAACGCCCTTCGAAGGCACTCTACTTATAAAGTTGGCCGCGATGTCGCGATACGATACGATATCCTGTTTCGCGATATGACGATTTTCACAATACCAGTTTCCCACTACTTTGTTCGACCCAAATGTAGACGCAGAAGCGGAAGCTAAGCGGGGTTTGAGCCTGGATAATGCTTGAATGGGTGACCACCATACCTGGTGGACAGCAGAGGGCGGTGGAGCAAGGCCACTGTTCTATGCGTTCACATCTATGCTCCCGCCCTCATCAACTGACCAGCGTGGTGAAGTATGGTCAAAGTACCGCCGGTACCCCGCACAGCGTGAAGAGGCAACGGTTGCCCGGCTAAATTTCGATGTAAAGCTTCTGTCTTCTCGACAGACCTGTTCTTCACCTGATGACGGCTGCTTGCTTTGTGGCCGAAACTTCGTGAGAATTATTTTATTATGTTTGATTTTCATTATTTTATTATTTCCATTCTACGTGACTTTACCGAAAGAACCAAGAAGAAAAAGGTTGCCCGGCTTTTGGGTCTGACCTGGGCATTCCAGACATTGGCACCCTGTGTTAGAATTGGCACAGGGGTCGGCAGACAAGATAACAAAAAAATTGTCTTTTTTTTTTGAATCCGGTAAAAAAAACCCACCTCAATATGTCAAGAGCCGCAATGAGAATACGAGACGGTGGTTGTCCTTAATCAAGAACGTCACGCAGCAGTCATTAAAGAGCTGCATGCGGCTACGGAGCCGCAGGTTACCTACCTCTACCCATGGTAAACTGAACTTCATTGGTGAACTGAACTCCCATGGTAAACTGGACTCTGGACTCCCATGGTAAATTGAACTCCCATGGTAAATTGGACTCCCATGGTAAACTGGACTCTGAACTCCCATGGTAAACTGGACTCCCATGGTAAACTGAACTCCCATGGTAAACTGGACTCCCATGGTAAACTGGACTCCCATGGTAAACTGGACTCCCATGGTAAACTGGACTCCCGACTCGTCAAAATCGTAAGTTTATTTCCCAAGTAAAGCCCATTAAGCTATACAGCCCTTTTTCAAGGGCAGCTCGGCTTCCAAGGGCGTCCAATTAAAACACGGAAGGACAACCTGCAATTGCGTTGCACGGTTGCCCGATGATATTTCGTCATTTGCTTACGGTAAATCGAATTGCTAAAATAATCACCACTACGATAAAACACCCACCAACGACATCATCATCATCATCATACTCCCAAACAGGGTTCAATATCATACAGGACTTCTTCCGTAATTGACAATCCAGAAAATATGTCAACATCTCGGCACACCACGTCCAACTTACCTCCCCTCCCACTGTGGCCGTGATTACTTGCGACCCGGACAATCTTCAGTTGAGAAATGAAGTCCTGGCCACAACCATAATCAACAACGCCACCGCCAAAATCACAACCATCGTCACCACCACCACCACCACCAAATCATCACCACCGAATCAACGCACCACGAATGTGATTGTGCAATAACCCTGCACATTCGTATTGCACAATCGCAATACAATTACTACCGCGTCGGCCTTCAAAGGTGCTCACTAACAGCCCTTGCCCTTCACAATCTGTGAAACTATTATTGGGGGGAGGGGGGGGTTGGTGGGGGGGACCTTTGACTTTGTGCGCATCGGGGTCATGGCGAATACACAACGAAGACAAGCCTCCAGGAATCCGCTCTCGATTCCTGATTTCCCCCCGCCCTGCGCCCGCCCCCCACCTCGAAGCATCAATCAGTGTCTGTATCTAAATGAGGGGTCTCCCGTGGGTCACCTCAGGCTGAAATGAGAACCTGCTGTGTGTGTTGTCGGGGCCTGGAAATACATGCTTAGCTAGATTAAACGCTGGCTGCCAGCCCACCCCCCCCCGTGTGTCACTGTGACCAAAACACGAGCTCATTAACTGCTTTTCGACTCCTAAGATCCGCGGAGAAGTGAACGGCCGCTTTCGTTTCTATTTCTCTCCTCCGTGTCTCAGTTTAATCTCCTCGACTAAATGAAAGAGAATTATTCAGCGCCGAGTGTTTGTAAGTGCAATTTTTAAGAGGTGTAATCGGGTGTCCCACGCAATCCACCCAACCAGGCGATTCCGAGCCACGGTTTCGATGCCACGTGGAATTATCTGTCTGTTGCAACGTTTGCGGCGGTGAATTTAGCGGACAACTAACTCGGTGTCCGCGATCGCGGTCACGTGGACCCATTTCGATTAACCGAAAGAATTTCGAAACTTACACGCGCGGCTCGATGGACGTATCTGTCCGTACCGTCGGAATCAATTGCTCGACATCAATAAGCAGACACATCTGTGCAGCCATCAACCCTGTTGTTTCCACACAACACGTGCAGTGTTTCCCTCGTTTTGTGCGATTCCGCGCTGTATATTTCAACGCAAAATTCGCTCTATGCGGTTTCAATTCACTCACACGCGGCTATGCGGTCGGACGTGGGACAACGTTGTGTGTGTACTGTGGGTGTACTGTGTTTACTGTGTGTACTGTGCGGGCGCTGTGTTTACTGCGTGTGTGCTGTGTTTGCTGTGTGCGTGCTGTGTTTGTTTACTGTGTGTGTATTGTGTATGTAATGTGTGTGTGTACGGTGTGTATGTGTGTACTGTGTGTGTGTAATGTGTGTGTACTGTGTTTGTAATGTGTGTGTACGGTGTGTGTGTAATATGTGTGTAATGTGTGTGTACGGTGTGTGTGTACGTTGTGTGTGTAATGTGTGTGTGTGTATAATGTGTGTGTACGGTGTGTGTGTACTGTGTGTCTGTGTGTGTATAATGTGTGTGTACTGTGTGTGTGTACTGTGTCTGTGTACTGTTTGCGCTACTCGGTAGGCAGCTATCTCCTTGTGCAGTTTCGCTTTGTGCGCCCCTTTTTTTTGGAACGCATCTACTACCGCACCCGTTTTGTTTATCGCCTCACGATTGGCCTACCCGTGGCGTGTTCCACGGAGTGTTCACTGGACATATCAGGAGGACCCGTGTGGCTGCTCATATCAGTGATTTGTTTTATTTGATTGAACCACGGATCTAGGCGACAATAGAGGATTGTTTGTTGTTTTAAAGATGCATTCTGGAGGAATATTGCGTACTTGGCAGGGTCCCCCCCAGGTGGTGTAGCCAACCCCTGAGATCAGTGTTCTTCATTGGAAGACCCGTGGGTCACTGGCCCCTGGCGATACACAAATGTGACAACACCCCCCCCCCCCACCATCATCATAATGCTGCTGTCAAACCCCCAATGCTTTCAAATGTGTGGCAGCCCTCACACACACTGATGATATCTTATCGGCGACAGAGCAGCTCCGACCCCCACCACCTCTGAAAATTTGTGAAGAACATTGCGCTCAAGACCCTGGCGCCAGGCACACGGGGCGCTCCTCGAGGGACATGATCAAGCTCACCCCCGTTCCACGTGTAAGGGATGCCACGAGGTGAACCCTATTCGGCGGGGGGGGGGGAGGCGACGTAGATGACATCACAATGGGGATTTGAAGGCGGAGAAACATTGACGTCGAATTGGTCATCGCGGTTATTTGAAAAATGTTCGGGGCAAATCCAAAATGGAAATGAGCGGTCGGTTGGGAGATCGTTAGGAGGAAGGAAGCGGTTTGGTGGAGAGGCAGGGAAAGTTCAAGAAAGGACAGAGGAGGGGGTAGAAGGAAGGAGGCGATAGGGAGGGTTGACAGGCCCCTGAACGGAGTGATCCTCTGATATTGTGACGTGTCGTGCTGAAGACGGAATAAAAACCAAGTTCAAGATGCTGAAACTCCTTCACATCATGAATTAGCCGCTTAACCCCCTCGCCTCCCCTCCCCTCCCTCCTCCCCACCACGCATTTACAGAAGATACAAAAACGTGGCCAACCCCTGTAAGACAACAGACGTTGAAATCAACTATGCGTACGATTGTGTAACTTCAGGGCGCAACGTTTGATGCGGGAAATGAATCGTGCGTCCAAAAATGTGAATAAAGTTTATTTGTTTTTTTCAAAGTCGCTAAACGAACCTTAACACGTCTCAAGATGTCGCGGACCATTTACCGAGTGTTAAAAAAATCGTAAAACCGGTACGGGGCCGTCAACGCGTACCCGATGACAATAAACACAAATGCCACACTCTGGCGTTACATTAAAGTCTTTCCTCGTTATCTGGCGCTTCAAAACTGGCGCGATACGGACCCAAAAGAGGAGCTTCGTGAGCGTGCATCTGCGAGACGAGAGCGATGTTTATTTATTTATTTTCGAGTCGTGCATTCCCATGAAGACAAACTCGCTGCATTGGTTTGGGAATCTGACGCATTTATGGCTTACAATGGCACAACGTGAGAAACTGGCGGTTTACGAAGACAATCCGGTGGAATTAAACGCACGGATTTATTCAGATCCGTCGCTTTGTTCCGCAGGCAGGCAGGCCGCTACGTTGGCGGTAAGCTCTTTATTTTGACTATCAAACGAACTTCCGGCTCCCTCCCTCGCTGCGTCTCATCACAAATCACCCTCTCCTCCTGCCTCCCTCTCTCCCTCCCTCCCTCCACCCACCCGCACCCCCAGTCGCTGACTCGTCACCGCACCCTGCCCATCCCCAGATGCGGGAGCTGAATTCTTCACGCGGACGTGGTGCAGGAGGAGTCGTTTCTTTGGCAGAATAAGGAGCATCTTGAATGATGGGCCCTGCAGCATGACAGCAGCCTGGCTGGCTGGCTGGCTGCCAGTGCTAAGATCACCTAGGGTAGCTACAGACGACTTAATTTCTAAAAATATCGGTGCTGCACCCAAAAAACTGCTGGGTGGATGGACAAAGGCGGGTGGATATAAGAGACAAGCAGTAGTCACAGCCATGATGAGAGGTGTACTGGATGTGGTGTTCCGGGTGCAGAAACATTATCCGGGTCACTGGTAGGCTGGAGTAGTTGGTACGTGACTAGTAGTAGCCACAGACAAAGCGAGATCTATACTGGACGTGGTGTGCCGGCTTTGAAAATATTTTCTTGGGTCGGCGGTCGTCTGACTGGTCGTCTGTTTATATAAAGAACAATGGAATGGAACGCAAACAAACCCAAGAACGCGCAATTGGGTCGTTAAATATAAAAGGCCCCGACTGGTGATGAATGGAGCTACAGTAGAGTTGTCATGAAACCCGGCTTGCCGCACAACCAGATGCAAAGACACTGCGACCTCATTCCGTAAAGACGCCGTCTCCGCCGCCACGCTGTGCGGCCGTTTCAACTCGAATTTGACGGCTCAAACGTCGCCGCCTGTTATTTGGCATATAGATATTTTATATATATATTTTATATTTTTATATATATACAAGATATATGTGTTTTACGGTGAATAATTGAGGAACGCCAACGGGCGCGTTCAAAAGAAAGGCAAGGGGAGGGTCGAGAGAGACAGAGAGAGAGAATAAGAGCGAGCGAGAGAGCGAGAGAGAGAAAGGTGGAGTGATGGGAGTGGAGGAGGTGTGAAAGCAGGGAGGAGTGATATGGGAATATCAAAAACAAATGATAGCCAACAGTGCTGCTGCTGCTGCCGCTGCTGAAAGGCTGCTGATGCTGCTGCAAGGCTGGATAGGAAGAGAGAGTGAGACAGACACACACACTTGGTAATGCGAAGTCACCCTTATGTCATTTGCATTCATCCAGGCATGATAGTTAGCTGCAAGCAAGGGGTCATGGTCACGTTAGCGTGATGATGGAGCTCTGAGAGCAATTTAAAGTAGCTTGCATTGCACGTGACACCTCTCGACAGGATGGTGAGGCAAGTCAGACTGAACGGAGCACAGAATTTGAAAATGTAAAAAAGATATATTGCCGATTCCTTCCACTCTGCTATTCCTCAGTAGATAAATGTACGCTCTGCGCGTATCGTATTGCGGAGGGGAAGTCGTGTCCCAGCGGTTATCGCACTGTGAGATGAGTCCTGCTACCTGGGTTTGATTCCCGGCAATGGTCGACATCAGTTGGATGGTTCAAATTTCGGACGACATTGAGAATGGCAAGCGACGCGCCTCCGATTAGCACGGTTGGCTACGTACGGTGCGAACGAAGTTCAACGTAGGTACATACACGACAGCGCTGAGCGTTATTCCCGACTAAAGTTCAGCCAACCTGGCATCGGGTGACGCCACTGTTGCGCTGAATGTCCTCCTCACAAATCTGGAGAAGAAAAACATGACAACAACCGGATAGTGTTTTTTGAAATCATAAACTCATTTCTCGGCGTATGCCTGTACAGTATGTGGCATGCGGAACTTCTTTCGCACCGTACGTAGCCAACGGCGGCTAATCGCAGATGCGGGAGAAGGGAGGACACACAAAATGCAGCTCTAGAGAAACGCGTTTTCAATGTGGATGTCTCACTCAATAGTGTGGGCCACGCGAAGGCTGCGACCTCCCACTCCCTGTCGTTGTGTACAACACGAGGCATCTGAAGCTAGAAATATAGAACGGGGAGGGGGGGGGGGAGAGTGGGGGGGAGGGCAAAGGAGATTCGGGGGATGGGGGATGCACACCGTGGCGGACGGTGATTCAGACGTGCCCGTACCTGCTGGGTAGCGGCGATAATTGACCGCTCGGCCACTACACAGCGGGGAGCACGTGGGGAGAGAGTCGCCCCCCTTCACCCCCAGTCGCTACCTCCGACGTGATTGCCTTAACGATCCAGACGCCGTCCGTGTGCCACGCGGGGAGCAAAGACAACGACCCCCCCCCCCCTCCGTCCGACCCCGTCTCGCTTTGACAGGCTGCTGTGACGGAGCGAACCTGTTTCGACCGCCAATTGTGTAGCGGTTGAGACGCAACGGTCAATCTGTGTAGAGCGAGTCCTCGCGACACGCGAGGAGGAATCGATGAAGGAAGTTCATGGGAGCAGTAACCGTGGTTGTAGCCGCAGAGGCAATTGCTGTTGTAGGGAGGGATTCGGAGGCGAGTGAACCAAAATGACCCTTGCTGGGATATTGCCTCTTGACCTCATGAAGTCCATTGCTCTACCAATCAAACAACACCCTAACTATGCAAAAAAAAAAGCTTAATATATATGTACAAAAATATCATGATGTTAAAATTTTTTTTACAAATATTTCGAGCCGCTGTTTCCAATAAAAAATATCAATAAATAAAAAAAGGCCTCACGGGACTTAATTCAAGACGCAAATTGACAGGCGGTATAGCCCCCATCGATCCAGCAGAGACGCTGCTACGCCTTGCTGGGGCAGCATCGCTCACTCACGGCGTGCGCGTGGAGCGGTGGCGCAGTGGTTAGAGCACTGCACTGCGAACCAGGGCAGCCGAGTTCCATTCCCGGCCACGGTGGCGAGCGATATCCAAACCCCGTGGCGGCGCAACGCGTGAACGAACGAAGCATACAACAACAACAAGTACAGGGCCGATAGGTTAAATTCCTCCCCGTAGAGGGCATTCATTCTAGATTTGAAGCTTTCGTGACTGCAAGGATTCATACTCTTAGGTTTTTTCGGTAAAGTCACGTAGGTAAAAAAATATATATAATAAATGAAAATAACTACATTAAATCACGACGTTTCGGAAGCTACAGTAATCTTACTGGAGCAGTTACACCTAATGACGGAGGCTTGTGTTGCTGCCGAAACGTCGTGATTTTATTTATTTATTTTCATTTATTATTATTTTATTATTATTATTATTTTACCTACGTGACTTTACCGAAAAAACCTAAGAGTATGAATCCTTGCAGTCACGAAATCTTCAAATCTAGAAGTACAGGGCCCCAAACAGCTAAAGATGCACCGGATGCATGGAATGAAATGGATTGGGGGGGGTACATCCAATATCAGCTCAAATTAATTACGTGCCGTTTCTATCTTGTCTGCATCTCTCCACTCTCATCTGACGTACATCTCAATGTTTTTTCTACATTTCCCTCATATCGCGACATATATTGTATCATGTTTACTGGATTTCAGATGCGAACCACGCCTGCGCGTGTCTGTGTCCTACATCACGTGGGGAGCGGTGGTGCAGCGGTTAGCACGCTGCATTACAATCCCGGCAAACCGAGTTTGATTCCCGCTCACGGCCAATACCACTGACGACTATTTGAACCTGTCCTGGGCCTCCCCTAGGTAGCCCCAGCCTCAAATTAGTGCCTGGTACGGCGTGTAAGCATCACCACTCGGGAGACAAAGACGGCCGGGCGTGGTGCTGGCCACCTACCCCATCGTCTGCCGTGCGCCTTCATAGGTGCTACTCGCTAACAGCACTTGCCCCGAACGGTCTGTTAAGGCCACGCGGGGGGAATCTTTGCCTTTATATTCTTAGGTTTTTTCGGTAAAGTCACGTAGGTAAAAAATTAAAATTTATAGAAGTAAAATTAAAATCACGACGTTTCGGAGGCAACACAAGCTTCCGTCTTCAGGTGGAACTTCCGAAACGTCGTGATTTTTATTTTTATTTTACTTTTATTAATTTAATTTTTTTACCTACGTGACTTTACCGAAAAAACCTAAGAATATGAATCCTTGCAGTCACGAAAGCTTCAAATCTAGAATCTTTGCCTTTGTTTGTTGTGAGCCGCAGCGTGGTGGATGAACGCGTCTCGAACGCCCCATTTAGCTCGGAGTTGCGCTGCGGAGGAGGACACACGAGGCGAATCTGACAATTCACGCGAGAGCCTCTCCAGCCCTTTCACACCCCCACCCCCACGCCCCCCGGCACCCCCTCCCCTCCTCCTCCCCTCCCCACACGCCCCCCGGCACCCCGAGGCAGCAGCCACCTTGTTAAGATCGCCGCTGATGGCGCAAGAATCGTTGCTCTGCCTAATCTACAGTGACAGCATAAGCCGTAAACATGGGACTTGGTGGAGGGTTTTTTTTTATTTTCAGGGAGGTAAGGGAGGGGATGAAACCTGCTGTTGACTTCTCCAGTCCCCGCAGGCAAGGTCGTCACGCGTGGAGTGCAGGAATCTTTAACCCTCTCGAGCCTCGTCCCCCCCCCCCCTGCAGTGGGGAGGACTCGCTTGCGGTTTTGCCGGCATTTGTCGAGACTTGTCGGGTAGCGCAGCAGTCGTCGCCCCATCGGACGTCACCAATTCGGTGCGTAATGGTGGCAACCCAGTGGTGAAATAAACGACCTTTTTGTTTTCCACTGGACAACCCTAGCCGCGCCGGGAACCGTGCCAGCTAGGGCGCCACGGTGGCGAGATGTCAACTACCTCGCACGGTATACACGAGGTCGTGGTTTCGATCCCGACCCCCGACACCTGTATATTTGGAGTTTGCATATTCTCCCCGTGGTCGCTTGGATTTTTCTCCGGGTCCTCTGGTTTTTTCCCTCCACATTTAGAAACACGCGTTTCTAAATGTGGAGAGGATTTGGCTGCTATACATTTCCACATGATAAGCCACTTCGTTGAGCTATCATTTGTGTCCAGGTCGCTCAGAGGGCCTTACCTGGTACAATAAAAAAAATCGTTTAGTTTGGGCCATCTGGGGACTGCTTTCTAGAGGTGCGTCAGGTTGTGTTTTTTTCCCACTGAAGTAACTCGAGCCGTGCCAATGATGTCGCACGCAATGATCGAGTCCATTAACCCCAGTCCCTGGTCCCTGCTCGACCCCGGGTTCAATTCAAATGTTCTCTTTAGAGGCCAGAGTGTCACTGTTATGTTCTGGCTTTTATTCGAAAACCACCGGTCCCGTGAGGGCCCCGTGCCGGTTAAGCTCGCGTGTAAGATTGGGGAAAGTGTCAATGACGCCCAAGGCAGAACCTGATGGAAGCACACAGTCCACTGGAGAAATATGGACTTGGCATAATCTTGTCAAGGGGAGGTTCTTTTCACTGAAATCGCATTAAACCAATAAAAAAACGTGTTTTGCTTCTAATACTGTATTCTCTGGATTGTAAGATTCTCCGGAAAGTAAGACGCATCTCAAATTACTGTCCGGTTTCACTATCGTTAAAAAGGCAAAGATCCCCCGTATAGCCCAACAGACTGTTGGGGCAAGTGCTGTCAGCGAGCACCTATAAAGGCCGACGCGGCACACGAGAGGGTGTGTGACTAACACCATGCCCGACCACCCATGTATCCCCCACCGAACCAGGTACTCGTTTAAGGCTGAGTCGACCTAGGGGAGGACCAAGACCAGTTCAAATATTCTTGGTTTTGAGCGGGGGAATAGGACTCGGGGTCGCCGTGTTCGTAGCGCGGTGCGGTAACCACTCGACTGTGTGCCTCTTCTCGTCGGCTGACTACGATACTCGATGCACGGGGGAGGGGGGGGGGTTAAAACGACGGCCTTGGGAGTGGCGAGTGAGGCAGCACCTCGCATTGCCGCTCGCCGCTCGGCTATCTCCGCCGATGACAACGTTGTGATTAGAAAATTGCAGCATTCGGCTCCCGATAATCTCCAACGTTGACGATGTTGCCTCTGGGTATCGCTCGCAATTTATGACGGCACCGCCGCGTGATAATGCTGGCGGTCACAGCCATGGATTGGGGTGAAATGGCTGGTGATGTGTTTGTAAATCCCCCCCCAAGAAACAAAACAAGCTGAGACCCGAGTATCATTACATTCATGAAAACTCATTTCCTTCTTTTAGCATCGTAATCACGAACCATGGACAGACAGCCCCTAGGTGTCCAGTGCTAATTTCGTGATTTGTTTCAACTTTCCTCTGTCTTGCGCCAATATGTTTAAGTCGTGCCACGTGTTTCTGGCACCGACCTCTGATGTCCTCGTCAAGCCTCTCTGTGAGGTCTTGCTTTCTTTCCGCTTACTTCCCGTTTTCCGAACAACAACAAGAGCAACACTGTTAATCCTCCTATTGTTGTCCATCGTACACGTGTGTCATTTCTTTAGAACTGTCGTGGGACCTCCTTTGCCAGTATCAAAATATAAGAATAGGGTTCCCCCTTTCTGGCAATCAAACAGTTGTGTTAAGATGTTAACACACCAAACTGAAACCTTTTGCAAGGAATCATGTCTGCATTAACCACATTGCTTGTGGTGAAAATACAAACAACAAAAACATGCTCTGACAGTAACAAAGACAATGCATATGCTGTCAGAGCATGTATTTTTTATCTTCTTAGGTTCTTTCGGTAAAGTCACGTAGAAAGTAAAATAAAATAAAAACAAAAATCACGACGTTTCGGAGGCAACACAAGTCTCCGTCATCAGGTGGGACCGTCACAGCCACTTGATGCAGCTAATCTGGCTGTGACGGCCCCACCTGATGACGGAGACTTGTGTTGCCTCCGAAACGTCGTGATTTTTGTTTTTATTTTATTTTACTTTCTACGTGACTTTACCGAAAGAACCTAAGAAGATGATTCCTTGCAGTCACGAAAGCTTCAAATCTAGAATGTATTTTTTACTTTCACCACAAGTTTACGTGGTTAATGCAGACATGATTCCTTGCAAATGGTTTCAGTTTGGTGTGTTAACATCTTAACACCTGTTTTAGTGCCAGCAAGGAGAAAACCTCTTCTTATTCTTTAGAATTGCTTTTTTGTTCAGTTTCTTGTCCTTACCCCGCATCTCCGATTTAGCACAGCTGACTTCGCACGATGCGGAAAAAGTTCAACATACGTACCATACAAACTTGATTTGAGGGGTTTCGTGACTGCAGGAATTACTCTTTGGTCTTTTCGGTAAAGTCACGTAGAACTAAAATAAAACCGATAATGGAATACACGACGTTTCGATTGCAACACAAGCGACCGTCATCAGGTGTGAAAGAATGCTAAATTTGAAGTTAAGTCTGAGAAATTGGAAGTTTGAACACTTAGTTAACGGCAGGGGGAGAGAATTTGGAAGATTGAGAGAGAGAGAGACAAAACACAGACACGGAGAGAGACACACACAGAGAGACACAGAACAACGCCTCTGTAGTGAGGCATTATATAGGGGGGGGGGGCAGAGAGAGCAAACGGAAACGGCAGGGGGAGAGAAATTGGAAGTTTGTGTAAATAAACCGAGTAAACTTAGAAATGTAACGAAATTTAACACAGAGAGTCGGCTAACACAACAGTTAACACGTAACCTGGTTGATTACGCTCTTCCAAAGATTGCTCAATTTGAAGTTAATCTGAGAAATTGGAAGTTTGAATAAATAGTAAACGGCAGGGAGAGAGAAATACGTACCGTACACACACGTTTCCATTGAGATGAAATCGAAGGGTTAATCCTGGACACGCCGGGGCTTACGGAACACTGCGGGTTCACGCTGCGTGTCCTACCGAGGTGCTGCGTCCGTGTGGGTGTGCGGTCCAGCAGGAAGACACGCGTGTGTGTGCACCTGTGCACGTGGCCTCAAGGTGCACTTGGCCTGGCACAAGCGTCGTGGTGACGTCACCGCCACTTAGTGGCGAATGGCGGTTGTTGTGTTGTGTGTGGGTAAACGCCAGCACTGGGGATACAATGGCGGCCGGGCGTGATGTTGGCCTGCAACCCGCCCCCTCCCCTCCTCGTGACCCCATCGCGTGCCGGTCCTTGGGCCATCCCCTAGGTCGACTCGGCCTTAAAATTAGTGCCTGGTGCGGTGTTTAAACATGGGCATTGGGGATCGTTGTCTTTGATGGGGGTTAGGAAGGTGTTAATTCTAGATTTGAAGCTTTCGTGACTGCAAGGATTCATATTCTTGGGTTGTTTCGGTAAAGTCACGTAGGTAAAAACGAAATTTTAATTTTTTTACCTACGTGAGTCATGTAGGTAAAAATGTTTTTTTATTTTTTTACCTACGTCACTTTACCGACAAAACCCAAGAATAGGAAGGTGTTGTTGGTGGAGGGGGGTGGCGGTGGAGGGGGGCGGGAGTATGATGGGGAGGGGGGGGGCAAAGTACGTGGGGCGTTGGTGACGTTCAATTAATTTTCTAATTCGCGAAGCGGCCACGCAGCTCTGCACGAGAGATCCGCGCGTTCTTCACGCGTTCTTCACGCCTGGTGCCTGAGCGAGACAGCGCCACGCGTGTCAACTCCCCACCGCCGCCGCCGCCGCCACCACCACCACCGCTCATGTTCCCGTCACATTCCGCGGGGGATGCGGATATTGGCAAAAAGGATGACTCACTGCAGTGGACGATGAGCAAGTACCGTCCGTACCTGGTGCCGTGGGTGAAACGTCGGGCGATTATATGTATAGGTCACTGCTCTCACCATGGGCCCACGCCGAGATTACACGAAATAAAATAAAAACACGCCGATCGCCGTGCCCACGGTTCTGATATCTCGTTCCGCTCATGTTGGCCGTGGCCGGGAGTCGAACTCGGGTTTTCCGGGTTCTATAGCATCGCTCAGCGCGCTTATTCACTGCACTACCGCTTCGCCCACACACACACACGCAAGACACGGTGCCCAAATGAAATACTATAATTATAATCGACACAAGCAACAATGAAACTCTAAGCGGTGAGGTTTTTGGGGGAAGAATAATCCATATAAAATATTTATTCATCAATAGCACCGTGGCCTTATCAAGATTTAAAATAAGTAAATAATCACAGGTGACGTTTCGGGCAATGGCACTTCTTCACAGCACATCCGCCTAGAGAGGTGGAGTAATCAATATGTAGACACTCCACTGATGTGTGTTTTTTATGACCCCTACCTCGTGCTGAGCGCGTGATTGGTTACGAAGGTCGTTTGTGAGTTGGAATGGTCGAGGAGGAGGAATCTCTGCCCACCCCCGCGCCCCCCCCCATCCCCCGCAGTCACCTGACATGACCCCCCCCCCCCGCCAGTGTCCTCCGCGAGATACAATTGACCTAAATTATCTTGACCGGCACCGTTGAACGTTGCGAGCCAAATCACAGCAGTTTTCAGACCAAGTGGGACAAAGTGCATATCGGGAGAGTTGTGAAAATATTTAATTAGTGTCTTTGAGACTCGTGTGAGACTCGCGGAGGGTTTGAGTCAAGAGGTTCACTTCTCTGTAATCTGTTCACATTCTGTTTAAGTGGTGCCTCTATTCGATATCAGTGAATACTACTACCACCACTACGACGCACTCTGCCACGTGGTTCAGAAACGCGGGCATTAACAACAAAAATACGGAACTAGTTTTGAGAAGTGCGCAAAGAAGCGTGGTAGAGACGCGCGCGTGGGTAAGAGGAACACGTGGATTGGTCCCCACACACACTGTTCGTGTACCGCTCCCCACACACACACACTATAACGCATTTCACAAGTAGTACTAATCACATACCTACATTTCCCATAAATATGCTAAATTCCTCTTGATATGCAAATTATTTTGTCAAGGCGTCCTTCCCCCCCCTTCCAACCCGGCTTAAATATACGCTCCAAGCGTGGTGGTGTTTCATTCAGACGCTGTCTCCCCGACAGACCTGGTCTTCACCTGAGGACGGCTGCTTGCGTTGTGGCCGAAACGTCGTGAGAATTATTTTATTATGTTTTATTTTTATTATTTTATTACTTCCCTTTTACGGGACTTTACCGAAAGAACCAAGAAGACACACATACTGTTTGTGTGGGGAGCGGTAGTGCAGTAGTTAACTCGCTGCGCTACGAATCCGACCACCCGAGTTTGATTCCTGCTCACGGCCAACGCCAGTAACGATTATCTGAGCCGATCCTGGGGTTCCCCTAGGTAGACTCAGCCGCAAACGAGTACCTGGTGCGGTGTGTAAACATCGGCTTGAGAAAGACAAAGGCGGCCCGGTATGGTGCTGGACACCCCCTCCCTTGTGTGCCGTGGCGGCCTTCATAGATGCTCGCACGGAGCACTTGCCCCAACAGTCTCTTGAGGCTATTTGGGTGATCTTTATCTTTTTTCCCCTTCGCATATATATATACATACACACTGTACTTTGGGTGAACTAATCATTATTTTTTTGAGAATACACTTCATTTTGTCCGGGGAGACATAAATTTCTAGCTGGGAGCGCAACATCGTTTCAGATCAGACAGATGTACCTGCAGACGTCGTTGGCGATATATGGAGGGAGCGTGGAATGCAATCAGTCCACGCCCATCCGAAACCCCGGGTTGTCCTTCAAGGGCCCAGAGACATCTTGCCTTTTATAGAACGTCCTGATTTTCATCGGCGTCACGTGGAATGCCACGCTTTTTGTTGTTGTTGTTGTTGTTCAGAAGCTTGGCTGAAAAAGCTTGGGGCAAGGCAGAAACACATCAGCGGATGTGACATATTTTGATTGGCCGAACAATGCGCGTATATTTGTTCTTCATGCAAATGCACCGTTTTGGAAATGCCACTTAAGTGTGTGTGTGTACCAGGGACGTGCGGTCAGGGGAGGCAGAGGAGACAGAGCCCTTACCTGTCATACTCCAATGAAAATAGCTGTTACAAAGTAAAAAAATAATAATAATGAAATTAAATAAATATGAAGATTTTCCCACTGATCTGTGTTATAAATGTCATTTCTGTACGATTCCAATCACTTTTATAGTCAAAATCGCCAAATTTGCGGAGCTCCGCTGCAAATACAGGAAGAGACGAGAGGTGAGGCAGCGACGAGCTCAGCCTCCCCTCTGATTGTGCAACCCCTCAGCAACTGGATGGAGCGCGGGCAATAAGTGCGTGCCTGTTACTATCTCAGTATGCCACCAATGTAATGTTTGTAGACCCCTTCATTTCATGTCCTCGCCTTCCATACTCCAGGTAACTTATTTCACGTACGTGTATAAAGATATTTAGGCTCGCTGGTCTCGTCATGAAACTGCAATGAAAAAGCACCAGGGGAGGCAGCTATCACATCTGCCTCACTGACGGGGACGTGTCTAACACGCCCCCCTCAGCGAGGCCACACCCCTTCAGCGAGGCCACACCCACTCAGCGAGGCCACGCCCCCTCAATGAGGACACGCCCCCTCAGTGAGGCCACGCCCCCTCAGTGAGACCACACCCCCTCAGTGAGGCCACGCCCCCTCAGTGAGGCCACGCCCCCTCGGTGAGGACACGCCTCCTCAGTGAGGCCACGCCCCCTCAGTGAGACCACACCCCCTCAGTGAGGCCACGCCCCCTCAGTGAGGCCACGCCCCCTCGGTGAGGACACGCCCCCTCAGTGAGACCACACCCCCTCAGTGAGGCCACGCCCCCTCAGTGAGGCCACGCCCCCTCAGTGAGGACACGCCTCCTCAGTGAGGCCACGCCCCCTCTCAGTGAGGCCACACCCCCTCTGTGAGACCACGGCCCCCTCAGTGTGTGAATCTGGCTCTGATACAAGCCAGTGCCTCCCCATGTCCGTGAGTGTGCGTATTTGTGGGGAGCGGTAGTGTAGTGGTTAGTGCGCTGCGCTATGAACCCGGCGACACGGGTTCGATTCCCGCTCACGGCCAATACCAGTGACGATTATCTGAACCGGTCCCGGGCCTCTCCTAGGTCGACTCAGCCTAAAATGAGTACCTGGTGCGGTGTGTAAACATCGCCACTGGGGAGACAAAGGCGGTCGGGCGTGGTGCTGGCCACCCATCCCGTCGTGTACCGTTCCGGCCTTCATAGGTGCTCGCTAACAGCACTTGCCCCTACAGTCTGTTAAGGCTATATGGGCGGATCTTTGTCTTTGTATTTAGTGGTGGTGCAGCGGTTAGTGCGCCGTGCTACGAACCCAACGACCCAAGTTCGATTCCCGCTCACGGCCACCAACCCCACTGACGATTATCTGAACCGGTCATGGGCGTTCCCTTGCTTGACTCGGTCTCAATTGACTACCTCATCTGGCGAAGTTGTGCGGGTGGATGTGTAGACATCGGCACTTAAGAGACAAAGACGGCCGGGTTGTGATGCTCGACACCCACCCCCTCGTGTGCCGTGCCGGCCTTTCGTAGGTGCTCACTCACAGCACTTGCCCCAACAGTCCGTAGCAGGCTATAGGGGGGGCCCTTTGTCTTTGTGCGTGGCTGAGAGATATCGTGTCGAGTCTCTATCTCTCGACGTGCCCGCACTGGCGGGGAGTGGGGTGGCACGTACTCCCCCCAATCTCGATCGGGTCGTTGGGGTTTATTAGTAATAAATCGGCATTTTGCGACCCCCACTGCCACTGTGTAGCATATTATTGTGCCAGGGACTCGAAAAGATGATAGGACAATAGTCTGAGTTCATATTTGGCAAAGCAGTTATAAGTGACTCACAGAATTGTGCGCAGTTGCGTATATACAGTCCACGACTTCCCTGGGGGCAAACACCTTCAGCGAGCGCGATGCCGATCACACAACGCGGTTCGAATTCGACCCTCGATCGATGGCTGCGGCATCGCCGCACACGCGTCGAATAAAAAGCAAGGGACAAGGCCTCACGTACCAACAACTCCTTACTTACTCACAACTCCTCTATCATTATTCATTGCTGGAGTGGTTGCCCCCCCCCACCTGAAAATCCTGGCTCCGCCATTGATTGCCCGAACCTGGTGGGGATGGGGGGGGGGTCGAGGTTGGGATGGGGGAGGTGTATTTTCCTTTGTTTATTATTTTGCAATATATATTTTGAACTGCGTAAACACCACGATAAACCGAGGGGGGGAGGGGGGGGTGCAAAGCAAAAGGGATGATTCGTCATCGGTGGGAAAAGCTGGGGGTCCCATTCCTGTGATTGACATTTCCCCTTGTCCGCCTTGATCCTCAATGTGCGGATTGTGAAGAAGACGAAGAAGCCGGAAAGGTGCCTTGACATTGACGATATAATTGGAGAATAATGACGCTGACCCCTCTTTTGTATGCGAGGAAATTCATCAATTGATCCAAGTGACTCTTTTGTCCAGACCGGCTTCTTCACTTGATTTCTGCACCCCCCACCCCGCCCCCACCCTAGTTACAGCCTCATCTGACGTGCAAAATAATCATTGGTGGTGGTGGTTCCTGTCCATTAGGGGACCACAAGAGATAATTTTGGAGGGTCCGGGTCACGGGGTCTTTCTGCTATCGGCGACGACGAGGAATGATAAGAGCTATGAAGAAAGAAAAAAAATCTATTTTTCACGAATGTCCAGTAGAGGTTTGTGAGAGAGACCCTCCATCCTGCTGCACGAGCGAGTGTCCAGCGAGCCGGAATCAACCATCGCTCGCGTGGAGGTGTACGTGGTGAGTGGAGGTGTACGTGGGTGGGTGGAGGTGTACGTGGGTGGGTGGAGGTGTACGTGGGTGGGTGGAGGTGTACGTGGTGAGTGGAGGTGTACGTGGGTGGGTGGAGGTGTACGTGGTGAGTGGAGGTGTACGTGGGTGGGTGGAGGTGTACGTGGTGAGTGGAGGTGTACGTGGGTGGGTGGAGGTGTACGTGGGTGGGTGGAGGTGTACGTGGGTGGGTGGAGGTGTACGTGGGTGGGTGGAGGTGTACGTGGTGAGTGGAGGTGTACGTGGGTGGGTGGAGGTGTACGTGGTGAGTGGAGGTGTACGTGGGTGGGTGGAGGTGTACGTGGGTGGGTGGAGGTGTACGTGGGTGGGTGGAGGTGTACGTGGGTGGGTGGAGGTGTACGTGGTGAGTGGAGGTGTACGTGGGTGGGTGGAGGTGTACGTGGGTGGGTGGAGGTGTACGTGGTGAGTGGAGGTGTACGTGGTGAGTGGAGGTGTACGTGGTGAGTGGAGGTGTACGTGGTGAGTGGAGGTGTACGTGGGTGGGTGGAGGTGTACGTGGGTGGGTGGAGGTGTACGTGGGTGGGTGGAGGTGTACGTGGTGAGTGGAGGTGTACGTGGTGAGTGGAGGTGTACGTGGTGAGTGGAGGTGTACGTGGGTGGGTGGAGGTGTACGTGGGTGGGTGGAGGTGTACGTGGGTGGGTGGAGGTGTACGTGGTGAGTGGAGGTGTACGTGGGTGGGTGGAGGTGTACGTGGTGAGTGGAGGTGTACGTGGGTGGGTGGAGGTGTACGTGGGTGGGTGGAGGTGTACGTGGTGAGTGGAGGTGTACGTGGGTGGGTGGAGGTGTACGTGGTGAGTGGAGGTGTACGTGGTGAGTGGAGGTGTACGTGGGTGGGTGGAGGTGTACGTGGGTGGGTGGAGGTGTACGTGGTGAGTGGAGGTGTACGTGGGTGGGTGGAGGTGTACGTGGTGAGTGGAGGTGTACGTGGTGGGTGGAGGTGTACGTGGTGAGTGGAGGTGTACGTGGTGAGTGGAGGTGTACGTGGGTGGGTGGAGGTGTACGTGGGTGGGTGGAGGGGAACGTGGGTGGCACCCAATGTAAACGTTGCGAGGTTGCTCTCCCAATTCCGCACCGGTGGTGTTAAATGATAAATGTGACCCGTTTGAATCACCGTGACACTTTATATAAATTGTTTGTGTCGGGTGAGAGAGGGTTGACGACACAAAAAAATGTGAATGACAATATTGGTCATAAAAGCCGACGTATATAAAAAAAAACATGTTAATGCCATCAATAGGAAACCTGCAGGGGGGACATGATGCCACAATGGGAATTAAGACCCAAACTGTGGCTGATGATTGAAACTCACAAAACCTGTAAGTTGTGAATCGTCGTCACGTGTGCTCAAAAGCGGTCATCGCCAGTTGGGACGTGGAAAAAAAAACAATCAGGGAAAAAACATAACACGTGACGCGGATTACGACTCTCAAATTAAAATCACGCTAATTACACTCCGGTGGGTTATTTTTATTTGAAGCGCTAAATTTCGTTGAAAGCTGCCACAGCGGTGGAAACGGACTGGCTGTCCGGAGGGCGCCGAGGTCGAACGTTGGACGTTACTCAGATCCCAATCCCGCTGCCTCTGTCGAAACCAGCGGTGCAAATTGGTTCACCACCGTGAGTCGATCGGCAGGGCGTGTGTGCGATGGGGTGAAGTGTGTGGTTAGTAAAAACAACAACAACAATAATAATAATAATACAAATGTATAAAGCGCCCTTAAATAACACTGGTCAACACACTTTTTCTGGCAGAAGGTATTCCAACGGTTTTAAGGTAATTTTGGGGTGCTGATTCCAAATCTGGCATCAGTTTTTGTCTATCACATTAGGTTTTTGAGATATCAAATATTGCATTTTCAATAAAAACTGCAGAAGAAAAATATTAAATAAATGTGGATATCTACATAAAATGATATTATAAACACACTATCCTATAAATACAGCACCATATTTTAACACTAAAGCAGTCACTGACTGGCAACAACTTGCAATCATAAGTGACAGAGTTAATTTCGGGTAAAATCAATGAAAATGGAGTATGCCGATAGCATAAAAATGATGTGATAGAGCAAATCTGAGATCAAATTTGGAATCAGCACCCTGATATTAGTCTAAAACAGCTGCAAAAGTCCAGGCCAGAAAAAAACGTGTTTTTTTTGTTGACCAGTGTAATCGTTCTCAATGGCGCTATGCATGGCCAGGTGGAAATAGTTTAACATCAACCGAGGGAAGAAGGCGTTCGAAAGACGTTTGAAAATAACTGAAGAAAAAATGCCATTTTAAACAGACACGTTTTTTGTCGAGATTTGAAGTCTCGGAAGTCCCCTGACCTCGATGGGGCAACGAGTTCCTGAGTTCAGCTGCCGCAATTGCAAAGGCAACAATCACGCCACGCATGTAACCTAGACCGTGGCAGTGAGAAAATGTGGGTACGCCCAGATTGTCTTGGGTGGGGCATTGGCTCAGCTCATCATGGCTCCGTCGGTCGATAGAATGAGTACCAATTTGTGGGCTATTCAACAGTGGTTATCCTATAGATATGCCGGTGACCGGCATAGGAAAGTGGAATTTCCACTGCCGGCACATTGCTGTACACGGGAAATGTGAGCACCGCTTCACTGCTCATTTGAGCAGGAAATCACTTTGACTTTGATTCCCACCTCTTCCTATACGTATGGCCGGCGTGCAAGAGCAGGCCAAATATCCTCCAAGATGGGGCTCTGTAGACCTCCGTCTTAGCGGATTGCCCTTCCGTCAGCAGTGGCGTGAGCGAGTAATTTCAGGGCCGCACCATTGCCGTTCTGACACTGTGACATCTGCAGCCGCCCGTCTCTGCCACCCGCGTGGCGTCTCTCCCTCCTCGCTCCGACTGTCAGTGGCGTCCGTGGCGTCAGTGGCGTCGGCGGAGCGAGCTCAAGGAACCGCAGTGTCCGCAGAATTCGTGATGAGCGGCGACGGGGCCGAGCACTCAGCCCCCAGGGGTCGCTAGGAGCCGTGGGGGGGGGGGGGGAGAGGATCTATGCTGACGGAGGCACCGTGGCGCCGCAGGAAATTACGGAGCCAGGGAGGATGAGAACATTCAGCAAGCGCCATCTTCGTCCTGGGCACACGCGGACGAATGGTGCTGGGCTCAAACAACAAAGGGAGGGCTTGGGTTTTTGTTGTTGTTTTGTTTTCTCTTTTTGGTTATTTTCAATTTTCAACGCTTTCCAAGCGAGGTTGAAAGCCTGAATGTATTTGCTCTGTTCGAGAGGGGGGCGGGAAGCATGATAAAAACCTGTTAAGATGATCCAACAACTTGAGTGACATTCGAGTATTTCGGTCGTGTTTGCTACTCGGGGATTACCATATTGTAAACTCTTCCACGTTGATCAAAGCGATGCCCCAAAAAACCGGGGAGATGAAAAGTCGCTGCACTCACGCGCGAGGGTTTGCCTCGGCGTTCGTCTCGCCACGGGGCGCAGGAGGGCGCGAGCTGCCCCTCGTCGTTGACACTCAGTTGCTTCTGCTGGGCCACAAACGCACCGTGAAATGCATTTAAGAATACGCGCATTTTGCCTTCTGTTTCGTCGACGTTTTTCCTTTTTTTTTCATTACGGTGATTTATTTGAAATCCGTATGTCTCTCCCATTATCTCTGAAAACAAGTTGCAAGTGGCATTCATTGGGCCCTTATCTGGTTACAGTTCATCCGTCTCTGTTGTCCGTCTACCTGTGTCCATATGCTACCCGTGAATTTGTCTAGTTCAGGAGTCGATAACCAAAATAACACGAAGAGCCATTTTTCTACGAATCTGGTTATAAACTCGTTATTTAAAGAGCCGCAATGCACTGTGTGTGGTGAATACGAGACGGTCTGTCCTTAGTCAATAACTGTCACGAAGCGGCCCTTAAAGAGCCGCATGCGACTCCGGATCCACGTGTTGCCGACTTCTGCTTTAGAGTATAAATAACCGAATAAATTAAAATCAGTAAAATAAAAAAAAGACGGCTGCCCACAAGGGGACAGTCGGAAGAGCCGCAAGGGGGCAGCCAAAGAGCCACATGCCGCGCCGGAGGTGCAGGTTGCTGACCCCTGCGCTGGTAAGCACTGGGTGACGTTCCCAGGGCTTGCCGGGTGTTGTAGGCGTGGGGCAGCGAGGGGCGGTCCAGGAGATGGCGGTGCTGAGTGTCGCCGTCCTCTTTGTTGATTGGTGTTCTGCGTTCTCCAACGTCTCCCAACGTGAAGCCAAATCCCCATGGATGCAATTGGACGGCCAACTCAGTGTAGCAGGACCCTCCTTAAACACACAAACAAACAAACAAAAAAAACAGTCGTTGATATTTCTTCTCCAATGTACAACTGAGCCGCGCAGGTGCAGAATCAGAATATGTATGTCTACTGGAGAAATCCGATGAGCTATGAAACTCGTGTTTCACAGATGCCATCCTCGAGCCAGCCCACCAAAGACACAAGAGGCACCAGGTGTTTGCGTTCCCCACTCCTCTGCGCTGCACTGTTTGATGAAATATGTGATGAAAATTACTAACCCCCGCCGCTAGCTTTACTGAGCCCAGAGCCAAATTCAGATGTCTTCTCGTGAGGCCAGAGCATTCCACGGTTTGGTTCAGGCTCGAATTCGCAAAATTGTCGCTGGAAAAACCACCTGTACCACAAGCCACTGGCACGGGTCGGATGTGGCGGTGGAAAACGGCCATACGATGCAGCGAGGCTTCGTGCTGGGTAAAAGTATTGGCATTAATTATTAATATTTCCTTCCGTTCATGATTTTGTCACGCGCGGTAATTTGCAGCAAAGGACATTTCTCGTTGAGCAGTTGATTTAATTAGCGGCGTTATCAACACGGGAAGGAGGATAAATCACGCGGCCTGTGAAAATCCTTCAGCACCGTGCAGCGGGCTTTCACGGAGATTTGCGCACACACTCACAATTGCATTATCGTGGCACCAATAGTCACCTCCGCGAGTGACACGTCTGACACGTGTGACACCACCGTCGTGTCCCACGTGGCTCTCCCCGTTATCTTTTCCGTCGCATTGACGGCGACACGCGGCGACGGCCCGAAGGGAAACCTACAAGGATGAAATAAAAGAAAATAATAAAAACACACCGCAGAATTGGGTCGATGTTGAAAACAAAAACAGTAACTTTTTTGTGGTCGTGTTACTCCAAACATCAAAAAGCCTTCAAGAGAAAACACAAAAAAGCCCCAAACAACGGGAGATGAAGATCATTAGTGGCATAGGTCCTGGCGTATCGAGTCCTCGCCTTGGCAGGAGTCAGTCACGTGGGTCTCTTTGGTGGCACCGCGCCCAAATGAAAGCATTCAGAGGAAGCAAGCCCCTCCATCCCCACCCGTGACTGGTCACTGGCTGAGATCATCATCGCACCCCGTCGCGGACCTTACCGATCGTCACTCTTTGTACTCTCCATATGTACAGGGTGCTTAAAAAAAATGTTTTAACGCTTCTGAGAATGTGGGACAACAAAACCACGAGAAATGTTCCTCCGGATCACGAGACCACCTGGAGAAGATTCCAGACACGCGTTGACAATGATGGCGAATAAGTGGGAGACTCTTTGACTTTTTGAAGCGATTGACATACATTTGTTATCCTGTTATAGTGTATTACACGTTATTTTTTTTTCCATTAAAAACGACAGTCCCATAGAAGTGTTAACATTTTTATGAAGCAACCTGTATAGCTTTCTTGTTGTTGGGTTAGATGGCGTAAACATACATGTGTCATATTCTTGGTTCTTTCGGTAAAGTCACGTAGAAGGGAAATAATAAAATAATATAAATATAAAACATAATATAAAACATATTTGTATTATTTTATTATTTCCCTTCTACTTCACTTTACCGAAAGAACCAATAACATGAATCCCTGCAGTCACGAAAGCTTTAAATCAAAATCATACATGTGTCGTTAAACCCGTCAACCACCCGACACAGCTAAATTAGTAAGGTTTGTCACGTGAACAAACCGTGCCAATCAGTTACTAGTTCACTACACGTTTGTGTCGGAGAGTAAACCCACAACATTTACAATTCGAGTACAGGACGACGTCTTATCGATCATCACACCCCAGCCTCATCAGTTGTGGAGCAATCCTCCTCCTGTTTGGCTCTTAAATAGACGGGGGAATAAAACAATGTGACACCCTCACTTTCTCTCCTCTCTGCTTCTCTTTCTGCCCAAATCAGAGCTTTAGTTGCTCTTCAGATCCCTTCACCGATATCGAACGCAGTGGGGCGACCCTCCCGTGTCCTGGTGTGGTCTTCTCTCCGTTTGCAAAGTTGATAATAATATAATTACTCTTTGGTTCTTTCGGTAAAGTAACGTAGACAGAAAATAAATTAAATAATAGAGTACGACGTTTCGATTGTAACACAAGCAACCGTCATCAGGTACAACTAAATTTGAGAGAGAGACAAAACACAGACACGGAGACACACAGACAGACACACAATCAGAGAGAGACAACACAGACACAGAGAGAGACACAAAACATAGACACACAGATATACACACAGATAGACACACAAGCAGAGAGAGACAACACAGAGACACACAGAGAGAGAGACACACAACATAGACACACAGACATACACACACGCAGAGAGAGACAACACAGAGACACACAGAGAGAGACACACAACATAGACACACAGACATACACACAAGCAGAGAGAGACAATACAGACACAGAGAGAGACACACAACATAGACACACAGACAGACACACAAGCAGAGAGAGACAACACAGACACACAGAGAGAGACACACAACATAGACACACAGACAGATACACAAGCAGAGAGAGGCAACACAGTGACACACAGATAGAGACACACAACATAGACACGCAGACAGACACACACGCAGAGAGAGACTACACAAAGACACACAGAGAGAGACACACAACATCGACACACAGACAGACACACAAGCAGAGAGAGAGACAACACAGAGACACACACACACAGACACACAACATAGACACGCAGATAGACACACAAGCAGAGAAAGACAACACAGATACACACAGATAGAGACACACAACATAGACACACAGACAGACACACATGCAGAGATAGACAACACAGAGACACACAGAGAGAGACACACAACATCGACACACAGACAGACAGACAGACACACAAGCAGAGAGAAAGACAACACAGAGACACACACAGATAGAGACACATAACATAGACCCAGAGGAGAAAAACATGTTTCCAATGTCATACAAAGTCATTCATTTCCTGCAACGAAATTGACGTAATTCCCATGCAGTCAGCGTGACATTGTGTTGGTGTTGTTCTCGAGATCGACGATCGACGTTTGGTCGCCCCGTCGATAGCATCCATCGTATGCATGTAAGTTGAACTCATTTCGCATCGCACGTAGCCAACCGTGCTAATTGCAGGTGCGGGCATGCGGTCACGAGGGGTTGTGAGATAATGACTCGGGACTTCTGGGGAATAGAAAATGTTCGTGCCCTGCAAGTGTTGGCGTCGGTGGAACAATAAAGCTCCATTACCAGGACTTGTCGTGTGGACTCGCTTTAAAAAAAAAAAACTCGTTGAAAAATATCTATAATGACCTCAACCTTAATAGAGGTTTTTTTGGGGGTAGATCGCGTAAATATATAAATGTGTCGTTAAAACCCGCCACCACCAGACACTGCCAACGAGTAAGGGTTGTCACGTAAGCAGAACGTGGCCAATTCGTCACTAGTACAGCACTAACCGGTGTGTTGGAGAGCCAAGCCACAACATTTACAAACTGAGTACGACGTTTCGACGGTAATTACAAACAACTTGCTTCATCAGGCGACAGCCAGATTTGTGGAGAAGTCCACCTGTTTCGTTCCTTACATAGAGGCGTAGACATGACAACCCTTACTAGTTGGCTGTATCGGGTGGTGGCGGGTTTCAACGACACATTTATATATTTACGCGATCTAACCCAAAAAAAATCTCTATTATGGACGATATTGGTCGCGAAAGCCTCCGACGTGTTAATCCTCAACCTGTAACGCGCCGCCACATAGCATCCGCTTGCTCGCGACTAAGGTGGGGGGGGGGGGCACGAGGAAGAATCACAGACAAACGGGAAGGGCAGCAGCAGCAGCAACCAGGTGATGAGCCCACCCCCTCTAAGCTCTGCGGTCCTCTATATATAAAGACGCTTTCAGACAATTAATTAGTGTTCACACAGGGTGCTGAAAAAATGTGTTTTTAACACTTCTGAGAATTTGCAATAATAACACGAGAAATGTGCCGCCTATGGGCTCTGGAGACCGTCTGGAGAAGATCCCAGGCACGCGTTGACAATGACGGCGAACAAGTGGAAACTTTTTGAAGCTATTAACATACATATGTGTTCATGTTACAGTGAATCATCCGTTCTTTTCCCATTGAAAACGATAGTCCCATGCAAGTGTTAACATTTCTTTGAAGCACCCCATACATTCGGTAGGAAGACGGAGAGAGCACGCACAGTTGGAGGTCGGTCCGCACGTCGCTGCGCCGCCTTCTCCTGCAGCGAGCCGGGTCACGGGCACCTTCTCGACGCCCACGGGAAGGGAGTTTGGTGACATCGGCGCGGTGAGAGACCCACCAACCCCCATTCGCTGGCAGCACACAGCGCTCGATTCGCGGAGCCCGTAGCCGACTGTGTTGAACCGGCAGCCGTGGGGGCCCCCGATGTCAAATGCCAGTAATTGCCAGGGAATTGCTCCCACGTTGAGAGACTCCGGCTCGACAAAAGATAAGTAAATATCAAGGATAAATTTACCTCCAGCGCTCCGTCGCCGGTGGGCGTGGGGCGCAGAGGTCGTGCGGTCAAACCCCGCAACTTTCACTCCGAGGAAATGTCTAATTTAATTAGGCTTAGATTGGCAAGCGTTTATTTATTTATTTATTTCCCAACCCATCTCTCTCCGCAGGACACGCTGTGTAATTAAGGCTCACATTAACCGCAAAAAAAAAAAACGTGAAAACCTCTCCGCTCACGTTTCTTTTTTGCGGCCGTGATTTTGCGCGGCATGAGCCCTTCCCCCCTCTAACCCCTTTGTGGTTGCGAGCAACCTGTCAACCGCGTTTCTGAGTCCGCTAAGTCGTAGCGACCTCAGCGGTGAACACCCATTCATCATCATTCGAGTGCCACTTTTTTCTTTGCTCCACGCATTTTAAATCTTCTCAGCGGTCACCACGTGCGTTGCGATGGGCGGCTCGCCACGTGAGCGGGGACCAGTGATGAGATTTTAAGAAACTCGCTCCCCCCCCATTGTTTCAAAGGCCACGCCAGCGAGATTGAACCCGAACTGGCGACCTCTGGATCCGCAAGTCCTGAGCGCTGCCAAATCGTCGGAACGAGGCAGCTTCCTCAACGAGTCAAGCAACGCTTCTGTTTCTCTCTACAGCAGCAAGAACACGAAACGTGGTCCAAAACTAAAAGGTTACTTTGGCAGTGGTGGCGAGCACACTGCAAATGGCTGGGAAGTATCCCACATCTCTCCGTTCCTTCGGTGCATTGATAAATATAAAAATAAATGTGTAAGGACCCGATTAAGTCCTGAGCCCAATGAGCCATTGATTTCCTTTGGTTTTTTTTCCTTTCATTTTTGCCTACTCCCAGACTGAAATATCGTCCCCATCCTCTTGCCCTTCATACCACCGGGCCACAGACAGATAAAATAAAATGAAAGAGAGACCGCGCGGCGCAATAATGTTCATATATTAAGTCTCGGCTGAACACCCCATCGATCAAAGGGATAGGGTGTCAGTGATGGCAGGCTTTAACACGGGTTCTTTGATCGATCTGCTGTCCCCAGCACATATTAAATAAATAAAGTGTGTGGGTGGTGGGGGGGGCAGAGGGAGTTGAACAAAACTATATTATAAAATTTGGCAAGTCAAAAATAATGTTGGCCATTTATTGATAACTTAGCTTCACCACAGCCAGCACATACAACTAAAAGTAAACAATTTTTTTTATTGTACCAGGTAAATCCCACTGAGCTATATAGCTCTTATTCAGAAGCGACCTGGCCACAAACCATAGCTCAACGATGTGGCTTATCACGTGGACAATTACTCTAAACGCGTGTATAGCAGCGTGGATTTTACCTCCGGGTCCTCCAGTTTTCCCCTCCATATTTGGACTAAAACACGCGTTTAGAGTAATTGACTGCTATACATTTCGACACGATAAGCCACTTCGCGGAGCTATGCTTTGTTTGGGGTAGGTCACTTCTGAAAAAGAGCTCGACAGCTCAGTGGGCCTTTCCTGCTTAAATAAAACTTAATAACAGATTTCAACAACGGTCGATGTGGGTTAGTTTCGTATCGCAGCACGCCAACCGCTGCGCCACCGCTCCCTCTAAAAACAAAAAAAACCCCACACGCACGTGTCGTTCATCGCCGAGGGCAGCCGCACCAGGAATACGGCGCCCGTGGCGTGCACACTTCTCAAGTGGCAGGCGCAAGGTCACGTCGCATGGACATTTTTTTGGGGTGGAGGGGGGTGGAGGGGGGTGGAGGTCGGGAAGGAGGGAGGGGGGTGGATTTGTAAAAAAACGCAGCGCGAGATTCCGTCGTCATCGTAAGGGCGAATTAGCAATGAGGCCGTATCTCGTAACGCCGGGAATCAATTAGCGGGCGGATTCATTAGCGCCCGAGGTAGTAATTACAAGTCGGCCAGCGGATGTGAGACGTGAGATGTTTCTACCCCTCCCCCCCCCATCCACGCCTGCCATCTCCCGGATCGATGCTGTTTTCTCATTCTCACCGACACCACTCAGAGCGTTTTCTCTGGCACCCCCCTCCAGCCCCCCACCACCACATCTCAGCCCTCAAAGATCACACGCGATACGATCGAGGGTGCTAATTCCTCCGTGACATATTTCCTAACAATGCGTGTCACATACACCCACAGACGCCGCCGTAGCTGTATTTGGAATAGAAGTTAGTTTTCTCACAAGGGCGAAAATTAATTTTATTTTTGTTTTAATTGGTGGCATTTTTTTGAAACTTCATCATTGTGGCTATCATCATCATAATCACCATCATCAGCAATGATCTATCCACAGCTGGATAGATCAAGCTAACTGCGTCTCACACTCTGTGTCACTCTGACCTCGTAGCGTCTCACACTCTGACCTCGCAGCCGGCGGCTGTCCCCGTGAGTCCAGGATTAACGACACCTCTGACGGATTTGTCGCGGACAGTTCGGATCGCCTCCGGATCACGAAGCAAGGCAAGAGAATTGCTCTTGCCGTGAACAAAAAACAAGAAAGAAAGAAAGAGGACATTCCCGTAAAATAGAAAAAAATCTCGTGAAATAAAAATACAACGCTGATATTGTAGCGACACGGAGCAATAAAGGAAGCAAAATGTGACGAGTCACAGGTTGTTTCAATACTCGAGGCGTCAGAGCCGAACGGTGAATCGAGCTGCGTGCAGCGAACCCCTTTGCGCACGTCGGCGAAAATGTCACGATAGGAGCCATCCATTGAGTAGGTACGCAAAAATCTGTCAAAACTTGACCCCTTCCTCCCCTCCCTGTAGGCACGCGGACTTTTTACACTCCCCCCCCCCCTACGTACAGCCTGACGCACCCCCCCCCCCCCCCCACGAATCCTATGGAACGGCCGATATTTAATCCACGCAGAAACGATCATGGATTAATAATATTAACGTGTTTAAGGAAACATGTAGTCCACCGCCGGACTATCTAACTCATTTGAAGGCCAATGTAGACAAATTATTATCGAGGGCTTCACCCCCCCCCCCCCCGTTTCCTATGCGTACATTTTCAGTAGACCCCCCATACGCAAGCGGTACGCATTTGGGTTAACCCCCCCTCCCCCCTCCCTGCGCACGTACTGAACGGATGGCCCCCTACGAAAACTTGCAGCGTCTTTCTCGTTGTGTGTCCGTGCGCGGTAGTGCATCGGCCACGAACCCGGCGACCCGAGTTCGATTCCCGCTCACGGCCACCAACACCCAGTGACGAGTATCTGAACCGGTCCTGGGCCTCCCCCTAAATCGACTCAGCCTCAAATGAGTACCAAAGTCGCCGCACGGGAGACAAAGGCGGCCGGGCGTGGTGCTGGCCACCCACCCCCTCGTGTGCGGTGCCGGCTTTCATAGTCGCTCGCTAACGGCACTTGTCCTTGTGTTAAGGCTATACGGGGGATCTTTGTCTTTGTGTTTGTGCCTGGGCACAAATCCATCTTCGAAATAAGCTGAGAGCATATGTCAGATGACAGCATTACACCAGCGCACCCCGGCTACAGCACACACACAAACAAAGACAAAGATCTTCCGTATAGCCTTGAACAGATTGTTGGGGCGAGTGCTGTTAGTGAGCATCTATGAAGGCCGGCACGGCACATGAAGGGGTGGGTGGCCAGCACCACACACCCGACCGCCTTTGGCTCCCCAGTGGCGATGTTTACACACCGCACCGGGTAATCATTTGAGGCCGAGTCGACCTAGGGGAGGCCCAAGACTGGTTCATAGAATCGACACTGGTGTTGCCCGAGAACGGGAATCGAACTCGGTTTTCCCGGTTTGTAGCGCAGCACGCAAGCCGCTACACTACCGCCCCCGCAGCACACACGCACACACACCAGCACACACACCAGCACACACACCAGCACACACACCAGCACACACACCAGCACACACACCAGCACACACACCAGCACACACACCAGCACACACACCAGCACACACACCAGCACACACACCAGCACACACACCAGCACACACACCAGCACACACACCAGCACACACACCAGCACACACACCAGCACACACACCAGCACACACACACAACACACACAATAGTACACACACCAGCACACGCACACAACAGAACACAATAGTACACACACATAACAGTACACACACACAACAGTACACACACACAACAGCACACACAGACGCAACAGTACACACACACAACAGTACACACACCAGCACACACACCAGCACACACAACAGCACACACACACAACGGCACACACAGACGCAACAGTACGCACACACAACAGTACACACGCCAGCACACACACCAGCACACACAACAGCACACACACACAACGGCACACACAGACGCAACAGTACGCACACACAACAGTACACACACCAGCACACACACCAGCACACACAACAGCACACACACACAACGGCACACACAGAAGCAACAGAACACACACAACAGAACACACACAACAGAACACACAACAGTACACACACACAACATTACACACACACAACAGAACACACACACACCAGCACACACACACAACAGCACACACACACAACAGTACACACACACCAGCACACACACAACAGAACACACACACAACAGAACACACACCAGCACACACACACACAACAGAACACACACACAACAGAACACACACCAGCACACACAACAGTACACACACACAACGGCACACACACACAACAGTACACACACACAACAGTACACACACACAACAGTACACACACACAACAGCACACACGCACAACAACACACACCAGCACACACACACAACAGTACACACACACACAACGGCACACACACAACAGTACACACACACACACAACAGTACACACACACAACAGCACACACGCACAACAACACACACACACCAGCACACACACACAACAGTACACACACACACAACAGCACAGCCGGAGGCGGCGAGACACTTAGCGTGTGGTTACGGGGCCCACGGGGTCACGCTAATGATTGGATCAGACAGCGGGACTACCGCAAACGATGCAAACATTCATTATATAGCCGGCCTTTCGGCGCAGCGAAATTGATGTATTTAAATGTTTTTGGTTACGTACGTCATGATGCAATCAATCTTATTTGTTTGTTTGTTAAATAAAGAAACAGGAAAGACGTCGTCCCAACGAGGAAATTACCTTCGGTGCGGGTCAACTGTGTCATTGCAGTCGGCCGGCGAAGGGCAGTACACGTGACGAGATCATGAGAAGTATGCGAAGGATAATACAACTATAAACATTTTTTTATTTTTTATTTTTACCAACCAGGTAAGTGCCCACTTAGCTACGTAGCTCTTGTTCAAAAGCAACCTGACCATCACAGATGATTGCTCAACGAAGAGGTTGATCACGTGGAGTGTTGTAGCAGCAGCAGCAGCAGCAAAATACCCCACGCGCATGGAGCAAGGGAACAACTTGAAAAATCGCAGGACCGAGAGATATGGCGACGGCTTGGAGAGGCATTCATCCGGCAATGGATGGATCATGGCTCACGATGATGATGACAATGATTATTATGAAACTCGCTCTCGTGCATCCTTGGAAATGACGCTGAGAGGTAGCAAGGGGAACACGTGGGCTAGAGAGCATACGCAGGTTGGAGACGCGCGAATGATTGTTGCGATGTGTAGGGGACACGGAATTGGGCAGGACGCGTCGTCGTTGTTGCGGGATCGATGGCCACGTGGTCGAGACTGACAACGGAGTGGCAGCCCAAGGGAGGGAAACGCGTCCGATTTGACGGTGCGATGAGATCTTCTCGTTGTATGTATGTACTCTGTGTGCATGTTGGACTTCTCTCGCACGTAGCCATCCGTGCTAATCGGAGGTGCGGGGGAAGGACGACAAATTAAACACAAAAAAGCAGTTCTAAAGAAATGAGTTTTCCATCTAGATTTAAAAGTGTATAGCTCCAGTGTCTTCCTAATATCGGGAAGGAAGAGCGTTCCAGACGGCCACAGAAGCGCATCTGAAAGCTCGCGATGCGGTGACCGTCTGTGGTTGATCGTCAGCCAAAAGCCACTGCGAGGATGAATGGTGACACACACAAGACAAAGATCCCCCCTATAGCCTTAACATGGTTTTGGGGCAAGTGCTTTTAGCGAGTGCCTATGAAGGCCGACACGGCACACGAGAGGCTTGGTGGCCAGCACCACACCCGGCCGCCTTTGGCTCCTCAGTGGCGATGTTTACACACCGCATCAGTTGAGACTGAGTCAACCTATGGGGAGGCCCAGCATCGGTTCAGATATCCATCACTGATCTTGCTTGCGAGCGGGAATTGAACTCGGGTCGCCGGGTTCGTAGCGCAGCGTGCTAACCGCTACGCCCCCACTCCCCGACACGTGGACACACACAAGCACACTCACACACACACACGTGCGCGCGTGTGTGTGTGTGAGAGGCTCCTACTGGGAACACACATCGACGCGCATGAGTGCCGCATATTGAACAGCTGAACTTTCGGCTATTGTGGATATCAATTTTTCAGCAAAGGCCATCAGTGTAGATTTAAATAAAATGTCAGCAATTACTGTAAAGCCCCTCCCCTGAGATGTTTTCGTCTGCTTCTTATTCCTGCGGTTACCTTTAATCCACACGTCAGGGTTTGAGAGCTCCAGTCTCCAGCGGCGCACGGGATTATGAGTTTCACTGTCACCAAATTTTTCTCCCGTATGTGCCCTTCTAAATGGAAAATATTCACAATTAAAGCTGCGTAAGATTTGTTGTTATTGTTGTTTTTTTTGTCCATGTGGCCAACAAAGTTTGCATGCGGCTAAACAAATTGTTATACTTTATTTTACCAGGTAAGGCCCACTGAGCGACGTAGCCCTTTTTCAGACGCGACCTCGTCACAAATGACAGCTCTACGAAGTGGCTTATCACGTGGAAATGTATAGCAGCCAAATACTTCAAACGCATGTTTCTAAATATGCAGGGAAAAAAACGGAGGACCCGGGGAAAATTCCACGCGACCACGGGGAGGGAAACATGCAAACTCCAACTATACAAGAGTCAGGGTTTGGATCGAACCCACGACCTCCTATATACCAGATCAGGCTCCTGCGTCAGCAGTGCTCCTGCTGTGTTTGTCTCACCTGATGACGGTTGCTTGTGTTACGATCGAAACGTCGTGATCTATTAGTTTTCTATCTACGTGGCTTTACCGAAAGAACCAAGGAGTATGGATATTCCTGCAGTCACGAAAGCTTCAAATCAAGACAGAAAAGGCTGTTTACACCACGAGGGGGTGGGTGGCCAGCACCACGCCCGGCCGCCTTTGTCTCCCCAGTGCTAGCGATGTTTACACACCGCACAAGGTTCTCATTTAAGGCTAGGTCATCCTAGAGGAGGCACTAAAGGGGCCAGAGGCGTTCATGCACCAAAATGATTCATGCACAAGAAGGGGTCAAGGCTACGAGGAGGGGCGAAGTCGGATAGGGAGCCCGATTTCAGGGCGGAGCCGCGAGGGGGAGAATTTAAGAAACTCGCACATTGCGTCAACTGGCGCGACGGGAGATCAAACCGCACCCGGGCGGCACGTGGCAGTCGCGAGTCGAATGTGGTGCCAACCACGACACCACCGCGGCTGCGGCTGCGGCCCTTCGATCGAGCGACATCCGAGGGTTCCACTTCTCGCTGAAAGTGACAACAACTCCAACAACAAGTAGCCAGGGGGACATGGTTGGAGAGAATAAAAGAATAAAAATAAAACATAATAAAATAATTCTCACGACGTTTCGGCCACAACGCAAGCAGCTGGGCTCAGGTGGAGAACAGGTCTGTCGAGAAGACAGAGTCTGAATGTCTCGACAGACCTGTTCTCCACCTGAGGACGGCTGCTTGCGTTGTGGCCGAAACGTCGTGAGAATGATTTTATTATGTTTTATTTTTATTATTTTATTATTTCTCTTCTACTTGACTTTACCGACAGACCTGTTCTCCACCTGAGGACGGCTGCTTGCGTTGTGGCCGAAACGTCGTGTGAATTATTTTATAATGTTTTATTTTTATTATTTTATTATTTCCATTCTACGTGACTTTACCGAAAGAACCAAGAAGATGAATCCCTGCAGTCACGAAAGCTTTAAATCGAAAAATGGCTGAAGAGGTCACGCACGCTGGGGCTGTTCCCGTTGCGTTGCCCGGTCGCCCCCAAATCGAGCAGAGCCGGCCGAAGCAAAGCCCCTTGCCACCACTCCCAGGCGTCTCCTCTCGCGCGAGCCATCGCTGATGACTTTGCGTCACCGGCGACAAAACAAATACCCCCCCCCATCCCTTGTCAAGCCCCCCGCCCCCCTGTCTCCCCGTAGAGAGACAAAGACCCAGATTTGAAGCTTTCGTGACTGCAAGGATTCATATTCTTAGTTTTTTTCGGTAAAGTAAGAGGCTCTTACTTGATGCAGCAATCGTGCTGTGACGGTTCCACCTGAAGACGGAAGCTTGTATTGCCTCCGAAACGTCGTGATTTTTATTTTATTTTTATTTTACTTTTATTAATTTTAATTAGAAAAATTTACCTACGTGACTTTACCGAAAAAAACCTAAGAATAGACAAAGACCCCTCTCGCATGTCCATGCCAGGCCGTTGCGGGCTGGTGATGTTGCTCTGGCGAGCGGCCGACGGAAAAGCGCTCCGGCCACGAGTCGACCGTTGATTTTTCTGGCATTGCCACCACCCCCCCCCCCCCCCCCTTAAAAGGCGACTTTAATTTCTGACGTACAGTTCCCGGCGAAGGCGTGATCAAGAAATCTGGGCATAAATCCGTGTCGGAGAGGAAAGGGGGGGGGGATGGATAATGGGTGAGCGGTGCGGGCAGTGACGGGGGGGGGGAGGATTAATCACAGCGCACTGCCCCTGCAAGAGACTTCTCCAAACGACCTTGTGTAACGGATAATGGATGGACCCCGGGGGACAAAGCGTGTTAGCGGGAGGGACAGAGAGAGAGAAAGGAAGAGAGCTGAAGCCTTGCTTTCTTTTTTACAATTTTTGTTGTTGTTGTTGTTGTTATCATTAATCTGTTCTTCAATGCAGCAGCAGCAGACCTTTTTTCACGCGTCTATTTTTATCTTTCTCTCCGGATGCACAAATCCAAAAGCAGGTGAAAACAGAAGCTGCTTGGTCAAAATTCAAATAGTAATCATGTCGATAATAATCCTGTCGCAACGTGTTAATTTATTATAAAATAAGAACCGTGACGGATGGCCTGTGGTTTAGAACATTAATTTTAAAAGAGGGGTTTGCGTGTTCCACGTGGTATCCAGCCTCGCGGCTCCACAAATGTATATTTTAGCGAATTCGCACAGCAGTAGCAATCACCCCCACCCCTCTCTCTAACACGGTCTCAGCGGTCTTCTCCAAGGCCTAAAAGGCAAGAACCCCAACAGGACGGTGGTTAGGAGATGTGAACCACCTCGTCTCGGATACAGGAGGTCGTGGGTTTCGTTCCGGACCCTGACGACTCTATATGGAGTTTGTATCTCTCTCTCCGTCGTCGCGTGAATGTTTCTCCGGGTTCTCCAGTTTTCCCTCCACATTTACAATCAACGTGCGCTTAAGAGTATTTGGCTGAATTTTCGATTTAAAGCTTTCGTGACTGCAGGGATTCATCTTCTTGGTTCTTTCGGTAAAGTCACGTAGAAGGGAAGTAATAAAATAATAAAAATAAAACATTAAAATATTATATTTTATTTTTTATTATGTTATTACTTCCCTTCTACGTGACTTTACCGTAAGAACCAAGAAGAGGAGTATTTGGCTGCTATGAATTTCCATATGCTGATAAGCCACTTCCTTTGAGCTATCATTTGTTACCAGGTCGCTTCTGAAAAACAGGGCTACGCAGCTCAGTGAGCCTTAGCTGATAAAAAAAAAATGTATAGTTTAGTTTAGCAACACAGATCTGGTTACTAACGTTCCACTTCCATTGCATGATCTCCCAGGAGAGTTACCGTGACCCACATGTTACAGACCAGGGAGCGAATGCGTCCACGCGTCCGTTCACCCTTCGTCGGAAAGCGTGGAACTCCGTTATCATCGCCGTCACCATCGCAAGCGCCGGCGACACCGATGGCCTGCTAAGATGACGGAGTGTGCGCTCCTCTTGACTGATGATCTCGTGCTCGGCGAAACGACTGTTTGCCCTTTGGTTGCTAAGAGGCAATCTTCTTCAAATTGCCCGGTTTGTCTCATTCATGGCATTGGCCATGACTTGCCGATGATTGAGGTGGCTGTTGATTTTCCCGCAACGCGCCAAGCAATTGCCCCGGCTTCAATCCCCGGGCCCGCGTCGGCAAGGAGGCCAATATCGCATTTCAATCGCCGACGCGCCTCTCCTCTCCATCGCCTACCGCCCCCCCCCCTTCCCACCTAACCAGCCGCCCCCCAAACCCTTACTACTCCTCCACCCCCCAGCCCCCTCCCACAATCCTCCGCCACCGCTCAACTTCTGACGCGGATGCAAAACGCGGCTGGGGCTCGCCGCCGGCTAAAGCTCTGACGGATGTCAAAGCAAAAGCCATCGCCGCCCCTCACCCGCGTGGCGGATATTGATATTGAGGTTGGCAGCGGTCACAGAAGAGCTCACCCCCCCCACTGCCCTCCTTGCTCGCCCCCCACCCCCCGCTCAGCCCCCCGCAACTGCGCGTGCTCCAAGAGCCGCAATTCCGCGAATGCGAGTTCAGACGCAGGGCACGTCACGTGCCCCCCACCCCACCCCCCTCCCCCCCACCACCCCCCACCCCCTGTCCCCACTATGCCCTGCGTGGTGGGCCGGCCCTGGCTGGGGATGTCCTGCTGTGATGCGAGCGCTCGCATCCACTCCGATGAAACTGAACCCCGAGACAGAGCGTTGACTCCCAGCGCCGCTCGATTACCAGACAGCCCGCAGCTGAAGCGGAGGGCGGGGTGGTGGTTGAAGGTGGGGGAGGTGATTATCATTATTATTATGCTTAATTAGCCAGGAAAGCCTCACCCAATCTCAAGACGGTTTTTTTTTTCGGGAGGGTCCTGCCAAGTTTTCGCAGTAGCGGGCAATGCTGCTGCTGCTGTTGTTGTTGTATGTAATGTGTAATGATCCCAATTGAGGAATTTACAGGTGATTTTCCAGTTTTGGCCCGGTATCAGTAGCAATGTATGGGGAGAGGGTGCGGGGGTGGTGTTGGCTGTGGGAGAACACCGAACAACTTGGAGGAATCCCATACACAACGGAGAGAGAGAGAGAGAACATACAAACTACACACAGAAAAGTGTCCGAGTCTGGAATCGAATCGAAGTCCTTTTGGCTGTGAGGCACACCGCTGTCAAACGGTCCGTGAGCAAATCCACTCAGCTCCAAACCCTCACACACCGCATCAGCCCAACTGCCCTCCACGCCGTTTAAATACCTCCATCGGGAAACAAAGCTTTCTTTGTAGAAGCTGTTACGGGTTCACTGAAATAACGTGAAGAGACGAATGCAGACTTGAATGGATCTCAGAGGTAGTTCTCTAATATCCGCTTCCGTGGGCTGTTCTCTAACACTGGTGGTGTACCAGAGAAATCTGAATGGATTCTTTAACGTTAGGTATAAAATTGGGGAAAATAGCCAAGAAAAACATAGAGTATTTTAAATTAAATGCTAAAAGATTCGACATAACTACGGATTGGGAGCACAAAGACCACGCCCAAGATCCCCCGTATAGCCTGTAACAGACTATCAGGGCAAGTGCTGTTAGCGAGCACCTATGAAGGCCGGCACGACACACAAAGGGGTGGGTGGCCAGCACCACGCCCGACCGCCTTTGTCTCCCCAGGGGCGGATGTTTACTACACACCGCACCAGGTTCTCATTTGAGGCTGAGTCGACCTAGGGGAGGCCCAGGTACCTGTTCAGATAATCGTCACCGGTGTTGGCCGTGAGCGGGAATTGAATCCGGGTCGCCGGGTTCATAGCGCAGTGCACTAACCGCTACACTACCGCTCCTCACTATAGGGCATGCAAAGACACGTACACAAATACTGCCCAAAAAACACACATTACATCGGATGGGTGCATATGTCACTGTGCGCGCACGCTCGTTAAAATATAAAAAATATACATATGTGCCATTGTACATAATGTATAAGTTTTACTTATAAATGCATTCATTAATTGAAATATTCATGAAGGGTAGCTCTAAGGAGATCTCATTTAAAACGCGGTTCCTGAAGGCGGAACCGGCATCAATCAAAGCAAAGGGAGCGAAAGCGAGAGCGAGAATATAAAAAAAAACCCACCCCACAAATAATGGATGCAACAATAATTACGCGCAATATGAACGATAATTCAAGACGGAACAGATAGGAATCGATGTAATTGCTCCGCGCTGATAGCCCCGCTGATCGGTCACGACCATGGCTTCGGCGGGTCCCGCGCGCCGCCAGGAGGGATGACGGCGCGTGACGGCGCTCGGTGAAGGGGGCGCGGTGCGGGGGGGGGGGTCGTGACCCAGGAATGACCCCAGCCCCCCACCCCCAACGTTGTCATGGAGCATTACCTAGCGGGCTCATCACATCCCACACATCACATCCCAGCCTGCACCCCCAGCCTGCACCCCCTTTGACCCCCCCCCCCTCCCTGTAGGCACGTGTACTTTTTACACCCCCCCCCACCACCTGCGTACATTCGCTTGACGCATGCCCCCCCCCCCCCCCCCCCCACGAATCCTATAGAACGGCCGATATTTAATCGACGCAGAAACGATCAAGGTTTAATCATATTAACGTGTTTAAGCAAACAGTCCAACGCCGGACTATCTAACTAATTTGAAGGCCAATGTAGACAAATTATTATCGAGGCTTCACCCCCCCCCCCCCCGTTTCCTATGCGGACATTGTCAGTAGATCTCCCATACGCAAGCGTACGCATTTGGGTTAAACCCCCCTTCCCCCTCCATGCGTAGGGACTAAATGGATGGCCCCTAACCTTTAAAGTGGGTGGAAATAGCGGTGGTGGTGGGGGGGGTGAGGCCGAGGGGGGGGGGTGCTCATAGTGTGGGTGGGGCCGACACGCAGCGCTTGAACTACAGGCAGAGAGAATGCGGGAACGAGAACGGTGGAAGGTAGCTTTGGTTACAAGCTCGGGCAACACATTTCTATGGTGAATATGTTTACAGATTCACTGCTAGACCGGAGCATGCGGCGTGGGAAAATCCATGGCGAGAGGAAGACTGGATGCGGTGTGCCGGGTGCATAAATGGCACCGTGGTGGTGAGATGTTAACTACCTCGCCTGGTATACAGGAAGTCGTGGGTTCGATCCCGACCTTGATGCCTGCTGTATATTTTAAGTTTGCATGTCTCTCTCCCCGTGGTCGTGTGGATTTTTCCCCGGGTCCTCCAGTTTTTCCCTCCACATTTAGCCTCAACGTGCGTTCAAGAGTATTTGGCTGAGCTATCATTTGTGGCCAGGTCGCTTCTGAAAAAATAGCTATACAGCTCAGTGAGCCTTACCTGTGTAGTAGTCATTTTAGAGACACTAATGGTAGGAGGCACACACGTTGATTCTACACTTCCACAGTATAGGGGATAACTACACACGGGTCAGGACAGCCGGCACACTGCCTGACCGACAACGCCGAGGAGGTGAAGACGGGTACGAAGACTTGCGTAGACAGCCCCGACCCAGCGTCGGTACCTTCCTTTTATTCTCCCAAGCGTGGCCCGGCTCCGCCCTCGGCCACGCCCCCGTCTGGAACCTACCAGAAAGTTCTGGGCTTCCCCCCACGTGTCCCCTCTGCCACCTTGACCCTACATCGCTTACCTTGGCCTATCACGTGCCCTGCTGGCAGACCGGCTGCTGTGTCCTCAGATCCCCCCTCTCTGCCAGCAACCGGCGCTACGCGCTCCAGTGGCACACTTCACCTGCCCTGCTGGTAGAGTGGGCTACTACACCCACAATCCCGCTCTCTACTAGTAACCAGCGCTACGCGCCCCAGTGACCCATCCTGTGTCACCACACCTGTTTAGAGCTGTGGTTCTTAAGCTGGGATGCACGCTGCACCCCCTGGGCGTGCGAGTTGCCCTTTCTGGGGGTGCGCGACATGGCCAGATTTGATTTAGAAGTGAAATAATCGAAAGACAAATTAAGCATTGGCACGTAATTACAACTTCTTTGTTTCATCACACCTACGTGTTATTAATAATATTTAAAAAATGTAATTTGGAACCAAAGGGGTGCCAGGCTGCTGTTACGGTTAAGAACTACTGGTTTAGAATATTTGGCTGCTATAACTTCCACATGATAAGCCACTCCGTTGAGCTATAATTTGTGGCCAGGTCGCCTCTGAAAAACAGCTACATAGCTCAGTGAGCCTTGGTAATGCAGACATGATTCCTTGTAAAAGGTTTCAGTTTGGTGTAATAACATCTTAATACCTGTTTTGTTGCCAGAAAAAATAGGGAAACCTATTCTCATATTTTGGTACTGGCAAAGGAGGTCCCATGATACATTTAGATGCATTGCTCACAGTGTTGTCCAGCGGTTGTTGTTATTATTATTTACCGCTGACAATGTCCATGGGAAGAGCTACAGATTTCCCAGGACAGTGGCTGTCCTCCTGGACAAGAGGCAGATCGCGGGTTAAAGCGACGAGAGGCAGTGACCCGAGGTGACATTTCCAGACCACAGCGGCACTCACGCGACCGCGCACGCCACGTCGAGAGGGTCATCTCCATCTTTGTGGTAATTAAACTACCGCGAGCCAAGACGGAAGGAAACGTCCGAGTCAGCAGCTTCTATAACCCCGGGAGGTTTTTTTTTTTGTGCGCGGGTTTGATTTTTTGTTGTTGTTGTTGTTGGGCAATGCAATGCATTTTATTCAGTGGCTGTACGGCGAATGTTCCAGTTGTAATGAAAAACGAGGAAAGTAGAGCCAAACGACGGAGGAACGCTTGCCGGTACCGACCGAATCCGCCGGGCCTGGAAACAAAAAAAAAGAGATGGGGGAGGCACGAACGCAGTCTTTAATGCGGCCATCTGGCCCATTAACGCGTAGGCGTCCCGGCGGAGAGCTTAGGGTGCGGGATTTGCTGGCTCCTGCAAAGCGCCTTGTGGGATTCGTGTAAATGCGATGGAAGAGCGATGAGTTTCTTGCTCGCCTCCGCCAGAAAAAGGAGAAGGGGGCACTGACGGCGAATATTAAACAGGGGGCAGGAGGGGGGGCGATGCCGCGTCAAGTTAATTTTTTTTGGGCGGCCTGGGACACAACTCAATCCGCGAGTTTTAAACAAAGTGTGGTCCGTGGCTCTCAGCTCTTCAAATTGTTGGATACGAAACAAACGCGGCGGTGGTGTCACGTCCCATGAAGAGGTATTTCTTTTCAGATAAACGACGAGGAGGAGGAGGAAGAGGAAGAGGCAGCGACGACGCGAGAAGTGATTTGTTAACAGTCGGCAGCGGCATCAGGAGCAGCATCAGCGCGACTGCTGGCGGTGGATGCCGGGAGCAGACGGCGTGGCGCTGAGCAAAAACCACACGCGGAAGGCGGCGAGACTCTGAAAAGACGACGAGGAGGAGGATGAGGGAGTGCGATGTGGAGCAGGGCCCTGGGAGGATGTCCACGGAGCACGCGAGCCAGGGGACCCTGCCCCTACCCATAGCCTACGAGCCACACACACTGGCATCAGCCCCACTCCTACCCCTGCCGCTAACCGCCGAGCTGAAGACGAGTAACCAGACCTGCCCCTAACCCAACTCGCCACACCAGTACGGACCTGGACATGAATCAACCAACCCAACACGAGTGCCAGACCTTCACCTAACCAGAAGCAAGCCGCAAAAACGCTCGTGCTAGCCTCACTCTCACGAGGCAACCCTCCGTCCCCTGCTCTCCCTACCTAAATAAAAAGCGAAGGTTCATACGAGCCCTCGCAAAGATCAAGTAACACAACGCACGAGTACTCGCCCTACCCACACTGCGCCATGAAGTTGGCGAACCCATTTCAATTTCCTTGCCATGAGTTAAGATCAGTGGCAAAGTGATGTCTGTCTCCCCTCCCCGGCGCGCTTACCCCACCCACCCCCGCCTGCCCCTCCACCCCACCTCCACCACCATCTTCTACAACCGGCACTGACCAGCACTGTAAAGTATGTAAAAAAGAAACACCACGCACAACAGCGACGATAAAACGCACGGGGGTGAGGTCTGCTCCAGCAGTGGATTGCAAAAAAAGAACGGAGATGAATTTTTAAATTATTATTTACAAATATAATAATACGAAGAGTTAATATTGTTATTATTTTGGGCCATATCGCAGGAAACGACTGTAGTCAGCGCTCGCTTCAACGGAGGAGGGAAAGCAAAACTCTCTCCGCTGAAGCCCTCTCGGCATCGCACCTCCGACTAGCACGGTTGGCTACGTACGGTGCGAAAGAAGTTCAACGTACGTACACACATACAGCAGACACATACAGCAGACACAGCAGGGCTCGACATTGATATTCAGCTCCCGAACTGCATTGCTGCCACCATGCGCAGTGATAGAATTAATATAATTATTTGAATGAGTAAATATGTCATAATAATGCTCACTATTACAGCAACAGCAGCAGTAGTATTATTGTTATTTAAATATATAATTGTAAACCTGGTAATCGTGCGCTGACGTCTATGTGTCTCACGCGGAACATCACATTCGGGAATCCCGGTTAGCGGAACGGGATATATAGAGAGGGAGACAGGGGTAGGGTAGGGAGAGGGAGACAGGGGTAGGGTAGGGAGAGGGAGACAGGGAGAGAGAGGGGTACTCAGAGGGTAGGGAGAGAGAAGGAGGGCGCATTCAGAATTTCAGCAGCCGCGTTTGACGACTGGCCGTGCCACTTAATTCATGCCGCGCCGGAATATTCACAGCGTCGGCGGTCACGTGATTAAACATGAATCGCTAGAAATTGAAAGAGTATGGCAGACTTCTAATCCTGTGCGCATGCTTCTCTTTACTCTGCGAAGAACAGCGAGGCTAAGGTCCCCCCCCCCCCCATACCACTGTTCTGTATTCATATCGTCAAGTGATTTAATGTACTCCACGTAATTATGGGAAATGTATTCTCCGCCATAACGCGCGTGATTATTCTGAGTTGTGTATTGTTATAATTATAATTTTGCGTCAGACCGGTACCCTAAATATCGGAGAGACTGGGGGGTCCTTGCCTGTAAGATCGGGCAGTTCGCCAGCATTGATTCCAGCGAGCCTGACTGCCGAATTGAATGGGCACTGTGGTGTCGACACCGCTCCAGAGTTTTGGTCGTCTTGAAATAATGCTGCTGCGATTATGCATTTCGAGAGAGGCCGTGCGGCTGATGGAGTCGAGTAAGAAATATTTCTGTGTTGTTGTCACGTGGAGAGACGGATAATACGCGAAAGAGACGAAAGGTCCACTTAATTATTTTGGAAATTCGATAAACTGCACAAACATGTCCACGATAGATGGAGGCAGCTGGGTGAAATGCACGAATAATAGCACAACGAGCCTTGCCTTTTGTCATCATGACTTTTGTTTACCCAGAAAAAAATCTAATTGAGACTCACGACGCTTTTTCACGAGGGTCCTTCTGCAGATGCAGACACAAGGACACAGAGACACAGAGACACGTGGAGACACGTGGAGACACGTGGAGACACGAGGCGCACGGAGAGACAAACACGCAGACACAGGCCACCGCACAGCGTTTGTGATCTACCTCCCGTTCAGGTAGAATATCCGGGCCCTAAAAAGCCATCAATTTGCCCACGACGCAATTGCACTCTGGTGGCTGGATTCATGGTGCGGTGCGCTAACCGCCACGCCACAATCAAGCGACACTCCGATCATTCTCGTAGCAGCGGCAGCAGCTTTTGGCTGCTGGCCATGGAACGAAAAACGTTCACGCTCACAGATGCGCTCCTGCGACCGTCTGGAACGTTCTTCCTTCAGATATATCAGGAAGCCACCGGGAGTTGTGCAATTTTATATCGAGATTGAAAACGAATTTCTTCAGAACTGCTTTTCGTGACCAGTTTGTTGTCCTTTGTCACGCACCTCTGACGAACACGGCCGGCTACCTACTGTGCGAAATAAAGTTCAGCGTAGATGCAGCACACACATTGCATCCGCCTGAAGTGAAAATACCTACACAAATAACGCGGGGTGGGGGGGCATTTCCTACTCAAAGAAAGAAAAAGAGAGAGAGAGAGAGCTGTATTATCTTTCTTCACCAATGTTCTCCGGTGGTCCACAGCAGTAAGCAAGAATAACTCCCCAAAGTCAATAATCCCTGCATTAGCGAGACTTTTTAAGTAGATCAATAAATTAACTAATCTGGAAGCCGATTCACATTTGAAGAACTGCCTGTGAGTATTACACAGATTTCCACCGTGCCCTGGCAGCACGCGTGCACGCGCGTGTGTGTGGGGGGGGGGGAGTGCTCGCTAATAGCACTTGCCCCAACAGTCTGTTAAAGGCTATACAGGGAATATTTGTCTTTGTGTGTTTGTGGGGAGAGGTGACGCAGTGGACAGTGGAGCTGTACTGCGAACCCGGCGACCCGAGTTCAATTCTCCCTCTCGGCCACAAAAACCCGTGACGATTATTTGAATCGGTCCTGGGTCTTCCCGAGGTCAGCTCAAGTCTCAAATGAGTATCTGGTGCGGTGTGTAAGAAAACATCACCACCGGGGAGACAAAGGCGCTCGGGAGTGGCGCTGGCCATCCACCGTCTTGGGTGCCGTGCCGGCCTTCCGAAGTGCTCGCTAACAGCACTTGCCTCAACGGTATGTTCAGGCTATACGGGGATCTGTGTCTTGGTGTGTGTGTAAGTGGGGGGAGCGGTAGTGTAATGACGAGTGCGCTGCGCTACATACCCCGTGAACTGGGTTGGATACAGCTATGGCTACTATCAGGGGAGACTATTTGAACTGGGTCACCCCTAGGTCGGCTCAGCGTTAAATGGGTACCAGCACCACGCCACCTCTTCTTTGCGCACCGTTCCCAGCCTCAATAAGTGTTTAAAAAAAAACCACAGCACTTGCCCCGACAGTCTGTTAAGCCTACACGGGGGATCTTTGTCTTTGGTGTGTTTATGTGTGCGTGTGCGTGTGTAGTAGCACGGGTGGGGAGCGGTAGTGTAGCGGTTAGCGCGCTGCACTACGAACCTGGCGACCCCGGTTCGATTCCCGCTCACGGCAAACACCAGTGACGATTATCTGAACCGGTCCTGGGCCTCCCCTAGGTCGACTCAGCCTCAAATGAGTACCTGGTGCGGTGTGTAAACATCGCCACTAGGGAGACAAAGGCGGTCGGGCGTGGCGCTGGCCACCCACCCCCTCGTGTACCGTTCCGGCCTTCATAGGTGCTCGCTAACAGCACTTGCCCCTACAGTCTGTTAAGGCTATATGGGGGATCTTTATCTTTGTGTGTAGCACGGGTGTTGCGTGGGCTATAAAATGCGGTCGATACCCAAGTGTGTAGCAAATGCAATTGGCGTGACAGCTATTGGCTTAATACAACCGTGCAAAATAAAAGTGCTCGGAGTAAACGACGCGCAGGTTGCCCCGCGCGCCTCGAGATAGTTTCTCCCCAGTTCTTGTTCCATCCTCGCGCGAGGGCCATGTGTTCATGAGCGAGAGATGCTCAATGTCGAGGTTTGCTAGTCACGACGAGAGGGCCTTCAGCAGAGAGAGAGAGAGTTTAGCTTAGCTATTCCACCTCGCCTGGTATGCAGGAGGTCTTGGATTCGATCTCGACCCTGACGCCGATATATTTGGAGTTTGCGTGCTCTCCCCGTAGTCGTTTTTTTTTCTCTCCACACTTATACTCAACGTGCGTTCAGAGTATTTGGCTGTTATACGTTTCTCCATGATAAGTCTCTTCGCTGAGCTATCATTTGTGGCCTGGTCGCTTCTGAAAAAAATAGCTACATTGCTCAGTGGGCCTTACCTAGTAAAATAAAACAAAATTAAGTTGGAAGGAGCGATGTTCACACACCTCGCCAACGACTTTTTTGAGGCTGAGTCGACCCAGGGGAGGCTCACGACCGGTTCAGGGAATCGTCGTTGGTGTTTGGCCGCGAGCGGGAATCGAACTCGGGTTGGCCGGGTTCGTAGCGCAGAGCACTCGACCACTGCGCCACCACTCACTACACTGGGAGCATACGGGCACGTGTTCTGCACGGCTTGGAGCTGCCGAAAAGAATGAACGAACTATTCAACTATTTTTATTTTTACGAGGTAAGGCCCACCGAGCTATGTAGCTCTTTTTCAGAAGCGACCTGGCCACAAATGATAGCTCAACGAAGTGGACAATCACGTGGAAATTTATAGCAGCCAGGTGCTGTACTCTAAAGGCATGTTTCTAAATGTGGAGGGGGAAACCATGGGACCCGGAGAAAAATCCACGCGACCACGGGAAGAACATGCAACCTCCAAATTTACAAGTGTCAGGGTCTGGATCGAACCCACGACCTCATGAATACGAGGCGAGGTAGTTACACACCGGGGCCACTGCCAGCCCTCGCCACGTCCCACATACCTATCATCATCATCATCAGCCGCGACCTCCACTGGCCTATTGAAGAGGGTGTTTGTTTGGTACCCGAAGTACACTATTATGGCAACTCTTCATATGCTAATGCGATCAAAGTGATCATTGGAATGCGTTATTTGTTTATTTATTTCTCACCAGGCCCCATGATGTAAGCAAACGCAGTCTCTTCCGAGTCCCATTTATCCACTCGATCCCTCTGCTAGCATCTATAAAGAAGAAGGGGCATTGCCCCGAAACGTCGCCTATTTATTTATTTATTTCCGTTCGGGATAAAACTAATTTTTTACCACTAAAGAAAATTGATGGGGAAAAAACCCGCCGACAAATAAATAAAGGGCTCCCTCTCCTTGGATCGTGAAATCCCCCAGGGTCAGGTATGGGTTCGAGAAGTGTCACACTTCCATCTAATATCCACCCCCCGTTAAATATTTAATGCGGCTTTCATTCCCCCTTGTGTTCGCTGCTCAATTGTTCGGCACAGAAAGAAATGAAGCCCCCCCCCCTACTCCGGTCACCCGCCCCCTACTGCCCCCTACTCCCCCCTGCCTCTCGCCCCCCCCCCCACAATGCCCCACGGTCTATTCCTCAAGTCACATTTTTATATTAAAATCATGGGCACAAATTTACGCACGTGCACACACACACGTTGGCGCGCACGCGCATATAAAGACAAAGATTCCCATATAGCCTTTTAAGAGATTGTTGGGAGAAGTGCTCGTTCGTGAATATTGCGTGGTGCGCTAACCACTGCGCCACCGCTCCCCACAGGAACATACGCTGCATATGAACCTTAGGGCGGGACCCCGGGGTCCCATAAGCCCCCGGCTCTCGCATAAACATTATATTATAATGTAAACAAAAACTTTGCTCTTTTTCACCAATGCGTTTGAAGGATGGTGGCAAGTGTTGTCTTGTTAAACTATGCCTTTAAAACTGAAAACTACTTACCTGCAGTACCTCTATTTAAATACACTATCGAAAACATAAATTACACCCCTTTGTCAATCATCGTGTTTCTCAGTGTGGATTTGTGAACGCACTTTGTAAACAGTACATAAAATAGTACGCGTTTTCAATGCGCTGTTCATATTGTAACAAGCGTTTATACCAATGTTACTCTACAGGTAGTGGGTCGCCGCTCCTCTTATCCGCATTGATACGAACGGTATGTGGGGACTATGGCTTAACCGCAAAACAAAACCTATCTGCACCGATGCATCTGGACAAGAGAAGTGTTAATTATCAAACAGGAGAAATTAACGGTGCAACGCATCTCATCTGTTACATAGCTGCAGGTAATAGGATTGTCATCGATTGATCCTGGCTGCAGACATTGGTAGGTCACAAATAATAATGAAGATAAGAGAGCAGTTTCACTATATTATGCATCCCGTGATGACAAATAAAGGACTTAAGTCGTGTAGGCAGTTTGAGCAGCTTTGGATGAGACTTGTGATCCTGCCCATACCCGAGCATGGAGTGCATTCGCTTGTTCAGCTCTTCTGCGAACGTCCTCGCTGCTGCGCTTGGACACAACGTGACAACAGAATGATCCGCGCCACGTGGGTCACGGTCTTCATGTGCGCGGTGGGACAGAGTCGCCGAAAGTAAATAAATAAATTTAGATTTTGACTTCCATTTTATTCGGGACCCCGGGGTCCCGCCATAAGGTTCATATAAAGACCCCCCCCGTATAGCCTAAACAGACTGTTGGGGCAAGTGCTGTAAGCGAGCAGCTATGAAGGGCGGTAACGGCACACGAGGGGGTGGGTGGCCAGCATCACGCGCGGCCGCCTTTGTCTCCCTAGTGACGATGTTTACACCTCATCAGGTACTCATTTGAGGCTGAGTCGAGGTAGGGGGAGCCCAGGACCGGTTCCAGATAATCGTCACCGGTGTTGACCGTGAGCGGAAATGGAACTCTGGCGGCCGCGTTTGCAGCGCAGCGCGCTAACCGCTCCACTAGCGCAACACGGTCGCTCTCCAGCAGAGATAAAGACACAAACCTACACACGCAGACACACCGCGGAGTTAAAGAGGAGTCATGGATTGCTGCTGACCATCACGAGATACGTTCACATGTGCGCCACACTGCGATTGCCGGCGCGCGCAGAGAGATGAACGCGGCGTTCACGCGCGCACCCCGCCTCGTCCAATCAAACTGTGTTGGGGGAAATAATCCAATCTAATCACGTGTTGTGAAGAAGGGTCATTGCCCGAAACGTCACCCTCCCCCCTTCCCACCCACCCTTTAACTTTTAAGGCCACAGTGTTTATTATTGACGCGTTGCAGGCTGTTTGTGTCCTTCGCTGTGCCTCGTCTACCACCACCGACAACGCGATAGCAGCAGCAGCATCGCCGACAATAACAATAATCATCATCATCATCATCGATGACATCAGTTGACGTGCAGTTGCTGGACGGATCATTGCATCTCAGGATCGTGGAAGGTGCCAACGGCCGCTTTGTAGGGGGACGGGGGAGGGGTGGGAGGGGGGAGAGGCATTAATCCAGCAGTAGATTGAGCATGGCTGACGATGAACGGGCGTGTGAACGGCCGCGATGAATGTGGCTACTGAGTGGACATCCCGGTGTGCTGCGATTCGACCCTGCGCGCGAAGAGCAACACTCAGAGCCTCGCGCAGCCGCCAAGGTCACGAGAAAAACAACTCACAGGGTGAGAGGTCATCAGCGTGGCCGCCATCGTCAGCACAGCCGCAGAGAGCCAAGACTCACAGAGGCCCTTAGACTCACGCAGAGACCCATAGACTCACGCAGAGACCCGTAGACTCACACAGAGACCCATAGACTCACACAGAGACCCATAGACTCACACAGAGACCCATAGACTCACACAAAGAGCCAAGACTCACAGAGGCCCTTAGACTCACGCAGAGACCCATAGACTCACGCAGAGACCCATAGACTCACACAGAGACCCATAGACTCACGCAGAGACCCATACACTCACACAGACACTTATACTCACACATATACCCATATACTTACACAGAAATCCGAATACTCACGGAGACCCATACACTCACACAGAGACCCATACACTCACACAGAGACCTATATAATCGCTCAGAGACCCTTGGACCCACACAAAGACCCACAGACTCACACATAGGCCCATAGATTCACACATATACATATATACTGTACTCACAAGAATACTCACGTGTGCATGTGTTTTGGTGTGTGTGGAGGGTCGGGGATGGTGGTGTAGTGTAGTGATTAGTGCACTGCGTTACATACACCATCTCAACTGGATTAGACTCACAGACATGGCTAAGATCAGTGGTGATAACTGTTTTTGAATATTTCGGGAATTGGAACAATCTTCATGTTATATCAAAAGAGCTCTGTAGAAAGGCCATTGCACGAAAGGTCACATATTAAGACCACCTTAAGTGTCACCTATTTTCATTTTAAAGCCCACCGTGTTATTATGAGCGAATGTATTCAGCGTGTCTTTGTTATTTGTGCTTTGTGCACCGTTGCCAATGCAGCAGCAGCAGCAGCAGCAAATAACTTCTCATTATCATTGCATATCTCTCTCAACACAAAGCATGCCCCCCCCCAAACTACTCGTCAATGATTGATGCAACGCGGCTGTAGAGGCAATTTCAACATCTGACGTCCGTGTCTACGAAACATTCGGCTCGGAGGTGGAGTCACCCACAGAGGTGAACACAGCATCTCTGTAAACGCGTTCACCGGAGGGGTTTTGATTTATTTAAAAACTATGTTTTATTTTTTTACCAGGCAAGGCCCACTGAGCTACATAGCTCTTTTTTCAGACGCGACCCTGGGTATGACAAATGAAGTGGCTTATTAGCACGTGGGGATTCATCGCAGCCCAATACTATTGAACGCGTGCCGACTCTAAATGTGGAGGGGAAAACCGGAGGACCCGGATAAATATCCACGCCACCACGGGGTGAACACGCAAACTCTAAATATACAGCAGGCGTCAGGGTCGGGGTCGAACCCACGACCTCCTGTATACCTGGCGAGGTTATTAACATCCGGGCCCTCCCAGGTCAGTGACCCAGCAAATCTGACTGTACCCGGCACACCACATCCAGTATACGCCTCTCGCTACAGCTTTTGGCCTGCCAGTCACATGCCACCTACCGACTACCAATCTGAACACCGTGGCTCGTACAATATATCCTCGCATCGGACACTCCGCATGCAGTGTATACCTCACGTCGCTATACCAGCGGCTATGGATATATTCAGTGGGAAATTAAGCGAAAGAAGAGGGGAGGAGGGGGGGGCTCCGTCCCATTACGACCATCACAGAGAATAACACCGGCGATGAGGAGCACCCCCTACAGCTCGACTCGCCACGTGGCCACCGCCACCACCGGCTGATGGATGGTGGCGGCTGTCGCGTCGTCGCACACGGAACTTCTCGCTCGTTACAGCCGAGCAGAGGCACCCCCCACCCCACCCCGCACCCACCCCACGCCACCACCACCACCTCCATCTCGCCCGTGACTGCGTCCTCACAAAACCTGATATGGGAGAGGCAGGGGCGGGGCGGGGATGAGACGGGGAGACGAGAGGCCGAGAGCTGAATGTGAGGAGTCAGGGTTTCGCGGACACAAAATATGAAAAAAACCCCGTGTAGCCTGAATAGACTTTTGGGGCAAGTGCTGTTAGCGAATGCCTATTAAGGCCGGCACGGCGCACGAGAGGGTGGGTGGCCAGCACCACGCTCGGCCGCCTTTGTCTCCCTAGCGGCGATCTTTACACACCGCACGAGGTACTCATTTGAGGCTGAATCCACCTAGGGGAAGCCCAGCACCGGCTCAGATAATTGTCGCCGGTGTTGGCCGTGAGCGAGAATCGAACTCGGGTCGCCGGGTTCGTAGCGCCCCGCGCTGATCGCTAAACACATACTCACACGCACGCACGCAACCGACATACACTCACACGTACGCACGCACACACGCGCACACACACATACGCACACATACTCACACACACACACTCACACGCACGCACACACACACGCGCACACACATACGCACGCACCCACACACTCACACGCACCCACACACGCACACACTCACACGCACGCACCCACATACTCACACGCACACACGCACGCACACACACTCACACGCACACACACACACTCACACGCATGCACCCACACACACTCACACGCATGCACCCACACACACTCACACGCACACACTCACACACACATACACACACACTCACACGCACGCACACACACGCACACTCACACGCACACATACTCACACACACTCACACGCACACATACACACACTCTCACACGCACACACACACACGCACCCACACACACACTCACACGCACACACACACGCACCCACACACACTCACACGCACACACACACACGCACGCACACACACGCACACACACTCACACGCACACGCACACACGCACACGCACACACACACACACGTGTTCCTCCCCCACGTACCATGGCCTGTGTCATCAGAGAATCGGGGGGCAGCGAGACGAGGGGATGAGGGACCTGTGGATGAATCTGATGAGTGTGGGGATTTAGGGATTCACGCACACACACATACACGTGCGCGCGTGTGTGTCTCTCTGTCTCTCCGCACCGCCGGTGTCACTCCGAGAATTACCGGCGGCTGGACGTGGAGACGAGGGACCCGGGGCCGGATCTCAGGAGCGCAACGATTCAGGGATTTCATGGACACGGGGGTGATGTGTCTCGACGCACCGCGGTGTCGCTTTGGAAACTCGGGGATGGTGGGGGATGGCGGTGAGCGCGCTGCGCTACGAACCCAGCGACACGAGTTCCATTCCCGCTCACGGTCAACGCCCATTGACGATTATCTGAACCCTTCCTGGGTCTCCCCTAGGTCGACTCAGCCTGACATGAGTAGCTAGGGCAGTGAACATCGCCACTGGGGAGACAAAGGGGGTCGGGCGTGGTGTTGGTCACTCACCTCCTTGTGTGCCGTGCCGGCCTTCATAGGTGCTCGCTCACAGCACCTGCCCCAACAGTTTGTCAAATCAATACGGGGGACCTTTGTATTTGTCTTTGTGTGTACGCACCGCGGATGTCCCCTCTGAGACTCAGAGGGAGAGGCAGCCGGCACGCCGGAGACGCGGGGCCCATGGCTGTATCGGAGCAGCATGCATGCGTCTCTGCACACATCGGGGTTAGGAGGCGACGGTGGGAGAGCCTCCGCATGGATCTCGTCGGTGCGCGAATTCACGGATGCACGCATGGGCTTTGACGCGCCGTGCCGCGTGGGTCTCTACGCCCCGTGCTGTGTCTCTATGCGTCGTGCCGCGTGTCTCTACGCCCCGTGCTGGCGGCTGGGTCTCTGAAGCAGCGCACGCAGTTGAGGAATTCATTGGCACGCACGCGCGTCTCTCTGTGCAACCGCGGCTGTCACTCTGAGAATTAATCGGCGGTGGCCCCTTTCCCCGGTCGGCCCGCTTCTCCCCCCCCCCCCCCACGAGTTGGCCTCCGGGCTGGAGGTTTTAACGTGTGGGTGTTTATCGCCGCAGACTGCTGATGTTGTGTTCCTCCGTCGCGCAAAGACTCGTCCCTTAGGCCGCGTGCCCTCAATTAAACTCCCCCCCCCCACCGCCTTGTGACGCAGCGGGCTGAGGGTTTGTGACGTGTTCGGCGAAGCGTTGTGTCGCCGTGCACGTCACTCACACAAAAAAACTATTCAAACTCTTTTAAGCTTCATTTTTTAAGCCCACCGCCAATGGTAACCGCGGCACGGTCGAGCGCAATTTGCTAAGCAAATCGACAGCACCGCGAAGGGGTTAACGCGACGGATGCATCCGCAGCGAAGGCCATAGGAGAGACGCCCTTGTTTGTCAGCTCGAAAGTTTGAGGGCAATGAGCTCGGGACTCCCATTTTCGAAAGCAGCGAGAATGGATTCTTCCTTTTTACGCCGCAATAAATAAGCGGTGAAATCAGCCAAGAAATTAGAATGCAGCCTCCAGAGGGGCCGAGAGTCATTATGTTTGCTGGATATATTACACTATTATCAAAAGTGTAATTGGACTTGCTTCCCTCTTAACCCTGCTGGCGGTGACCTCGTGGAAACGCACGCAACGAACTGCACGCGGGCACGCGTCACGCACGCGTCACGCGCGTGTCACGCACGCGCCCTGCAGCTGCCCTGCTCGACATTGCAGGCAGGGCAGGGCAGGCCCTGGGGTGTCACTGGAGGTCGCTCCATTCCAGCTGACAAGGTCAGAGCCACAGCGACCCCCGCGGTCACCACAGCTGTGCGATCATCAACATCATCACCGCCAGTACCGTCACCAATCAGCAACACAAACGTCGCCACCACCACCAGCACCACCACGACCGTCAGCGCCACCGTTTCCATCAGTGGCAGCGCCGTTGCAAATGCGAAGGATGATGTTCACGGTGCTCTTTGCCACCGTGGCATGTGCAGAGGTAAAAGGGTTAATTGTTATGCGCCGGCAAGAATAAACATCGCAACACTCCGGGCTGACGGACTCTCCTCCCCACGCGCGCGATGCAACGGCCACACGGGGAGCGGAATGGGTGGTGGGTGGATGGTGGGCGGGCGGGTGGGTGGGTGGGGAACATTCACCGGGGATTTGATTTCAGCCCGGGATCCGTCTGGGTCAAGCAGCGAGCCGAACAATATTGCCGCACGCGGTCCACCGCGTCGTGTACACCCCTTGCCGCGGCTGTGGTGACCTACTCTGGATTTACTAAGCCAAGTGTCACCCACACACGTACACGCACAGACACGCACACACAATGCCGCTGACATAGAAACACTGTCTGCAGACGGTATATCTAAGTTTATAACCGAAGCATAAACCAGAATTGAGTTCCGCACTCACCAGCCAGACCGGCTCAATACAAACGCCACGACAGAAAAAAAAGAATGGGACAGATTTACTGCCAATATCATTTAACGCGAGCATCGTCCATACATCAACGCACAAGCCACGCGCCAGTTTCTTCTGTCGGCTGAGAGGGACATCGCCTTTATCACAACAAGATGCCCCTCGCAATGAAACTAACGCAAATACGGCCCACGGTCAATGAATCAATGTGATTTCTAAGGAATACATTTGGAGGGCGCCACGGTGGTCGTGATGTTAACTACCTCGCCTGGTATACAGGAGGTCGTGTGTTCGATCTCAACCCTGGCGCCTGTATATTTGGAGTTTGCATGTCTCCCTGTAGTCGCGTCGATTTAGAATAAACATGCGATAATTGTTTTTTTACCCTTTTATCTGGCAATAAAACTGACACCTTTTTTTACAAGGGGTCATGTTTGCATTGACCACAATACCTTATATAATTTTTACGACGTAGAATTGTAATGTATTACTTGCTGTTAGTAACTCAGCTTATTGTAGAGTATAGTAAGTATACTGATGGTGCTATGCAGTTTATACTTTAGTTTTTTTTATGTAGTTTATACTTTCGTTTTCTACGTGGTTGTTTAGTAACTGCAGCTACATACTATTAACATTCCTTTCCTTTGTTAATGCTACTCCCTGCACCCCCCCTTGGTGCTGTTGATTCTGCATAATGCATGGGCATAATATGACTATGAAACCCCCCCACCCACCTCCTACGCATTTCCCATGAATATGCTAAATTCCTCTTCATATGCACATTCTTTTTGTTAAGGCGCTCTTCCACCTCCAACCCAGCTTATATATAAGCTCCTAGCTTGGTAGTGTCTCATTCTTCACCTGAAGACGGCTGCTTGCGTTGTAGCCGAAACGTCGTGAGAATTATTTTATTTAATTGTGTTTTATTTTTATTATTTTATTACTTCCCTTCTACGTGACATTACCGAAAGAACCAAGAAGATGAATACCTGCAGTCGGAATGCAAAAAAAAACATAACTCTCATAATGTATGCACTGTCCTTGAAATTGATTGGTCCACACCCGAGACAGCTTTCATTAGAGACTAGTCTCACATGGTGTTGGACCAGATGACGCCAAAAGGCGCACAACACAAAGACAATGCACCATCAGAGTATGAGAGCTCGGGTGAAGCATTTACACCATTGGAACCTCATTTGCCAGTAGCAAAATATGATAATTGGTTTTTTACCCTTTTATCTGGCAACAAAACTGACAGGTATTGTGGTCAATGCAAACATGACTCCTTGTAAAGAAGGTGTCAGTTTTGTTGCCAGATAAAAGGGTAAAAAAACAATTATCATATTTTGCTACTGGCAAATGAGGTTCCAATGGTGAATCAACATATGCGTTCAAGAGTATATGGCTGCTATAAATTTACACACGATAAGCCACATTCGTTGAGCTATCATTTGTGGTCAGTTCGCTTCTGAAGAAGCGCTGGAAAACTCAGCGGGCCTTACCTGAGTCAAATTAAAAAAAAATAGTTTACACGAAACCCTGTATCGTGGACACAGCGAGGCCAGCGAGACTGCGATTAATAAAAAAGAATTTCTACTTTCAAGCACCTTTCAAGCACAGATTGCTAAGTGCTGAACAGAGCTAAAACAACAAAAACAATATTTATGAAGAAGAAAACAACCTCGAGTAAGAAGCTAATAATAAAAAAGCACGCAGCCTCCTGGTAGGAAACACCCCAACCGAATAAATTGAATGCCCCGAGGGTGAAAAGAAAAGGAATTGAAAAGGCCGTTTGAGGACAGTTGAGTTTGGAGGCCACGATTTGTCGCGGTCTGCCAGGGCCACGTGCTGCGGGGAGATCGGGATACACCAGAAACGCAGATCAGAGGAAGGAGAGCGCAGATGGAATAATAGCATGAGCGGGGACAGGACTGTGGCTGCGGTGACAGCAAGGAGGTGGAGTTGGGTGGGGGGCGGGCGGGCGGGAGAGGGCGGCTCCTGGAGACCAAAGTGGAAGAGGAAGACCCGGGCGGCTGACCCCACAGCAACGTGGGAACAACGGCCGTAAGAAGAGGATGAAGAGGGGGGGGGGAGGAGACAAAGCGTGGCACGTGAGCCCCAGAGCGACACTCGCACGGCCGTCCGCAGGACCTCAGCTGTCATCCGCACATCACAGCCAACGCGGTGACCTGGTTGTTTGTTGTTGTTTTGTTATTGCGGAATGCAAATTAGTGGCGTAGCTATTCAGTGCGCGAGTGGAGGAGACACAGGCGCTGGGCTTCCGTAGAGGCGGGGAAAGGTGAGCGGGGGGGGGGCTGGTGGTGCTACGGCTCGGGGCGCAGACAACGTGAGCATTCTCTTATGGTGGCAAATTGTTGGAACTCGGAAGAAGCGGCGATGCAGCCCAAGGGGACCCGGATTGGTGAAAAAAGAAAAGCGGTGAGCCAATTATATCAGCCCGAATTCCAATCATAATCCACATAACGAGCTGGTTAACATAACAAAGGCCAATTAATCCCCTTCAGCTCAAATCTTGCCTGCATACCCCTTCACTCGTTTAAATCCATCCGTGTTTTTCCACATTTCTCACCACACTACATCTCTCTCTCTCTTTTCCATATCTCTTCTGTCATTTCAGAAGGTATTTTTTTATTATAACGGGGGATGGGGGCGGATGGGGAACCCCCCCACAGATATTTTTTGTGTGTAGATCCCCCCTCCTCCCTCCGCCAATGAACTCGCTCCTGCCCACCAACTAGGAGCGAGGGGAGGGGAGGAGGAGAGGGGAGGGGGAGAGGGGCGGGGCTCTCGTTCCGTTCTGCGTACTCCTCAACGACGACGTCATGGCAATTCACGGCCAGTCAAGGAAGGAACAGTGGCCCGAGCGAGACGGCCCAGCGAGTCTGTCCTCGGATTTCCACCTCCTCACGCTGCCCCTAAGAGCATCATCATCATGATCATCTTCATGATGATCATCACGATCATCATCATCATGATCATCTTCATCATGATCATCATGATCATCATCATGATCATCTTAATAATCATCATGATCATCTTAATAATCATCATGATCATCTTCATGATGATCATCATGATCATCTTCATGATGATCATCATGATCATCATCATCATGATCATCTTCATCATGATCATCATGATCATCATCATGATCACGCCGTCAATAGAGGAGCAGAACAACTACAGGAACTCTCTCCTGATGCCCTCTCGTCGTGGCGAGCAGACCTCGTCAGTGGTGTTTAGCTCCCAGGCGTATGGCCATCATACGCAAGAATAGCAGAATAGTCACCACCAGCGCTACGCAGCCCACCAACCCACCCACCCACAGCAGCAGCAGCAGCAAGGGTCACGGCATTGGTGGTGGTGGTGACGAATTGGTGGCCGAATTATTGCAAACGAAGGGTGAATGACTGCGTTGGCAGCTGCCTGGTGGCGACTTCTATTGGTGGGGCGGTGCCGGCGCCGCAGTCGGGGATTTCGGGGTGGGTTGGTGGGTGGGTGGGTTGGTGGGTGGGTTGGTGGGTGGGTGGGTTGGTGGGTGAGTGGGTTGGTGGGTGGGTTGGTGGGTGTGTAGGTGGGTTGGTGGGTGAGTGGGTTGGTGGGTGAGTGGGTTGGTGGGTGGGTGGGTTGGTGGGTGGGTTGGTGGGTGGGTTGGTGGGTGTGTAGGTGGGTTGGTGGGTGAGTGGGTTGGTGGGTGGATTGGTGGGTGAGTGGGTGGGTGGGTTGGTGGGTGGGTTGGTGTTGGTGGTTGGGTTGGTGTTGGTGGGTGGGTGGGTTGGTGGGTGAGTGGGTGGGTGGGTGGGTTGGTGTTGGTGGGTGGGTGGGTTGGTGGGTGAGTGGGTGGGTGGGTTGGTAGGTGGGTGGGTTGGTGGGTGAGTGGGTGGGTTGGTGGGTGGGTTGGTGTTGGTGGGTGGGTTGCTGGGTGGGTGGGTGGGTTGGTGGGTGGGTTGGTGGGTGGGTGGAGGGGTGGCACTTTGCTCTGGGTGCCAAATATCTTATTGGTCGCCCCACGCTCGCGCACGCCCCGACTCACACACCGCGCCGCCCTCTATTTGCATGTTTATTGCGAGTTTTGTTATCTTGCCGCGGGCACATTTTTTTTAAAAACCCGCGCACGCACGGGGCTCGCGGCAGCAGGAGCCCCCTTTAATGTTTAATGAAATTAATATTTTACAGGGGTCCTGTATCAATTCTGCATGAAGGTCGAGAGAGTAGTGGAGGCAACGCTTTTTATGTGCTGGTGACCGCCCGCACTTGCAGTGGTACAAAAAACACCGGTGGGGGGATGTGGGGTGAGAGGTGGGGGCTGGGGGGGGTTACGGAGAGGTGGGAGGTGGGGGGGAGAGGAGGGGGCTGGGGGGTTACGAAGGGCGTGGGGGGTTACGGAGGGGTGGGGGGCGGCGGGGGGGGGGGTTACGGAGGGATGGGTGGGGACAGTGTTTGTGGGAGTGGGGGAGGAGGTAGATGGGGGAGAGGCGGCCTCGTGTCGGCCACAACGGATGAACCGAGCGAGGCACTCGGCTGCGAGGGACAGCAGCCTCGGCACCGCCGATGCAATCTTCGCGTCGTCGACAAGGGCACATTTTACCGGAGATATACTGCGCGTTTACAGTGGCCGGTGGCACGGGCCCATGCTCGCTTAAAAAAGAAAAAAACATTTTCTCTGCGAGAGCGCGACAAAAAAAAAAGCAATAAAGTGGTAGAGCAGAGCGTGAGATTGAATCACGACACCGAGGCTCGGAGCCAGAAATGAGCACCGCTCCCGGACTTACGATGCCCCCACTGCTTGGCGCTGCTGGCGGGCTGGGGGTGGGGGGGGACCACGCCACCACTGCTCGATCCCGTGCCGTTCACTCGCCAAGGCGCGGAGCTGTCGCGAGTCGCGGTCGCAGGCGGTGCAACTGCGCCCGGGACCCACGGGGGGCGGAAGGGGTCCATCCACCAATGTGCCAGACTAAGAATGAGAATATTTTCTGGGACAGCGGGTTGGGGGGGTAGAATGGGGGGGAGGGGGTGGGGGGCATTTAATCCTTACACGAGGATCCATGCCAACCACGCTGCTATGCCACTGGATTCAATGTAAATCAGTGTAGTGATAGGTTTGTACCCTTTCAACTGGTACAAAAACTGACACCTTTATACAAGGCATCATGTTTGCAATAACCACAACACAAGCAGTCAAAATGCAAACAAAAAGAAAAATAAACAACTCTGATAATGATATGCACTGTCCTTGAAGTTGATTGGTCCACACCCGAGACAGCTTTTCTCAGAGCCTAGTCTCACGTGGTTTTGGACCAGATGACGCTAAAAGGCGTACAACTCAAAAACAGCGCACTATCAGAGTATTGAAAGCTCGGGGTAAGCATTTACACTATGAGACCTCCTTTACCAGTGGCAAAATAGAGTGATAGGTTTTTACCCTTTCAACTGGTACAAAAACTGACACATTTATACAAGGCATATAAAGGCATATAAAAACCTATCACTATATTTTGACACTGGTAAAGGAGGTATCATAGTGTAAATCAGTGTGGCGCATAGAGACACGTTAAGGCGAACAACGCGCTCGGTGTTAATTCAGGAGGTTCATGGAGCCACACTAAATCTTCCTTTCGGGTGTTCGGTGCTGATCACCGCGGCTCCAAAGAAGTCAGACGAAACTTAACAAAGGATTGAGAGTCAATTAAACAGGCTCAATGAGCCAGACTAAGGCCTCCTTGGGGCTAAATGTAAATCACTTGAGCTCGTTAACGCCAGGCTAAGGCTACCAATGTGCTTCAGTGTTATTCATTCAAAAGGCTCAAAGAGCCCGATTGAGGCTTCCTTGGGGTTCAGTGTTGATCACCGTGACTCATAGAACCAGACAGAGGCTGCTTCATGGAGAGGGGGGGGGGATTGGGACAGGGGGCGGGGCGGGGGGGCCCATTCCATTGCTTGCATCGAGGAAGCGTGCCAGCCGCATCGCGCCAATGACACGCGGGGAGGACTTTAGCGAAACCACCTCGGCCTTATTTATTTCACCTTATTCATTTCCTCCTAGGCGGCCGCAACTGCACTACAACAATAAGCGCGGAAGTGTTTGTGAAGTTGATTGCATTTATCTTAACGCTTAAATAGCATTGCGAATTCGGCTAGAGGCACGCCGCCTCTCTCACTCACGCACGCCTCCAAAAAAACACTGCGGGCTCCACTCCCCTCCTCCTGCCGCGGGTGTAGTGGGAAGCACACGGACTTGCAATCCAGGGGTCGCCGGTTCGATTTCGATGTCCCGCCACATCAGGAAAATTTGGGCGAGATTCTTGAAACCCCCGGCCCTCTGTCCACCCATAAATAAATAATCGGCTAGGTCGCGTGAGGCGGTCGCTAGCACGCGGTGACCCTTATAGTCCCAGGCACCGAGACATCGCGATAGGGCCCCACGGTTGTAATGTGTCGAGCCCCATCTACTCAACCACTCACTCACCCATCCACTCACTCAACCGCTTACCCACTCACCCACCTACCTACTCACTCACTCAACCACTCACCCACTCACTCACTCACCCACCTACCCACTCCCTCATTCAAATACTCACTCACCCAGCCACTCACTCAATCACTCACTCACCCACCTACCCACTGACTCACCCACCCACTCACTCTACCATATTCACCTACTCACTCACTCACCTACCCACTGACTCACCCACCCACTCACGTTAGCAGTGTCTGGCCCCATTTTCTCACCCACTGACTCACCCGCTAACTCACCCATCCACATACTCAACCACTCACCCACTCACTCATTCAACTTCTCACTCGCTCAGGTTAGTGATGTCCTGCCAAAAACTCACCTGCATTCTCGCTCACCCACTCGCTCACCCACTCATACACGCAGTCACTTTTTAATTCACTCACCCACCTCATCACGAATTCAGGCACGAGCCCCAGCGGTATCCGCAGACACAGCTCGAGAGCTGCCCAGAGCGACCACAGTAAAAAAAAAGACACTCGCCGATGGATGGACAATAAAGAATCACCCACAGTGCAACTGCGGCCCCCAATCTCACATCAAGAAGAATATAGCCACCCACTTGCCCGATACGATACATGCCCGAAGTATCTACGTCAGTCTATGGCTGTCTATGGGAGTAGGGTGGGTGGGGGTGGTATTGTGGTGGTCAGCGCACTGCGCTACAAACCCGGTGACCCAAGTTCACACTCCGTTACACCACTCACCGCCCACTACGATCGGTTCCCCGTGGGAGTATCGTTTGAGACATTCACCCAAGAGCGCTACAAACTCCACGCGTGGAACGTGCGAGCGATAAAAAACTCACCCTTTAATTTGATTTGAGTTCACCAATCGACGATCTTTACACAGCTCCGCGAAGCTTGGGTTCATAGAGAGAGGCTCGAAGTTCACGCCACTCTCATTAGTTCAGGCCACTATCAGCATCAGCATCGTCATTTATTATTTACACCGCTAAAGTCTCCCATGGGGTTATATCTCGAGGCGCCAGAACAAAAGGGGATGTTTGAGATTATTACTCAGCGAGGAAGTGATTGCAGACCCAAATACAATGCTCAAAAATAATATAGTAACCCCCCCCCCCTTCACACACTTCCCCCCTCCCCCACGTCCATGATTATAAAAGGGAAAATAAGACCAACCCTGCGAGAGTGAGTCCAATAATAGACTCTGGAATCGATGGCCACGTGCGTCGCATCATTTCAAGTGAAACATTTTCCACCCTTGGATCCGTGCCATGCGCCGGGAAAATGCGAATGAAGAAAAAATAAATACACCACGAACAACAAAATACACCAACGAAAGAGAATAAACAACATCAACAAGTAAATAAACAACATCAACAACATCTTCTTGGTTCTTTCGGTAAAGTCACGTAGAAGGGAAGTAATAAAATAATAAAAATAAAATATAATAAAACAATTATCACGACGTTTCGGCTACAACGCAAGCAGCCGTCTTCAGGTGAAGAATGAGACACTGCCAAGCTAGGAGCTTATATATAAGCTGAGTTGGAGGTGGAAGAAGAAGAGAGCCTTAACAAAAGAATGTGCATATCAAGAGGAATTTAGCATATTCATGGTAAATGCGTAGGAGGGGTTTCAAAGTCATATTATGCCCATGCATTATGCAGGATCAGCAGCACCAAAGGGAGGGGGGGGGTAGCATTAACAATAGTATGTAGAAGCAATGAAACATCGAAAGTTAAATTTCGATTTAAAGCTTTCGTGACTGCAGGGATTCATCTTCTTGGTTCTTTCGGTAAAGTCATTTTATTATGTTTTATTTTTATTATTTTATTACTTCCCTTCTACGTGACTTTACCGAAAGAACCAAGAAGTCGAAATTTAACATCAACAACAATTATGTTCGGGACTACGTTTTCCCCTTTTTTGTCTCCTCCATTTGAGTTATGTATACGCTCTGTGGATAAAAAAAAAATTACGTTTAAATTTAAAATGTCTTAAAATGTATTAATTGCGGGTGCAGTGATCATATTTCTGAGCGAGTTGTTTGCGGGAACCACCCTCCAGCCGAGGGTGATGCTGAATGCTGGACCGCTGGGGGTCCTCAGCAAACAATTACATTTCTAGGAATCCTCCCACCCCCCTGTAAATTGAGTGAGATGACTCCTCGCGAGATGACAGAAGAGAGATAGACAAACGGTATGAATGTAGAGAGATGAGGGCGCCACGGTGGCGAGATGTTAACTACCTTACCTGGTGTGCAGGAGGGTCCTAGGATCGATCCCGACCCTGCCGCCTGCTGTATATGTAGTGGACTCACTTGAGAGACACACTGATTCAGGAGGCAACACCATTCATTATATAATCACAACGGGGTAACTACATAAACCACAACGGGGTAACTACACAAGCGGATCAGGTCCGTCGGCACACTGCCTGACCCACGATGTCGAGCACGAAGACCGAAGACAAGACGTAGCATGGCGAGTTCCATTCCAGCAGACAGCCCCGATGCAGCCCCAGTACCCCCCTTTTATGCCCCTCAGCATGGCCCTGCTCCGCCCTCAGACACGCCCCCATCCGGAACCTACTAGAAGGTTCTGGATCGCCATCCACGTGTCCCCTGCCTGGCTCCGCCCTCGGCCACGCCTCCTTCTGGAACTCACTAGAAGGTTCGGGGCACTACAACACGTGTCACGTGTCCCCTCTTCAACCTTTGGCCTACATCCCATCACGTGCCCCTGCCGGCCAATCGGGCTACGACGTCCTCAATTGCCCCCTACTCTGCCAGCCCCAGAGACCTCTTCCATGACATCATATACTGTACTCTGCTGGCAGAGGGCTACTATACCCACCATTCCTCTCTCTCTGTCGGTAGATGGCGCTAGACGCCGTAGTGACCCATTATATGTCACTACATATATTTCGAGTTTGCGTGTCTCTCTCCCGGTGGTTACGTGGGTTTTTCTCCGGGTCCTCCGGTTTTTCCCTCCACATTTAGAATCTGCGTGTTGAGTATTTGGCTGATAATACATTTCCACGTGAAAAGCCACTTCGTTGACCTATCATTTGTGGCCAGGTTTCAACTGACAAAAAGGTGATATAGCCCAGTGGGTCTTACCTGGTTAAATACAAAATATATATTAATCTTAGAGACGAGGGTGATATTAATCGTCTCCGTTATGTGTATTGTCCCGTTGGGTTTATTGGGATTAACATTTGGGCTCATATTTGGATCACCCCTTTTTCATAAATTCAGGTCCACTTGAGCTGTTTGGGTGCTCCCACGCATTCGCTTGGTTCGCTTATATTCCAGCGCCTCCACTGACTCAACCCCCACTCTCTCCCTCTCTCTACCCTCATCCTCTCCTCAGCCCTTGTCTCTCGTTTGTTCGACTCAGGGCCGGCCCGAGGCATAAGCGAACTAAGCGGCTGCTTGGGGCCCCCTGGCCACCAGGGGGCCCCCGAATCGTTTTTTTTTTACAATTAAATAACTTAAACAAGTGAAAACCTCACTGTATTCGTTTATAATATTCGCTATAACATTATAGTGTGACATTTGTGTCAATAATCTTCTAGCACAGATGAGTCTGCGTGGTGGGAGGGGGGCCCCCAAATCAAATTCTGCTTAGGGCCCCCAAGAGGCTCGGGCCGGCACTGGTTCGACTCGAGAGCTAGAAAAAAAAATACAAACACCACAGAACGCCCAATGTTTTTTTTATCTGCAGGTACACAGAAATAAAATACCAATTATTAGGGTCTCGGGGGATGGTTAGGGGAGAAAGGGCGGGGGCGATCGCCCCCATTCTGACCTAGGGGAGGCTCAGGACCAGTTCACACATTTGCACACTTATTGGCTGTGAGCAGGAATTGAACTTGGGTCGCTGGGTTCGTAGCGCAGCGTGCTGACCATTGTACTTCTCCACCCCCCTTCCCATGGGGTTCGAGCTCTCAGGACTCATCCGAATTTCGGGGGGCGTGTGGGGGGTGCTGGGTGCTCAGTCACGGCCGTGGCAGTAGACGGCCGTGCGTGTTGTTGTTGTTGTGGCAGTGGCTCTGGAGTTTTGAGTCACGTGGCCCTGTGTACGATCTACGAGTGCGGACATCTCCATTTTCTGAAGTAATGATGCGTAAAATGCCCCTAAAAGAGCACGCGTCACGTGGTGTATTCACAGACAAGTCACTCGCGGCTCTCCTCTCTCCGTCACGGCTGCCCTCCCACCGCACACTGCCGCCGTAGACAGTTTTTTTTTTACGGAGAAATATTCTTTATTTTTTATTCTTCTCAACAAACGGGAGGGGGTGGGGGCGGGGAAGCTCACTCGAGCAAATAATGAGATCCTGGGCTGAGGGCCGCGCGCCTCGCTGATGAAGACCCCCGCCGTCTCCCCCCCTTTTGAGCCGGGAAACGGGCAGCCAGGATTCGCTGCTGGCTGCCCGATGCTCGGGTACGGAGGGGGCGGATGTGCGGAGGGCGCGAGGGGAGCGGAGAGGTTGGGGCAGGGAGAAAGGGGGGAGGAGAAGGGGGGAGGGAGGCTGAGAGCGAGGGAGGGAATTAGGCAGGGAGGGAGCTGGGGAGGGAGGGATGCAGCGAGCGAGGGAGGCAGGCGGCGAGGGGAGATAGGGAGAGGGAGGGAGAGATGTAAGGAAGGAGAGTGGAGGCAGGAAGCAGGGAAGGCGGGGAGGGAGGGAACGAGGAAGGTAGGGAGGCTGGGAGCGAGGTAGGGAATTAGGCACGGAGGGATCTGGGGGCGGGAGAGAGTGAGGGAGTGAGGGAGGGAGGCAAAGGGCCAGAGATGAAAGAGCAAGCAATGGAGTCAGCAGGGGGTGGCTCTAGCCATAAGCAAACTGAGCAAATGCTCAGGGTCTCAAACAACTGAAGAGGTTCCAATTAATACAACGCGAGGGAATAACATAACAGCTCTAATTCAAATCCTAACATAAAAAAAAATCAAATTAATATAAAAAAGAAAACTGAATTAATCTCTCGTCTCTTCTCTGTATCCAGTCTATACATCTCACTCATTCCACTACATCTCTGTTTCATCTTCATCTCTCTGATGGCATCTCACTCGGGCAATGTCTCTCTCTCTCCCGTGTGGCATTTGAAACCATACAAGCGTGTGCCGTGCCCGATAATGCACGCGGTGGCATCAGGAGTTGAGTTGCAGTGTCGCTCTTGTGCCTTGCCATAGATAGGGCGACTCTTTCATTTGAAAACCTTCCACGGAGGAGGAGATTGCCGCACCGAGCGCGCGCACGGCGTTCTAAAGCCATCTCGTTCCTGGCTACACTCAAGAGGTCATACTATTTTTTTGAAACCATTTTTTTATTTCACCAGGTAAGGCACAATTGAGCTTTAAAGCTTTTTTTCTCCGAAGAGACGTGGCCACAAGCGATAGCTCGACGAAGTGGCTTATCACGTGGAAATGTAAAGCAGCTAAATGCTCTAAACGCGCGATGTTGATTCTAATATGTGGAGGGGGGAAGTGGAGGACTCTCAGATAAATCCACTCGACCACGGGGAGAACAGATATACAGGCGGCAGGGTCGGGATCGAATCCGCAACCTCCTGTATACTAGGCCACCGTGGCGCCTGCAATGAATGGGAGCGGGCGGGGATGGGGATATAATTACTGATTTGAATTCTCAATGGGCTGGAGGGAAGCAAGATTCGAAGCTAGAAACTTCCCAACGGGAAGAAAGCAGGGGGGGGGGGGAGTCATAGAAGTTTCAAAGGTTTTAAATAGGTTCCTACCTTAATAACTAAATATATATTCACGTAATTATTTTCTCTGGCTCGTGGCGGTAGGAGCAGGAGATGTTGTCGGGTCTCTGCACTATTGAAACGTGTCTCAGGGTGCATGCAGGCAATGTGCATGGGGTGGTGGTGACATTCAATTTCAGGGAGGTGGGGGCTTTTATTTTGTATTTGCTTATTTGTGTTCACCCGGGGTAGGGCCCGCTGAGCTAAAAAAAACATTTCAAGGGTGACCACCTGTGGGTGGGTGCCGGAGGAGAGTGGTGGGGGGAGAAAAGGGGGGCAAGGTGAGAATGGGGAGGTTGGTGGTGGTGGTGGAGGGGTGGACATTCACTCTGCACCGGCGAAGTCACCCAAATTCACGGGCGAGGAACGTTCGGGACGAACGGGTGGCCGACCGGCGCAGCTGAGCGAGTCGGCTTTGGTACCGCGCGAAAGTTCACGACCGGGGGCCGCGTGACCCTGGGGCTGCTGCCGCCGCTGCTGCTGCTGGCTGGGCAGGGAGACGCCGCAGCCTCGCGTCGTCTGAGATTGTTCCGTGGAATCGCCGAGTAAGTTCCTTTTAAAGGTCGCGACGCTGTTGACGAATGCGTTGAGATTTTTCTTTTAATTTGTGCTTTTGCCCCGCTGCCAACGCAACAGTCGCAGCAGCATCAATACATTTTTTTAAATCAGCTGTTGTATGAAAGAAGAGTGGTTCGCTCGCTGCCTCGAACCTTAATCCGACCACCTGAGATCTGGGTTAGATTCCGGGCACGCGGTTGGCTCAGATCCGTGACGAGCGATAATTATCTGAATCGACAAGTATGGTCAAACAAGTGACGTGACCAACACGGTGGTGGTGTGGGGGGGGGGGGGCTTCATCCAGCAGTGGATGCTCGCCGCGATCGGAAAAAAACTCAGACAGCCCGGTTAGCAGGGCAGATGCGCTAACCGTGGCGCCACCGCTCCGCACAACTCTGAGCACTAATCCTCGCGGGCTGATGGGCTGCACGTGACGGCTGCTCGGAGAGACACGGATCTTCGCGGGTGACATTTACACTCTGAGCTTATTAGCTTCACGAATAAAAGAGAGAAAGATAGAGATAGAGAGAGAGAGGAAAATATAAAATTCCACGTCATTGCCTATGCAAGGTGATAACGTGTTTCCCGTTCCCTGTAGGCACTGCCAGCCTTGGCACTACCACGCTTGGTACTACCACCCTTGGCACTACCACGCTTGGTACTACCAGCCTTGGTACTACCACGCTTGGTACTACCAGACTTGCTGCCAGACTTCCTACCGGCGGGAGTTGTCTCCCTTTGCCGCTGCCGATCTTCATCACCGCAGCTTCATCTCCCGGTTGCGGAAATTACTGAACGAGAACCAAGAGCGTACAGAGAGACTCCCCCCCCCACTCACCCACCCTGGTGTTCAGTTCAATTATGCATCTGCCATCACAATTACATTTTTTAAAAAAACTTACATCGACTAAACCGGGACAAAATTAAAATGTGAAATGTGATGTTTTTACTCTCGAAGGTGATAGGGGATTTTATTTGACGAGCGAATTATAATAATAAGAACCTGAGCTTATCCTGAAACTAGATATAGAACCTCGCTCGCTCTCTCTCTCTCTGTGTCTCGATGTTCTGCAAGCGTTATTGGAAGGGAAAGTTTCAGATGCGTCGCGTGTGAACACGCTGCGAGCGCGTGGGGTAATCTCCTTAGAAACGAGTCAGAAGGAAGGGCTACGTGACCTGTATGTGATGTGTAAGCACTCGCTTTCAGGGCGGTGCTTGCCGTGATTAGCAATCATCCGGTGCGGGCAGTCCGTGCAGTGGATTAACATGATTGTGAACAAGAACGATTGATTATATTATCGCGAATAGCTGTGCCGTAGGCCACCCAGCTTAAATTTCTGGAGGGGCACATTGTGAACGTGTGTGCATGTGTGTGTGTAGAGCTTTATTGACCTGGTCCAAGCCTATGATACCATCAGTAGGACTGGGCTCTGGGTTGTTCTTCGTGCTTTCGGAGTCCCTGACCCTCTGCTCACGATCATTAAGGACCTTCATGATGGTGAGCGGGCCCGGGTAAAACTACGTGGCCGGGAGTCGGAGCCTTTCCCTGTACACCTTGGGGTGCGACAGGGATGTCCTCTGGCTCCCACATTATTTAACATCTATTTCGACTGCGTAGTTCGTGAAGCCTTCAAAAGCTGTATCGGGGGAATTACCATTTGGTACAGATATAATGGGAGGCTGATCGACGCCCGGGTGCGATCAAGGGATGGCTCCCTATTGGTCAACCACGTTATGTATGCCGATGATTTGGTAATAGCTGCTCATTCAGAAGAGGAGTTGGAGACGCTGCTGCTGAGACTGGAGTGTGCCACCAAGAGGTGGGGCCTTACCATCAGCCCCACCAAAACTAAGCACCTGCCTGGGTATTTTGTACCATCGGGCACTCCACCCCCACAACTCCCAATCGGTGATGGGGCAGTTGTGGAGAGAGTGGAGAGTTTCCCATACCTGGGCAGTGTGCTTATGACCGGCTCCAGTTTATCAGCAGAGGTCTCACTCCGAATCAGTCGAGCGGCAATATCTTTTCATCGGTTGCGTAACGCTGTGTGGAAGCTACCTGGTCTGTCGCTCCGCACGAAGCTTCAGGTCTTCTCGGCCACGGTCATTCCCTCCCTTCTCTACGCTTGCGAAACGTGGACCCCCCTAGTGGAGCATCTTCGCCGGTTGGAAACATTTAGGCTGGCCTGCCTACGATCCATCCTGGGTTTAACCAGGCTGGATTGTGTGAGGAGCTCACAAGTCCTTGAAAGATCTGGGCAAAGTCCCATCAGTGAGCTCCTCCGGCAGGCAAGGCTGCGTTGGCTGGGTCATGTAGCCCGCATGCCCAGCCACCGCATGCCTAAACAGCTTTTGTTCGGCCGGATCGAGGGGGCTAAACGGGCGCGGCACGGGCTAGAGAAGAGATGGAGTGATGTGGTACAGGAGGACGTGGAGCTGAGTGGACTTGCCGATGACTGGTACCAGCGGTGTCAAGATCGGCCTCAGTGGAGGAGGCTCGTGAAGGACGCTACTGGGCAGTTGGAGGCAGTCGCCCTCCAACAACAACGGAGGGCGGAGGAGCGACGCTCACAACAACGAGCGGAGCGCCGGGTGGCTAAAGCACAGCAAGTTGGCACAGTAGGGGGCACAGGTGGTGGATCAGCCAGTCATCTCGGTCATCTCGGTCAGTCGACCCGTGGCACCTGGGTCTGCCCCGTGACCTCCTGCCAGCGGGCGTTCGACACTTCACGTGGCCTCAGGGTGCACATGGCCTGGCACAAGCGTCGTGGTGACGTCACCGCCACTTAGTGGCGAATGGCGGTTGTTGTTGTTGTAGAGTATGTATGTGTGTGTGTCTGGTTGGACATGCGGATGTATAGTTGTGCGTGCATGTGTGCGTGTGGGGAGTGGTAGTGTAGCGGTTAGCGCGCTGCGCTATGAACCTGGCGACCCGGATTCGATTCCCGCTCACGGCTAACACCAGTGACGATTATCTGAACCGGTCCTGGGCCTCCCCTAGGTTGACTCAGCCTCAAATGAGTACCTGGTGCGGTGTGTAAACATCGCCACTAGGGAGACAAACGGCCTCGTTCAGACCCGACTCAGAACGTTTTTTTAAAATAAAATTGGAATTTGTATTATTTATGTTTTGTCTTTTTGGTGACCCAGGTCACTCACTCTTGCCAATGAGACGGCCCTGGTTTCTTGACTTCTCACCTGCTTACGTAAAAATCAACTCGAACACTCGAAACGCCGTCTCCTCTCACACCCCCCCCCCTCCACCACCGCTCCTCCGTTCTCACGTCCTCCCTCCACGTCTGTGTCCGACCACACGCAGCGTCGCCTCCACCTCTCTCTCCGCTCCTCCCCGTCCACAACCAAATGTGTCCGTGCACCCGGCCTATTGCAATGTCCGCAGTCACCCCGCGTCTCGGAGAGATTGCCGTGGTATTTCGCGAGGCACGTTGCGATGCCACATTCTATAATGAAAAGTCAAAAGCAATATTGACCTTCGATCGTCCTTCGCAAGCTCGCGTGACTCTGCAGCACTTGCACGGCAATACAATCAAAGGATCACTCCCGGGCATAAGCAACAAGGGGACGGAGGCTGTCCCCTGCTAAAGCAACAATGATATAACAAAGACAAAGCAACCTGGGGCCTGCCCCCCACCACCTGCCCCCTCCGATAGGAGTGCAGACTGTTGGGGCACGACGGGGTTGGGTGGCCAACATCACGCCCGGGTGATCATTCAAGGCTGAGTTAAGCAAGGGGAGCTCCAGAACGGATTGAACAAAATTTAACTCGGCTATTATCCGTGAGCGGAAATTGTATTCTGGCCGACGGGTTCGAAGCGCATTGCGCTAATAACTACATTACCGCTCCCAACATCATCGTGATACGCAACACACACACACACGAGACTCACACACACACGACACACACACACACACACTAGACACACACACACGAGACACACACACACACGAGACACTCACAGACAGAGACACGCACACACAAAGACACACACACAGACACACACACACACGAGACACACACACACGAGACACTCACAGACAGAGACACGCACACACAGAGACACTCACACAGAGACACTCACACACACAGAGACATACACACACACGAGACATTCACACACAGACACACACACACACACAGAGACACGCACACACAGAGACGCACACACAGAGACAATCACACATAGAGACACTCACACACAGAGACACGCACACACAGAGACACACCCACACAGAGACACACACACAGAGACACACACACGAGACACTCACACAGACACACACAGAGACACACTCACACACAGAGACACACACACAGAGACACACCCACACAGAGACACACACACACACACAGACACACACGAAACACTCACACAGACACACACACATAGAGACACACACGAGACACTCACACACAGAGACTCACACAGACAGACACTCACACACACAGACACACACACACACGAGACACTCACACACAGAGACACTCACACACACGAGACACACACACACAGAGACACACACACAGACACTCACACACACACACGAGACTCACACACACAGAGACACTCACACACGAGACACACACACACAGAGACACACACACAGACACTCACACACACGAGACACACACACACAGACACTCACACACACAGACACACACACAGAGACACTCACATACATAGACACACGCACACACGAGACACACACACAGACACTCACATACACAGAGACACACACACACAGAGACACACACACACACAGACACACACACACAGATACTCACACACAGATACACTCACACACACAGAGACATACACACACACAGAGACACACACACAGACACTCACACACAGAGATACTCACACACAGATACACGCACACACAGAAACACACACACACAGAGACACTCACACACAGAGACACACACACACAGAGACACTCACACACAGAGACACTCACACACAGAGACACGCACACACAGAGACACACACAGACACTCACACACAGAGACACACACACACGAGACACACACACACACAAACACTCACACACACAGAGACACACACACACAGAGACACTCACACACGAGACACACACACACAGACACTCACACACACAGAGACACACACACACACAGAGACACTCACACACGAGACACACTCACACACAGAGACACACACACAGAGACACACCCACACAGAGACACACACACACACAGAGACACACACGAAACACTCACACAGACACACACACATAGAGACACACACGAGACACTCACACACAGAGACTCACACAGACAGACACTCACACACACAGACACACACACACACGAGACACTCACACACAGAGACACTCACACACACGAGACACACACACACAGAGACACACACACAGACACTCACACACACACACGAGACTCACACACACAGAGACACTCACACACGAGACACACACACACAGAGACACACACACAGACACTCACACACACGAGACACACACACACAGACACTCACACACACAGACACACACACAGAGACACTCACATACATAGACACACGCACACACGAGACACACACACAGACACTCACATACACAGAGACACACACACACAGAGACACACACACACACAGACACACACACACACAGATACTCACACACAGATACACTCACACACACAGAGACATACACACACACAGAGACACACACACAGACACTCACACACAGAGATACTCACACACAGATACACGCACACACAGAGACACACACACACAGAGACACTCACACACAGAGACACACACACACAGAGACACTCACACACAGAGACACTCACACACAGAGACACGCACACACAGAGACACACACAGACACTCACACACAGAGACACACACACACGAGACACACACACACACAAACACTCACACACACAGAGACACACACACACAGAGACACTCACACACGAGACACACACACACAGACACTCACACACACAGAGACACACACACACACAGAGACACTCACACACGAGACACACACACACACAGAGACACACACACACAGAGACACACACACACAGAGACACACACACACGAGACACTCACACACAGACACACACACACGAGACACACACACAGAGACATACACACAGACACACACACACAGAGACACACACACACGAGACACACACACACGAGACACACACACAGAGACACTCACACAGACACACACAGAGACACACTCACACACAGAGACACTCACACACACAGAGACACACATACACACACAGAGACACACACACAGAGACACTCACACACGAGACACACGCGCACACGGGACAAACGGTACAGCCGCGCGCATATGGCCGGAATCACCTAAATCCACACGGCGGTAATAACCCACTGGGCTCGCTGGTAATTCACTTCAAATCCGTGCCATATTACACGCAGAAGACATCCCGACGCTTTCGAGCAAACAGATCGTGGGATGACCTGGAGTGGTGGGAGGCGGTGGGCAAGGTGGAGCGGGTGGGTGCGGTGGGGGCCACACTTGAAGCGTAAATCTCCTTCGGTGGCGGAGTAGGCGAGGGAGAATTTGCGGTCGCGTTTCCATTCTCGGAGATGTGGCGGCTCAGGGCGGAGGAGGAGTAGGAAGGGGAGAGGAGGAAGGGGAGAGGAGGGATAGGTGGAGGAGGAGAGGGAGGGGTGGGAGGACAAACGCCAGCGTTGAGAGAGAGAGGCGTCTTCAGGATCCGTCGCCGAAGGTCGCCGGAGTGGAGATAATTAAGACGACTCCGCGCTCTTTAAAAGTCTGACGAGCGGAACACAATTAATTAGCGGTAATTGCGCTCGAGTGCGCGCTTGGCTGACGCGTCTCCGGTTGGGTTGGGGGAGCGTGCGGAGCGCTGTGAGTTTTCGGGGGGCTCGTGGGGAGGGGGGGGAGTCTGCCTGAGTTGACCCCGCAAGTTGGAGGTTTGACACCGCACGCGCGCGTTTGTATTGTTCAGGTGCGATGAACGTGGTGGATGAGTGACCGACTCGCATACCGCGCCCAGTGGTTCACGGGACGTCATACCCAACACCATGCCACCCCGAGGGGTACCAACCAATCTCCTCGGCTCGTGAGCCGTCATCATGTTGATGACAACGCATAACTCCCATCGCCGCCCACCGAAGTCACAATTTCTTTCGAGCGCCAAATAGATTAAGTCGCAGATAGGGGGGGGGGGAACGAACGCAAACCTGGAAAAAAAAATATCGACCACGACAACCGTGGCAGTGGGCTCCTAAGAGGCCCATTAAATTTTGCTCGCAATGTTTTTGTTTATACCGCGAACGTTGCTGTAACGACATCCCAGCGAAAGCTACCAGTAGCAGCAGCGGCCAGCAGCAGCAGCAGCCAGTAGTAGCAGCAGGAACAGCAGCAGTAGCAGCAGGAACAGCGACAGAATATGTGGGAGTATTAGCGGCATGGTTTATCTAAGCGGAGAGATGAAACAGGCAAATGGAGACACGTGGGTACGTTGTCTCTATTGCCAGAGCAAGCTGGGTTATAAGCAGGTAATTTATAATCCGAGAGAATAGTAAAATGAAAGACGCGCGCATTTTAAATGGCACGAATCTCGACTCTAGCGGTGCAGGCGGCGTGGAGTCGCAGCAAGGGATGGCCGCGCGTTCTATTTTCCACGAAATCGTCCTCCCTTGATGAGGCAGCTGCAGCTGTGCTGGGAAAATCCGTGAGTCTTAAACTATAAAATATATATTTTTTAACTAAACCATTAACTCTTTTTTTATTGTACCAGGTAAGAACCCACTGAGATATACGGCTCTTTTTCAGAGGTGACTCGGCTATCACGCATGACATCTCAACGAAGTGGCTGAAACACGTGGAAATATATAGCAGCCAGATACTCTAAGCGCGTGATGTTGATTCAAAATTGTCGAGGGAAAAACCGGAGGACCTAGATAAAAATCCACGCGACCACTGGGAGACAATGCGAACTCCAACCATAGGGTCGAACCCACAACCTCCTGTACACCAAATTTCGATTTAAAGCTTTCGTGACTGCAGGGATTCATCTTCTTGGTTCTTTCGGTAAAGTCACGTAGAAGGGAAATAATAAAATAATACAAATAAAACATAATAAAATAATTCTCACGACGTTTCGGCTGCTTGCGTTGTGGCCGAAACGTCGTGATAATTATTTTAGGATGTTTTATTTTTATTATTTTATTATTTCCCTTCTACGTGACTTTACCGAAAGAACCAAGAAGATGAACTCCTGTACACCAGTCGAGGTAATTAACATCTCGCCAGGGCGGGGGCACTCAAAGACCGGGCGTTTGAGGGTTGTGTAACAATGCACCACTAGAGACGATGCTTTGACATGCACTACCCCCACTCCCACTCACACCTCGCCCCATTACTCAGGCACCGTGAGATATTCTTCTTCTTCTTGTTTGCCCCATGATGTGCTCTCGGTTCGTTTGTGCCCCCAGAGACGGCGAGCCGAGAAACAGCGCCCATTAGGAGCGCCGCCGATCACGCGGCACCGGCCTTGACGTCACAGCGGTGGTGACGCGTCATCGGCGATGGCGTCACGGCGCACCCTGCAAGAGGAAGCAACCCCGTTGGGAACGCGGCACGTGCAGCACGAAGGAGAACGACGTCATCACCGTCGACAACAGCCACATATTTGGCACGAAGCCGCGGTGACGTCACCAGCGGCTCGTGCCAGGCTAGGTGCCAGTGTGGACTTGGCGCCCCCTCAGCCGTGTTTCAGCTGCCAGGCGCTCCGACTGTTGTTGCGAGCGTCGTTCCTCCGCTGTCGTTGGAGGGCGACTTCGCCTCCAACTGCCCAGTAGCCTCCTTCGCGAGCACCAGCGGAGTAGGCATCTTAGCCGCAGCACGAGCCACGATGTCGCAAGTTGGCAGCGGCAGCAACATGTGTGACAGATTGTCGGTGGCAGACGCAACGGTGGCTCGGAGAGGCATGAGGAAGCCGTCAGGGCCAGTCCCAGGGCGGATTTGAGGGTGGCAGCCCACTTTCTGAAGGCGTCAAAAATAATTGGGTGCGAAACCGCCCCTCTCTCTCTCTGGCCTCTTCTCGTTCTTGCTTGCGAGACCTTCTCCTGCTGCTGCTGCTGCTGCTCCCCTTCTCTCCTGCTGCTCCCTTGTCTCCTGCTCCCTGCTCTTGCCCCCCCCAACCCCCAGCCCTGCCCACCGCTGCTCGTCTCGGAGACGTCGCGAAAGGGCCGGGAGAGGCTGGGTGCGAGCACGAGGTCAGGGGAGAGGCAGAGTAGCCGGTAGCAGTGCCGCGCTACAAATCCGGCCACCCCGAGTCCGAGTCCCGCTCGCGGGCCAACGCCGGTGATGGTTATGCGGGCCTCCGCTAGGTCGACTCAGCGTCAAATCAGTAACTGGTTTGCGGTGTGTAAACATCGTCGCCAGGGAGACAAAGGCGGCCCGGCGTGGCGTTGGCACACCCATCCCCCTCGTGCGCCGTGCCGGTCTTCGGAGGTGCTACTCGCTAACAGCACTTACCCCCATCGTCTGTTAAGGCTACACGGGGGATCTTTGTCTTTGTGAACCAGGTGAGGCTCGGCGCGGTATCCACACGAAGTCGCGGCGTCTTCCGTCGTCACCCTTGCTCGGAACGTGAAGCTCAAACACTCGGCGATAGGAATTCACGGTTTAAAATTAAAATTACAAAGTGGATGTTTTCATCAATGACACCTACACATGGGTTGTTGTTGTTATTTTTGTTTATCCATCCACGCCTGTTGACCACATGGCTCCAAGCTCCAAAGCACCAAGCGTCCAGTAACGCACAGCACTATTAGAGGTCTCATTGATAAAGAGTTCATATGTTTTATGTCCGGTGTCCGACAACGAGTTTTTATTTTATTTTGTTTTCTCACGATTTAAAGCGGAGTACCGATCATCATCATAATTAGCCATGGTCAATCCACTGCTAGATGAAGGCCTCTCTAAGCCACTGCCACTCTCCTCTCACGAGATCCTGCGATGTGACAATCCGCTGACGATTTGCGAGTGAAGACTGCATGCGTAAAGCGTAACCTCTTTCTGTTTATCTGGGCTATCCGCTCCTCATTCATGACCTTGGATCATCAAGATGTGCCGACTGGATGCCCTAGATATGTAGACTCAATGTCAGAACTTGACGTCAGAGCGTGGGTGAAATGTTAAACAAGTCATTTGGTGATGCTGTTGCTGCCTTGGGAGTGGGTGCCACAAGCACAGCCAACAGCAAATACACTCAACACAGGAACCCTGTTTGGCTTTAAGGTTGAAAAATGATAATAGGTGACGTTTCGTGCAATGCCCGGTACTCATAGCACATACAGCAATGAAGCACATATATCATATTTGTGCTATGAAAAAGGTTCATTGCCCAAACCGTCGCTTAGTATGCGTTTGTTCACCAATTTAAGGAAACAGCGCTATTAGCGCAGCGTGACTCACGACCTCCTCTTGATACCAAGATCCAGGATGGTCACGTCTATGCGCCGCTTCTTGGTGGCAGCCCCAACAGTCTGGAAGGCCGTCACCCCTCTGCACATTCGCAGCATCACCTCAATTGCCTCCTTCAAGAGACACTTAAAAACTCACCTCTATAACCACGCTTTCGAGTGACTCTGAGCTTGGCTCCGCGCCTCTGAGTTGCGGCCGTTACGTCCGAAAATTTGCGTGCGTTAAAAATTGCATTATTATTATTGAGGTTTTTAAAAAAAAATTGCTGTTTTTCTCTAAGACGTGAACACGATCGTGCATCAACCATCAGGCGGACCGCCGTCACCGCAGCAGCAGCAGCAGCAGCGGTTCTTGGCTCGCCGTCGAACAAAGACGGTCAAGAGCGCTCTCGGACGCGCTTCTGCGGCACGTCTGGAACGTTCTGCCTTCCGATATTAGGAAAAGACTGGAGCTATGCACTTTAAAAATCTAAGTTGAAAAATAAAAAAAATTTAAATTGATTTTTGTTGTTGTTTAGTTTAACATGTAGGCTTTCGCGACCAATATCATCCACAATATAGGTATTTTTTCCTAGGGTTCGTTTGTTATTCTTTCCCCGCACCTGCGATTACCACAGTTGGCTACATAAGGTGCGAAAGAAGTTCAACATACAAACATTTTCAGTGAGAGCCACAGCCTCTTGTCTCCTTGCAGCGGGTGCTCACGCAACCTCTTGACAAGGGCATTCCTCACAAGCTGGCTGGCTTAGACTCTCCGTACCCGCGTAGGAAACACGAAATAAATTAAAATCACCCGTGCGGTGGTTACTACACGATTGCCCTGCGTGAAGGTATCGCTCAGGCAAGCCCCAAGCTTATCCCGTCATCGATCCGAGAGGCTACTGACGCGTGTCCATGTGTGTGTGTGTCTGTCTGTATGCGTGTGTGTCTCTGCATGTTACGAGCGGTGGCGCAGCGGTTAGCGCTACGCTGCGCCACGAAGACGGCGACCCTCGAGTTCGATTCCCGCTCACGGCGAACACCGGTGACGATTATCTGAACCGTTCCTGGGCCTCCCCTAGGTCGACTCAACCTTGAATTAGTACATGGTGGGGTGTGTAAACATCGCCACTAGGGAGATAATGGTGGCCGGGCGTGGTGCTGGCCACTCACTCCCTCGTGTGCCGTGGCAGCCTTCATAGGTGCTCGCTAACAGCGCTTGCCCCGACAGTCTGTTAGAGGCTATACGGGGGATCTTTGTCTTTTGCGCTACGAATCCTGCGATCCGAGCTCTAAATCCCGAACACGAATATTTAACATACGAATATTTGAAGCACTAATGAGCCTTCCCGTAGGTCGACTCAGCCTTAAATGAGTGTCTAAGTGCGGTGTGTAAACATCAGCAGCGGGGAGACACATGCGTTCGGACGTTTTTCTGCGCACCCACCCCCTCTGTGTACTGTGACCAACAGCTCTCGCCCCAACAATCTGTGCAAGGCTACACCTGGAATATGTCCGCGCGTGCGTGCGTGTGTGTCTGTTTGTCTAAGTTTATATTTGCCATTGCAAGCAGGTGTTCACGCCCGTGCGTGTAATCATGATGACGGAAGGTAAGTTATTAAAAGGCGAAAAAATATCTGCTGTTTGCTCAGCATATGGCAGAGCAAAAATGTAAATAACATCCGAGCGTCTCTGGGATGTCACGCATATTTTTATTCAAATTTGTTTTTACCACAATATCCTCAACAACCCTCTCCCCCAGCTGCAGTCCCCGAGACCCACGTGTGTGTGCCGTCCCCAGATTAATCCACGGACGCACAAAGAGAATAAATAACTCCTCTGGATCTGTTGATGATGCATCTGTGACCTTCGAAGGCCTCTGTTGCCGTGAAGACCAAAACCTGAAAAGAGACCGGAAAGTGAAAGGGGGAGGAGGAGGGGGGAGGGGGCTTGCGAATTGTCGGAGCTGTGGATCGGAGCAGTGGTTCAGTGGCGTAGCTGTCGTTGCGGTGTGCAGGCGCTGCAACTGCACCAGGTGCAAGATTCCGAGCTACGGTGAGGATGGGGGATATTGGATAGGGGGGGGGGCTCCTTTAATTCCGCGAACCAGGCAGGGCCCATGCTAACCACGCTACGCAACGGGATTGTGTTCGGGTGCAGGGTATGGCTCGTACTCGTGGCTGCTTGGCTGGTTGGATATGACAGGGCTGGTATTGTACTGCGACTTATGTGTGGCCAAACCCTCCCCGAATCCCTCCGCTCTCTCCACTCTCCGTAAAATGAGAACAGACGCTGCTCCGTGCAGCTCCGTCTCTTGCCTCTCATCTCATCCCTCGCCATCTCACCCCGGGTCAGTCCTTCTTTCCCTCCCTGCACCGGCGCTCCTTCATCCTGCCGGCCATCTCGGGCCGTGTGTCCCTCCTTGTCCGCCTTGAGGACTTCCTTGCCTCGCAACCCCCCACGCTGTCTCTTGCCCCTTTGCGGAGCCGACTCTACTCCCCCTTGCCATGGTGCACCGCGGCTAAACGTTTACTTCCATCCTGTTAACCTACACTGAATATACAGGGGGTGCTTCAAAAAAATGTGTTCACACTTCTGCGAATTTGCAACAATGCCACAAGAAATGTGCCGCCTCCGGGCTCTGGAGACCCCCTGGAGAAGATTCCAGGCACGAATTGACAACGATGGCGAACAAGTGGAGACTCTTTGACTTTTTGAAGCTATTAACATAAATCTGTTATCACGCTACAGCTTATTATCGGTTCTTTTCCACTAAAAACGATAGTCCCATAAAAAGCGTTAACATTTTATTGAAGCATTTCATAAAGGTTAAGACTCCACCCACAACCTTCACAGGCTTGCTAGCAACCCACCTCACCGCAGCAGCAGAATCACGTAACGTTTTTGTCTTCAATGGGAACTTTGGGAATTGATGTAGGGGCGAGGCACCCAGAAGTGGATTAGCGCGGCACGAAAGCAGTTCCACATACATACGTGTGGAGTGACTCACTCGGAGACAGGGTTTCTTAAGTCGCCTTCTTTATTCTACACGTCAGGGCACTACAGACGCCCTACGTGCCTACACGCTAGTCACACATCCGTCTATTTTGACTGCACTGCCTAGCAAGTACAGTCGGCATGCTGTCTAGCTAGCGGCGTCTCAGGGTGGTCGAGACGGCGGCGAGGGCCGATTCACTTCCCGCAACAGCCCCGAGCTCTCGCCCTGGGCCCCCCTTTTATCCTCCCGCCCGGCGTGTCCTCGCTCCGCCCTCGCCACGCCAACCTTTCTGGAACCTACTAGCAGGTTCCCGGACTTCCAGATGGAGCCCTTCCTGAGCTTTTCCTTTAGATCTTCACACCACGGTATTGTACTCCCTCCGCTAACGTGCGTACTGCCCTCTGCGGTCAGTACCACTTTTTTGTCAGCAGTCAGCGTTATTACACTACACGTGCACGAATACAGAAATAGTGTGCAGATGGCGCTCGCTGGCGACTCACCACCACGCACAACGCGCAGCACAAATTCCATTGAATACTTCTCTGGGGAAAGGTGCACTCGCATTGTGTCAGTCGTGGGAGGTTGGCGGGGGGGGGGGGGCTGAGGGATATTTGCAGCGTGAGATTGGGGCGGCGGGAGCGGGGGGAGTGGGGGCCAGCGGGACTTGGCCGATGCGATGCCGTAGATGTCAAGGAAGGAAGAAAGCGGCGTCTTCCGCGTGAAGGAGCTGTAGCCGAGGGGATCGGGCACGAGGCAGGCTTGTGATGATAATAACGCTTTCAACTTGTGACACGCCTCCATTGCACGGTGTTCGCTCACTCTCGAAGGGAGAGAGCGAGAGAGAAAGAGACACACAGAGCGAGCGACTCTTGAGGCACGGGTAGGATCCAGAGATTAGCAGCAGCCAGACGGTGAGTAGCCACCAACAATTACCCACGCTCTGCGGTCCTCTATATATTAAGATGTCTCAGTCGAGTAATGAGTATTTACATGTGCGAGGAAACCCGCACATGCGAGGGGGAAGCACTCTATCCCCATACTGATGGGACAGATGATATTGGTCCGCACTTTGCTGCATTCGCCAGCGAAGGGCAGTTTCACAACATCCTCGCGGTGATCCACCAACCCTTGCCTACTTGTCGAACATGCGAATGGCACGGATTCAAACACCCTTACTCAAGGTTGCCTCGTGTTGCAACTTCATTTTTTAAGCTGCCCCCTCGGCAACAGCGTCCGTCATCTCGAGCGGCCCTGCGTTGAGAGCGTCAGTCAAAGTACAGCGCCAGCAACGAGTCGCGTTCTGAATCCAAATTGACATCGCAGTCGTACGGCGTCCCCCATCCCAGTGCCTCCTTTACACCCCTGACCCCGAACACCACCGCGGTCAAGCGCGGGGTGGATGGCGGGGCGTCACGGCGAAGATTCTCAGTGATTTCATCTGTAAATGCGTCGCAACTTACGATGCATTTGCGGTGTTCTTTTAGCAGTACAGCGCATCTGCTGACGACGAAAACGGCAATGAACACTCACTGCCGTTAAAATTTCCATCGACTCGCCTATTGTTGGGATCGAGGGGTGGGTGGTGTTACAGCCTCTTGTTGCAAAGAGCGGTGGGAGTGTGGAACCACGTTGCCCACACGACACGTGGTTGGAAGCTGATTCACTGGAACTCGCCAAGGAACGCCCCGATGCAATTCGGAAATCCATCTGCTGCTAAACAACGAGCGAGCCGGATCGGCCGAATGGGTTCCTCTCCAATTTATTTCTACTGTACGTTGAACTTCTTTCGCACCGTACGTAGCCAACCGCGCTCGTCGGAGGTGTGCGGGGGGAAGGACAACGAACTAAACACAAACATGAGTTTGTAATCTTTCCTTCGTTCTGATGGCCATCCCAGCGGCAGAGCATTCGCGGCTTGTCGCAGAGGCTCGCGGTTCAAATTCCTTCGGCCGCCCTGATTAATACTGCCGGTTGTATTATGCACAATACTACTACGACGGCTACCCGTCGTTTGTTTCACAGAAGACGTTAAAGATACCGTGATGTAATTCCCAAGAGTAGACCATTATGTGTCAGCATAAGGGTCCAAATTTGTCAAATTCGAACGTTCCCCCCAGTTGAGATTACAGTATGCACGGCTGTAATAATTTCCCTCCGACTGGCAGACTAATGCCCCAGGTTGTCACTCTTGCGAATGAAACGTTATCCTGGTATATTAATTTCTTAACAAAATAAACTTGTAACAATAGCTTCAATCCCCCTGGCCAGCAAATGGCACGGTTCACGCTTTCAGATTGTGAGCGTTTTCCTTGCCTTGCTTCCAGGATCATGTTTAGAACTCGCGATCCCATTCTGTTCCCCTGGCAGGTCTTGTCGTCATCTGTGCTGGCCGTCATGTGACCGCCAAGTGGACCCATGTGACTCATGCGTAGTCGATTTAGTGGATTTTAATTGAATAAAACATGCAATTGACTACTTCTATTGCGATCGATTACACGGGCCTCTTTAAAAACGGTGGCCACCCCAAAAAGTCACCCGAATAGCCCAAATTTCGAAGGCACGTTGGCTATTATGATGCTAATTGCGTCATCAAGCCCTGCCTATCACCTCCCGTCCAGCGGCACATCGGGGGGGGGAAGCTGAGTCTTTTTTCCTCCAAAATATTTATTTTTGTATTGTGTAATTATTCAAGAAGTCAACCAGATAATTGCTAAAGTAACCACTCGCATTACAGCAGGGTACTAAATACGTGTGTGGCTAAACCTCGACTCCCATGCAATCGCTCCGCTGGGCTACACTGCTGGGCTCCATGCCAGCCCCGAGTAAGATTCTCGCTGTGTGAGAAGAAGAAGAGGGGGGGGCGGGGGTGGGGGGCTAGTGGGGGGAGGGGGTGGGAGGAGGAGAGGGGCACTTGGCAGGGCTCCCACATCATCTCGCCGCCTGCCAGCACGCGGTTTAAAAATATCGAACGGGGCAGCCGCTGGGCCGCCGCGTGTTTTAGTTTCTGACGGCCGCGCGTGGGACGTGGCAGCAGTGCCCAGACACCGAACAAACACCGTGCGAGGTGTAACTCGGCACCCACAACAAATGCACTCGCATCAAACATCAGTGGAGGTGGCGTAGCGCGCCGCTTTGCACGGGACGCTGGTGGCAAGGGATTAAATGAGGCCCCAGTGCAATGTTCTTCCTCCTCGTCTTAGCCCAGTCTCCGATGGGCCTCTCCGGCACGTGAGCTCCTCCTCAGTGGGTTGCACCGCCATGGGTAGACGACGCCTGGTGCTGGTTGTGGTGAGCTGGACAACTCGTTCCGGCGGAAACGCCACTCGCAGCGCAGCTCGTGCGACGATCCGAGTCCCCCAACGGAAACTCGCTCGGCCAATGCGATCCCACACATTTTTGTGTTCAAAACATCTCCGTATGTATATATACATATAGAGGACAGCAGAGCTTGGGTAATTGTTGGCACCGGATCACCGCCTACCCCGCTGCCTTCCATCTCGTGTCTCGTGGCCCCTCCGCGATTTTGAAATGCAATTTGCATGAACGATGACGCTACCGTGAATCTCAACATTATGATCGTCACCATCATCACCATCATAATCCTCCTCCCAACAGAAGCGGCAACAACTCGCAGTCGCCTCTCAGCCGCGATCGAACGCTCCACTCCATTCGACAAGACAACAACACTCTCCCACTGCGCTGTCGAAACCACCCCGCACTCAAATTTCGATTTAAAGCTTTCGTGACTGCTGGGATTCATCTTCTTGGTTCTTTCGGTAAAGTCACGTAGAAGGGAAGTAATAAAATAATAAAAATAAAACATAATAAAACAATTCTCACGACGTTTCGGCCACAACGCAAGCAGCCGTCCTCAGGTGAAAACCAGGTCTGTCGAGGCGACAGCGTCTTTACCGAAAGAACCAAGAAGATGCACCCCGCACTCGTTATAACGCGAACTCCGGCACACTCGCGAGAAGACGCAGTCGCCGCTGCTTCCATAAACACACCGACGACTTTGGCACCACACCAACCATACCTTTCCCCCTGCCGCCCCCTCCCCCCCCGCACCATTGATAATTAAAATCTCCACGCTTCCAGCAATTGCTTTTCACAAACTGCCCGCGAGAGAGAACCTCAAATGAACGCGATCGTAGCACGGTTGCACTCGCGGCGATTAATTTGTTCAAATAACAATTTGCTGAATTGATAGATAAAAAAAAACATCTTAACGATAGCCACTATGTATTACCGTTATCGCGAATCAAATATATTTCGTAATGAAATTGACGTTTTTCTTTCCTCCACCCCACCGCCCCACGCCTCCCCCCCCACCCCCAGTGATATTCGAAGAGGAATTTAAGAGAGCGGGGGACATTTCATTAAAAGGCAATTAGGGGGCTGAGGTGAGCAGCCAGACAAAGGTAGCGAGACAAAGATTAAGCGATGCGCCTTGTGAAGCGGGGGAGGGAGGGAGGTGAACAAAGCAGACCCCCCCCCCCCCCCCGATGGGAGTGGGCGATGCCAAATTGGGGCTGGGTGGCCGAGGCCAAGTTGTCCCATCACACGGAACAGGGGTGGCACAAAATGTCAGGGCGCGTAATCGGGTTATTGTGTTTATTCATAACAAATCACACGGGTTGTTTTTTTTCGTCTTCTTCATTTACATTGACAAAATGTTCAAGATGACTTGCGTTGACATGAATGCACGATGCACGAATTCTCTTTTTAAAATGAATTTAGGATTTGTTTTTATTATTTATGAACGTTCGGAAATGATGGTTTTGTCTTCAATCATTCCGGGTTCTTGGTCGAGGGTTTGTAAATTACGGATTCGAGGTGACCCCACAAGAGACAGACAATTAGATAATAACGATTTGAATCAAATATTAACTTAAAGAATTAACAATTAAAATCTTTAATGCCAGCGTGAAGATAAATTAAATCTTGATTCGCAGCTTTCGTGACTGCAAGAATCCATACTCTTTGGTTCTTTCGGTAAAGTCACGTAGGTAGAAAATAGAATAAATCACGACGTTTCGGGCGCAACACAAGCATCCGTCATTAAATCAGTCTGCCTCAGCAGCAGACCACGCTTTCCCACCTGATGACGGACGCTTGTGTTGCGCCCAAAATGTCGTGATTTATTTGATTTCATACCTACGTGATAAATTAAATATCCCAATGTATCGTCACTTGTGGGACACCCTATCTGTATCTCTCGGGCAAAGGCACCAGCAGCCATCAAGCTCCGTTGCTCGACTACAACGATTTTTGTTTCCAGTCAACTCGAAAGATGTTGGTGGTGAAGATTCGCGTACGATTAAGCCGGACGGGTGTGGCAGCCAGCCATAGCAGAATTCAGGACAGATAAAAGCACATTGTATTGTCACGCATTGTGGCTTTTGCTGAGATTCGCCTCTCGTGGAGGGGAGGGGGGGACAGTCATCTTCTGGTACTGCCATTTGAAAGGCAACGGACCGAGTTGATGACTTGCACGTCGAGTTGGACAAATGCCGTTCGACGGCATCTGGGTTCGCTCGATGGATTCCATTTGTACCTCCTGTAAAAGCGCGTCAAGTGGCGAGTGATCGAGTGATGGATCGCACTTCACCGTAGTTATAAGCAAACTCACACAGAGACCCACCGATTGCCATAGAGACCCACAGACTCACACATCGACTCATACTACACAACACAATTTGACGTGAGTGATGGATAGCGCGCTTCACCGTAGTCACAATTAGACCTGCATAGAGACCCACGGGCGACTCACACAGAGATCCACACCACACACAGCGCCGCGTGATGCGAGGAGTGATGGATAGCACTTCCCTGCACAATCGGGCGACTCGTTAATTCCCCGCTCACGGAGGAGGAAGCTGCACCTCCCACGTGCATTAGGAGGGCGGGAGAAGCCATCGAATAACCAACCCTGCCACGACCGTGCGCACGTTTCCGAGGCTATGCGAGAAGCCAACGCCTCTTGATGAGAGGCTTCGATCCATGCTCCTTTTGAAGGAGGTTTGACCGAATTAACGGCGGCCCGTCACAGACGCGCGACATTTGCAGTCCAGACGTGAGCTCCTTTCCCAGGCAAAAAAACATTCGACCGACTCGAAGACAGCAGCAGCAGCAGCAGAAGCGGCTTGCGCTGCGGTCGTGCCTCCGCCAAGGATGCTCTGATTTACGCGAATAAATTCAGGGGTTGGGACAAGCGGCGGCTCCGCTCGGCTGGCAAGCCCGAACGAAGCCGAGCGGGCGGAATGAGCACTCTCAAAATGCAGGGTCACGGAGAGGTGGATCGCAGGGTTTGTTTTTCTCCTGCACCGCTACGTACTCAAGCCACCCTCCCCCTCCCACCCCCTTCGACCACAGCGGGCAACCCAAGTGGCAAAGATTCGCACCACGCGCTGATGCATCACAGGGACGCGGGGCAGGCAGCAGAGTTGCCTCCTTTCGCCGGAGTAATTGCGCAGCTTCATGCGAAGGCAGAAATAGACCGGGACGGGTCAAACGCAAATGAAGGCACGGTGGTGTTTAGTGCCTTCATTGTTGAGATGAAAAACGCCGTGTAAATGGCCATGTACCCGTTCACATTCGTTAACACGCACACACATTAAAAAAAACGATTAACCCTGTAGCCTTTATTAAGGGTGTTGGGCCAAGTGGTGTTAGCGAGCACCTCAGAAACAGGATATGTATCTATCCTGGATGAATCCCGATGTGCTCAAGAGCTCTCTTTCTCAGATGTTCATTGCACCTATTGGGGCCGGAATGGCAAAGTCGGGGGTGGTGTGGCCATAAAAAAATAAAAACCCCGTGTCGCTCATGCGGTTTGTTTGGACATACTTCACCACGCTGGTCGGGGAGGGTCGGTGAAGGGAGCGGTGGTGGTTCAGAACCTGTTCAGATATCACTCGCCAGGAGTCGAACTCGTGCTTGCCGGGTTAACGGTGCCGAGTGCTTCCCGCTACGTCACCGCTCCGCACGGATATCTAATGTCGATGCATGTGTAGAGGAGTAAAATGGGGACGTGACGTCAGGTGTGCCGTTCAGTGTGATGACGTCACGTCTCCTGGGGTACTTAGGGGATACCCCGTGACGTAAGCGGGGTCACCGTGGGAACGGGTAGAGCAAGCAGGGTGAAGAGGGAACCAGGGGTAGAGAGAGGGATCGAGTGGTGAGTCTGGGGAGAAGCCGGTGGTAGCCGTAGAGGTGCTTCTCTCTCCGCTCGGTGGAGTCGGCAGAGTCCACGATCCGACACGAGAGAGAGAGAGACCGGAGCTAGCCGGCAGGGAGCCGCACTCAGAGTAGGACCACCCCTAGCCCCTGGGAGTTGTGTACCCTGCTGTGTAATATTGTAACAGCTTTAATAAACCCTGGCGGAAGCCCTTAACTTAGCACCGTCTACGAGTACGTCCGTCGGAACTTCTCTACACATGTATAGATAATGCCTGTGTGTGTGTGCGTGTACACAGCGTTTGATGAACGCTCTGCTACAGATGAGGCAGCGTGCCATCGTGAGTTTCCGCAAGCAGCTTTATTGTTGTTATTAAGGGAGTACATTCGAGCGCACGTACATTGAACTTCTTTTCGCAACCGTGCGTAGCCAACCGTGCTGATTGAAGTTGCGGGGGGAAGGACAACACACCGACACACACACACAAAAAGCAGTTCTAAAGAAATGACGAGGGTGTACACACTCAATGAAGGTAGAGGCACTTCAAGGGAATCCATCTCCACACACCTACAAGAGACAAAAACAAAAGCAGTTCAAAGTTACTTCCAGCACTCACCGGCTCACTCCAGCCACTCGCTTTCACTGACGGTCAAGCCGCCTTCTTATCACTTCTGCGATAGCTACGGGCACGGAGACTGTTGCTGTGAACTTCACTCCTCCGTTACTTCCACCATGTCAAGGTCTGGATTGACAAAGGACCCCCCCCCCCCCCACGTGTACACTCCTGTCACTCGCCGACTGGCGGTCAATCACCTCCTTGTCACCCTTGTTACAGCTACTACCACGGTTGCCGAACTTCAATAATCGATCAAATAAATAATAAATAATAGGAATAATAACAATAGAAATAAAGCTATTCTATTATTATTAAAAATGTTATTTCTGTTATTATTTCTATTATTTTTTTTATTTTTTACCTACGTGACTTTACCGAAAAAACCTAAGAGTATGAATCCTTGCAGTCACGAAAGCTTCAAATCTAGAATTCAATAATCGATTCCTCCCACCCGTTTTGAGGACTCGGTCTACTAGAGACATCCACGCTGCCTCCACCAGCCAACATTGGTAGGTCGCAACGCTTCTCTTTCTGCATCAAGCAATGCCTTCACGCCTTCAATAATGATTTGAAGCTTTCGTGACTGCAAAAATCCATCTCCCACCTGATGACGGACGCTTGTGTTGCGCCCGAAACGTCGTGATCTATTTTATTTTATACCTACGTGACTTTACCGAAAGAACCACCAAAGAGTGTCGCTTGTTGCTGGCCCGTTGGCGTTTTGGGCCCACTGTTTCCCCCACACCTCCGCTTAACACGATTGGCTACATATGGTGCGAAAGAAGTTCAAAATGCATACGTACAAATGTGATAGCGTGTTCCGCCTACTCAACACCACGGGTAGAGGTGTCCAGCAGGCACGGTCACCTGCACTACTGAGTCCCTGGGTTTGAATCCAGGTTTAAGCCGTCCGTGATTAAACTGAGTCAAGAGGTGCGAGTTGGTGGTCTCAACCCAATCATCAATGACCGCGATCGCAGGGCTTACCAGCTAAAATTGAACGTTGGCCCAACGTTGAATGTTTACTGAGTTAACAGCAGCACAAATGACCTCTGAGCGCCGTCACTGCTTGCAAGAGGATTAGTTTCGGTGAAGGTTTTGGGTTTTTTTTCCGCAACGGATTCTCACCGCCGTTCGGCATCGCCTCTATTCTCGGGCAGAAGCGCGCGAATGAAAATTCATCACCGTGTGGACAGATCCATGGACAATCGCCACGCTGTAATGAGAATGAATAAATTGAATAAAATGTGCCGCTCTATAACACGAGGATCTATTAAATCTTCTTGGTTCTTTCGGTAAAGTCACGTAGACGCTGTCTCCCCGACAGACCTGGTCTTCACCTGAGGATGGCTGCTTGCGTTGTGGCCGAAACGTCGTGAGAATTATTTTATTAGGTTTGATTTTTATTATTTTATTTTTTCCCTTCTTACGTGACTTTACCGAAAGAACCAAGAAGATGAATCCCTGCAGTCACGAAAGCTTTAAATCGAGATCTATTAAATATTAGTTATACATATATACCAACCGCGGGCCACATTAACATGACTAATCAAACGTAGCAACAAATGTGATGCCCGTACTGCGAAGAGGGCCCTGCACCGTGGACATGGATCGCAAGCTTCGGACCTCGTGGGACGTGGCAACCCAAAGGCTGTGGGGGGTGGCCTTGTGGGTGCAGTAGCCGTGGCGACCGACTCACCCTCGACACCGAGGGCAGGTGGGGAAGAGGGGCATGGGGAGGTCGGGGGCTCTGTTACCAACCGCGGGCCACATTAATCCACATCCCCATTGCCCGAAGGTGGGGGGGGGGGGTACCGTGGGAGTTGCAAATAATAATGAAATATATACAACCGAGAAAATAAAAACAACGACAGAAATACACACACACACGCACGTGCTGCCTTGAGATTGCACTTTAAAAGCATTCGACTGCCTCGGGAAACACAAGGAGTGCGACATGGGAGGGGGGGGAGGGGGGTGGGAGGAAAAGTTACAGAAGAAGACAAAAATAAATATGCAGTATTTTGACGTTGTTTATCTGACATTTCTTTGTAACAGAGGACAAACAGTCGACCACCGTCCCCCGTGAACACAACTGCTGGGGGGGGGGGGGTAGATAGCACTTGGAAAAGGCTTTTACAGAAACTTGTATAGCAAGCGTCTCTCTGTGCCACTCCACCTGCCCCGCCACGGTTGCCACCTGAAGTGCACAAACCGGCACGGATCGTGTCACAATGTTTCCAGTCAACTCGAAAGATGTTTGCGGTGAAGATTCGCGTGCGATTAAGCCCGACGGGTGTGGTAGCCAGCCATAGCAGAATTCAGGATAGATACAAGCAGATTGTATTGTCACGCATTGTGGCTTTTGCTGAGATTCGCCTCTCGTGGGAGGGGGTGGAGGGGGGGGACAGTCATCTTCTGGTACTGCCATTTGAACGGCAACGGACCGAGTTGATGACTTGCACGTCGAGTTGGACAAATGCCGTTCGATGGCATCTGGGGTCGCTCGATGGATTCCATTTGTACCTCCTGCAAAAGCGCGTCAAGTGGCGAGTGATCGAGTGATGGATAGCACGCTTCACCGTAGTTATAAGCAGACTCACACAGAGACCCACCGATTGCCATAGAGACCCACAGACTCACACATCGACTCATACTACACAACACAATTTGACGCGAGAGATTGATAGCACGCTTCACCGTAGTTATAAGCAGACTCACACAGAGACCCACCGATTGCCATAGAGACCCACAGACTCACACATCGACTCATACTACACAACACAATTTGACGCGAGTGATGGATAGCACGCTTCACCGTAGTTATAAGCAGACTCACACAGAGACCCACCGATTGCCATAGAGACCCACAGACTCACACATCGACTCATACTACACAATACAATTTGAAGGCCGTGTCACAATGCCGGAGGGCTGCAGAACGATAGACGCAACGGGCACAATCCAAGCCTTTTAATGTCTAATGTCATGAGAATCACTTGTATTGTTTTTAGTTTGTTGTCCTTGACATCGCACCTCCGATTAGTACGGTTGGCTACGTACGGTGCGAAAGAAGTTCCACGTGCGTACGTACAGACGATTTCTAGATCTTCCACGGCAGCTTCATCACAAACGCACGTACCGGATTGACAGGCTCTCACGCCAACATTTCCTTCTGAGAAGAGGGAGTCACACAAAAAATTGCGTCTCACAATCTGGCGAACCAGCCTGACTATTGAAAGCACAAAACGCCCGCATGAATAAACACACACGCATGAATGAACACACACAGACACGAATAAACACACACAGACACGAATAAACACACATATGAATAAACACATACACATTAATAAACACACACACACACACACATTAATATTGACACACGTTAATAAACACACATTAATAAACACACACACATTAAGAAACACACACGCGCATTAATAAATACACACACAGAAGTGATTTCCCCCAAAACAGACTTCAACTGGGTTTGTAACACCGGGGAGTTGAAGATGGCACAAGAAACGTGTGCGTCGCCTTAGCAAAAATTAGACGCCACGGGTTCACGGACCGCTCGAGTCCACCGGGTTTCGCTGACTGCCGCCGTCTTGCCGGGTCGCGATTCGAGATATTTTACTCACGGAATTGCGGGGGGGGGGGGAGCTGTGTGTGAATGAACGATGAAGCTGGCCAAATGGGATCTAAGGGAGGGAATAAGCCCTGCTGTAGAGACTTAACCACCTACCCACCCCATCGCCCACAAGACCTGTGGGAGCCACACATCCCGTTGCGTTGAGCAGAGGCTCGTTTGAGCATCAGGTACGACCGGGAGAAAGGCTCGGTAATTGGCTACGCCTTGCAATTGTGAATTTTGCAATTGCCACTTGTGTGTGCTGTGCGTTTGTTGAACGTCTTTCGCACTGTACGTAGCCAAGCGTGCTTATCGGATGTGCACTACTTATCCCTCCTTTTGTGTAATTTTCACGATTGTTATTTTTTTTATCGGATGTTCCCTTTGTTTTGTTCGGAGTTCGTACGTGCGATTGTTTCATTTATCCGTTGTTATTTTCTGTCGCTGCCGACTCCAGCTTGCATTTGGGGGGTGGGGGGGGGCTGAACCACCGTTACAAAAAAAAATGGCCTTCATATCTCATCGGGTTCACACCGCTTAAATCAAATGTCAACGCCTCTCAAATGGCAGACGATAAACCGCGCACGTAAAAAATATATATATATATAAATGCTGTTGTTAACCTGAATACATTACGCCATTATGGCCTCTACTCGTCCAATTACAACACAAAAAGGATGGCTCCCAATGTATTTGTACTTTTATGAACATTTCACGACGGCCGCGCTCCACTCCTTCATAAACCACCCGGCCACAACGTGAAGCTCGCCTCACTCGTGACTGACAAATGCTCCCCTCCTTCCCCCTCCCAAGTGAAACAGGTGACATCTACACCGCCCACAAGTTGAAAAGTGCCGGCAATCAGGGAAGCGGACAATGTTTAACGCACGCTCACACGTACACAAAGGCAAAGATCACCCGTGTAGCCTCCATAGACCGTTGAGGCAAGTGCGGTTAGCGAGCAGCACCGATGAAGGCCGCAATGGCACACGAGCGGGCGGGTGGCCTGTAGCACCACGCCCGGCCGCCTTTGTCTCCCCAGTGGCGATGATTTTACACACCGCAGCAGGTACTCATTTGAGGCCGAGTCGACCTAGGGAAGGCCCGGGACGGGTTCAGATAATCGTCACCTGGTGTTGGTGGCCGTGAGCGGGAATCGAACTCGGGTCGCCGGGTTTGCAGCGCAGCGCGCCGACAACTACACGACCACTCCCCGCACATATACTAAAGATACAAAGACAAAGATCCCCTGGACAGTCTTAACAGACTGTAGGTGCAAGTGCCGTTAGCGAGCACCTATAAAGGCCGGCACGGCACACGAGGGGGTGGGTGGCCAACAGCACCACGCCTGGCCGCCTTTGTCTCCCCAGTGGCGATGTTTACACATCGCACCAGGTACTCATTTGAGGCTGAGTCGACCTAGGGGAGGCCCAGGACCGGTTCAGATAATCGTCACCGGTGTTGACCGTGAGCGGGAACCCGGCTCACCAGGTTCGTAGCGCAGCATGCTAAGCGCTACACTACCGCTCCCCGCACATATCCATATACACACACACACCTCTCTATCATCTCCCCGCGCCCACGCCCACGCAATTTACTCGAGGAATAAGATTAGCGGGTCGTGCAAATTGGTTGGGGAAGAATGTTAATTGAACGGTGAAGGTTAGAGACTGGCACGGGCGTGAGGGCAACATTCTGCAATTACAGGACGAGGGACACCCAGCACCGTTCTCACTTACGACCACGACATCTCTCTCTCCATCGACTCAGTGAGAAGTCGTAATTAGCACTTCACAGCGTTGGCTCCCAACACCGGGGGAGGAGGGAGGGGGGCTGTTGCCCCCGCCCCCTCACCCCCACCTCGGTGGCCGGGTTCTGCTCCAGCCAGCTGCACTGCGGGTGTCCAGACACCAGACACCCGCACGATATTAACAAATATTTCTTAAGAGCCTCCCACAACAGTTTGCACCCCTGGTCGGCACGACACATTCACACGTTCGCAAACGCACATACATTCATACGGACGGTGCACCCACAGCCAACAACAACCGCCATTGTGCCAGGCTAGGTGCACCTTGAGGCCACGTAAGGTGTCGAAGGATCGCTGGCAGGAGGCCACGGAACAAACTCAGGTGCCATCGGTTGACTGACTGAGATGACTGGCAGATGCATCAACTGTGCTCCACACTTTGCCAACTTGCTGCGTATTATCCTCCCCGCTCTCCACTCGTTGTTGTGAGCGTCGCTCCTCCACTCTCCGTTGTTGTTGGAGGGCGACTGCCTCCAACTGCCCAGTAGCGTCCTTCACGTGCCTTATCCACAGAGGCCGATCTTGACACCGCTGGTATATATATAAAATGTATTTTTAACTTATTTCGAACTCAGCTCTACATCCTCCTGGTCCTCATGAGTCCATCTCTTCTCTATCCCGTGCTGCACCCAATGAACCCCCTCTATCCAGTCAAACAGAATCTACTTGGACATGCAGTGGCTGGGCATGCGGGCTACATGACCCAGCCGACCCAGCCAACGCAGCCTCACCTGTCGGAAGAGCTTACTGTAACACAGTCTGGTTAAACCCAGGATGGATCGTAGGCAGACCAGCCTGAATCGTTTAAACCGGCGTAGATGTTCCTTTAAAGGGTTCCACATTTCGCAATGATTGAGAAGGGAGGGCACAACTGTGACCGAGAAGACCTCGAGCTTCGGATGGAAAGATAGACCAGGTAACTTCCACAGTGTTACGCAGCTGATGAAAAGATAATGCCGCTCAACTGATTCGAAGTCAGACCTACGCTGCCAAACCGGAGCTGTTCATACGTGTACACACACACACACTGCACACTCACGATAACCTAGGTCATAAGAGTTGTATTTCCTGGCTGCACCCCTAGTTACAGCTGACGCTTCATATATCAATGAGCAGTGGAACTGGTGTTGGCGCGGTGCTTTTAATGAGCCCACGTGAGCCAAGCCTGGCTGATCCTGTCACAAGGGATCCCAGACTGTGGCTCTCACACTCACATCTCAACCAGCACTGCCACACCTTTAAGGTGGCAAAGGCGCAGTCCTGCAATTTACGAGCTCACGCTACCGCTGGCGGAAGAACCTCCACTCGACGGAGCTCGAGAGAGAGAGAGAGAGTATTTGGCCAATTCTTCCACGCTGGTCAAATGTCTTGGAAGAGGTGGGAAATGCCCACACTTTGGCCCACTTCACGTGACATGCCAATCAAAGACTAACATCGTTGCACCGTTGGGCCAGCGTTGCGTGTTTACTGGGAACCAAGTGAACGTGGGAATGTTGGGCCATCGCTGGCATGTCATTGAACTAACGTTGGCCAAACATGGGCCCAATGTTCCACGTGCACGCGAGGCACCCAGTAACCATGCGACATTCGCTCAACGTTGCCGTGTGGTTGGACCATCATTGGCCCAACGTTCCATGTTCACTGGGTAGTGCTGTCCTCTCTCTCTCAGAGGGTCGGTGGCATGTCGGGCCTCGCTCGACCTCTCTCTGTCCACTGCCAGCCTCGCCGTGTTATTAAACCCTTTCCCGTTCTGAGACGTCTGCAAGTTGCAGGGTGGGGGCCCCGTTCTTTCGCAACGTACGTAGCCAACCGTGATAATTAGAGGGAATGGAAATTAGGTGGAGGGGTTTGGCGAGGAGAGGGGCAGGGGTGGGGTACGGAGAGGGAAGACGAATGTGGAGATGGTTACAGAGGGATGCACCTGGTAAATATGTAAGCGTTTGGGCCAACGTCAACAAACGTTGGACAGAGTCGAAAGTTTATCGGGCATATTCCCGCAGGCTCACGGCCGAGCGCTACTCTGCAAACAGAGACACGAATTACGCGCAAGAACGTGTTAACAGCATGCCGCCTCTGTGCCGTAGGAAAATCCATCAGCAGTTCCTGAAGACGTGCATTGTGGTAATTTGAGAGCGGACTCCGCCGCTTTGGAGCTCCACCAATGATTAGGCAAGTCGATGGCAGATGCTGGCTCAAGGCCACGGTCATATTATTCAGAAAAAAAAGTGCCGCTTTTTTTTTTACTTACACCGAATTGGACGTTGCAATCGTTGGTTTCGACATCGCCGCCACCGCCAGCGGCGTCACCATGGTGAGAATTTGCGAGCGGAGCAATGGCCACGCGCTGGCGTGTTCACGCGCGCGCACAAACACCCGCGTGTTCACGCGCGCGCACAAACACCCGCGTGTTCACGCGCGCGCACAAACACCCGCGTGTTCACGCGCGCGCACAAACACCCGCGTGTTCACGCGCGCGCACAAACACCCGCGTGTTCACGCGCGCGCACAAACACCCGCGTGTTCACGCGCGCGCACAAACACCCGCGTGTTCACGCGCGCGCACAAACACCCGCGTGTTCACGCGCGCGCACAAACACCCGCGTGTTCACGCGCGCGCAACCGGCACGCGAAACGCGCTCTCGCTCGCTCGCCTGTTTACAACGTTTACATCGTCCCCAGAGAATTCACACGGCGCTCTCCAACATTGGCAAAGCAGCTGCAACACGGGCGCTAATGATTGCAAGCAGCACCGGGCGAAGTTAATTGACTCGAAGCTGCAGCACAGCTGGGTTTGTTAAAAACGACACCGCATCGGGAACGCGGGCAATGAGCCCCCTCCGCAGAAGTTACGGCGTTTGAAGCACGCGCGCGCAGAGTGACACGTGCCTCGGATCGGCACGGTTGGCTTATGTAAGGGTGCGAAAGAAGTTCAACATCCGTGTGCACGTACGTACGTTTGCCTATCGGTCGCCAGTCGAAACGTCGCAGCGGCTAGCAACGCAAGAACGCATCGAGGAGCACCGCAGAGGGCAGAGTTGGGGGGGGGGGGCGACGGGGGTTGAGAGGGGAAAGAGAACGCGCGCTGGAAGGGGATACGGGAGATGGTGTGGATGCGACGAGAGAATGAGATACGGGGGGAACTCAGGCTTTCTCTTTAAGACCCCAGTTAACATTCCGTAAAAAGGAAGTTGCTTTTTTCTCCTTATCTGTCCCCAGTCTGGAACTCTCTCCGGCCAGACATCCGTGATGTCGGATATGAGAGGGCGGTGATGATGAGAGGGGGATACAAGGAACGCCGTTCCTTCCAATATTAGGAAGCCACTGGAGCTATGCACTTTTAAATCTCGATTGAAAACTAATTTATTGAGCAATACTTTGTTGGTGTTTAGTTAGTGGTCCTTCCCCCGCACCTCCGATTAGCACGGTTGGCTACGTACGGTACAAAAGAAGTTCAACAAACAAGCAGCGAGCAGAGAGGTGAGCTGCACGGGGAAGCGTCTGTTTTCGCGGGGGGTGGGGAGAGGGGGAGGGATTCAAAATGGGGGTGGCCACAGCCAATTCACATGATTTACGGGAGTCTCGAGCCGATCTAGATGATGTCTTTGTACAGACTATAGACCAAGCGAAGGGAGGGCACCAAGGGCGATTTGTGCCGGCCCCATGTTGTGCTCTGATTCAACCCTGACCTCCATACCTTCGGAGCGTGCTCGTCCACTCGGCTCCACAGCCCATCCTTGTTTCTCCACTGTCTCGTCTTTTGCTTTCGTATACAGGGTCCCCCGTGGCTGCAAACACATCCCACCCATTACTCATTGGCGACCGTTAGAACTAACACAACGGCCTTTCTTGTGGGTGCTGTAAAGAAATAGAATGAGTCAGTGACACACGGGAGGCCGAAATTATAATATAAAGTAGGTGTGCCATGCCCAAATAAGGTTATCCCCTGGGCATGTGCTTGCCCTAATAAGGAGTTACGAACCAGGAATCGAGAGAATAGCGATTCCAAATCTACGCTCGATCGCATGCAAAAACCCGTAACAGCCATGCCTCCGTATGTCACGGACTCGTTCTGTCACGTCATAGTGCCTGACTATTCTACATTGCCATGAACATCTGCCATGAACAATCCACCGCTGGTTAAATGCCCTCACCGCACTGGCACAGAGTGGCCGGATTGCCACGGGCACCATACCCCCCTTAACGTGTGGCCCATGTGCCAGCGATCAGTGGCCTGGAGGTGGCCTGGGGGTGTCCCCCCCACCCCTCACCATCCCAAAAAAATAGGGGGGGGGCGGTGGTGGGGGCCTTGCACAAGCGGCAAAATTCCGGATCGCGATCACTCACCAGTCGAGCGGCTGACAGGGCGAGCGCGTCGTGCCCCTGTGGTTGGCGGCGACCCACGGGTCATCTGCGGAGAGACACAGTTGGGCCCTCTGTTAGGTCAGGCCGGCGTTGTTTAGAAATTAAAAGGCTATGATTTTTTGTAAAATGTAATTTTAACAAAATTAGTGTATTAATAATTCGCGGCCGAAGTGAACGAAAAAATATGTATAATCGCCAGCGAAATGTCGCTAAGTAGTCGAACTTTAATTGTTGTGGGTTTATTCTCCAACACACCGGTGTGCTGAAGTAGTAACCAATTGACACGTTTTGTTCACGTGACAAACCTTACTCATTGGCCGTGTCGGGTGGTGGTGAGTTTAACGACACAATTTATATTTACGTGATCTAACCAAACGAAAAAAGTGTATCATGAAAAATATATAACGCAGGTCACGGCATGAGATGGGGAAGGTGTCCCAGCTGATAATTACAAAAATAATTTACTTAAAATTTTGGGGTATTTGATTAAGTATATGTCACATCTGTAACCTATATCGTAGCTTTTGTTATGCTGGATAATGCGCAGGGCACGTGGAGTGGAATTGTAAATGGAAGTCGTGTGTACACTGTGAAACGTGATGAAGGGAATGCGGAGTTAGTAACGCGTTATGATTCTGGCTTTATTACAAATGTTGGGTCGGCGGTTTATCGTTGGATCATTTGCGCAAATTTATTTTAAGTGCGATCGTTTTAGGTGAGGGAGCAGCGAGAGTTTAAGAACAATGAGTTTGGTCATTTAACGATCCGTGGTGATAGTCACGTTACGTTTAAAACAGCATTTATCATTTTAATGTTTTATTATAAAGCCATTATACAAGCAATATTTTTTGTACGGTCCGAAAATATAATTTGTTGTAGGTTAGGGTTTACACTATTTATTCACAAATGTCTTTTGTGCGTAGCTGCACGGTCGTCCCAACAGCCCACACAGGGCACCGCTCGAATGCTAAATCAATTATGTGCACGATTTACAGTACTGGTTTATGTTAAATATCTTATATTTTTCTGGTTTTGTCCATTAATTTACGCGTGACTTGTTGACATTTCCCCCTTCCCCAGGCCCCCCCAAATTTAGCCTGGTCGATTGTACGTTAGGCGTCGCTTCACGTGAAGAAGCATTCATTCACAGCTCTCAGCAGAGCAGTAGAGCCCCCTACGTATGCGAGAACGCCCCACGGAAGTAGACACCACAGAACTACCTCTGAGAAGGGCGCACGGAAGTGGACACCACAGAGCTACCTCCGACATCCCTTCCAAGTGACTCCTGGGTTCACACCGAGCAGGGGGCAAGCCACTTGCCACTCGCTCCGACAACATGACAGCGAGGTTTGTCGCACGACATTCGAACCGCGATGCTTTAATTCCCACGGCTGGAATTTCGCCAAATTAAGTGACAAGGGTAATGTTTGGGGTGAGTGGAGTTTTACGATTACCTGGAGGGGAAAGGGGTCGTGGCCGTGGATTAACTGCAGAATTACCTCGAGCTTTTTTTTTTGCCAGGGCCTTAAAAACGACGACTGATTGTCCTTCACAGCTGTCGGCCGTACACGCGAGCCGCTGTGTGCGAGCTCGGCTCGTTAGCGCTAGCCAATAGAGACCCATCGTCTCGCTGCTACAAATCATACACAGAACACATTCGCAGAAGGAGGGAAGCACTTCGCACAAGAGCCGTTAAGTATATTTTAAATATATGTTACTCTAAACCTGGTTATTTTATTGGTGGAGTTAGTCGGGTTTGATTTTTTTTTCACATGTACGTTATTTTTGTAACAATTCAGAACGGTATAAAACGTATTTGTTGTTGTCATGCTATAATGTACATATGGATAGAGAATGGAATTTAAATATTCAACTTAGGCACATTTATAATGGCTTTTTTTTGTTTGCGATTTAAAATGATAATTCTAGATTTTTTTAAACCAAAATTTTAGTCCGTTTAAAATAAGCAGGTTTACAGTAATAGCCATGTGACCGGGTCACATTTTATTCATTTTTAAAAGTTAATCAACATTTAAACAGGGAAGGGAAAAATAAAACTTTTTTTTATCATATATAACATTAACACATTACACTTAAGGAAACATTTTAAATAAATATAAAATATTTGTGTTTTGATTTATGGTTAAATTCATTTATGAGCTTTTACACTGTTTTATAGAGTTCAAGGGGTCTTTATTTTTTTTCATCAGATTTACACAAAGATTATTGCCATTTACATTGTTTTTCTTTCCTTTTTTTACGAAGTCACACTCGGGTTAAATCATTTAAGGCTTCAGGAAGCCTTCCCAAAGCAGGTCAGCTTGGTCGATTAGTATGATGCAGTGTTACACGGTTTATTTTATGAGATTTATACAAAAAAAATCACTTCAGCATGATTTTTTGAAACATCTTAACATTAGACTTGGTACAGAGAGAGAGAGACTTAATTTAATGCTTTCCATTGGTAAGTTAATACATTTTTATTATTACTATAAATAAAAAACAGAAGATGAATATGCACATTAAGTAAATAAAATTTACATTATTGTTTTTTTATTTTACAAACCAAGTGAAACTGCACTTCTTATAATAATTTAAAAATAATTTAAACCTACTTTTCATATTACAACTTCAAATGCAAATACAACTCAACCGACGGTCCGTATCACGTAAACGTAGTGTTATCTCTCCACCCCTCTTCCCCGGTAGAGGATCGTTAATCAATTACCTGTACCGCCTAAATCAGGACGTGGCAACGGCCAGCCACGTCAGCGAGCACCGACGCGTATCGATCCACCGCTCGTTCACAAATCTGTTTATGATCGCGGAGATTCGAGGAAATTAAGATTGCGGCGTCGAACACAAAGAGATTAAACCTGTGAAGGATTTCCTGTGGCCCCTTTACGTTTCTGAGATTTAGCGCTGTGGTCAGCGGTGGCGGCGGCGGCGAGGCACGCCGTGCCATCATCAGTAGCGACTGTAGGGGTGCTCCCGGTAGGCCCCCTTAGGTGTCCGCACAGCCGGGGCCTTCATGTGGTTGCCCGTCTCCCTCCAGTCTTCCTCGTCTTTGAACAGAGACACGGGCACGCCATCGCAATCACGATGCGTGCATTCTCAGCAGCGTCGAAATGGCTCTCGCGTCGCGGAAGTGCCGTGCGGAGCGGCGACCCGTAGGGTTTGACGCAGAGATCCACAGAGAACCCGTAGACTTACACAGAGGTCCATAGCAGCACGTTGAGCGGCACATGCTTAAACAGAGATTAATCGACTCACGTAGAGTCCCATAGACTTATACAAAGATGTATATATATACATACATAGACATCTATAGCTTTATCAGAAATCCATAGACTTTCAGAGAGACCCAGAGACTCGCATAGCGATTCAGTGACAGAGACCCACGTCATCCGAGAGAATACAATACTCACAAGGATGCCCGTAGACTCACTGACAATACACAGTACAATTTTAATTTATATACCGTCTTAGTTTGATCGCAACCCAAGACGCGGTGCAAAAACAGTGGGCACATTTATTTCACGGAGAGAGAGGCAGTCAGTCAGAGGCAGAGGAGAAGCTCCTGAGCCTGAATTTGAACTGGTGGCAGGGAGTCGTTAGCATGAACAGGTTAAAGGGTTCCATCGCCGATTGCGTCATTTCCTCTACTCGTGGCCTTACGTTCTCTCGCCGAGTCAGGCTTCCAGGGGTGAATGGGTTTGAGTTTCACCACGTAGGCCATGTTGGAGCACGGGGCAGGGGGGGTTCAATTGAGCCGCATTGGGTACAAAATTCATGCGAGACTCGGCAAACGGCTGTCTGCAAAACGCCCAGTAAATATGGAACGTTGGGTCGTCACGTTGAACCAACGTTGGGCCAACGATGTCCACCACATGCCAACGTTGAGGCGACGTTGCATGATTCCTGGCCGCGTAAAAAAAAACAAAAGAAAAACTCAACATTCGTGGGTCGTAAACCTGGACCGAAATAAATTGTCCCGTAAAAAAATAAAATCTGCGTGCTCAAACTGAACGCATTACGCCCCGTTGCGGCCTCTCCTTGACGATTACCGTGGGGGCCCCTCGTACCGCGCCCAGCCACGTGCGTGAGAGCCGACGGCAGCTACCCCCCGGTGGGGACACGTGGGGTGAGCTCGTCGCGGACGTACCGTACGTGTGGTAGGCCTCCTCCCTGGTGCACGTCTCGTACTCGTAGTAGTCCAGGGCGCTGCGAGAGAGCACAAGCGGATTCACTATTGGAACTGCTTCTTGGTTCTTTCGGTAAAGTCACGTAGAATGGAAATAATAAAATAATAAAAATAAAACATAATAAAATAATTCTCACGACGTTTCGGCCACAACGCAAGCAGCCGTCCTCAGGTGAAGAACAGGTCTGTCGGGAAGACAGACTTTTCCCGACAGACTCTTCCCGACAGACCTTGTCTTCACCTGAGGACGGCTGCTTGCGTTGTGGCCGAAACGTCGTGAGAATTATTTTATTATGATTTATTTTATTATTTTATTATTTCCATTCTACGTGACTTTACCGAAAGAACCAAGAAGATGAATCCCTGCAGTCACGAAAGCTTTAAATCGAAATTGGAACTGCTTTTTGCGTCTAGTTTGTTGCCCTTACCCCGCACCTCCCGATTGCCTCGGTTGGCTACGTACGGTGCGAAAGAAGTTCAACATACGGTACGTTAACAGGCAACGCACGTTCCTCTTGCTGTCTCATCCTTGCCGATCTCGTCAAGGAACGTAAACCATCACGCCAACTCCGGCCATCCTCGCAGCAGCAGAAGCGGCGGCTTTTGGATAACCGTCAAAGACGGCCACCGCATCGAACGCTTTCAGATGCGCTTCTGCGGTCGTCTGGAACGCTCTTCCTTCCGATATTAGGGAGCTATGCACTTTGAAATCTAGATTAAAAACTCGTTTCTTGAGAACGAAATTTCGTGGTTGGTTTGTTGTCCCTCCGCCGCACCCCCACTTAGCACGGTTGCCTACATAAAGAAGAAGTTCAACAAATTTTAAACATTTCTTTTTTATTTTACCAGGTAAGGCCCACTGAGCTGTACAGCTATTTTTCAGAAGCAACCTGGCTGTCACAAATGACAGCTCAACGAAGTGGCTTGTCGCCATGCGGAGATTTATAGCGGCCAAATACTGTACTCGAAAGGCATGCTTCTAAATGTGGAGCGAAAAACCGGAGGATCCGGAGAAAAATCCACGCGGAATCAATGTAGGGCCATGCAGTTTGTCGGGGTCTCGAATGGGGTGAGGGGAGGGGGTGATTTCTCCTTGCCCCCCCCCCCCCGCGGAGCCCCACGGATTTCACCACTTCCGTGAAGCAAATTCTTTAAGCACGAGGTGGCTAAGTCATGACCAGCGTGGGGAAGTATGGTAAAAAAAAATACCTCATGACCAACACAAGGATGGGGGGGAGGGGTTGGGCCTTCATCCAGCGTAGTGACAAACAGGACGACACAGGCAGGCAGTCGCCGCCCCACATCTCCACGGAGCAGTCTGTCAATGTAATCACTCGACCTGCGCTTGCAGTCGTATTGAAATCGTCGGTCAAGCGTAGCGGCAGAATTTGATCACCTGCAGCAGGCCGAACGCCATGAAACTCACCGAGAGGGCCTGGGGCCTACCCCCCACCCCCTACTAGCAGCAGCAGCAGGGGTTGCAACAACGCCGTGTCTCATGGGCACGCTCGCATGGGTTGCTGGCACGGGCCCTGGAGTGAGCAATGAAATGTGAACGGCGGGGTCTCCCCCGCCCCCCGCCCACACCCCACCTTCCCCCATGTCCAGATCTCACCACGCCTGTATTCGTAGCCTGGAGCATTGGCCGCCCAAACCCGCGCGGCCAATGAGACCTCGTGCAGTTGCACCGCCTGCACGCTGCGCAAATGGCTCAATGGCAACACGTGCCAGCGGTTTTCCGCAGCTCAGCTCCGGTGCTCACCGCAGGGTGCGTGATTAAAGGCCGGGGATCTCGCACGCGCGGGGAGGGAGGGGAGGGTGGAGGGGATGAGGAGAGGGAAGGGGAGGAGGGGTGGGGAGGGGAGGGAGGCTTCTCTCGAGGGGGATTCTCTGCTACGTGACATTTTCCATTCCGTCCGTCGCGCCTCGCCTGCGCAAGCCGCATCCCAAACGCCCCCCCCCCCCGAGCGAGTCGCTGCCGAAGCGGAGGAGGGGGACAAACCCCTTACCCCCCACCCCCCACGGTAGCTCACGGCGACACCGTGACACGGGGGGGGGGGGGGGGTGACCCGGGTCAAATGGTGACCGGGTGAAATTGTGCGTGAAAACACCGAGCGGGCGGCGGAGGAAGGTGAGGCGGAGGGATGATGCGTGCGAGAGCAGCGGTGGTGCTGCCCGATTTGGTGGGGGAGGGTGCCTCTTAGCGGTAGTTTCATTTTGGAGGCCCCCCCCCCGTCCATTTCAGTTTGTAAAATTCTTTTGAGATAGCAGAAGAGACGAGGATGACAGCTGCAGATTATGCAGTGAGATGAGAGGAAAGGTGCAGGCAAGGTATAGATACGAGAGAGATATTTAATTGGCTGTTTCGGTGGCGATTAGCTCGTCGCAACTTCGGCGGGGGGTTTGACTGTTTGTGCCTTGAGGTTGTCACGTGGGACGTTCAGTATGACGCCCGGCGTTTCGCGACACACGCTTCTTCAGGAACTGAAACGTCGGAGAGCTCTTAGCTCGTTATGTTGATCAGTAATTGACTGAGCTGATGAGTGACGCACCCCAATTTTGTTTGTATCTCCTAAGGGCTCCCCCCCTACGCTCGATTTGCTCGTGCCTACAGCCAGCCGCTCTCCAGCCAGCCACCTACAGCCGCCAGTGAGCAAGGGCTCTGGCTCACCCCGCACTACCGTGCTCCACTCCTCCTCCCCCAGCGCCCACCACCATATATCTCTCGCTCGGCGCGCGACGCAGACGCAAAGCGAGCGAGCGCACGCACCTCTGGCTCCCGCTTGCGTAGTCGCTCTCGTATCCGTCGAACGCCGAGTCCTCGTAGGAAGCTTCGTAGCCATCGCTGTATGCCTGGGGAGCAACGTGTGACGGTAACAGATAAAGGCGCAGCCCTGCAATCGCCTGCTCACGATACCCGCTGGCAGAAGAGGCGTCCGCTCGAAGGAACTCTCGATAGAGTGTCCACAAAGAGGCAATTTGACCTCCTCTCTTCCACACGACCAGCTAAATGCGGCGCACCCAATGTACATTGCTGGGTAGATAGAGCCCGGGAAAAATAAATGATTATCTACATTTGCAAGGTGCTTGTCGTGCTTCAAGGAAATGGAGTTTAAGTGCCGACCTCTGGATGGCAAGTCCAGTGGCGCTATTGGGGCAGCTTCAATGTCTCCAACAAAAAATCAAGCGATCAGCGAGGCCGCAGGCGTGACATTTTACGTTTGATCGTCATCCGTTCGGCCTGGTTCTGCACGCAGGTGAGATGAAAGGTTTTGATCATGAGTTGAGGTGATGTTTCATCCCAACACTAAAAGCCTTAATTCATCTATTACTCCACTACCATTATAAATTTGAGCAGGGAAAAAAAACGTAATTAGCATATGCAAAGTAGACATTCTGATAAGCCACAAATTAATTAAAACGGCGAGTGGATTCGTGGTTTTTACTTTAAAAAGTGGAGCCTTTTGGTTCGCTGCCTTTCAGCCGCCGCGCTGAAACAGACTGATTACACAGGACCCTAATTAACGGATGCAAATTTTTGCGGAGACAAAAATAATATAGATTATAAAACGACGCCCCGCGTGGCTCGAGCGAGAGGGAGGGAGGGAGGGAGGGGGAGCTGGGTGCGAACCCACGTGGTGCTAACACCGGCCCTGTCCCCGGCGCAAACAGCAGCTCCGGAAAACTGCGCCGACGAAACAGTCACTCGGTAACGGCGCCACCGGAATTCATCCGGCGACACGCGGCGATGTGCGTATGCATCCATTCCACGCACACAAATAAAGCCCCCCCCCACCCCCCCACCGGTGAAACTGTCAATGTTGTTACATTTTCTCCATCTCTTTCGAGTGACCACGGATGATGGCTGCCGTGCTGGACCGGTCAACGTCATGGTTAGTTGGCAGAGAGAGGAAGCCCGCCACGGATATGAGTGAAAAAGAGCTTCACAGCTCATCGGATTTCTCGAGGATAAATAAAGATTCTGATTCTGGAGTGACGCAATCGCCTCGGGTGTGAGCTCTGCGTAGACACACCTCCTGCCATTACCTGCTACTTTATGGTTGCACATAAACTAAACAATTTCATATTATTTTACCAGGTAAGGCCCACTGAGCTATTTAGCACTTTTTCAGAAGCGACCTGCCCACAAATGATTGCTCAACCAAGTGGCTTATCACGTGGAAATTTAGAGCAGCCAATTTCTCTAAATGTTGATTTCTAAATGTGGAGGGAAAAACCGGAGGACCCGAAGAAAAATCCGCACGACCACGGGGAGAGCGTGCAAACTTCAAATATACAACGGGCATCAGGGTCGGGATCGAACCCTGGGCCTCCTGCATACCAGGCGAAGTAGTTAACATCTCGATTTAAAGCTTTCGTGACTGCAGGGATTCATCTTCTTGGTTCTTTCAGGAAAATTCACGTAGAATGGAAATAATAAAATAATAAAAATAAAACATAATAAAATAAGTCTCACGACGTTTCGGCCACAACGCAAGCAGCCGTCCTCAGGTGGAGAACAGGTCTGTCGAGAAGACAGAGACTCTGTCTTCTCGACAGACCTTATTATGTTTTATTTTTATTATTTTATTTTTTCCATTCTACGTGACTTTACCGAAATAACCAATAAGATAGTTAACATCTCCTAGCCACCGTTGGCCTACGGGTGAAGATTGCCCTTCCGAAAGCAGTGGCACGAGCGAGCAATTGCAGGGCTGCGCCTCTACCTCTGTATGAAAGCCGCATGCGGAATTACGACGATGAACAAACATCCGAGGTGCAATCCCAAGGCTCCGGCCCTCGTTGAATGAGATTTTTTTTTTTTTACGCGCACGATCGCGTAAAATGCTGTCTAAATAGACAGATGGCACACGGGGGCCGTGAATTAACGTGCCTCAATTAAGCGATCGGTAATTACCTTGTGATAAGTGCTAAACGTAGGAATATTAAGCCCGCCATTGCGGGTTGCACGCGGCCCCCCACGAATGCCCACGTTTCATAGGTAAGGGGGGGCGGGGGGGTCACATAACCAGCCGTCACATCTCAACCAGCACGTCTGTAAGGTACGCACGTGACCTTAATGTTTGACCCGGTAAGAGCCCATGCACACCAGGAGTGTCCTAATTGGCACGTGCCGGGTTTGTTGTTATGCCGGGTGAGCAAATCTTAAATTATTCAAAGCTGGTGCGTACACAAAGACAAAGTTAGCCCCACCCCATTCTGTAGGCTGAGCCGACCTAGGGGAGGCCCAGGACCGGTTCGGATAACCGTCACTGGTGTTGGCAACCATGAGCGGGAATCAAACTCGGCTAGCCGAGGATTCATAGCGCAGGGCGCTAACCACTACACTACACACAAGACACACACACACAAACTGACACAGACACTCGCACGCGACATCTATACCCACTAACCGCTACACTAACTGCTACACTACACACAAGACACACACACAGACACGCGCTATATAAATATATATATACCATCTAACCGCTACACTACACACAAGACACACACACGCACGTGCGCTCTATACCCACAGAGCGGCCACCGCCCCATCGACGTGAGCTCGCCACACGCTTGAAAGCGTCGTCTCATCCCAGACAGCGGAGGTGTCGCAAGGGCCCTCATGCGTGGCCGGTAGGGTCGACATTTTTGCGTAACCGCAGCCAGATGACTGCGTCCCATCCGACGAAAAAATATATATCCAAATTACAAGTAATTTGGATATATATATGTTCGTCATTTCATTAGGTTTGCAATTTGTAATTGGGCTATTTAAATGGTGCGTCATTAAGTGATCGGTCATTTGTACCCACATGATACGAGGCAGTGTTAATTGGCAACCCGGAGCTTGTTATATTTTTCCTCCAGTAATTTGTAATTCGAATGCATTTTTGCCCATCTCTGGTGCGACAATTCAGGGTTGCAGTCTCAGAGACACGGGGGCCCTTAGCTCAGGGGTTTTGAGACTGACTTCGTATTCCACTTGGGCGGTCAGTCACCTCCTTAAATCTGTTTCAAATCGCTACCGGCATTGTTACTGTTCCCATAAGCGTCACTCACAGATTCCACTCACTCACCCACTCACCACACCGCAGGTGATAATAACAATCTACTCACTCAACTACTCACTCACCACACCTCCGATTAGCATGGATGGCGATGCATGGTGCAAACGAAGTTCAACATATAACAAACTCAGATTTTAAATGTTGTGGATTTGCTCTCCAACACATCGATGTGCTGTACGAGTAACGAATTGGCACGTTCTGTTTACGTGACAAACCTTACTAGTTGGCTGTGTTGGGTGGTGGCGGGTTTAACGACACATTTTTTTATATTTATGCAATCTTACCCCAAAAAACGGTATTATTAAAACAACATACTGCAGGTCACTCACCACACTGCAGATCACAACAACAACTCACACACTCGCCCACTGACTCCCTCACCACACTCTAGGTCGGAGTATTTTCTTTCTTCCATTGCCCTGCTCAACAGAGGTTCTGCATAGGGGTCATGTACGTTGAACTTCCTTTGAACTGTGCTCGGAGGTGCATCGGGGTTAGGGGCTCGGAGTATAACTCACGCGTTCCGCGTAGTGGTCACGGATCGAAGTTACGTATTCTACGTAGGGGTCAGGGGTCAAACTCACGTATTCCGCGTAGGGGTCCGGCGCTGCTGCGGCAGCTCTGGGCGGCAGCGGCGGGGGTGGAGGCACGCGGGGCGCGGGGCGGCCGTGGTGGGGAGGCCGGCCAATGCCAGGGCGAGCGAGCAGCACTGCCCCCTTCCCAGGTAGCGTCGCCCCCCTGGGCACCAGGGCAGCCCGCAGGCGAGGTGCACTGCCGAGACCCCTGGGGGGTGGGGCAGGGGACGGTGACACGGGTGGTTCGTTTTCGTCTTGTTTATTTTTACACCGCCGTTGCAGAGCGCAAGCCCGAAGGCCCGGAACGGCAAGCGGCCAGCAAACAAACAGCGCTGGTGACGCAGCTCAGAGTTAGCGCCAACAGCGGCAAGGGAGCGAGTGACTGGTCACAGATCAAACGTCAAAGCGTCTCCTCTGTAGAAACTAGGATAAGGATTTCAGAAAGTGCTTAAAATCCATTGCATCTGAATGTACCTTACTAAATACGAACGAGGTGTACAGCGCGGTATTATTACGATGAATATTATAATCAGCTGCTCAACTCTCGTCGAGGCTCATCGACTCGGTTTCCCACGTCGGCAAGTTCACCGATGACATTTACTCCTGCAGGCGAAAACTGACAGCCGCCCGGGCCACTCCAAGACCCTTGCAACGGGGCTTAGAGCTACACACCCGGTCCACCGATCAAGTTGCCGTGGGGACGCGGCGGCAGCGATTGACGGCGACACGCGCCGGCGGCAGGGACGCGGGGGGAGGACCGAAGGAGAGGCCGACCGACCTGGCCGCGGGCGGGAGGGCGGGTGGCACCGGGTGGACGCAGCCCCCCTTGGGTGCAGTGCCTCCCCGAACCCTCGGCGGCGTGGCCGGAGATTCGGCCGAGCCGTTGAGGAACGTCAGCTCCCGCAGCTGCTCCAAGCGGATCTCGTCGTTGTAGTCCTGGGCGCGTGAGAATGACAAATCGGGGGGGGGGGGGGGGGGGGGGGGTGGCGAGGAGGCCACGGCGTCAGGCGGCCATTTACGATGAGCAAAGGTGGTTGCCACGCTGCCACGCTGGTGCGTTCGCAGCGAATCGTCGTCTATCAAGCGTCGAGGGTTAGCACCACCCCCCCCCTCCCCCCACGGCCGGTCTCCCCTTAGAATGTTGGTTACCTCTTTCCCACCTCCTCTTCCCACCCCCCCCCCCCCCCCCCAATATATACAGGGGTGCTTCAAAAAGAATGTGAACACTTCTGAGAATTTGCAACAATACCACGAGACGTGTACCTCCGAGCTCTGGAGACCACCTGGAGAAGAGTCCAGGCACGTGTTGACAATGATGGCGAACAAGTGGAGACTCTTTGACTTTTTGAAGCTATTAACATACATTTGTGTTCACGTTACAGCGTATTATCCGTTCATTATCCATTAAAAACGAGAGTCCCATGTAAGTGTTAACATCTTTTTGAAGCAGCCTGTATATAAGCTCTCACTACCCCCCAGCCCGACAGAAGATCCCAACATGTTGGGGCATCGAGCCTTCCAAACTCCATCTTCGTGTGGTTCTGAAGCGCTGAACCTCCTGCCCCCCCCCGACCCCCCGATGTTTCTGTCCCCCTCCTAAGAAACCATCGGCACGTGGTATCCGGGCTGCGTGCTTGCCAGAATAAAAACGTAAAAAAAAAGAGTCGAGGCTGAAGTCACTTATTCCCCTTGTTCCACCGGCGGTCAAGCCAAACGACAGCGTCAGGAGCAGTAGCGGAGTGGATCGCCGCGATGTCTGCTTCGTGTTTGTGAATCGGGGCATTTGCGTCGTTATAGAAGTTTCACGGTCTGTCCTGGATGACCCACAGTCGCACACCACTGCAGAGTTTTTAATGTTCCATTTGTGCATCAGGTATGCGGCATCGACTGCCATGGTTTGTGCAGTGGATGTGGTTTAGGGTGGACCGTGAGCTTCGTGGAACATCAAACCCAGGGAGCTTCTGCGTTGGGTCTTCCACGAGGTGTTCGTTTGCGAGCTCTTTTGAACTCCATTCAGCTTCATTCAGTTCTCGGCGTGATGTTAAATCAATGAATCGATGCATTGCTTCACCCGTTGGTGTGCGCGGCCTTCCGTGCGTCGGCAGCAGCCGTCTCTAAGCTCGGCTAACAAGGCAGCGGCGACGTGAACAATCGCATCCAGGCACCCCAGGGCAGGCAGGGGGGGTGGGGGGGAAGCTTAAGCAGTTTTCTTAGCATTGATCTCAAGGGTCTTTTCAATGTAATTGTGCAACAGGCTTAAGTAATTACATTAAGCGAGGCCATTGTGTTTTACGTGTACGCAACGCAAGGCGCTGCTGCTCCTGCTGCTGCCAATGTGGCCGTCTCGAGGTCTCCCCGGCCAGATGGCAGATCGATGGATCGGTCGACACCACGATGGTGACGATGGCGACGATGGCGACGATGATGAAGACGCTGCACTGCGCCGCCATTTTCACATTGTTTTTTTGCTCTTTGCTCAAATAATTTTTTGACGGTGATTTTTCAAACAACAGGAACACGGCGCAGTTCTTTCAGGACCTGCTGGTGGTTCTTTGCATAATGCACAGAGGGCTGTTTGCTTTTTACACCATAACGTGTGTTGTTTCAGACCTGCACTAAGATTCTGCTGCAATTAAACTTTTGTCATCATGAACACATCTGTTTTTCTGCCCAGGACTGCTTAGTCATTCCTTAACTACAGCTGACTCAACGTAAGCACCCCATTCAAGTGTTTCTCATCATTACAACCTATAACGCTTAGAACACACACGTACAGAGACACACTTCCTGAATATTATGACATCATATAATCAGCGCTCCGTCGATTGCCCCAGGAAACCTTTTTTACAAAGCACTCATTTAAAATGCGTAATAGCTTTTATGTTTACAGCGTTAATTATTGTCGTGAACGTAATTCTTAATAAGTAAATATAAATAAATAAACGGATTCGATTAGCCACACAAGCGGCGGAGGAAAGGCTTCTCTACCTTCAGCCACATACAAACCATCAATCAGAGTCCAGAGAGAGAGAGAGAGACGAGCGAATATCAATTACCATTATGATGCTTCGCTTTGTCTGGATTAACGAAGGCCCCTGTAATTAGAATTGAGATTGCTCACGATCTCTCCTCCTGGCCTCAAGCGGCACACACCGTCGCTTGGTGTTCAACGCCGAGTTATTTATTTATTTATCTACTTGTGTATTTATTCGACTGAGGTATGTGGCTCTTTTTGGGCAGCGACCTGGCCACGAATGACAGCTCAACGAAGTGGCTTATCACGTGGGAAATTTATAGCAGCCAAACACTCGTGATGTTGATCCTTAAACGTGGAGGGAAAACCCGGAGGAGCCGGAGAAAAATCCACGCGACCACCGCGGGAGACACGTGCAAACTCCAAATATACAGCAGGCGTCAGGGTCGGGTTCGAATCCACGACCTCTTGCATACCAGACAAAGGAGTTAACATCTCGCAACAGCGAGATGGGCCGCATCTCACTGCTGCCCGAGCCCCAAGGTTCCGATCACACAAAGATCACCCGTGTAGCCTTTAACAGACCATTGAGGCAGAGTGCTGTTAGCGAGCGCCTGTGAAGGCCAGCAAGGCAAATGAATGGGATATTGTCGCCAGCACCAGACCCGGCCGCGATGTTTACAAATTGCACCCGGTACTTATTTGAGGCTGAGTCGACCTAGAAGAGGCCCAGGACCGGTTCAGATAATAGTCACCGGTGTCGGTAGCCGAACTCGGATGGCCCCATTGGTTGCTACCGCTCCCCACACACGCACTCACACACGTGCACACCCGGGCAGACACACACACGTGCACACGCGCACACACGCGCAGACACACACACACGCGCACACACGCGCAGACACACACGTGCACACACGCGCAGACACACACACACGTGCAGACACACGCGCACACAGACACACGCGCACACAAGCGGAACAACGAACACCCGCGGCGGAGGTGAGGGGGTTATACTGGAGCTGGAAAAAAAGACGGATTCTATGTTTAATGCAAGCTTCGCCCACGGGGCAAAATCGCGTTTAGTATGCAAAAAACAAAAGCCTCCTGCCATCCGCCGCTCGGCAGGGGAGGCGGTCGGCAGCGGTGTGAGAGAGAGGGGTCGCGCGAGGGGTCAAGAACGGCACCGAGACGGGGAGAGGGCGAGACGCAGTGAAGGGAAAGGTCGATAGGGAAGGAAGAAGGAGGAGGAGGAGGAAAAGGAGGAGGAGGGGAAGGAGGAGGAGAATAAACTTTTGTTGTCAACGCGCACGTGGTGATCTCGTCTGCTGCCGATTGTTTACCAGACGGGGATATATCAACTGTATATATATATACAGTATATGTGAGATGCCCGTGGCACGGGGAAGGTGGAGACGGCGGGCTGCTCGAGCGAGGGGGTCGTACCGGCACGAGGAACTTCTTCACCTCCTGCAGCGCGTGGCCCATGCGCGCGTACGCGTCCCCGGGGGGGGCGAACACCTCGATGAGGACGTGCAGACGTTCCTGCAGGTGAGCGTACTTCGCTTCGCCGCCCCTCCTCAACTCCTCCTCCTGGTGGGGGGGCGGGGCGGTGCGGTGCGGAGGAGGGGGCACGGAAGGGGGTCAGGCGGTCGGCAACCAAAAATAACGAGAGGGCCCATTTTGCTTCGAATTCGGTAAGAAATTCAATGTTTCAATAACGGTGACGAGGCAGCCCTTCAAGAGACGCATGCAACGCCGGCACCGAAGGGTTGACGGCCCCCTGGTGTGGTGGGGACACGCACGCACCCCAACCCCAATCCCGACCCTAACCCCCCTCCCCCCCCACAAAACCCCATTTGTAACCAAAACCCTCACCTCAATCTCAACCCCATCTCTGCTTTTGGTCTTTAGTTTGTTGCCCTTCGACGCACCTCCGATTAGCACGGTTGGTTACGTACGATGCGAAAGAAGTTTAACACACACGTCTAACCCTAACCGCAACCCTAACGCACGACCGTAACTTCAAACTCAACCCCTACCCTAATTTCGACCCGTCTCTCACGCTAGAACTGACAATTGTTTGCTTTACCAGAAGCGACCTGGTCACAAATTACAACTCAATGAAGTGGCTTATCACGTGGGGCATTTATAACTGCGTGATGTTGATTCGAAAAAAATCCACGCGGCCACGGAAAGAAACACCACAAACCCCAAATATACAGCAAGCGTCAGGGCCGGCATCGAACTCACAACCTCCTGTATGCCAGGCGAGACAGTTCACATATCATAGCCACCGTGGTGCCCCACAACTCATCCCAGTTTTTTGCAGCTCATAGGTGACACCCCCCCCCAAGTCCCCCTACCCCCACCACCCCACCACACCCCTACCCCCCACCACAGCGGGTGTCAAGGCCCCGCGACACCAACACTCACCTTGGCCTTGTCCCTCATGCAGCCCTTGCCCAGGATAGACATCTTGGTGCCGGTCTCAGCCTGCAGCCTCTTCAGGGAGTTCCCCTGGGGTCCAAGCAGCTTCCCCACGAAATTGAACTGGTGGGGAATGGGGGGGGGGCGGGAGAAAGGGGGGCACGTGGCTTCACCAACGGCTCAGACGTAGCTGGAGAGAGCCGCGTTGCAGAACCCGGGCAGCTTGTCTGAATCGAGCTGATTGTTTGGCGCGCGGTGATGGTGATGCCCGAGCACAATTAACAAAAGCAACCCTCGACAGCGTTTGTCAATAAGACCGCGGCGGCGATTTGAGTGCTTTGCGGGTTATTGTTTTAGTTTCGCTTCATTTACGTGCTGTGAAAGAAGGGTCAATTCCCCAAAACGTCGCCCGTTGTATATTTGATTCTATTTTGAGGCCGCGCGCGTGCGCTCGCGGTGTTGATATTGATGAATGTGTTGAGTTTTGTTTGTTTTTGAGTAGCTCCACTGGATCGAGGGCGCCCATACCAGCCGGGTACTCTGCGAGAAACGAGATGAAATGTGCTCCCTTCACCAACCCGACATCGACCGGAGTGGTGAAGTATATTGCCAAACAACTCTTATACCCCAACACACCGGGTATGTGACGCGGAAAGTGAAAGCGCAGCCCTGCAAGTGCGTGCTCATGCCGCTGCTGGCGGACGGAGGCCTCCAATTAGTTAGCCACAGCCGAGACTATTTTGTCCGACTCTTGCGCGTGGGCCAGACGTCTCGGGCGGGTTGGAAGTGCCCACACTTTACCCCACCGCTCCCGACCCACCTTCTCTTTCCCATCGCGGGCAGCCGAACGCTCGCAAACGAAATCGCCCAAACGGCTCAATTGGAGAGCCCTCGCGACGATGAGTCCTGAGACTCGGCGACGTTTTGCTGGACGAAGGCCATGATGATCATCGGTGACATCCGATCCACGTGCGTCCGTGTGTTTGCGTGTGCGGTGAGCGCACTGCGCTGGAAACCCGGTGACACGAGTTCCATTCTCGCTCATGACCAATCACACTGGCAAATATCTGAACTGATACTGGGCCTAGCCTAGGTCGACTCAGCCTTCAATGAGTACCTAGTGCGATGTGTAAACATCGCCACTTGGGAGACAATGGGTGTGGTGCTGGCCACCTACCCTCTTCGTGTGCTGTGCCGGCCTTCATAGGTGCTCACTAACAGCACTTGCCCCAACAGTCTGTTTAAAGGCTATACGGGGATCTTCTTTTGCACATCCATGGATGTGTGTGCACGTGGCTGACATCAGTGGCGAATATCTGAACGGGTCCTGTGCCTCCCCCTTCTTCGACTCAGCCTTCAATGAGTACCTGGTCGCGGTCTGTCAACAAATGCGGTCGGGCGTGGTTTCGGCCATACCACGGCTTCTGCCTTCATAGGTGCTCGCTGAAAGCACTTGCCCCTACAACCTGTGAGGGCTACACGGGCGATCTTTGTCTTTGCAGACGCCGCCCCATCTCGCTCAGCCCGTCCGCGGCCGAATTAAATTACGCGCGAGTAAAGATCTCCGATACATTATTGATGAGCGGATAATTAATGATCATACATAGTAATTAACTAATTAACGTAATTCACTTTTCTTGCGCACTCGAATCGGCGCGTCAACGCACGTGGCAAGCGCCGATTGGGGCACCACGGTTTGCGAGATGTTAACTACCTCGCCTGGTACGCAGAAGGTCGTGGGTTTGATCCCGATCCTGACGCCTGTATATTTGGAGTTTGCGTGTCTCTCTCCCCGTGGTTGCGTGGATATTTCTCTGGGTCCTCCACGTTTATAATCAGTATGCGTGTGGAGTATTTCACCGCTACAAACTCCCACGTGATGATAAGCCAATTCGTTGAGCTATCATTTGTGGCCAGGTCGCTTCGGAAAAAGAGCTGCATAGCTCAGTGGGCTTTTCCTGGTAAAATAAAAACAGTTTAGTTTTTAGTTTATGTGGAAGGCGCGTGCATGGGGCCAAGGCTCCGACTGTGACGCCGGGAAAAATTGTGCCGGTCGTGGTGGTGGCTACGATGCACGTGGCCGCTTGTGATCAAGCGCTGTGGAGGCAGCAGCAGCAGCAGTGAAGGTTGGTGGATCACCACACCAATGTTGTGAAACTCCCTTCCCATGGGTGGGCGTCTAGGAGGTGCGGCAAATGTGGTCTCCCCCCCCCCCCACTTGTTCCATCTGTATGGGATGGAGTGTCGCGCCCTCACACGCGCGAGTTTTCTCCGGGTGCTTCGATTTTTTTCTTCCCACGTGTAAACACTCATTAGTTGGCCGATTAAACTTTCATATATGAAGGACAGCAGAGCTTGGGGAAGGAGAGTGGGGGGAGGGTGGAATTTGGTGGTGGCTCACCGCATTGCTGCCACCTTCCCACACATCGGTGGTTTCTCGCACCTGCGAGTCATTTTCTCTCTCTGTTTGAGAGCGAGAAAAGATTCCAACTTGAAGTTATCATTAGTCGAATTTAGCCGAGGGTACTAACATCCACTCGGGTCCTGCTTATCATTGGCAGTGCTGGGAATAAACAAAGAGAGCGAAAGCGTCGAGAGCCTCTGGAACCTCAAAGGAGCCCCAGATTCATGAAAGAAATATATGGGCGTATCAAATATCAGCTCAAATTCAAATTAACATAAAAAACTAATTAACGAAAAAGCCAATTAATCCATCTCATCTCTAGTCTGTGACGCTCTTCTATAATCCCACTGCCTCTCAATTTCTTTCGACATTTCTTTTGATCTCGCCGCGTCTACATCTTTCTCGGCTGTGTCCGCCGCTCGGTTTGTGTCGCGCCCTCGCAACGGCGCTTGAGAAGTTATCGCGACGACCGCCGAGTTGCTGCTGCCTGGTTCAAAGCGCGGAACCACCACCGCTGCCCCCTCCGTCTCCATTGAGGGCATCGTCACGGCACACGTGCGATGCACACGCGCGCCACGCACCCAGCGAAGGCGTTTGGGCGGCGTGCGCGAGAGTGGGAGGAGGATTAATGTCGCGACGCGGGGAGACAACACGATCGCCGGCAATTGACTTGAAAACTGCGGGAGAAACGTAGCCACTCGCCACCCGGAGCTGCATCACACGCAGCCGCAGTAGCATCACACGCAGCCGCAGATACGCCGCCAGACAAAACCGCATCAGCACCACACAACCACAGCAGAGCCACACACAACCGCAGCAGCAGCAGCAGCAGCACCACGCAAAACGAGTGCGTGCATTTCCTCTTGGTTCCATATCGAGACGATTTCACGCGAATGAAGAGAGAATCGACGATTTATCCAGACAAGCAGCCGTTTAAAAAACAAAACTAAATATTTACATTGAAGAAAAAAAGAGAGAAAAAAATGGTAATGTTTGGAATAAAATGCATAATTCATACTTTCAGCGCGACGAGCTTAATAGCGAGCGGTGGGAAGGGAGGAGGGGACGGGGGGTGCCTTTGTAAAGAAACAGCAACGGAAGAGCTTGCTGCTGCTGCTGCTGCCGCTGCTACTTGGGGTGGGTCAACACGCGTGCGCCCGCGCCGCGGAGCGCACGTTCCGTCGATTGCGCCCTCGCTTCTCATTTACATAAAAAAGGGGGCAATCTCCCCTCCCCCCTCCTCCGCGTCCCCCCCCCTGAGGATTGTTGAGTTAAATTAACATGCGGATTAACCCACTCCCGCTGCCGTGCCGGAGAGAGAAGCTGCCACGGCGCGGAAGATTCGTAGCTCGCGGGGGGCACATGAGCTACGAACACCGCTTGTGGATTTCGTACATTCTACAAAGCCGCGTTTGATAATTGTTATTATTGTTAATCAATTATCCCAGTGGTGTTCAACCTTTGTTTTTTGCTACTGTCGAGTACCCCCCCCCCCTTCCCCCTTGCATGTCCCAACGTGTTTCTGATAAATACATGTACGAATTAATGAACGTCAATATTTTAATCGATTGCCCAATTTACGAGGTATCAAATTGTTATCGTAGTTATTTGATATGTTGGCAGACTCACTCGTGATTATTCACCAAAGGCTCGCGCGCATGATATAATTTCGCACGGTTTGTAAATCATCTCACGTCGACCCCCTGGGACACTGCCACGTATCCCCCTGGTTGAGAACCCCTGGACTGTGGATGAACGATGGTATTACACCGGCAGAGACTCACGACCGAGTCCCAAGACCAACTCTTTTCCAGGCGCGTCTTCTGCTAACGTTGTCGCAGTCAGGAGGCCGTTTTTTGAAATGTGCAAATGCCAATTGAGTAAGAACGTTTTTTGTTGAGCTTGGGAATATTTTTTTGGTCAAGGTCGGTTACATTCTTACGGGGTTTTTTTTGAGCTGTGGAACAAAAACCCTGAGGAAACCCATGCAGGATAGGGTCAGGGGACGGGTAGAAGACACAAACTCCACACACATAACAGGACCTGTGTCGGGAATCGAACCCAGGGGTCTTCCTCCACTGAGCCAAAGTATTGCCCAGCGCGCCCACCCCTTGCCACCTAAAGCCAAATTTGCTCAAATATTGCTTTTAACTGCCTGAAAACCACTTCATTTCAAACAACAAACGCACATCAAACGTGTTCCTCCACTGCAGGACCCGGCGACCCGAGTTCGACGGCCAACGCCAGTAACGATTATCTGAACCGGTCCTCGGGCCTCCGCCCCCTCCCCCCTAGGTTGACTCAGCCTCAAACGAATGACGGGTGTCGCGCGTGTGAACATCGCCACTGGGGACACAAAATCACCCGCGCGCATTATGAGAGCTAACGAGCGCTTAACGACACCGCTTTCAAACGTATTCCTTTCATCTATTTCCAACGTGCAGAAGCCAGATCGTGCCGTAAACCAAATGGGGTGTTTGGGTTTTTTTTTTTTGGGGGGGGGGGGGGTGGGATGCTATAGGTGGGGTATGATTCAGTTCAAACAATAACCCCCAGCTACTCATCCAAGGCTGACTCAATCTAGGGGGGGCCCAGGAACGGTTCAAATCATCACAACAACAAAGGACGAAGGTTCCCCCACCCACCTCCGCCGGTAACAGACTGTAGGGGCAAGTGCTGTTAGCGAGTAGCACCTGTGAAGGCTGGGAAGGGCACACGTGGAGAGGGTTGGGTGGGTGGCTAGCACCACGCCCACTCGTGTGGCAGGGGTTCGGAGCGCAGTGTGCTGACCGCTGCACCACCGCTCCTGTATTTCTCCGCATTTATGATCTTACGACTACTGTACGGTACGGATTTCTTAAAAAAACAAGCCATGGGCGGTCATGGCGAGGCCTTCATCGAGCAGTGGAGTAAGTAAGGGCCGTTAATAATCTATTACAAATATATATACGTATATAAAGTTAAGGACGATCCCAAAAATCGCTATAGTCAGTACATCCTGAACACGTTTAAACGTTCATCGCGCGTTCAATATCCAAACTGCCGCTTTCGCAATGTACGGTGCGAAAGAAGTTCAACATCGTGGAGACGAGCAGCCAACCCGCGCTCATCGAAACCCCCCCGCGATGCCCGGCTCTGCGACACCGCCGATCCCGATTCATCTTCGCGTGCAGCATTTCCCCCTCCTCGTCCCCTAAATACCACATCCCCCCTCCGAGTTTCATCGCCCCTCTCCGAATTTCATTGCCCCCCTCCGAATTTCATTGCCCTCCTCCGAGTTGCATTGCCCCCCCCCCCGAGTTTCATTGCCCCCCCCCCGAGTTTGCATTGCCCTCCTCCGAATTTAATTGCCCCCCCCTCCGAGTTACATTGCCCCCCTCCGAATGTCATTGCCCCCCTCCGAATGTCATTGCCCCCCTCCGAGATTCATTGCCCCCCTCCCCATCCGTGGCGGCCCCACTGAGCAGTAACAAGCTGTGCTCGCGTCGGCCGGACCACGGAGAGCGTGAACTCCGTGGGAGGGGGCTACCCTCACGGGCTACCCTCACGGGCTACCCTCACGGGGCTACCCTCACGGGGCTACGATCGGGGGCGACCCGTGCAGGATCGTCCCCTGTGGTGCCGGCCGCTGACGTGTTCGCCGTGGCCCAGGATGGAACTCAGGTTGACGGGTTCTACTGCCGCCACCTCTCCACCAACAGTGCTGCGCTTACAGTTGCCGAGTCAGCACTACACAGGGGGGCACGGTGGGGGGGGGGTTGGGGGGGTTGGGGGGGTTGGGGGGGTTGGGGGGGTATTCTCCGGGGTTCGGTGAGGGGGGGCGGTGTGAGGGAGGTTGGGGGTCTGTGCCAGGTGGGGACAGGGCTGGAGTGGCGTCACAGATTCAAAACAAACCCACGGAGACTCGCACCAACAGAGACACAAATCTCACACACACACAACAACAACAACCACACATACACCCTCGCCACAACCGCACCACCCCAACCACTCACACACTCACACTCAACACAGAGACACACCAACCACACACACTCAAATCAACACGCGTTTAGAGTGATTTGGCTGCATTACTATTCCACTTGATAAGCCACTTCCTTTGCGCTATCACTTGTGGTCTGGTCGCGTCTGGAACAGAGTTCTTTACCCGGTAAAATAAAAATGCAACGACAAAAAAAAAATATTTTCAGTTTAGTTCAACACGATGCTTGCTTGGTACGGGGTCTCGGCACACGATCGACTTCTGCCAACCCAACCGCGTATGCGTCACACCGGGACACGGGTGGCGAACCGAGGTGTGAGCCGTCACGGCCGTCACAACGTGAGCCGCGTTCGCTAACGAACAATGCCAGCGGGCGCAACTCAATCGAGCCGCTCCCCACTAACAAGGCGGTGCAATTAATAGCGACGAGGAGTGCATCAATTCATATGGTGATTGACAGTTGCAGGTGTGCCGACCATCTGCGTTCAACTGAAAGCCGTCCCTTTGTGTGTCGATTATTGATGGCTGCTGAACACGGCGGCAGCGGGGGGGGTTCACCAAATGTGACACAATGCACGTTCTGCATTGGCTCACAAAACGTGACAATCTGACACGGCTGGGCCCCCCCCCCTCCCAGGCTACAAACACAGAGCCCCACATATCCAACGATTTACCATGACAATAGCATGACGACAGCACCGCCACTGCCATGGCAATATCGTGACCACAGGACTGCCACGACCACAACAATACCACAACCACAGCAACACCACGACCACAACAATACCACATCCACAGCAGCACCACGACCATAACAATACCACAACCACAGCACCACCATGACCACAACAATACCACAATCACAGCACCACCACGACCACAACAATACCACAACGACAGCAGCACCACGACCACAACAATACCACAACGACAGCAGCACCACGACCACAACAATACCACAACCACAGCAACACCACGACCACAACAATACCACAACCACAGCAACACCACGACCACAACAATACCACAACCACAGCAACCCCACGACCACAACAACACCATGACCACAGCAGCAGCACGACCACAACAATACCACAACCACAACAACACCACGACCACAACAATACCATGACCACAGCAGCAACATGACCACAACAATACCACAACCACAACAACACCACGACCACAACAATACCATGACCACAGCAGCAACATGACCACAACAATACCACAACCACAGCGCCACCGCAAGTTGACAAAGAAAGCAGAAGTGGATCGCAGAAATTGGTTTGGTTAAAACCAATTTAAAGAGAGAGAGAGAGAGATGAAATATTGGCACAGAGAGAGCAAGTGACTGGGAGTCACTCGGGTTGATCACATTACAATTTCTGCCGTAAAATATATATTTTAGCCTATATATTTACAAACATGTCGCTTTCGCGACCAATATCATCCATAATAGAGGTTTTTTTGGGTTATATCGCGTAAATATATAAATGTGTCGTGAAAACCCGCCACCACCCGACACAGCCAACTAATAAGGGTTGTCACGTAGACAGAACGTGGCCAATTCGTCACGAGTACAGCACTAACCGGTGTGTTGGAGAGCCAAGCCACAACATTTACAATCTGAGTACGACGTTTCTTGATGAAGCTAGTTGTAATTACTTACTGGCGAAACGTCGTACTCAGTTTGTAAATGTCGTAGCTTGGCTCTCCAACACACCGGTGTGCTGTACTAGTGACGAATTGGCCACGTTCTGTTTACGTGGCAACCCTTACTAGTTGGCTGTGTCGGGTGGTGGCGGGTTTTCACGACGCATTCATATATTTACGCTAACCCAAAAACCTCTATTATATTTACAAACATGTTGAACTTTCTAATAAGTATAACCCGTAAAACAAAGTTTTTCACTATAAATCCTTTATATGCGTGGCAGCGAACTTAATATAAAGGATTTAAAAATATATTCGCCTGTGGAGGACGCGGGGATCGATCCCGCGACGTTTGGCATGGGAAGCAAGGGCGCTACCAACTGCGCTACTCCGCCACGGCCTGTGGAGAGGTTACGCTCTGGGCTCTTACACTGTGACGTTCAGCCAAAGCCATGAATGAGTTCTATTTGAATATATGTAAAATATTTTTTTTTTGCCTAAAAAGTGTCAAATTTTGGGAATTTTTTTTCACGAACATTAATTGTCTCGCACAACGAGTCTGTGTGGAAAATGTCAGCTCGATTGGATCACGGGAAGTGGGTTAAAAAACGACCGAAAGATTTGCACGGTCGTAAGCAAGCAAGCACGCAAGCAAGCACGCAAGCAAGCAAGCACGCAAGCAAGCAAGCAAGCGAACTTAATATAAAGGATTTAAAAAATAAAATGCATCTTCAGAAGGTGCTGCTCTGACTACATCGGGGGAAGAAGACGTGACGTCATTGTGTTAAGTGAGTAAGAAATAAAATAATCATCGATACGATCGCAAAGTTTGAATGAAATCATGACAGAGGGGGGGGGGATAGGGGTGTGAATTCTCTACGTAGGCTACCCCACCACCGATATTACGATGCAGGCTAAAGTTTCCTTCGGGTGACACCGATGGTCGACGTGGCTAAAATGCCACGCCGTTTAAACGGCGGCCCTCCACCACCCAGCGACGGAGGCCAATCGAATCGAGTTGTCACGTGACGGGCGAATGTGCCCAGCGATTTGGTTATTTAAAAAATAATATATTAGTGAGCAACATCTCGAGGAGGTGCTGTGGTATGTTACATGTACACCAGTGCGTGTGTGTGCGTGCGTGCGTGTGTGTGTGGGTGGGGGGAGCGGTGGTGTAGTGGTTAGCGCGCTATACTACGACTGTGGCGACCCGAGTTCGATTCCCGCTCACGGCGAACATCAGTGACGATTATCTGAACCAGTCCTGGGCCTCCCCTAGGTGGACTCAGCCTCAAATGAGTACCTGGTGCGGTGAGTAAACATCCCCACCGGGGAGACAAAGGCGGCCGGGCGTGGTGTTGGCACGCTCACCCCTAGTCGTGTGTCGTGCCGACCTTCATAGGTGCTCGCTAACAGCACTTGCCCCACGCGTCTGATAAGGCTACACGGAGTGGTGGGTGGGTTGGTTGGTTGGTGGGTGGGGGTGAATCTTTGCCTTTTGTTCAGAACATCTACCGGTGTGCGAATTAGATTACAAAAAAAGGAAACAATCAATTTAATTCCATGGATTTGCCCTGGCAAAATCCCCTCGGAGGTGACGAGTCTTATACGCGAGCCAATATCCTTTTTGTTTGTTTGTTACATCATCTTGCCAAAAAGCACGAGATTGAAACCGAGAAATGATTGCAAATCCCGCAGTGGGCATCCTCCCCCCATCCTCGCGTTCATCTGCAGCGGGGAGGAGAGAGCGACGCGCGTGTGCGTTCATGCGTGCCTGCCTGCCTTTACAGGTGCTCGCAAACAGCACTTGCCCCAACAGCCTGGTTGAGGCTAGAAAGGTGGTGGGGGTTTGGGAGAATCTTTGTCTTGTCTTTGCCGTCCACTGGACCGACAGCACCGACGTGTTTTATCTGTTCTAATCAAACCCATATCAAAGCTCGCGCGTGAAGGTTGTGGGTTGTGTGTGTGTTGTGTGGGTGGCGGGGTGTGCGGGGTGGTGGGGTATAAGCGTCGCGAGCCAGCTCTGATCGCCCGCGGCGAGCAGTTGCCACCGCGCAGAGAATCGAGGCGAACTCGGGGGGGGGGGGGGGGGGTCTGCGATGACCACCATCCCGGCAGCGGTGATGCTAGCCCTCGAGGGGCGTGTCACTACCCCTATCACAACCCCTATCACTACTCCTATCACTACCCCTATCACTACCCGTATCACTACCCCTATCACAACCCCTATCACAACCCCTATCACTACCCCTATCACAACCCGTATCACTACTCCTATCACTACCCCTATCACTACCCCTATCACTACCCCTATCACTACCCCTATCACTACCCGTATCACTACCCCTATCACAACCCCTATCACTACCCCTATCACTACCCCTATCACTACCCGTATCACTACCCCTATCACAACCCCTATCACTACCCCTATCACTACCCCTATCACTACCCCTATCACTACCCCTATCACAACCCCTATCACTACCCCTATCACTACCCCTATCACTACCCCTATCACTACCCCTATCACTACCCCTATCACTACCCCTATCACTACCCCTATCACAACCCCTATCACTACCCGTATCACAACCCCTATCACAACCCCTATCACTACCCGTATCACAACCCCTATCACTACCCCTATCACAACCCCTATCACTACCCCTATCACAACCCCTATCACAACCCCTATCACTACTCCTATCACTACTCCTATCACTGTCACAATCCCTACCACGACTCCTATCACCACCCATATCCCAATCCCTCCTTAACCACTCCCATCTGTCCTGTCACCATGACCACACCACCACTTTGAATAACCCAATTTTTGAAGAATTTCAATCACTATGAGCTTACGCACGAATTTATAATTGTAAACAATTGTCGTGTTATACAAGGAAAGATACGAGGATCTGAATTCAAGCTGGTTGTTGTCTGCACCCGTATGTTATTGTTGTTCATGAATAATCCGGAGCCCCCCCCCTCCCTTTCACCGTGAGCTACTTGGGGACCTGAGGTTGTGCTCAGTTTGGCGATTTGCACCCCAAGTGTCGCCACCGCCGTACGCCACAGACGCAAACATCGCCCGCTGCATCATCATCATCATCATCACGGCATCGCATGACTCACACACCACCCCCCCCACCCGCCCAGCTGACGAGTGCAGCGCAATCACGATGACGGCTGCGATTAATTAGCACCATCGAAATTAGAACGTGAGAGGCTCGAAAATAAATAATAATAACGTCAATAAATTAAACATGAAAAATAAAATCACCGCAGCTGCTGGCGCCCTCCCAACGTGGCGTCATCCGCGTCGCACAACCCCCTCCAGCTCGTGACTGGGTGCTCAGTCTCGGCTGCTGTCACCTCGTCCAGGTTCTCTTCACGATCGTTCTCTCTTACCAGCGGGTGGCAGCTGTCCCCGGTGACCTCTTGAGTCTTTCCCCACGGGGCATTACAGTCCTAGCCCCAGTACTGGCACACGATAACACATTGTCCTGCGGAGGGAGCTGGTAGGAACGTTGGGTTGCTCGGTCAATGGCCAGGGTCAACGGCGGCGTGGTGTATTCCACAAATATGGCCCACTGTGAGGGCGGGCACAAGCCGGCGTGAGTAGGTTAAACGTTGAGTTTTATAAGGGCACCACGGGGTGACCAGCCCCTCCCCACCCAGCCCCACCCCTCCCAGCCCCTCCCCACCCTCGCTTCCCCTCTCCACCCAGCCCCTCCCCACCCTCCCCACCCAGCCCCTCCCCACCCTCCCCACCAAGCCCCTCCCCATCCTCCCCTCTCCACCCAGCCCCACCCCTCCCATTTTTGAATCCACGACGGACGGACACAATAATCCCCTGTGGGCTGGTGTAACCAGGAGGTTCCTACCAGTAAAAGGCATCCCATGATGTAGGTGCTCGACCCCGAGCTAGAAATGCTCTGATACGCGCGTTGGCTTTGTACTCTTCTGACACCGGTGAGACTGGGCTATGAAAAAGGTTGCCTCTAGTGTAGGACAATCAGTTTCAAAGACAATGGTCATATATTATCAGAGCGTGTTTGTTTGCATGTTCACCACAAGTGCGTGTGGCTAATGCAGACTTGATTCCTTGCGAAAGGTGTCTATTTGGTGTTTGAACATGTTAAAACATGTTCAATTGCCAGAAAGGGTAAAACCATATTTGTCATACTTCAATGTTGGCAAAAAAGGTCTCATGATACCAGTCCCAGCGTTGAACAGTTATGTAACAGTAGCAGTAGAAATTATAATGCACCACTCAACACGATGAGTTTACAAGTGGTTCTCCCCTCTTCTGCAACCGCGGAGATATTTGAAGTATTCATTTGTATCGCACACAGTTTCCATCCACTCCCAGAGAGAGAGAGAGAGAGCGAGAGAAAGAAAGGTGGATCGAGAGGCGAGGGAAACCACAGACAAGCGGGAAGGGCAGCCGGAACTGGGGCCGACAATTGTCCACGCTCTGTGATCCTACATTTGGATGTTTGACTCAACGCCATTAACGTTTTGTACTGGTGGCAAGAAAACGGTCTCTTCGGATAATTCCCACGTGAGTGTCGGGGGGGTAGGGGAAGCAGGTTATGGGGGGGATGCAGGTGGGGGGGGGGAGCGGGTGGGGGAAGCAGATGGGGGGGGGGGGGAGAAGCAGGTGGGGGCGGGGGCGATATGAGCGACGCTTGGACGCGCACCGCAGGGCAACGCTGGCACGCGCGTGGCCATCGGTGACGCAGCAGAGAGAGGGTTGCGCGTGCGTGCGTGCGCGTGCGTGCGCGTGCGTGGGGGGAGGGGGAGCGGTGGCGCAGCGGTTCGCGCGCTGCGCTTTCGAAACCTGCGACCCCCGAGTGCAATTCTTAGCCGTGGTGAAAGGGCAGTGGCAATTAATGTCGGAACGGGTCCTGCCTGGACTTCTCCCGTCGTCACCACCAACCCGCACATGACCAGCGTGGCGAAGTATGGAAAACCATCTCCACCTGATTCATCCAGCAGTGGATTGTCAAATGATTAATATTAGATGTGTGTGTGTGCAATGACCATGGTAGTGGGGAGCGATAGTGTAGCGGTTAGCGCACTGCGCAGCCAACACCAGTGACGATTATATGAACTGGTCCTGGGGCCTCCCCTAAGTCGACTCAACGTCACATGAGTACCTGGCACGGTCTGTAAATACCGCCACTGGGGAGACAAAGGCGGTCGGGCGTGGTGCTGGCCACACACCCCCTCGTGTGCCGTGCTAACCTTCATAGGTGCTCGCTAACAGCACTTGCTACTCACGTCTATACCGTGGATCTCTATCTTCATCGAGACGAAGATTAAAACGCTGGGACAACAAAGAGTGAGCATGCAGATCAATAGAACTACAGAGACTCACAGACTCATATCGACCCGTAGAGTTCACACATCGATCCGTAGATGCACATTGAGACCCATAGACGCATGCATAGACCCATAGATTCACATACGCATCCAGAGACTTACATGAAGGCATGGACTCAAATAGAGACCCACAGACTGACAATCAAAATTCTAGATTTGAAGCTTTCGTGACTTCAAGGATTCATATTCTTAGAGTTTTTTCGGTAAAGTCACGTAGGTAAAAAATCTAAATTTAAATGAATATTTTTATTTTACTTTTATTAATTTAAAATTTTTACCTACGTGACTTTACCGAAAAAAACTAATAATATGACAATCAAAAGCCGAACATAACATCCAATACAGTTTTCATGTACGGTACAGTAATCACGAATGAAAACAGCGGCAGAGAAGCCGACGCTCCGTGTTCTATCCACTGCTAGCCACCCAACAGCGCCAGAAGCTGCTGCTGTTTGTGCGTCGCTGCTGCCCCGTCTGGCGCCGTCGACCCTCGTACCTTGGGGTGCTGCTTGACCGGGATGAGCACCTTCTCGCACAGCTTCATGTTCTGGTTGCTGACGACGTCTCGGTAGCGTCGATCTTCGTCCCCCGCCGGTGCCGCTGCCACCGGCGGCATGGCGGTGGTGGCGGCGGCGGCGGTGGTGGTGGTGGTTACAGCAGCGGCCGAAGCCACAGCAGCCGCAGCGCCGTTCTGAACCCTGTCGATCTCTGCTGAGAGAGCGCAAGGCACAGCGCTGATCAAAACAACGCGGCATCGATAGCGGCTCCTCCCTCCCCACCCACCCACTTCGTTATTCGAGCGGCGCTCGGTTCGCGAAGGGAGGACTCCGAACCGCGTCGGGTTCGTCTCGCGCCGCTGCGTCGGAGAGCCCTCGCCACCACCCCCCCCCCCGTCCCCAGGGGGAGCCGGTGTGTTGGCCTGCTCTTCCACGCTGGGCAGGCGTGATGAGGTGGGGGTACCCACACCTCACCCACAGTTCACCCACACCTCACCCACACCTCACCCACACCTCACCCACTCCTCACCCACTCCTCACCCACACCTCACAACGCCACACGCGACCCTGTGCTTCGTTTTAGCCGCCGGGTCTAAACCGGGTCAGCAAACCCTGAAAATATGTGTGTGTAAAACACCAAACTGAAACCTTTAACATGTAATCATGTCTGCATTCACCACAATACTTGTGGTCAAAATGCAAACAAAAAACACACTCTGATAATATATGCATTGTCCTTGAAACTGATTGGTCAACACCAGAGACAGCTTTCTTTGGAGCCGAGTCTCAAACGGTGTTAGACCACAGGACGCTAAAGGGGAAAGCTTATTCTCATATTTTGGTACTGGCAAAGGAGGTCCCATGATATAAAACACATTCCTGCGGAGGGAGCTGGTAGGAACGTTGGGTTGCTCGGTCAATGGCCAGGGTCAACGGCGGCGTGGTGTATTCCGCAAATATGCCCGACTGTGAGGGCGGACACAAGCCGGCGTGAGTAGGTTAAACGTTGAGTTTTATAAGGGCACCACAGGGTGACCAGCCCCTCCCCACCCAGCCCCACCCCTCCCACCCCCCACCAAGCCCCACCCTCCCCACCCAGCCCCTCCCCACCCTCCCCACCCAGCCCCTCCCCTCCCCACCCAGCCCCTCCCTCCCCACCCAGCCCCTCCCTGCACGACGGACGGACACAATAATCCCCTGTGGGCTGGTGTAACCAAGAGGTTCCTACCAGTATATATGTGTATATATATGCATCTGGATCGGGGAGCCCCTGCGTTAGGATCACGGGGGGGGCAATGTGCGGAGGGAGGGGAGGGGGGAAGCTGTGCGCCCCACGCGAGCACTGCTCACTCGCGTCGTGCCTCACTTGAAAGTCGGCAATCTTCAAAAATGTCCGTTTTCATTTTCCCTTCAAAGCCCCAGTTCAGCTTTGATGGCCTGGACAATTCTCGTGAATCATCGGGCGCCGATCGCGGACACGACCCGCGCCGCTCACCATGAGCCCAGTTCGCGTGTGTGTGTGTTGTCATAATTATTCGTGATTTACCCAGGAAAGCCACACCAAGTCCCAACGACTATTTTTCAGGAGGGTCCCTGCCTCATTGGGATGATGTTCGGCACGATGACGCTGCGCGCGCGTGTGTGTGTGTGTGCGTAGTGGTTAGCGCGCTGCGCTATGAACCTGGCGACCCGGGTTCGATTCCCGCTCACGGCCAACACCAGTGGCGATTATCTGAACCGGTCGTGGGCCTCCCCTAGGTCGACTCAGCCTAAAAGTAGTACTTGGCGCGGTGTGTAAGTATCCCCACCGGGGAGACAAAGGCGGTTGGGCATGGTGCTGGCCACCCACCCCTCGTGTGCCGTGCCGGCCTTCATAGGTGCTCGCTAACAGCGCTTGCCCTAAACAATCTGTTAAGGCTACACGGGGGATATTTGTCTTTGCGGTGGCGGCCTTCATAGGCGCCCGCTAACATCACTTGCCCCAGCAGCCTACGAAGGCTAACACTGCCTCACTGCCTGCGTGTACGAGCAATGGAGGAGCGAGGCGGGGTGGGATTGGTTGGGGGGGGGTGCAGAGTCACCCCCCCCCCCCTGCACCGCGTTGGCCACTTTAATGAGTGCAGCATGCGTGGCCCAGAGTTCCCCCAGCGGGGTCCTGGGGGAGCGTCTGTCGGACGCTACACTCCTCACCGCGCCGGCCTGTCCTGCCCCACGACACCCACCCCACCTCCTCCCAGCAACGGCGAGCTCAAGAGAAACGCGGGGGGGGGGGGCAGCGAGGGGAGGTGGCAGAGGCGGGGGGGGGGGTGGGAGAACGGCACTATGCCAAAGCGCCGCACACCGAGGCGGCACACGCAGACGCACGGCTATTATAATAACAATTGTGACCCCTCGTTCATTTATTCAGTTATAAATAAATATATTTATTGGAGGACCGGGTTTGTGGTTGTTTGTGGGAGGGAGCTCGGGATCACTGCATCAATTTCCAGCGAGTGAAGTCGAACACACTTTTTATAGACCCACAAAGCGGCAGCGGTCTGCCCATGAATATGATTGAAAGTGCGCGTGAGGTCGATGGGGGGCAGCGAGAGGAGACATTCTTAAATACGGTTTTGCTCATGCGGCTAACGATACCGACACTTCATGTATTTATGTGTATTCACCAGACGCCTCACCGAGTCTCAAGACCCTGGTACGGGAGGGCCCTGCCTGCAACGGGATGTTTGGCCAATTCCACGGACCAGGCCACACGAGTTCGATTCCCACTCACGACCAATACCAGTAGTGAATATCTGAACCTGGTCTTGGGCCTTAGCTGGTGCGGTGAATAAACATCAGCACTGGGGAGACAAAGGCGGCTGGGTGTAGTGTTTGCCTCCTCGTGTGCCCTTCCGGCCTTCATAGGTGCTCGCTAACAGCACTTGCCCCAACAGTCTGCTAAAGCGATACGGGGCATCTTTGCCTTTGAAACACACACGAGGTGGTGACACAAAGCGCCGCACAGATGGATACGTGTTTTGTCGTGCCAACTCTGGGCCACCTCGCAGCCCGCGCGTACAGGATCCTGTATTCCCAGGCTGCCTCCCATCCGCGTAGTATTAACCAGGCTCAGCCCTGCTTAGCTTCATGGCGAGGTTGTGAACATTCGGGGATGATTCTGGTTGCAAGTCACACAGCGGACACGGAGAGAGAGAGAGAAGCAGACAGCACACGGAGAGAGAGAGAGCAGTAGACAGCACACGGAGAGAGAGAGAGGGAGCAGACAACACAGGGAGAGAGAATAGACGCAGCACACGGAGACACGGCGCACACGGGAACAAGTGGCGTTGCGTTGTTGGTGTGGGCCCCGAGTACAAAGGACACAATGCGTGGGCCACTCGATAGCTACCGCCAGCGCGACCAAAGCACACTGCCGCCGTGCACGGCAGGGGGTAAGGATTTTAAAATAATAATTATGATTACTGTGGAATGGGCTTTCAGATGAAGTGGAGCAAGGCAGAGGTGAGATGCGCGATGTGAGAAAGGGAGGTGGATACAGGAGAGGAGAGAGGGGGGGAGGAGAGAGGTGAGTGATTGGGACGCGGCGAAAAAGAGTGAGAGGTCAAGGACAGGTCAAAGCAGGGACTGCAGTGCGAGAGAGGTCGAGTGAGGAGAGGTCAAGTGAACGAGGCTTGAGGGAGCCGGCGCCGCTGGGAGAGTTAATAAATAGACAAGAAATGAATAAATGTCAACCTCACTAATCATGCAAAATCAAACTCAACAGCAGCAGCAGCAGCGGCGGCGGCAGATCGTGGCCCCGGATGCCCTAGAGACCTTACAACCACCATCTGCCACCAGACAGCTCCCCACCCCACCCCACCCCACACGCCCCCTCCAACCCGCATCATGGGAGGAGATGCGAGCCCTCATCTCTCCCCTTCCAGTGTTGATTTTGCCATAACAAAATTAGAGACGGCAATGTTCATCAATGAAGGTGCGGATTTAATTTCAGTCAACGATGACGATGGCTGGAGCCCACCAACGCATCATTGTATCGTAATCTACTCAACATCGTGCACTCACCACGCACCTTTATATTCATCATCCACTCACCATCCACTCATCACCCACGTCTACATTCATCATCATCCACTCACCGTCCACTCACCTCTATATTCATTTTCATCATCCACCTATCCACTCATTATCACAATCATCCACTCGTGTTGAAAACATTGTTCATCATCAATCATCATCTATCATCCACCTATCCAATGATCATAATCGTGATCCACCTATGCACTCATCATCACCATGACGATCCACACACCCACCGATCGTCATCGACTTTAGTGACGATATTTGCCAATCGAGTATCTTGTTTATATTTTAGCCAAGGACGATGACCGTAAAGGGGAGATGAAACGTCATCGGGCGTGACGGTGGCCACGGCTTCCGCTCGCCACGGAGCGACGCGCCACCGGCCGTGACGAGACGAGACGAGTCTGCGACGTTATCAGAGACCGCGGTGCACTGGGCAAGACCAAACTTGTTCATTGAATATACATACGTATTACTAAGGATGTGTTGAGGTCACCGATTGGCAGAGCTGATATTATCGATTCTAGATTTGAAGCTTTCGTGACTGCAAGGATTCATATTCTTAGGTTTTTTTCGGTAAAGTCACGTAGGCAAATTTTTTTTTTATTAATTAAAATTATTTTACTTTTATTAATTTAATTTTTTTTACCCACGTGACTTTACTGATATTATCGGGTGGTGTGCGAATTGCGCAAACCCTCGCTACCAACGTTCAACGGCCCACGAGAGTTTTGGTGGCTATTGCACGTGGACTGTAATCCGCCACTGTTCGAGGCAGCAGCGAGGGTGGATGGATCGTCGCACGAACTTCGTGAAGCTCCCCTTCATCCCGTACCCTGGGCACGCCACGAGAATGCGGCACAGCCATTGGACTCATTTGCCATCGGTCTCCATCTGTACAGGGATGGAGTGTTGTTGTTGCTGGCCCGTGGAGAGCGTGGTTGTTTCTCCAGGCACTCCGGGTTTCTCACACTCGTATAATAAACGTAACTCATGATTAATTGGCTGAAAAGGCCTTAAAATAAAAAAAAATGTAGCTGCAGGACCCTCTTGAAAAAAATTTGCCCAACGACTCGGCGTTGGGTCTCCTGAATGATAAAACAAAAATAAGTCGTGAACGATGAGCACCTTCACGCCCGGGTACAGCTCATCACCACATTCGAAGGGTCAACCCCGGTGGCAGCTATCCCTGTGAAGCACAAGTTGATTCGGCACCTGGCCTGCAAGCGGACATTAATTAGCTCTGCCAGTAGAGGGGGGGGGGGGTGATTGTGTAATTCCCCACTGAGCAATTCGCGTTGGGAGTTTTTCGAATTGGCCAAATGTGACTCCGCTTTCGCCGACTTACCTTTTTTTTTAAACAGAGAACGATTGTTAATAGTTAATGAAACTGGACTGAAATGAAATGACCGAATTAATTTAATTAAAACGCATTCTGGCTCTCATGGCTCGCAATGCTGCTGCTGCTTCTGCACCCACCGCGGCTGCATCCGTCGCTCTGCCGCAGCGCTGCCCAAGCAAGCCACGAGCACCCAGATTCATCGATCGGCAGGGATATATATTTTTAGTTTGTTACGATTTTGCGTGTTTTTTTTGGTATTTTGTTCCCCCAACGACATTTGCCCCACTGTGCCGTCCGCGCCGTGACGTGAGATGGAGTGGTCTATTTGGAACTCCAGCAGGGAACAGTGCATCAACCTCCCCCCCCCCCCACCCTTGTCAAAAATAAACCATGGAAGTGGATGACGTAGAACTGCCTCTGAAATCGTCCTTTATAAGTGACCCTTTTTTATCCACACACGGAGAGACGGATATGTGCAGGAGGCGTAATATCTGCTCATATACTTTGTTCCGGGGGGGGGGGGGGGGGTGAGTGCCTGTAACATTGGCAGGTCAGGCAAGCCTGACATCTGCTGATGAAACATTGCGTGTCGAAACCAACCCAGAGTTTTGCTCGTCGCGTCGCCGAAATGACGCGTTCCCAGAAGGCCGTGCGGCTGATGGGTTGCGTAAAAAACGATGTAATTGCTTTTTACTTGAAGTGATGGATAACGTATCGTCTGCATGTTTATTTACTTGTATTCTTCACAACGACGCTAACGATTATCTTGATCACTGTCGCATTCAGCATGTCTCGAGGAAAGCCACGCCGAGCCTCACGACAATATATTTTTGGAGGGTCCTGCATCGAAACGTTTGGCCAACTCCTTTTAAGTGAAGCGTTTTGATCTTCTTGGTTCCTTCGGTAAAGTCACGTAGAATGGAAACAATAAAAATAAAAATAATAAACTAAAACATAATAAGACCAGGTCTGTCGGGGAGACAGACCTGGTCTTCACCTGATGACGGATGCTTGCGTTGTAGCCGAAACGTCGTGAAAATGATTTTATTATGTTTTATTTTATTATTTTTATTGTTTCCATTCTACGTGACTTTACCGAAAGAACCAAGAAGATGAATCCCTGCAGTCACGAAAGCTTTAAATCGAAATTGAAGCGTTTTGCTTTGTGTGGGCAGAAAAAAACCCCAGCATGCGTAACAAGGGAATGACGCTCCAAGGTCCACACCACAAGATGGATTTAAGAATCCAGAATACTCTGCTGCCATCTTCTAGCCAACCCCACAAACATCCTGAATGTCCAAATAGTGGTCACCTATCCAAGTACTCACCAGGCTCAAAGCTGCTTAGCATGCTGGGATCTGTCAAGATGTGGGAATGGAGGGGGGGGGTGTAACTGGGGTATTTTGGTCCTTTTGTGGGATAGCAGAATAATCGTGAAATGTGGCAGAAAAAGTGTTCAGATGAACGCTATTCTCAGCGAAAGTTCACGAATGAACCCAAATACTGTAACTGCCATCCCCTGGCCACGTGGAAACCCCAACGGGGTTTGGCCAGGATCGATAATTGCGTTTATACGACGCTTTTAATGCACCAGCATCTCGAAGCACACACAGACAGACACACACACACACCCTGGCTCAACCTCTCCCATCGCTTTGTCGCTGCAGTTCAGCCAACGGGGGGCGGCCCACGGGTGTGGCAGTTGTCCATGTGCGGCACCCGGGCCTGTAAATGGGGCATCAAGCACGCCAGTAGTTTTCACTCATTACACACACACACAAAGTGCCTGCCACAAATGAACCACACAATAGCTTGCTGATCTTGTCAAGGAACATAAACCATCACGCGGACTATGATCATTCTCGCAGCGGCGGCTTTTGGCTAACCACCGAACAAAGACGGTCACCGCATCGCGCATTTTTCCGATGCAATTCTGCGGCCGTCTGGAACGCTCTTCCTTCCGATATTAGCAAGCCACTGGAGCTATGAACTTTTAAATCTCGAATGAAAACTCATTTCTTTAGAACTGCTTTCTTTGTGTTTAGTTTGTCCTTCCCGTGCACCTCCGATTAGCACGGTTGGTTACGTACGGTACGAATAAAGGTCAACGTACAAACATACGGTGCGCACAAACGTCTACGCGACGCATCGACCCTGTTGTCCGTCACGCTTAAACGTTTCTCGTGTGACCGCTAATGGCGCAGCGAAAGGAAGGAAAGGAGGAGGCGAGATTTGAAAATATCAGCTCCAAAAGACAAGTGCCTCTCGGGATCGACCGTGGCACAAGCCAGGTCGCGCCAGCACGATCCACGCCCCCGGTCTGCCCCCCCCCACCACCTAAGCCACTCTCGCTCTCTCTCTCTCTCTCGTGTTGCGAAGCGCGGGCCCTCTGATTGATGCTCCAGACCGCGTGCATTATTAATCGCCCGCGCCGAGGTGGGGAGTGGGAGCACGGCTCACGCAACCTCGCGCCCACTTCGCAGGGAGCCGAGCGAGACTCCCCGTCGATGACAACGAGAAACGAGATCATCCGCACAGAGCCACTAGTTACCCCCCCCCCCCCGCCTCGCCCCCCAATCCAACAATGCCTCGTCTGGTTTGATCTTTTAGCGATTGGAGCAAACCGTGGAGCCCAGAGGAATCCCCAAGCAGAATATGGGGAGAATGTAAACTCCACACCTTAACTCACAAAGGCAACGGTCCTCTATGTATCACTTTAACGCGCCGTTTGGGCGAGTGCGGTTCGCGAGCACCTTGAAAAGACGCGCCGCATCAGGTGCCAAATTAAGTGCCAGTCGACCTAGGGGAGGCCCAGGATCGGTTCATAGCGCAGCGCGCTAACCACTGCGCCACCGCTCCCCCCCCACACACACACTGCACAACGGGGGGATTCACAGACACAAGCATAACCACTGCGCCACCCTGCAGCAACACATATAACTTTCATTTGCTTACCCTTGTCACAATCAACTATTGGATGTTGTTTGAGCATATTTCCCCATGCTGGTCAATGCTGGTTGGTGAATGAGGTGGAGGGGGGGGGGTGCACACAGGAACGGTCCCCGCACATCACGCGCCACTGACGTTGGCCGTGCCTGGGAGTGGAACTCGGGTTGCCGGTTTCACGGCGCAATCCGCTAACCAATGCGCAACTCCTTCACTGCCTGATAACATCAACAATAATGGCACACGTGCTTCCGTGCTAAGCGAGTGCTGGGTTGACGCTCATCTTTATTAACAGCACCGAGCTCGTGGTGGAAATTCCACATTCCTATGGCGAGGTTAGCCGAACCATAGGACAATTGATGCTCGACTTTCAACGAAGTGGAACACACATTGTGGTCAATGCCGCGGTAACATTTTTTATTTTATTTTAAAATATATGTCAAATATCTACATCGCCAAGCGAGTCGGACGTGGGTTTTTCGAGAATTACTTCGCTAAATGGCACTTCACGGGTTCGTAGAATGTAGAAGAAACTGAATTGGTCGCCGGCTTATTACATCGCGGCGCCGTGAGAGATGGCGACCTTCATCCAGCAATTGATTTATTGTGGCTCAAGGATTACGAGGACGACGATTATGCAATGATGATGATGATCATGACAGCGATGATGACAATTATGACGATGGCAATGTGGCGATGATGATGACAATTATGGCAATGATGACGATGATGCAGTGGTAATGATTATAATTAAGATGATGATGATGACGGTGATGTCGTGGTGATGATAATTATGACAGTGAACATGATGCAGCGGTGATAGTGACACTGACTATAATCAATTATGATGATGTGAATGCCAACGATTTGATGATGAAATGTAATTCCTGCCTCCAGAAAAAAAAAAAGCCTTACCGAGTCTCAAGACTCCTTTTGAGGAGGGAGCCGGAGCTCGAGAGGGGCTGTCTCAAGCTCCCCTCTAGTGGATGCCCTTCTGCCTGCAGGGGCGTGAGTGCGCACATTCAGGGCTGCGCCTGTACCTCTTACCTGCATTGAGACGTTTGCCAATTTCAATTTTGAAGGAGCGTATTCTCCAATTTGCAATCAATTCAGAGAGAGAGGGATGAGTAGAGGCTTCAGTCCAACCTCTGCCCTACTTCATCACCGCCCTCATCAGAGACCCCCCCCCCCGTCTCATCCACATGAGCAAGGGGAGCACTTCATGAATCATCAAGTGGTGAGAACGCATAGGATGATGATGCAGATGGTGATGATGAGGATGCGGAGGATCCGTTTAACACGTAGGCTTTCGCGACCAATATCATCCATAACAGAGGTTTTTTTGGGTTAGATCGCGTAAATATATAAATGTGTCGTGAAAACCCGCCACCACCCGACACAGCCAACTAGTAAGGGTTGGCACGCTTGTAAATGTCGTGGCTTGGCTCTCCAACACACCGGTGTGCTATAATAGTGACGAATTGGCCACGTTCTGTTTACGTGACAACCCTTACTAGTTGGCTGTGTCGGGTGGTGGCGGGTGTAACGACACATTAATATATTTACACGATCTAACCCCAACAAAAACCTCAATTATGGATGATTTGGAGGATGTCGAGGATTACAATGACGCGTTGTTGACATTCAAAGTAATTTATTCCTCCGGAGAAAGAAGGTATTTTTGGGTCTCGAGACTCATTTTCAGAAGGGAAGTTTGCAGTCTCATTTGGAGAATGAATTTGACGACTCCCACCCTAACCGTGCCCACACAAGTGACCGCCTGGACCTAGCAGCCACAACAACAAACACCACCACCAGCACAGTTTGAATGTGTGTAGCAGGGGTGACCAAACTTCCTGATCCTCACCAACATCATCCTATTCACCAATCATCATCCATTTATTCATCGACCATCATTATCCACCCATTCACGAGTCATCGTCCACCTTTTCACCAATTTTCACATCTACCTATTCACTTACAATCATCCTGTTCACTGATCATCTTCCTATTCTCCGATCATAATAGTCGCCCAACTAGGCATGGATCATCACCTATTCACGGGCCATTGTCCATCTATTCGCTTACCGTCATATCTACCTATTCACTTATCATAATTATCATCCAACGATTCGTCGATAATTAATATCTACCTATTCCCACGATCATTGCTCACCGATTCACTGCTAATTGTCATCCCATAATCCACCTAATCGCTGAAATAATAATCACCATCATCTAACTATTCACCAATCATATACCCATTCACGAACCATCACCATTATTCACTGATCCATGGCGCTGAGCCATTGGTAGAAACTCCACGTTCCCATGGCAGGAACCAATGGGACGACTCCGCAGCGGGACTCAATTTGGCGACCCCCATAGGAGCGGGATTTGAACTTCCTCATCTAGCTCGTGGAAGCACCTGCAGCCGGCTGCATAAACCACGTGCAGTGATTGTGATGTCGGTAACGTGGTGGTTACGACGATGCCGTGGTGATAGTGACGACAGTGGTGATAGTGACGACGATGATGATGACGATGACCGATGATGATGACGATGATGATGACGATGATGATGACGATGATGATGACAATGACGATGATGTGGTGGTGATAGTGACGACAGTGGTAATAGTGACGACGATGATGACGATGATGTGATAGTGATGATGATGACAATGATGATGATGTGATAGTGATGATGATGTGATAGTGATGATGATGACAATGATAATGATGTGATAGTGATGATGATGTGATAGTGATGATGATGGCGATGATGATGTGTCGGTGGTGGTGATAGTGACGACGCGGTGATTATGCTAGTGATGATGACGATAATGATTAGGGTGGCGGTGCTCGTGATGTTGTGGATGACGCCGATCGCCACGGGTCACGTGGCGCGCTTTCTTCAGAGAAGGCGGTTGGGGGGGGGGGCAGATGGGCACTTTGATGACACTGAACGCCACTCAAAGTCGCACTTCCCAGCGCGGAGACACATGAAGCGACGTGACGCGACTTTCAACTCGTCAAGTCGCCACGAGGAGGGGCAGCCGGTCACGGGCAACATTCGATGGCCGCGAGCACGCCCCCCCCTCCCACGCCCCCCGGGCGAGAATAATAACGGAGCGGTAGCCAGAGGAATGGAACCCGTCCGAGAGGAGGTACGCAGAGCAGACCGCGAGCGCCGAGATTCGCTTGCGCGTGCCCGCCACGCGGTCGATTAATCGCATCGCAAACATCCCTTTCCCACACATCCCTCTCCTCCCTCTCCCACACCATCCCTCTCCCACACATCCCTCTCCCACACCATCCCTCTCCTCCCTCTCCCACACCATCCCTCTCCCACACATCCCTCTCCCACACCATCCCTCTCCTCCCTCTCCCACACATCCCTTTCCAAAACATCCCTCTCCCAAACATCCCTCTCCCACACAATCCCTCTCCTCCCTCTCCCAAACATCCCTCTCCCACACATCCCTCTCCCACACCATCCCTCTCCTCCCTCTCCCACACATCCCTTTCCCACACCATCCCTCTCCCACACATCCCTCTCCCACACATCCCTCTCCTTCCTCTCCCACACATCCCCCTCCCAAACATCCCTCTCCCAAACGTAGAGCCATTTTAGAGACAATTTGGGGGCAAGTGCTGCGAGCGAACACCTATTAATGCCGACCATACTGAACAGCTGTTTAAACAAACAAATAAAAGAGCTTCATAGCTCATCGGATTCATACGAGTCTAAATAAAAATTCTGATTTCGAAAAGGCGCGCTATGGGGCGGGGTGGGCGGCAGGCACCACGCACCCGGCCACCTTCGGTGCCGATGTGGCCCTGGGCTGATATTTAATAAACCACCGCACCAGGTACTCGCTTTAAAGCGCCGAGTCAACCTCAGGAGAGGACCCGGGCCCCGTTCAAATATTCGCCACTCTTATGAATTGGCCGTGCGCGGGATTTGAACTCGGGTCGCCGGTGTTGTACCGCAGTGCGCTCGCCCGCGATGCTGCCGCTCCCCATTACATGGCAAGGAGCCGTGACAGATGGCGACGGCTTGAGAGGTCTTCTTCCAGCAGTGGATTGCCCATGGCTACTACTACTGCTGATGATGATGATGATGACGGTGGTGATTATTCAGCGCCCAGCCTCGCGTTGCGGCGAACCGTGTACACAGGGGGAACCACGTACACAGCGACCAACGAGTCGGAACCCTGCCGTGCAACTCAGGGGATCCATAGCAAAACTCGTCGCTGGAGTCTGATGCAACGCATGACAATGACGACCACGATCATCCAAGTGCACCGAGCCTGGTACAAGAGCTGCGGTGACGTCACCGCCACTTAGTGGCGAGCTGAGGCTGGTTGTGTGCAGTCGTAGTCACGCACACGGTGGGAGTGGCCGAGCGGTTTGCTACAAACCCGGCCACATGGGTTCGATTCCCTTCAAAGGCGAACTTCTATAGCGATTGAAGTGAACATAAAAACGTAGTACTGGGGAGACAAAGGCGGCCGGGCGTGGTACTGGTCACCCCCGCCCGGTCCCCTCTCCTCGTGCGCAGTTCCGGACTTATCCGGCGTTCGCTAACAACACTTGCCCCCAGCAGTCTACAAGGCTGACACATGACTAGGTTTTATCGCCCTCTCTGCCAACAAAACACGCGTTGTGCTGAGATGTTCAAACGCCAGAGTTCGCATTTATCAAGGAATCAAGTACCTGCATTAACCGCACACGGTACTTGCGCTGAACATTCAACACACACATGCTCTGACAATATCATATATGCATCGCCTTTGAAACTGATTGGCCTCGAGCAGATACTCGCGAAAAGGTCCTAGTCTATACGGCTATGTGGGAGAATAATAATGTATGTATATGCATATGTACTGTGGGGGAGTAGCATTGTAGTGCTTAGCGCACTGCGCTACGAACCCCCTCGCAGCAAATTTTTAAACCGGTCTTAGGCCTCCTCTTGGGTCGACGACTCGGCCTTAAATGAGCATCAGTTCACATCTGCACTGGGGAGACAAAGGCGGCCGGGGAGTGGTGTGTTGGCCAACACAAACACTGTTTGTGCTCGCTACCAGCACGTATCCCCAACAGTCTGTTAAGGCTATACGTGGGGGGGGGGGTGATCTTTGTTGATGCGTGCGTATGTACGAGGATGGGTGTACGTGTGGATGCCTGTTCGGAGACAGATTCGCGTCGGAATAAATCGGACGTAGCACGCGCGGCTTCGCCAAGAATTAGACAAAGACCCCCCCCCAAATACAGCCTTTAAACAGACTGTCATGGAAAGTGCTGTTAGGGAGCACCTATGAAGGCCGGCACGGCGCACGAGGGGGTGGGTAACCAACACATCGCCCGGCCACCTTTGTCTCCCCAGTGGCGATGTTTACACACCACGCCAGGTACTCATTTGAGGCTGAGTCGACCTAGGGGAGGCCCGGGACCGCATCAGATAATCGTCACTGTTGTCGGTGGCCTTGAGCAACAATGGAACGCGGGTCTCCGGGTTCGTAGCGCCGCAGCGCGCTAACCGCTACACTACCGCTCCCCGCCGCACAACTCCTCCGTACACACCAGCTGGGCTGCCCGGCATGTCACCAATCGAAGCACTTTTTTTCTGAATCTCTCTCTCTCACAGTGGGGGGTGGGTCGCCCTTACATCAATCACTCCTCGAGGCGGGCGTGGAAGGGAGGGAAGCTGGAGGGGGGGGGGGGGGTCGTGCGCTCCCCCACAATCCCAACAACTCCCCACGACAAGTCCCGGGTCCCAGATTCCCAGACCCTAGAATTGTCCATGCGCCGTTGTAGCAGGAGTCGTGGAGGAGGCACCGTGGAGATGACTCAGCCAACTCGAGAGTGGACCGGGGCCACGGGAAAGCCGGAGGGGAGAATGGAGAGGAGTCGAGGTGGGAGCAGGGAGTCAGAATGAGAGAGCCACGTGGGGGGGCAGAGTAGGTGTCGGCCGAGCAAGATGAAAACCGGCGTGGCCAGGGTCGGAGTTGCGGCAACAATCAAACGGAGTACCCAAGAGGTCGAGAAAACCGACGTGGATGAGGTAGCGTGGGACGCCGTGGGGTGCCGGGCACGGGGGGGGGGGGCAGAATGAGAGGAGAATGGTAATTGAAGGGGAGCAGGTAGGGGCATCAAAGCAGCGTGAGAGGGGGCCGGATTGCAGCAAGGTGAGAGAGAGAGAGAGACCATCACAGCTGCAAGTCGGTGAGTAGAGCGATGGGGGCGGTGGGAGCAGGGTAAGAGTTGGATAAGAGCTCAAAGGTGAAGCAGAGGAGTGGATAAGGGGAGGGAAGGGGAGAGCTCGGGTTTGGGGGGTAGAGTGCAGGGTTGGGAGCCGGTGGGAGCAATATGTGATTCTAACGGGCGCGGGATTAAGTGAAGAGGACGTTCGGATTCAAAGGAGGATTACAGGGGGCGGGTTCAAGCAGATTGAGAGCCAGGTGGGAGCCGCTGGGAGCAGGAATAGGTGCGAGAGCCGCGTGGGAGCAGGAAGGGAGTGAGGATGATAACTGGAGCGCTGTCAGAGCGGGGATGAAAACGAGCATCTGCGGAGTCCGGAGATGATCATGTGGGGGTGACGGCCGTGGGTGAAAACGCGGTCGTGGGGGAGCCGGTGGGAGCCGTAGGGTGTGGGGATGAACCAGGTGGGAGCGGCCGTGCCGCCGCGTACCTCGCTGTAGGAGTCGCGCTGCGTGAACGAATCCCGAACCGAGCGCCTCCCTCTCCGCTTCCAGCTGCGGAAGCTGAGCCATGGACGGGCGGAGGGGGAAGGCGGGCAACTCCCGCTCACGACCAGATATAAAAACTAAACAACAAACAACAACAGCAACGACAACAACAGGAATGACTACAAAAAAAAACACAGCGATAATAACATCAACGCTCGCAACGAGACGAATCGTTGTGGCGACGGAGGGGCCGAGAAGCGAGAGAACGTCTCACCCCAGCGGACGCGTTGATGGCAGTGGTGGTGGTGGTGATGCTCGCGGTGGTGGTGGTGGTGGCGGTGATGTTGGTTGGTGATGTTGATGGTGATGATATCGCTGCAGAACCGGAGCGCAATCCGTGGCACGCGTCCTCTTCTCTCGTCACTCTGTCTCCCCCTGCCTCTCTCTCTCTCCCTGTCTCTCTCTCTCTGTTCACGCGCCCTCCCCCACTCTCTCTTTCTTCTCCCCCCCACCCCAACACCTCGCGCTCTCCCTCCCTCCAGCAATCCCCCCCCCACCCACCGTCTTCCACCCTCTCTCCCTCTTCCTCTGCACAGCTCATCGATGATGGAGAGCCCATGTCGCGCTGATTACGGTAACAATGAACATTCCACAGCCCTTCGTCGATCCACTGCTGGATGAAAGGACTCCCCCCAACGCTGTTGTCGAGTACTGCTGGTGGGGGAGCCGGGCGGCGGGAGGGGGGGGTGTTTGACCATACTTCACCACACTGGAGGTCAGTGCAGGTGGGTGCCATCCCGAATGTCACTCGCCGTGCCCGGGAGTCGAGCTCAAGTCTCCGGCTTCACGGCGTAGTTTGGGGAATCACTCCAAGACGGAGACAGAGATCCGCCGCGTAGCCTGTAACATGACTGTAACATAACTGTAACATGGCTGTAACATGGCTGTAACATGACTGCAACATGACTGTAACATGACTGTAACATGGCTGTAACATGGCTGTAACATGGCTGTAACATGACTGTAACATGGCTGTAACATGACTGTTGGGGCAAGTGCTGTTAGCGAGTTGCGCCTAACAGCACCAGGTGCTCAATTTGAGGCTGAGTCGACCTAGGGGAGGCCCGGGACCGCATCAGATAATCGTCACTGGTGTTGGTGGCGCAGCGCTGACCGCTACACGACCGCTCCCCACTGCACAACTCCCTCGTACACACACCACACCAGCTGGGCTGCCCGGCATGTCACCATCACCACCACCACCACCAGCAGCAGCGCTGCTTCTAAATTCGAATATAAATCATTCGTAAAATCGATCGGACATCTTATTTATGAAGGAAAAAATAAAATAGCAATCTCCACCCTTGAAAGAAAACACACACACACATTCCACTTAAGACCAGAGACATTTTTTTTTTAGCCGCCTGTTATTGCTAAGATTCCAATGCACCGTCTTTACTGAGTATTCAACATGCCATGTCTGCAAATTGTATGTACGTATGCTGAACTTCTTTTGCACCGTACGGAACCAACAGTGCTCATCATAGGTGCGGGAAATTAATAAAGAGAGTTTATTATACAACATGGGGAGGAAACCAGAGCACCCGGAGAAAACGGACGCCTTGTGCGAGGGAACAACACTCTATCCCTGCACAATAAATCAGTGGGCACTACCTGGTAAAATACAACAACGTTGAGTTTAGTTGGTAACAGATGGCGATTGGTCCACTCGCTGTACTGCCTTCTCCTGGCGAACCAGGGTACGGCACCTCCTCCAAGCCCACCACGTTTATGCGGAGTGGACTACGACGCGTGGATGAGCTCGAAGTGCCCAATATCTCATCCGACCACGCAGTTATATAATCCATCGTGATCAACCTCAAAGTGTGCTGCCGTTGTGCGCGTTCGATGGTTCGCGTGCACTCTGGACTTGCAATCCAGGGAACGCCGCCGTGCACTGCGAAATCCATAATCCGGGTCACGGCAGCTTGAACCACGTTTTGCAAAGTGTCTTTGTTGCTGAGCGAACGGACATTTGAAGGTGAAATTGTCTCTCGGCGTGCCGTGTCTTTTCCCAGAGACGTCGGTGATCATAGACCACCCTTCCATGTGTGTGTCTCTCTCCGCGATGCTTAACTCATATAAAACAGTGCATCACACACTCCCCGGCGCACGCAGTTGTTAAAATTGCCTCTGTTCAAAGTTAATTCGCCGTCTTCCGCGACTTCTCGGGGTACCTCTCATTTTCCCCGTCAAAACATTTACGTTCAGTCTCTTGCTCTCTCGCCGCACGTGACGACAACTTCAACTTTGCCCGTCTCTAAGTATTCTCATGAATGTTCTTTGTTGTGCGCCCTGCTGATCTCCTTTCACGCATTCATGTCACTCACCTTGCGTTTGCCAGTGATTTGTTTAACACCCCTTTTAAAATCCACACTCATGTGATTCTGCACAAAGCTGCTAATGATTAGTCTGTGTTATGAATTTACACAATAGATTTTAATGATGTTGTTGATGCGATGTCGCGGCGATGAATACCGGGAAATTCATTAATAGTCTTGAAACAACACGTGCCCCACAATGGCGTAACAACAACCACCACCACAACCACCATCAGCAACATCATCATGACCCGCCCATACTGGCCATGTGTGAAAAAGCGCTTCATAGCTCATCGGATTCCTCCAGTCTAATAAAGATTCTGATTCATCCGAGCCTCACGACACAATCCGCTGTTCTCACCTAGCCACTGGACCAAAGCTTCACAGGCAAGTGGCTCTGCAAAGTTCTGACCGCCACTTGATTTCGCGTTATCAATTTGCTTCGCAATTGATAACGAGCATTACATTGAGAGGCACCTTATTTTTTTTTTATTCTACTGCTCGATGAAGACGCAACTGTAAAAAAAAAAACACTTCACAGGATGTATAGAGTATTTATTAGAGTTTGCACATTATGTTCACACAGCGGTGCACAACCAGAAATAACAACGTCCCAGCACATATTTCGTCAACAATACGACGTGGTCTCGAAAGAAAAACATACATCTAACAGTTGACATTTCGGGCAATGGCCCTTCTTCATAGCACATCCATATATACGAATCGTCGCCGAATATTTACATGCACACTTAGGACCGGGTTAAATGTGATACATTTAGCAGGTGGAGAAGGCCAGATTGGAGGTGCTGTGGAAAACGCAAGCACAAATCGTGGCAGGTAACTAGTAACGCTAGATAAATTGAATGATTTATTAATTGATCACTGTATCTTTTGTCAATCGACTGCTGACCATAATTCTCTACGGCTGAGCAGTACGGATTGTTGGAGGGGTGCGTGGGAAACGGAGCGTGGTGGGGGATGGGAGGGGGGGGGGCAAGGCTGGTTCAGATAGCACTCGCCACTGACGATAGCCATGTGGATTATGTGAGTGGTGGCGCAGCGGTTAGCGCGCTGCTTTTGTGAACACAGTCACCCGAGCTTCACAACATTGCGCGTGATCCGCCAACCTCAGCCGCCAGGTTCGAGTCCGGGGGTCTCGGGCCCGGCCTGTGATGACACCAGGGCTCTGGGGTGCAGCGAGACGACGAGGATGACGATCATGATGATGATGATTGATGACGACCACGACGACGATGATGACGATGATGATGATGGAGGTCCTGGGGTAAATTCACCGAAGGGGAACGATTTCATCTCCGCACGCACGCAACCTGCGACCCGCGGGGCGCTGCGGTCACCATGGCGAGGATCCCCACTGCGATTCGCGAGCCCCGGGGGGGGGGGGGCTGGGGGGGGGGCACCTGGGTGGTGGGGGGGGGCACGTGGAGGTCGTGGCCCGGGCCCCCCGCGCAGGTTGCCCCGTGGGTGGCTGCCCGACCCCCGTGCAGGAGGGAGGGGCAGCTGCTCATACCGATTAGCGGGGTTGGCTACGCACGGTGCGAAAGAAGTTCAACATACATAATGCTGCTGGTGATGATGATGATGAGGACGCCGGTGATAATGAGGCTGATACTGCCGATGATGATGATGATGATTCTAATATGGTGGTAATTATTTGACTCAGGTGATGATGAATGTCAATTATAATGATGATGATGAAGCTACTGCTGATACTGCAGTGGAGGATGACTGTGCTGCGGATGAATGATGATGGATGATAAATAATGATTATGATGCTGCAGTATTGATGACGCTGACGATTCTGCTTGATGATGATCATCATCATCATGACGTTGGATTGGATGACAATGCAGGCAATGAAATTGATGACGCCGGTGGTGATGCCAATAGCGGATGGTTTGTGTTATGAAGAAGAACCCATTATTGTTTCATTTTAATACCAGTGTTATTGACGAGTGTGTTGAGTTTTGTCCTGGTTATGCTCTTGACTCGAGTGATGATTCTTGACTTAAAGCTTTCGTGACTGCAGGAATTCATATTCTTTGGGTCTTTCGGTCCTCTTCCCGATGACGAACGCTTGTGTTGCGATCGAAACGTCGTAGTTTTTGTTATTATTTTTTGGTATTTTCCTTGAACCTATCTACGTTACTTTATCGCAAGACCCAAATAATTCGAGTGATGATGATGATGATGATAATTATGCATGAGGAATGATCATGAATCTGTTGTGCTCATGAAACTGCTGTGCCAATGCTGATGCTGCTGCTGCTGATGATGTTGATGACCATGATGAGTTATGGATGCCCATGACGCTGCTCTAATGATGCTGCTGCTGCCGATGCCGACTCGGAGCCGGGAGCCGCGTGAAGGAGCCGAGTAATTAGTGAGCTCGGCCTAAGCGATATTGACAGCACCGCCGTGTAAATGAAGATACATTAGCCGCGGTCACACGAGGGGTCTCCACGTCTCACACACACACACACCTCTCACACACACACAAACCACTCTCTCACACACCTCTCACACACACACAAACCACTCTCTCACACACCACTCACACACACACACCACTCACACACACACCACTCACACACACACACCACTCACACACACAAACCACTCTCTCACACACCACTCACACACACACACCACTCACTCACACACTCTATCACACACACACACCACTCTCACACACACGCCACACACACACCACTCTCACACACAACACTCACACACTCACACACCCCACACACACCACTCACACACTCTATCACACACACACACCACTCTCACACACACGCCACACACACACCACTCTCACACACAACACTCACACACTCACACACGCCACACACAAACCACTCTCTCACACACCACTCACACACACACACCACTCACACACACCCCACACACACCACTCACACACTCTATCACACACACACACCACTCTCACACACACGCCACACACACACCACTCTCACACACAACACTCACACACTCACACACACCACACACACCACTCTCTCACACACACACTCCACTCATACACAAACCACTCTCACACACACAACACACTCTCACCTGACTCTGCTGCTGATGAGGCACAGCAGGTCGAAACCGGTGGTTCAGAGTTTGCTCGCTTAAAAAGCATCTGTGCCTCTGGGCGATGCTGGCATCTGGAAGGCTAATTGCGCGATGCGCTTGAAGAAAAGGGTGCGTCGCATACACGTGGAGACGATAGCATTAGCAGGAGAGGTGGAGTTGGGGGGGTGCCCCCCACTCCTCCAGCTACGCGATTCTTTGTCACGAATGCAGGTGGCAATTCCATTAAACAAAATCAGTCTCGTTAGTTCCGTTTGTGTAATTGGAATGAATGACGTAGTAGGAATGCATGATGGCGAACAATGGAGCGGTTGTGTCGTGGTTAGCGCGCTGCGCTACGAATTCGGCGACCCGGGATCGACCCCCGCTCACGACCCACGCCCCGCCCCCTTAGGTCGACTCAGCCTTAATTGACTACCTCGTACGATGCACAAAACATCAGCACTGCGGAGACAAAGGCGACCGGGCGTGGTGCCGCGGCGGCTTTCAAAGCCACCCGCTAATAACACTTGCTTCAAACATCTGTTAAATGACATACGGGGGGCGGGAGGGGGGTCTTTGTCTTTTGTGTGAATGGATGAAGATGACGACGATGATTAATGAAACGACGCATGAATGTACGATGGTGTTCGAGACTACGCGTGGATGGACGACGACGACGACGATGATGATGATTTATACGAGACGATGTGTGAATGTACGATGCCATCCTCCATCCACACTGATGCACACGGAAACAAAAAAACACCACAAAGGACTGGCGGACACCCAACACCCCGGGAGCGGTGGCTGCCAAACCAAAACGAAACGATGCGTGGGACGTTATATATTTATTTATGTTCTCTTCCAACGACACCCCCCACCACCACACACACACAAACCCCCAATCTCAAGGCGACACGAAAAAAACACACACGAGCAGAATAATTAATTGGGCAAACCCCGTCCCGGGGAACGGCGCCGACTCGACGAACCGCACCCCACGGTGGCGCAAACATCGCCAGCGGCACGAGGGCACATCCATCACGGAGCCCCCCAGCGCCTCGCCCCCACGTGTCACCTCCACGCGCGCCACGTGCGTCCGTTCATTAACTCGCTCATTGGGAAACGGGAGTGGGGCAAGGCAGCTGCCGTCATCGTAGCCGATCCGCGCATCGCCCTTACCCCCCGACACACACACAATTCTTACCCCCACACACACACAATCTCTACCCCCCCACACACACACAATCCCTACCCCCCCTCACCCCAACACCGAGCCCCCAATCTCCCCCCACTCCCCACGACGCTAGCAAAGACAGCATCACACGCGGACCTCCAGCGTAGACCGTGACTGCATGGGGTTGTGGGTTTCTTCGGGTGCCTAGATTGTCTCTATCCCGCCCCCCCACACCGCCCACTCCAGCCGCCACACGCAGGATGCTCCTGAAAAGAAGTGCCGAGAGGACGTTCACCGTGGAGATGGAGCGAGCGGCGGATCCCCCCCCACCCCCCCGTTCGTCACCTATAGGAAGACGGGCAATAGTTTCGTGCGCGGGTTGCTGAACGGAATGGATATGTTGCATCGCAGGATCGTGAAAGGTGGCGGCGGCGGAAGCGGCTTAGCGATGGATGTCTTCATCTAACAGTGGATCGATTATGATTCACGATGATGATGATTATTAGATGTGGATTATTGTCAGACATCGGCATGTTTTTTTTGCTTTCAGCAAAAACTAGGAAGACAATTCGCATTTCGACGACTTGTCGGCCGAACCTATGATTTATTGATTGTAAAAACAAATAAAGTTTATCTTCTTGGTTCTTTCGGTAAAGTCACGTAGAAGGGAAGTAATAAAATAATAAAAATAAAACATAATAAAATAATTCTCACGACGTTTCGGCCACAACGCAAGCAGCCGTCCTCAGGTGAAACCAGGTCTGTCGAGGCGACAGCATTCAGATGCTGTCCCTTCTACGTGACTTTACCGAAAGAACCAAGAAGATGAATCCCTGCAGTCACGAAAGCTTTAAATCGAAATAAAATTTAGTGTCCAGCCAACTCAGATGCGATCTCATGACCCCCCCTCCCCCCCCCCCGTGTAAACCCGCGTGCAGGCTGGCGCGCGCTTGTGGAGAGGCAAGGGTTGGAGGATCACGCAGAGATTTGTGGCACTGCCCGAACCCCAGACTGGGCTGCAGGGAGGTGGCCAGGAGATGGCCGCGGTGCAGGGAAAGTTCATTCTTGAATTCTTCATCCGTGCGGCCCTGTGAGTCTTCAACTCTCCTTATTCGCGTGGGGTGGGGGCTTAACACCGGTTTCCTACCACGTGCCGGGACACCTCCTGGGGCGAAAAAAACCCAATCTTGAGACTCGGTGAGGCTTGGCTGGGTAAACACAGGCATCGTAATACGATAATATTCATACTTCAAAACGTCGAGCGTGCGCTGTATTCGCTCACGCTCGACGACTTTACCGAAATAAGTAAAGAATATGAGCGCGAACGACTCAAGAGGCGCTGGAAGGAGCCGCAGGGCAAAGCGCGGAGGGAGGCAGCCACACGATGCGCCCGCGCTACCAACATTGGCCCAAGCTCTGCGGGCCTCTACATATGAAGGCGTTGTCGGCCAATTTATGAGCGATTCGATGTGGGAAGAAAACCGGACCAACGAAACACTCTCGACCACGAAACACTGTATGCGCCACACCGATGGAGCAAGGTGGAGTTCACATTTCTGCTGTTACCGCCGTCTCCTGGAGAGCCAGGGTACGGCGACCTCCTAGACACGCACCGACGCGAAGGGAGTTTCGCAACATTCGCGCGGTGATCCATCAACCCTCGCCGCCTGCCACAGTGTGCTGGCTTACAGGCCAGGCGCATAGCCACCCACCAGCAGCAGTATTATTTTATATCAGATGGCAACACGCGTGACCGCTCGACCGCCCAATGCACGCGCGCACATTTCTCTCTTGCACAGTGTAAACTAAACTTTTATTTATTTTATTTTACCGGGTAGGGCCGACTGAGCTATATGCAGCTCTTTTTCAGAAGCGATCTGGCCACGAATGATAGCTCGACGAAGCGGCTCATCATCACGTGGACGTTGATAGCAGCCGAATACCCTAAACGTGTGATGTTGATTCTAAATGTGGAGCGAAAAACCAGAAGACCTGGAGAAAAATCCACACGACCACGGGGAGAACGTGGACACTCCAAATATACAGGGTCGGGATCAAACCCACGACCTCCTGTATACCAGGCGAGGTAGAAAACATCACGCCACCCCGTAACAAAAGAACAAAACTGAGGCTCCCTTAACGGACTGGCTTGAGAGTGCCTGTTAGCTGTGTTTAAGTCACCGAGCACCGCTATGAGTTTTTACTTTCCACTTCCTCGTGATATTATGGATGTCACCTCTGGGGATCGCGATTGAGACTCATTAGCCAGAAACTCAGTTCTTGGCAAAAGGATGTTCGCATTGGGTGGTGTGGGGGGGAGGCGAGGCGGAGGGTGTAAGTGGAAGGAGGGGTGGGCCGTCCATTTGGTAGAGGGGGGGGGTGCGATAGTACGCATACTACAAAACTCATTTCCTGCAGAACATTTAAAAGGGGGAGCTGGGGACTTGTTTATGCTGAACACGGACTCCTTCTGTGCAAGATTTTGCCCATGAAGGCATGCGCATTAACCAGCCTGAGAGTGTTTGGACGGGGGAAAGAGGGGGGGGGGGGGCTACAATTAGGGCGCAGCGCCACGGTGGCTAGGAGATGTTAACTACCTCGCCTGGTCTACAGGAGGTCGTGGGTTCGATCCCGACCCTGACGCCTGCTGTATATTTGGAGTCTGCGTGTCTCTCTCTTTTTCATCATCATCATCATGGTGGCTAGGAGATGTTAATTCCCTCGCCTGGTATACAAGAGGTCGTGGGTTTGATCCCGACCCGGACGCCTGCTGTATATTTGGAGTTTGTGTGTCTCTCTCTCTCTCATCATCATCATCATGGTTTCTAGGAGATGTTAACTCCCTCGCCTGGCATACAGGAGGTTGTTGGTTCGATCCCAACCCTGACCGATCGATGCCTGTATATTTGGAGTTTGCGTGGATGTTTCCCCTCCGGGTCCTCCGGTTTTTCCCTCCACATTTCGATTCAACATCACGGTTTTAGAGTATTTGGGCTGCTATAAGTTTTGCACGTGTTCAATCGTTTTAATTCCACAAAATCCACAGCTTTAAATGGGAAACCGACTCTTTCCGCATTAAGCCACGTGCTCCTCGGGGGGGGGGGGGGGCAGCACCGCGGGAGGGGGGGTGGGGCGCGCTGCGTGCCAGACGAGAGCCGCATAGGTTGTGATTAGGGGGCCATCCATTCAGTACGTACGCATGGAGGGGGGAGGGGGGGTGGTTAACCCAAATGCGTATAGGGGGGTCTACTGACAATGTACGCATAGGAAAAGGGGGGGGGGAAGCCTCGATAATAATTTGTCTACATTGGCCTTCAAATGAGCCACAGTTCAGTGTCTTCAGCTGTCAGACAAGGACTGCCGGGAGAAGTGGGACTGTGGGAGAGGTGTCACTTGTATGCCACCGTACGCCTGACTTCAGCTGTCACGCAGCTCAGCAGTGAGTCTGACATCGTCTGGCGGCCTGCCCCATGGATGATCACACATCCTTCAATCTGGCCTCACTGCAGACTGCCGCTGGCTCAAGATTTTAGCTGCCATGGTGCTCTGTTCGTGCTGCTGCTGCCTGGACTTCAGTACTAACACTCGTCTGTACATCGGTCTATCGTTACAGCAGATGTTCAGTCGACGCACTTTATATAGAGGACACTAGACACATGTTTTTAAAGGTACGCAACTTAATTCTTTAATGCAGCCGGCGGTGGTCTGTTTGCTTTAACACGTTAATATTATTCATCCTTGATCGTTTCTGCGTGGATTAAATATCGGCCGTTCTATAGGATTCGCGGGGATTGGGGGGTGTAGGTTAAAAAGTACGCGTGCGTACAGGGAGCGGGGGGGAGGGGGTCAAGTTGACAGATTTTTGTGTACGTGCTAAATGGATGGCCCCTTACGAACCCAGTGGATGACTGCAGAGTGCAGGGGCACTGCGAGTGAAAGTCCACTCAGCCAAACATCCCCATCATCCTCGCCATCATCGTCATCATCCAATTTCCTCTTATGACAGCCGCCAAGTCGTTAAAGCCAGAAAGAGAGACAGAGAGACAGAGAGAGAGAGAGACATGAATAATGAAAGTTCATCTCTGCCGGAACAGTTCGGAACGCTATTCCGGGAAAAAAAACGTCGGCAACCCACATCCACTCGTCTCGCCTTACTGTGTCCTAAACCTACTACGGAACTATTTACAAAAAAATGTTTGCCAGGTAAGGCCCCAACTGAGCTACGTAGCTCTTTTTCAGAAGCGACTTGGCCACAAATGACAGATCAGCGAAGTGGCTTATCACGTGGAAATTTATAGCGGCCAAATGTGGAGGGAAAACCCAGAAAAATCCACGCGACCACGGGGAGAGAGACACGCAAACTCCAAATATACAGGCGTCAGGCACTTGCCCCCAACATTCCGTGTAGGCTTTCTCGGTGATCTTTGTCTGTGTGCCCTGTGTCACAGTGGCGAGAGAGCACAGGTGGTGAACCTACCAATCATCATCTCGGTCGGTTAACCCAACTCACCTGGGTCCCTCGAGTGACCTCCTGCCTTCGAGCCTTCATGCGTCACGAACCCGGCAACCCGCCTTCGAGTCCCGGGAAACGGCTCACGTGAGTGACTATCTCAAACCAGTGCTGGGCCTCGCCTAGGTCGACCCAGCCTCAACAAGTACCTGTCGCGGTGTGTAAACATGAGCACTGGGGAGACGAGACGCGGCCGGGCGCCGTGCCGACCTTTAATAGGTAGGTTTCTCGCTTACAGCACTTGCCCCAAAAGTCCGCGAAGGCTATGCGGGCGATCTTTGTCTCGAATGCGTGTGCGAGCGAATGCTCGCGTGGCCAAGCCCAGTCCAACAAATCCTGAGAGCCGCCGTAGCCGCACAGCACTCCGCAATGAAATTACCTCGTCCTGTGTTGTATTTTACTAACAAATAATGAAATCGCCTTCCAACCAGGTGCACGCCCGAACGAGCAAACACGAAATCATAATGAGTTCAGGGCTCCCCGGCGACGCGCGAAATAGGCCAAGCGTAAAGATCGACCAGCGAGAAGGAAAATGCTCCACTCCGCACACGCGCACCCAACCACCGCCACCACCGCCACCGCTGCCGTGACTACCGCGTGTATTGCTGATGAAGACGCACTTGCTTCGTCACGACAATCATCAGCGCCCCCCTCCCCATCCCTTCCCCTACCTGACATCTCAACAGCAGCTGCCCTCATGTCAAATCGACGGGCGGCCGGGCAGGCGGGCGAGGACATGCATATAACGTATATATGTTGAACTTCGTATGTTGAACTTCTTTCGCGCCGTACGTAGCCGACCGTGCTAATGGGAGGTGAATTAATGTAATGGAGTTGGTCAAACTTACTAATGTAGGACCGCGGAGCTTGGGCAACTTTGGGCGCCTTGCCAAGCGCGTGTCCGTCGTTTCTCCTGCGCCTCCGTGTGAACCACAACAGCGCGCTCCACGGATTCTGCAGCAGCGTTTTGAGATGCAATTCGCGTTCATCTTTGCGGAGATGTAGTATTATTGTTAGCATCATCATCCATCATCAACGCGTGTTTTTTTTGGACAATGTACAGATGTTTTACATTTCACGTCGTACATTAACTCTTATCTGTTACAACGTCAACAGTGCCGATTCATAAATAGCCCTAATTGGCATATTTAATTTGATTAGCTGATGTCGGGTGGCGCATTGTCGTTGGTAAACAAAAACAATTGATATTATACCTGCACGACGATCGAACTTTAAAATAATCTAGCTGTTAATCGTAGACATTGATCGCGAAAGCCTTCGTAGGCAATTCTAGACTTGAAGCTTTCGTGACTGCAAGGAATCATATTCTTAGGTTTTTTCGGTAAAGTCACGTAGGTAAAACATCAAAATTAATGAAAATAAAATAAAATAAAACAAAAATCACGACGTTTCGGAGGCAACACAAGTCTCCGTCATCAGGTGGGACCGTCACAGCCAGATTAGCTGCATCAAGTGAGGCAATGATTCAAGATGTAATCCCTTAAAAGCGAGTTGAGGGGGGAGGAGAGGGAGGGGGGAGCTCATCAGAATATGGTAGCCAATGAATGGAACGTATCGGGAGGGAGGGGGGGGGCGGGGCCAAAAGGGTGGGCGACGGCGTGGAAGCGATTGTGCGCAAGCGACAAACTACTGCACACGCCAACACAATGGACAGAGAGGGGGAGGGGAGGCCTGATACACATGATAGACAAAAGAACGAAAATGCCCATGTTTATACCAATGCTGGCTGAACAATGAAGAGAGTACTGTTATTTTTTAACAGTACTCTCTTCGTTCTTTTGTCAATCATGTGTATCAGACCTTCCCTCCCCCTCTCTGTCCATTGTGTTGGCGTGTGCAGTAGTTTATCGCTTGCGCACAATCGCTTCCACGCCGTCGCCCACCCTTTTGGCTCCGCCCCCCCTCCCTCCCGATACGTTCCATTCATTGGCTACCATATTCTGATGAGCTTCGTAGGCAATTTTAATAGCGCCGATTATGGCTGGCTGCTCGGGCAGCCAGCCACAATCGACCAGCCCCCCTCATTAATAATCATGAACAGGTTACGTCCTCCACATGGACCCCCCCCCCTCCATTAATAATCATGAGCAGGTGACGTCACTCCACATCGAACAGCCCTCCTCATTAATAATCATTATAAAGTGATGTCCTCCAAATGGACACCCCCCTCCCCATTAATAATAATTAGCGGGAGACGTCACTCCACATGGGGGGGCGAGGCGCCTCTTCCCCCCTCCTCGGCGTCAACTTACAACCCTCACTACAAAGGCAGAACCCTCACATCACGTGATCTCCGTAACGCTGTTGAGACATCAAAGTAAAAAGGACGTCGTGATGAACGAGGGATTATAACCTTTAAATGAAATAAGTCTGTGTCACCGCGCCCTTACAAATTGCACACGAATTGATGCAATGAATATCACGTCGCGGTCTGATTTTCGCTTGCAAGATTCAGATTTACTGCAACACAGCCGTCCTTGGACGGGCAAAAACCTCGTTATTTATATCAGTCTCGTCTACATTTTCAGATGACATTTCAACATAAGGCAGCTGTAATACAAAAAATCCTAAATTAATTTCAAAAGAGAATTCGTGCATGCGTGCATTAATGTTAATGAAAGTCGGTTTGAAAAGGTGTTAAAATAAATTAAAATAACCCCTGTGTGATTTAAATGTGTTTTTTTACCACCCTGTGCCTTGACTTGTGGGTCTCCCTGATGCAAAACATTACAGGCGGTGTTAAAATGTTCAAACACCAAATAGACACCCATTACACACCTCCCATTACTCCCCGCGCCTCCGATCAGCACGGTTGGCTACGTACGGTGCGAATGAAGTTCAACAGATTGTGCATGCAAGGCGGCAGGTGTGCGCTACACGCACTCGTGGTAAAACACGCAAACAAATGTGCCTCGGTAATGTATGCACTGCCCTTGAAACTAATAGGCCTTAAGCCTTGTGGTAGGCGTCTATTTCGTGTTTGAACATCTTAACGCCTCACCTCTATTATTGCCGTAAAAAAAATGGTCCCCAGAGACAATATATATTTGTATTTTATTTAAATGCGGAAGCTGCCGTGCTGTAAACGATCAGCACACTGGGGGACTTGCAATCCAAGGTCGCCGATTTCGTTCTCCCAGCTCGGCAGTTGAAAACGATAACGCCTCTGGTCCACATAACAGTAGAAACGAGCATACTCTTTGGTTCTTTCGGTAAAGTCACAGAGGTAGAAAAATAAAACAATATATCACGACGTTTCGATCGCAACACAAGCGGCCGTCCTCAGGCGGAAAAAAACAAATCCAGCAGTGGAACTGCTGAACCAGTAAGAACACAGCGAGAGAGCTGTTACAACAAGAGGTTATACTGGTAGGAACCTCATGGCTCCACCAGCCCACAGGGGATTATTGTGTCCGTCCGTCGTGCATCCAAAAATGAGAGGGGTGGGGCTGGGTGGGGAGGGGCTGGGTGGAGAGGGGCTGGGTGGGGAGGGGAGGGTGGGGAGGGGCTGGATGGGTAGGGTGAGGCTGGGTGGGGAGGGGCTGGGTGGGGAGGGTGGGGCTGAGTGGGGGGTGGGAGGGGTGGGGCTGGGTGGGGAGGTGCTGGTCACCCCATGGTGCCCTTATAAAACTCAACGTTTAACCTACTCACGCCGGCTTGTGCCCGCCCTCGCAGTCGAGCATATTTGCGGAAAACACCACGCCGCGGTTGACGCTGGCCATTGACCGAGCAACCCAACGTTCCTACCAGCTCCCTCCGCAGGAATGTGTTTTATGTTGGCGAAGGGCAAGCAGGCGGGGTCTGAGCTGGTAGAAATGAGCACACAAACTACGCTACTGCATCGGCAGGTTGTCGCGTGTGTTAGTGTGGTAAAGTGTGTGTGCTGCCACCGCCTTGCGAGACGTCAGTCCAGCGTGACAGGGTCGTGCCTTGCAGTACCGCATGGACATCGTGGGGTTGGCTGGGGGTGCGCTTTTAGAATGGGGGGGGGGGAGGGGGGGGGGAGTTCTTTCCATTAGACGCAGTGGTTCTTCTTAATCTGGGGTACACGCTGCACCCACTGGGGGTGGGAGATGCCCTTTCTGGGGGTGCGAGACGTGGCCACATTTCTTTTTAGAAGGTAAGATTATCGACAAACACAATAAGCACGGGCACTTAAGTACAACTACTATTTATTAACTGTTGTTTATTAATATTATTTTAAAACATTTACGATTGAGAACCAAAGGGGTGAACGGCTGCAGTCAAGGTTAAGAACCACTGCGTTAGGGGCCGTCCATAAATGACGTCACGCGATTTTGGACGATTTTTGACCCCCCCCCTCTCTCGTCACACGGCGTCACAAAAAGTCAACCCCCCCCCCCCTCAAATATGACGTCACAAAGCTCTGCCCCCCCCCCCCCCCCCCCAAAATAAAACGTGCTTCAAATCGCTTTAAACTATTGTCATTGCAGTGCGTATTTAATGTGGCGCTGCACTCTGATGTTGTAGGAAAAAACATTTATTAAAAAGTCTACTTAATTAAGTAGAACGTGTTGTCTATATTTAATTATAGTTGCGCATTTTGATGTGACGTCACATTTCTCAAACCCCTCCCCCCATCGTCACACATCGTTACAAATGTCTGACCCCCCCTCCCCCCTAGGTGCGTGACGTCATTTATGGACGGCCCCTTCGACGTAGTGGTGCGCTCCTGTGATCCAGCGATTTGGAGGTGAGGGTTGGTGGATCACGTAGAGATGTGTAAAACTCGAGATGCTGTACTAATAATAGGGATACAAAAAACACCGAGTACATTTAGCAGTTGCGTCATTCTTATCGTGACGACGTGAAAGCCTTGTGCGATGTTTCACAGAGGAGGCGATATGCAAATTTGGCAGAATTTAGAGCACGACTCTCGGCACATGACCTCCCCTGGCGTTTAAAAATATATAAAGGTCACGTGATCTTTAACGGACACCCGGAGCGTTAACCAGGGCGGCCGTTGCTCTCGAACCGCGAACCTCTTCAAAGACAAGCGGCGAACGCGCAGTACAACCGCACGGCCCGGTCACCGCCTGTAAACAAAGCCGGTGGGATGCGTGGCGACCAAACAGGATAGCGGTGCAACAAGTGTGGTTTCTTGAATCCATCTGTGCGGAGCTTTCAGAGTGTTATCCCCTCGTACGCGTGGTGGATTTTTTTTTTGGGTTTTCCTCCGTGCGACTCCCAAACGTGCAAGCCAAATAACTCGATCCCAAACGCAGAACTCTCGCGAAACTCAATGAATCTTTCCCGGATTAGGAATAAAAAAAAATCACACAAAGTTATTTCTCCTCGGGGTAACCAAGAAAGTGCAGGGGTCATCTCAACACGGCTCCCACAAGGGGAGCCCCTAATTAGGGTGGGAGGGGGGCAGGAGAGGTTGGTGGAGGAGGGCGGGGAGCGGACCCAGTCCGCGTTTTTTCTGCTCATTCATCACCGCCCGGAGCACTGGGTCACGGGGTCTGCTATTGGGTGCGTTACGCAATCCTGCATCTTGCACCACGAACCAGCGTCACGTGCACCCGGCACCACGCCCGAGCACCCAGCGTCACGAGCACCCAGCACCACGAGTCTGCACTCTGTACCACGAGTCAGCAGTCTGCACCACGAGCACCCAGCGTCAGAGCACCTTGCACCACGAGTCAGCACCCTGCACGACCAGCACCCTGGACCATGAGTCTGCACCTTGCATCACGACCTAGCACCCAGCACCGTGAGTTAGCACCCTACATCAGCGAGCACCCAAATAAACTACCCCTTACCTTTAAGCCAGATGAGGATCCATCACGGCACGTATGCGGGCATCGCTCGATATTCGGAACAGACACGTGACCAAAAATGTGTCCGTTAAACGAAATTCCATAAATCGATCCCTATTTCCCCCATTGACTTTCATTACTTAAATTGGAGATGCGTTTGTACGGAAACAGAAATATCGATTCTCAATTAAATGTGTGCCTTAAAAATGCTTTGCTACATTCCTAAGTGTGATATTCTTGTGTCTTGGGGCCGATTTTTTTCTGTCGTCGTCGGAACGCATCTCCAATGATATAACGGAAGGCAAAGGCGGAATAGGGTTCGATTTATGGAAGTTCGCTTGTGCGGACACATTTTTTTCCAGGAAGGGATCCGTGTTCCGTATATCGAGGGATGCTCCGACATCCTGACCTCTGGAATGTTATCACCCGGTCCAACAAAGGAAACGGCACTTGAGGCGGCATCCGATTAGCACGGTTGGCTACATGCGGTGCGAAAGAAGTTCAGTATACAGTGGATACGTACGTACGTACAGGTCAGGGGTCGGCAGCCTGAGGTTCCGGAGCCGCATGTGGCTCTTCTAAGGACCGCTTCTTGGCACCACACACGCAGTGCTTTGCGGATCTTGAAATAGTGAGCGTTGTTTTTTTTTGTTGCACCGAATTCAAAAAAAAAATGTCTCTCCTTGTGACTTTGCTTGCTGACCTCTGGTACAGGAAGAACCCCGTTTGGGATACGAACCCGGGTTTCTCTACGTCGTCATCATCAGCAGTGGTGGTGGAAGGGTGGGGGGTTATGGAGGGGGGAGAGGGGGGGGGGGGGTGGACCGGCTGTGAAGACAAAAATCCATTAAAATTATCGCGAGGTAAAGCACGACGTGCACATTTCCTAACGACGACGGCTAAGTCGCCATTAAATAATTAAGCAGACGCTTTAACGCGCAGACATCTCGCGCGCCTCCATTACACAGCCCCCCCCCCCCCCCCCGCGTTTCCGTTCCGCCTCAGCGACGCGGGCCCCCCCCCCCCTCCACTCCTGGACTCAGCCGCGAAGTCGCTTTTGTTGCTGTGGCCGAAACGTTGTTAATCGTCGTCAGACGTGAGCAATCCACTGCTGAATGAACTCCCCCCCCCCGAACCCCATTACCCCCTCTCCCCATTCCCCTCATCCCCCGTACGAATCGTCTGGATCGTTTAGATTATTTCGAGTATTTGGCTGCTATGAATTTCCACGCAATAAGTCACTCCGTTGAGATGTCATTTGTGGCGAGATCGCTTTTGAAAAGGCAGCTAATTGCTCAGTGGGCTTTAGCTGGTAAAATTAAAAAAACAGTTTAGTTTTGATTGTATTTGTGATGTGCTTACCTTTTCTACACTTTACACTCCTATCGAGTTGTTGTGTTGTTTGTTGTTGTGCGGTTCTGATCCGCCCCTCCTGGACATCTGTGAAATAAAATTGAGTTACACGATTTGAGGATACTACAACAACAACAGAGTGAGTTAAATAAAAGCGTGTAAAAAGCAGCTCTGTCGCTCATCGGATTCCTCCATCCACTCAAAGAAAAGATTCCGATTCCGATCGTGAATTCGGCACTCACCGACCCTCCTCGTCACGCTCCGTCTCCGTGGGTGGACGTCCCCTACGGGGGACGCTCAAGCTCTGCATGGGCAGCCACTCTCCGTTGTCATCCCTCTCGCTCCGTCGGGTCACGCACGCGGCTGCCTGTAACCCGGCGCTGTGGAGCCAGCAGAGGTCGCAACCGGGTACCCGATACCCGACTACCCGTACCCGGCCGCACCAGGGTGGCAAACGGCTACCCGTACCGTGAGTCACTGGTGAGTAACTGTTTGTCACTCATTTCGGGTAGGGTACGGGTACGGGTAGGGAACGGGCACCCGTACCCGGCCGGGTACTGGTACGGGTACCCATTTGCGACCCTGGTGCGGCCGGGTACGGGTAACCAATCAAAACCCGTTTGCGACCTCTGGGAGGCAGCAAGCGAGAGTTGGTGGATGACCACACTCATGTTGTGAAGCTCCCTTCCCGTAGGCGTCGAGGAGTTGGCACATACTCCGGGCTCGCCGCGGGAAGGCAATACAGCGGGTGGAATAGTCGCCACCTGTTTTTGTTACATTTGTACGGGGATATAGTGTTGCACCCTCGCGTGCGTGGATTTTAAGCGGGTAGTTCGGTGCTCTGGCTAAATAAGCGACGTGCCCTGCACAAATCCCACATTTAATTCCCTAAGTGATGTAAAAAATGGCGTCTCTACATTTGTATGCGTTCTTTTAGGGGCCGTCCATAAATGACGTCACGCACCCCCCCTCGTCACACATCGTCACAGACATTTGTGACGATGTGTGACGAGGGGGGGGGGTTTGATAAATGTGACGTCACATCAAAATGCGCAACTTTAAATAAATATAGACAACACGTTCTACTTAATTAAATAGACTTTTTCATATTTCGTTTTCTCCTACAACATCAGAGTGCAGCGCCACATTAAATACGCACTACAATGACAATAGTTTAAAGCCATTTGCAGCATGTTTTATTTTTGAGGGGGGGGGGCAGAGCTTTGTGACGTCATATTTGAAGGGGGTCTGATTCTTTGTGACGCCGTGTGACGAGGGGGGGGGGGGGGTCAAAAATCGTCCAAAATCGCGTGACGTCTTTTTTGGACGGCCCCTTATCCGCGTGTTCTTCTCTCTGCCTCTCAGCGTGACCTCAAACATGCATCTGCAGTGGCAATCATAATAATACTGAGGACGACGATGACGATGGGGCGACATGCAGCCTGCTCGGGGAGGAGTGACTGCGACGTCAACCTTGTACGTGCTCTAAGATCGTCACTGCAGTGACGCCACTAGAACGCTCCTCGTTAAAATGTAAACTTTTATTTTGCTGAACCAGGTCCAAAACGCCAAAACTTTACCCCACCGCACGCGAAACTGCCGTTCCTACTAACGAGCATCGACAGCGGTGTGCGGTGGTCATGGGGGGAGGGGGGTGGGTTAAGACGCCTCAGCATATTGCGCACGGCAGATGGAATCGATATTATTAGGTTTTTTCGGTAAAGTCACGTAGGTGACATTTTTTAATTCAAATTAATAAAATTAAAATTAAATTAAAAATCACGACGTTTCGGAGGCAACACAAGCTTCCGTTGCCTCCGAAACGTCGTGATTTTTATTTTATTTTTATTTTACTTTTATTAATTTAAATTTTAACTTTTTTACCTACGTGACTTTACCGAAAAACCCTAACAATATGAATCCTTGCAGTCACGAAAGCTTCAAATCTAGATGGAATCGAGCCAGTGGCTTCGCTAGTCGAGGGCCCCCCCCCCCCCATTTACACCGCGAACAGCTTCGTTGAGGTCGACCTCAATTATAAAATAATGAGATGGATGTCACGATGTCGTGGCTCGACGTTCTTAATCGATGCTCTCCGACAATCAACATTCGAGGCGAAGCCGCGCGGCAACCCGAGTTGATGCGGAATATCAATTAGCGCCGAGTCAATTAGCGTCATCGCGATCAATTAGCCCTGATTGCTAGCAGGCCGCGTCTCCAATGAAGTGACGCAATTAGTTCGGGAGACAAACCCCATTACGCGGGGGGGGGGGGGTTTGTGTAGAGAATTATGGGTAATGACACGTGCAAGTGTTTCCACGTTCAAGTGAATAAATGAATCCGGTGACGAGTTCCCCGCTTTCGCAGCAGCACGTGACACGAAGGGGAGAGGGGACCGAGTTCCAGAATGCAGTGACGCAATATTAAGTGGAGCAGCAGCCTCGGTATCTGTTTAAGCAAACAAACGGCATCAGCTGAAGCATTTTTTTTTACTTGATACAGCAGTCGTGCTGTGACGGTTCCACCTGAAGACGGAAGCTTGTGTTGCCTCCGAAACGTCGTGATTTTTATTTTATTTTAATTTTATTTTACTTTTATTAATTTTAATTTTTTTACCTACGTGACTTTACCGGAAAAAACCTAAGAATATTCTTTTACCGGTTTTGATCGTCTGGATCTCACCGGCTCAATAAGAAAATCTCAAATCCAGAACGGAGCGTGAAACTCTTTGCTCGGTATCCAATTTGATGGAGATGTTCACGCAATGTATTTAATTCTACTGCCCGATGGCCTCATCCGCGTGCTCCTAGTTTGGTCGTGAAATATTTTTTTTTATTTTTAAATAATGATTGCTGAGCGCAGGCCAAAAAGGCCCAAATCTCCAGACGATCAGCAACAAACAGCACTAATAGCGAAGGAGTCTAGACGATTTCTTGAATTGAGCAAGGTTATTATTATTAGAGCGTGTGGTGGGGGGGAAGAGAAACGATGGGAGGGAATGTTTAGTCGAGCAAAGCGAGGGAATATGCATCGAGAGTGAAGCCTTGTACAGGGGCAGTGTTGACGAGTGAGTGAGTGGGTGAGTGATGGAATTAGTGGGAGGTTTGTGTTGTTGTGACTGGCAGTGTGGTGGGTAAACAAAGCACGGATGGGACAGCATGGATGGAGGGATCAAGGTTGTTAACGACGTTCATAGGAGCCGTAAACATGGTAGTAGCGACAGCAGAGTGATCGGGAGGCAACTTAATGTGATGAAAGATTGACCGCTCGCTCATTCATTCATTTGTTAACCCAGCCTCACCTGCTGGTCACGTGCTCGTGCTTTTAAGACGTCGATGTGATTAGTACATTATTCATTCCAAGGCCACTTAGCGTCCACAGAGAGCCGCCCATGTCAGACAAAGATCACCCGTATAGCCTTTAACAGACTGTTGGGGCAAATGCTGTTTAGCGAGCACCTATGAAGGCCGGCACGGCACACTAGGGGGTGGGTGGCCAACACCGCGCTCGACCGCCTTTGTCTCCCCAGTTGTGACGTTTACGCACTGCACGAGGTACTCATTTAATGGTGGGTCCACCTACGGGGAGGCCCAGGACCGGTTCTAATGTTCGCCACTGTCGTGAGCGGGAATCGAACTGGGTTCGATCCGCAGCGCTCCACCATCGCACGCGCGCGTGCACGCACACGCCTGCATGGTGTATTGGTCAGCACACTGCACGGTTCGTTCTGCCGACGCGACAGTTGAAATAATGGAGCAAGTTTCCTGCCCAGTCAGCAGTGTATGAATGGATACATCACCGTTCGTCGAACGGCAGGATCGCGTGTGGTGGGGTAAAGTATGAGTGCTCTAACCTCTTGAAAAATATGTCTGGAGATCGTGGAAGAGTACCGGTCGGTCAAATAACCTCATAGAGCTCCCTTTAGGTGGAGGCCCATTCGCCCCAGCAGTGGCGTGAACAAGCACTTGCAGGGCCGCGCCTTTATCTTTACGCGTAACAAAGGGGTGCGAATATTTTTGTCTCGATTCGAGTATCATCGACGTGCGCATCCGTGATCGGTGTGACCTCATGAACTCTGTAACTCAATCACCATCCTCGCCGCGCGCGTCTCTCTCGTCCTCCGTCTTAATCTCTTTCTCCGCAAATCTCCGAGTTATCAAACGGGCCTCTCCCCCTGGGATGAGGTCGCCAGCATTAATTAGGCGTCTCTTCCGCAGCTGCGACGCTGGCGCAATTAGCGGCGGGCGCGCGCGCGCGCAATGAGTCACACAGGCAACGCGCACACAGGCACAGAGTTAATTAGGCTCAGAGAGATGGGGACTGTGTAGTTGGATCCCAGGTCTCAGCAAGGGGTTCCTGTACGGTCCCTGCTCTCAGAAGTGGTCTCCCTGCCTGCGTGGCATGGGCAGTGGCGCAAGAAATTGAATTGGGCAGGTTGTGATGGGGCTAGGGCCACGAGGGCTCAAGTGCAGTTGCACCGCCTGCACACTCGATAGCGACACCGCCGGTTCCCTGATCCTCGTGACGTTGAGGCCCGATCCTTAGGCCAAGCACGACGCCCCCACGAGCTCTGTGTCGATCTACTGCTGGATGAAGATCGCCCCGGCGCCGTCTCGATCAAATGGTTTTGTTTTACCAATGCTGCTTTGTGCGGGTCAACGAAGGGACGGGGCCATTTCAGACGTCACCTTCTTCCCCGATGTTAACCGTGGCAGGGAATCGAACGGAGGTCGCCGGGTTCACACCGTAGTGCGCTAACCACCGCGCCGCCGCTCCAATTTAAGGTCGATTTAAGTGAGCGGGGTTTTTGCCGCTGATTGGGCTCCCGATTGGAATTTGAAACCGATCACATTTGATTGTCTTACCACAGGCAATTAGCCCGCGGTGTAACTCTTACCATGGTTATTGCGCGCGCGCACACACACATCTAATATTAACCCTTTGATAATTAATCCACTGCTGGATGAAGGCCTCCGCACAATTGAATCACGTGGAGATGTTTGACCATACTTCACCACGCTGGTCAGTGCGGGTTGGTGAAGGGAGAAGCCCAGGCAGGACCCGTTTCGACATTAATTGCCACTGCTGTTCACCACGGCTAAGAATTACACTCAGCGGGCTAACTCCTGCGCCACCGCTCCCCGGATAGAATTGAGAGTGGATTATGTTTAAAAAAATTAACCCGTAAAAACAAAGTTTTTCACTATAAATCCTTTATATGCGTGTTCAATGGGCCACAACCCAGCCCACATTGGTCTTTGAAACGGGCGGCTAGAGTCCTCTCGTCCTCTGGCTTGAGATGGCTGCCACCTATGGGTCAGATGATTGCCTGCCACCATTAAGCAATTGGTAATTAAATATATATTTTTTTTCCTAAAAAGTGTAAAATTTAGGAATTTTTTTTCACGAAAATAAATTGTCACGCACAACGAGTCTGTGTGCAAAATGTCAGCTCGGTTGGATCACGGGAAGTGGGTTAAAAAAACGACCGAAAGATTTGCATGGTCGTAAGCGAGCAAGCAAGCAAGCAAGTGAACTTAATATAAAGGATTTAAAAAAGAGAACCGGGGAGGACGGCGTTAAACACGACACGGATCACAGCTCCGCCACACGCACGGATCGCGACGGGAATAACCTTCAGACCTTCATCGATGGCAGTGTGTTCGTCACTCAATTTCAGAGGGGGGCCCACTTTCGCCGACCAGACGTCAGTGTCATGAGGCCCGCCACACCGCCTGCTCGGGCTGTTTTCACATTCGTGTATTGTCGGGGGGCCACACGCCGCACTAAAGAAGGCCACCAGGGGCCACCAATGGCCAGCGGGCCTTGCAATGAACAACACTGGGCTATACCATCTGGCAGCACCACGCCACAGCGACAACGAAGCCTTGTTTTGTCCACACATCTCGGTGAGCCGAGGAAGCTCTGTTTTGCTCCGGGGTTTGAAAGTTCGAGCCGCACCACCACCCGGCCCTACTGGTGGAGCCGGCCAGGACCTGGTATCACTGGTGGAGTGGCCGTCTGGACAAATGGAGTGAATATGGATCCCAATTTGCCCATCATCACCACCAACTTTATCGCCTCTCCCCTCCCCCGTTACTGTCATGAGATTAAATCTTCATTAATCATTTCTAGATTTGAAGCTTTCGTGACTGTAAGTAAATAATAAAATAATAGAAATAAAAATAAAATAATAAATCACGACGTTTTGGAGGCAACACAAGTCTCCGTCATCATGAGCATAATAATTATGTTTTTCTTTTAGTAGCGGCCGGCACCGTCCTTCGGAAGTGACGGTCTGTCCGTTCGTTCGTCCATCCCTCGCTCCGGAGGGGACATGACATCCAGCCAGCCAGCCAGCAAAACTTTTTTTTCTAAAATAGTGTGAAGTATATGATATATATCCACGTATATATGCACGCCCTTTACTCTCAGCGGGCTGTGTACGCGCGATAAGCTACCAACTTCATCAAATCACCGGCTGCAGTCAGCACTGGCCTTCATTCATCCGCTATCTTCATTAAACCCGCGGTCTTAATTAATCCGTAGTATTCAAGAATCGGCTGTCTTAATTAAGCTGCCGTCTTAATTAAGCCCCGTGGTCAGCATTAAGACAGGGTCTTCATAAAACACCGGTCTTCGTGATTTTCTACAGTCTTCAATCAGCCGCTATAATATCAATTAACCTGTCGCCTTCATTAAGCTTCAGTCTACACAAATCCCGAATCTTCATTAAGCCGTATTTTTAATGAAGCCGGCACCTTCATTTAGATAGTCTTCATTACGCCCGTCTTAATTACACGCGCCTCCACATGTTTTTACCCCATCTTCTCCATGAAAATACAAATTAATATTCAATAACCTGCAGGATTAATTACAGGCCACGGTCTTCATTACAAGCGAGCGTCTTCATTTAATCCATCCACGGTTTACAGTAAACCTTCAACGCCCCATTATTCCGGTGGGGGGGGTCTTAGCGAGGCCGGCAGATTCAATTAAGCCACGATCTTAACTCGTCCAAAATGTGGAGATGATCAGAACAGCCCCTATCAAAACGGAAAAGGAGTGCAGGCGGTCAAACCTCGAGTGTGCAATGATCGAGTACTCTCTGTACAGAGGTTGATTGCTCTTGGCATTATGGGGTTTTTTTGTGTGTAGTTTCAAACTTCTCATCTTCACCCGGCTGCTATCTTCATTAACCCCACGGGTCTCTATCAAACCAATTTTCTTGAGAAAAGGCGCCGAATAATCTGGTTCGTCCACACCACCACGCGTTGCTTTACATCACAACGCAACGTTGTAACTGGCTTCCCGTGGTATTTAACAATGGATACTGAAATGTAGTTTTACGCAATGTGTTTTTACCAGTGTAATAATATATACCGCTTATTTGTAAATCCACTGCTGGATTTATTTGTAAATCCCCCATGCAGTGTCGGCCCTGTGGGTGGTATCACCTTATTTTAGGAATGTTTAGGCTTTTGAATACAAACGAATTTCTTCCTTTTTGAATATTTTTTTTAATTTAATGTTTATATTATGACGCTTTGAGTGGCAGATACGTACCAGAAAGGCGCCACGTGTTAAGCGAAAATAAATTGATTTGACGACTTGAGACATTAACCATTGTGCCATACGGGCGACCGACATTGCAGCTACGTTTCTGCTGGGGGAGCGCGGGACGGGGAGGCTCTGTCCGTTTTGTCTGGTGCGGGTTTGTTTTTCCCGACTGATGTTGGATGGAGGGGGAACAGCCGTGCCACCGCAAGGAGCAGCCGCCGGCTTGGGGCTATAATTACCGTGGAATTTCCATGGAATCAACCCGAATGGTCGGAACGCGGAGATGGCGCACGAGCAGTAATTGAATCATATCGAGGTCAGCAGTACACGCGGCAACGGGCGGGGATGGAATTTCAGCGACGCGCGGTTTCGGGGTTAAGCGATCTTGCGGCAGCTTTAATGCCGTATTATTTGCAGAGGTAAACACCACCACCCCCTACACAGATCACGCACCTTGAGTTAAGTCAGCATAATTTATCAGGATCGGAGCGGTGGTGCAGTGGTTGGCGCACTGCGCTAACGTGATGTATCCTCGGCTGAACATCAGCGGCAAGCGAAAGCTTAACTGGCTCTGGGCACCACTCCTAACCCTCCACCAACCCGCACTGCCGATCATGGCAAAGTATAATCAAACACCCTCCTTGACCCATACGACACTAGGAGGCCTTGATCCAGCAACAGACTGGCCTTGTACCTCCGATTCGCACGGTTGGCTGCGTACGGTGCGAAAGAAGTTCAACATACTGTCTTATTTACAGTATTTAGCAGGGCCATCTTCAGTGGCACGTGTCAGGTCAATTATTGTTTAAAAACAATCTATATCCAAGCCCGTTCTGTATAGAGACGAATCTTACCCATGTTTAATTTTATGCCTTTTATGAATTAACATCCCAATGATGTGGTATGCTCCCACTTAGTATCCACCGCAACAGAGCGCCGCAGAATATATTTAAATTGGACCTGCACTTAACGCTTGACTGCAGATACTCTTGTAGGTTTGCGTTTTATAGGAATCCGTAATAGCTCTTTATTGACATATATATGGATACATAAAGATCACAGGCTACAGTGATATATTCATATACAGCCAAAACACTCACCTCTGCTGCTATGACCATTGTGATGAAACATTCGTCCAGAAGGCCCCATGCTTGATGGACTATGAACAGGCAATACAGACTTTTATCGCATCTTTTTGAACAACACGGTGCAACATCACAATGAATGTTATATGCTTCATGTAGCCTGTTTTTTATGCATCGTGAACACACTAGCCTGGCCGTTTCACCAGATTCCACACAACATTGACAAGAAATGTGTCTCGGAGTGTGACGCTCAGATTTCAAACAAATGTTGTACACTAACGGTGCACGGTGATGCATCAGGATTGCCAAAATTTCACATGGCTTTCATGGCGGACGTTTTTACATTTTCTAAATTGAGAAACAATGATGAAAATGCCTGTGAAAGTTAAACAAAAGCAGCTCACAACGGGCACGTCAGATGCATATGGCCTCATCACATCCACACAATCCTCCACAACCTTGTGACAGTTTTGCTTTGAAGATGTCAATTTGGAGACAATATTGAATTGGTGAGATGTGCCTAGTCCACGATCGATGCATCCCCGCTTTGAACCGGGCATACTTGATTAAATTCTTAAACCGTGGAGCCGAGAACTGGTTGCGTAAGGGACTGTAGCTTCAAGATGTAATATCCTATTGGAAGTGTATCTGGTTAGAGTTGATTGCAATGGTAAATAAAATAAACAGCAACTGCTAAACACGTGGCGTGTGAAGGGATGTAGAATACGTAAAGGGTTGATGGGTAATACCTCGATTTCACCTGCTAGAGGCAACGAGGGACACATGACATTTCAGAAATCCTATCAACACGCACTTTTTCAAGTACAAAGTTCGGTTCAAATCGGAGTACCACTCTATGAATGTCCCTTGTGAGATCTGGTGTCACAAGAGATAGTGCATTGCACAATCATCGCAGATTTATCACAATCAACTAAGTGGTCCGAACTTCCTATATTCTCAGACACAAGAAATTAGATTTCGATTTAAAGCTTTCGTGACTGCAGGGATTCATCTTCTTGGTTCTTTCGGTAAAGTCTCGTAGAATGGAAACAATAAAAATAATAAAAATAAAACATAATAAAATATTGTTATATATTATATTGTTTCATTTTTCTTATTTTATTATTTCCCTTCTACGTCACTTTACCGAAAGAACCAAGAAGACAAGAAATTAGGTTTATGGTCCATCACACCTGTGCACTTGCAGTGCCCTATTGCCACCCAGTGGTGGCACGAGAGCTAACAGGATTTTCTTTCCCCTCAAAGACACTCAATCTGCATCGTGGTGTCAATTGCCTGGCACCCCAAATCATGATGGCTCAAACGCAACTGTCGTGTGAAGAGAATTCGTCAACAATCAGCAACAGCTCAACCCAGCATATGGAAAACAGCCGCCAGTCACTGCTCGTGATGGGGATGCCACCACAGTGTTTGTGCCAGGCTCGATGCATGTTGAGGAGACGTGAGGTTTCGAAAAAATCCCTGGCAGGTCAAGGGACAGACCCAGGTGTTTTCAGTGAACAGAGATGACTGGAAAATGCACCACCTGTGCCAACTTAGCCGCTCGGCACTAAAACACGGCAAACGGACACATTACGAGCATAGGCCGCCGCACTTTTACTGCGGGTGTGCGATTCCTTTATCTCCACATTTATACCGGTCGCTCGATAACTGTGGTTTATTGCAGCACTCCCGCACAAAACACCTCTGCACGTCGCCAACGCTGATGACTTAGGGTCTTCCCTCCCAAACGCATTAGAGTAGCACGCGCCGTAAAGGTTATTCCTGCACTTTCTTTACCATACACTGAACAGAGACAGCATCGTAAAATGTTGGCAACTAGACGACAAATGCAATAAATGCAACCGACTGAATAACAATACAAACGGGTAATCTTTATTTTTAAGTTATTTAATTTACAAAACAAACACGCGGACTCGTTTAGATTTGATAAAAAATTACACGTTACACATTCACCTAACAATTCACACGTTCATGAATAAAACACATCAAAGCACAACATTAAAAAGCACCGAATACATCCCAGGGTTTAAGTCAAAGCCAAAACGTCATGACCACTGTAAAATTTCCACAACCTATCGAGCCCTTCGTGTTGTCATTTGCTCGCGTGTTCTCCTTTACCACAAGACACTGCCAGGGCCTCCACCCTCACCTCACCAAGCCCTCCTTTGCCATCACATGAAGTCATCAAGGAAGTCCTCCGAGTCCAGGCCCTCCATGAGCTCGTTGGCCAACTCGGCCAGTTCCTTCTTGACCGGAGCGTCAGCCTTTGGCCGCTGCTTGCTGCTGGGTGGTGGTGCTTGCGGGAGGTGCTGGCTGCTGCTGCTGCCACCCTGTGAGGCTTGAGTGGAACCCGAGGAGGCCAATGTGTCCCACCGGCCCAGGCCGTCGGCCTCCTTCTTGGCCTGGCGGCCTCCCGACAGGAGGCGCACGCTCTCCTCAAAGTACTCGTTTGGGTGGTTGAGGGCAAAGCTCGTGTCCTCCACCTTGTCGAGGAGGCGCACACACACGGGGTTGCCACGTGTTAAATTTAAAAGCACTGAATAACAGCCCAGGGTTTAACATTAAAGCCAAAATGTCGGAGGAGAGATGTCATCTCCCTCGCCTCATATACAGGAGGTGGTGGGTTCGATCCCAGCCCTGACACTTGCTGTATATTTGGAGTTTGCATGTCTCTCTCCCCGTGGTTTTAGTGGATTTTTCTCCGGGTCATCTGGTTTTTCCCTCCACTTTGAGAAACATGCATTTAAGAATATTTGGCTGCTATAAATGTCCACATAATCCACTTCGTTGAGCAATCATTTGTGGCCAGGTCACTTCTAAAAAATTAACCCGTAAAAACAAAGTTTTTTACTATAAATCCTTTATATGCGTGGTGGCTAGAGTCCTCTCGTCCTTTGGCTTGAGATGGCTGCCACCTATGGGTCAGATGATTGCCTGCCACCATTAAGCAATTGGTAATTAAATATAATTTTTTAAATCCTAAAAAGTGTAAAATTTTGGAAAAAAATTTTCATGAAAATAAATTGTCACGCACAACGAGTCTGTGTGCAAAATGTCAGCTCGATTGGATCACGGGAAGTGGGTTAAAAACGATCGAAAGATTTGCACGGTCGTAAGCGCGCAAGCAAGCAAGCGAACTTAATATAAAGGATTTAAAAAGAACAATAGCTCAGTGGGCTTTACCTGAAAAATAAAATAGTATATATAGTTTTTGTTTTAAACGAACAAGCCATGGGAAAATGCATATATAAGCAGAACTCTGTTGACACATGTCAATAAAAAAACATTTTAGTTGACTGGCCCATTGGCCCTCCAGACCAATGTTATCCAACAACATTTGTTTAAGCAAGCACACTCGAAGCAATTTATTTAAACAAGCAAACGCTGCACGACAAATACTGCTGGATATTAATCTGAAAAGCCAATAGGCCAGAGGAATAGGATGTTTTATTTATGTGGATACACAGAACAGTGCCGCCTGCTTATATACGTACTTTGATCCATAGAGTTCCACCAGGAACACATGAGTTTTCTTTACATCTTATATAATTATGGCAGCTCGGCATATTTAATGTGTTTGAAGACTGATGTTGCTAATATTCTTGGAGAGTAATTTGGAAAACAAAGCTTACCTTGTGCGTAACTTCAAAGTACTTTTGGCAGGCCAGCTGATAATGCATTCCTTTAACCAGATCCAAAATCTAGGCATAAATATTGGCGATTAATAATTACTACATGTCTGTCCAAAACAAATACACACGATGAACTGGGCAAGACATAATATACACTAAAATACTATCGGGCAACAGCACCATAAAAATATATATGCTGACGAAAGCTGCAGTTATTTTAAGATAACATTTTGTAAATGCTTAAAATTACTATTGGGAACCCAGTATCCTGAGGGCACAATTAAAATTGACTCGCCTGCAAAGGAAAATGCCACGATCGGCAAATAGGACGACCTCTCCCTCCCCCCGCTTTCAAAAACAGCTGCTTACACGGGAGTCCTCAAGCCGCCAGACGTTCCAATCGGGGAAGCATTGATCGACCGCCACAGTCTTTGCACGCCCGTGCTCCCGCCTGCTCACCCGCCCCTATGCATAATTTAGGAGCAGCCGTGTGGTGTGGCAGTGGCTCCCAGAGGCCGCCCCCCCACCTCCCGCACTGCCGTCTCTACCTCTTCGCAAATTCCCATCATCGACCACGCACCAAGTGTCGTCTTGCGGATGTTTGGCCCACAAGGCTGCGGCGAGTGTTTGGGAAGTGACAATAACCGTAGCGTGGGATGTCGACGTGGCGTGAAGGTTAACGCCACGGCAATCCAGGTCACCGGTTCGATCTCCCGGTACAGCGGTCAAAACAATAGGCGAGTTTATTAAATCTCGCCGCCCCTGTCCACCCAACAGTTAAGTCAATCTGCAGGTTGCGTGTTGAACTTTAAACTGTGGGCACTTCACAAGACGTCCAGCTGGCATGGCAGAGTAGACCCAAGTACCCTCTAGAAGAGCTCTCTGGAGCTCCTTCTGGGGGAGGCCCTTCCTACAACACTGACATGACTAAGTAACTTCAGGATGCACCTTTCACGTTTTTTTTATACTGCAGTTGCTTAATGACTGTGTAAAATTCTCCCAATCTATCACGGAATGGCACGGTACACAATGGCTTATTGTTGCAAAGTCATGGAATTGGTTAAGCCAGTATGGATTTGCAGGCTGTGCTTTAGATTTTTTTCTCAACACAGGTTATAAAGCATTTGTGGTTATATTTGAACTGGAAAACCACTCGTTCCACAGTACAATTCGTTCATCAGCAGACTGTGCAAAACATCTACCATCGTGTAACAATCAAACCAATAACACAACAACCCATAACTGTACCATCATTGTCTATGTGAATGCGACTCGTTAACATACTATATGCATCGAAGATGGAGTGCTATGCTTGACTATAATTATGACACAAATCCATCCGGGCTGTTCCTAAGTGTGGTCACACCTTAACAAATTTTGCACAAGCCTTGGGGTAAAAATAGCAAACTTGGTAATGAAATTTCTTAAAGCTCTCGACTTAGCAATTACAGATTTTTTTTTCTTTTCTCTGCTTCCTGTCGATCTTTCAGTGTCAGATCGATGGTGACGATACCACACGACCACAACAATTCGGGATTTTCTGCCCGACACCACATCCCTCTTCCCCGAGCAATCGTTACGCCGCTCAGTAACAAAGGGCCTAACTAAACTTTCATTCCCTTCACCGTTCATCTTTCGTGACAGAAAATCGAAGCGGGGACGTGCAGAGCCTTGTCGCAAGCCGCCCGCTACTGTACTGCCGCAGCGCTCAACTCACCACCAGCCCCTCCCCCCATATGCCAGCACACCATCGATGCAATGCAATCATTTCCACACCTTTAAATGTTACCATAGGTGCACAAAAGTATGCTTAGAAGCTGTGATTAAAACGCTGAGAATGGGAACCCGTTGATCTTAATATGTATTGAGTAAAATTTGTTTCGTAACACACGAGATGTGGCCATGTCTGCATGCATGCTTTATGCAGTTAATTCCCGATCGGCCATGAGCGAATTAACTGTGCTTGCAGAATGTATGTATATCTAAACACGTTTAATGATTAACTTCTCATTATTTGCGGAAGGTCAGTGGCTCAAGTGTCCACAAGAGTACAAATGTCGGCAAATAAGTAAACATTTTCATCAACATTCTACATAAATACACAATAGATAAGTTCTATATCCTGTTTAACATGTTGTGCATTCTTTGTATTTTGTATGATCCAGGACACTCTTCCACCTCCTGCTCCCATTACCACAGGTAATCAAGGGTTTGCCGTACATGCTTTACACTACCATTCAAATGCAATCCCTTACGTTTCAATATGCAGAGGAAGGTAGTAATTGAGGGAATATTCCTTGGTAAAAGACCGAGAGGAAGAAAGAGAATTTTAAATGCTCGATGGTGTTCAACAAGGACTGACGTACAGATGAGAGCAGAATACATCACAATGAAGGAAAACGTAATGAAATTAACACGAGAGAGAAATGCAATTCATCTAACATCCTCATTTCCAACATCAGCCTAAAACTCTTATGAATATTTTAGAGTTAAAAGAATGCAGTATAATGAACCCTCTAATAATGTACATGCAACTCACTTGGCTAATGTCTGCTGAAGGCACTTTATACGCCAGGAGTTTCATCTTGAGAAGTTCCGGCTCCGTATGACGGAAAGGACAACCTGCAAATTAGAACCCTCACGTCAATAACTTTTAATAAATAATAGCCATCACTGAGCACTGACACATTCACTCTTCACTCAAGCCAAATCTCAACATTCAAGCATAGACGTGGTGGTGGCAGCAGTAGTAGCAGCAGCAGCCAGCTGACAGCGTGTGGCGGCAAGGTCATGTGACGTGCCCTCTCTCGTGTCAAATGCCAGGATGATGTTCGTCGTCTCCGCTCCACCGCACACTGCAGTGAGGGTGCCTTTTGTGAAAAATAAGGTTACTATTTAAGTTGCGGTTCATGAAGTTGAGTAAGTGTCTTTAGAATTTATATTAATGTGTGTGACGATGCGATGTCTTGATAAAGAAACGTTGCGTGAGAGAACATCTCTGTTCCAACGAGAGGGTACATCATTTGCAATTTTGTGCAACGCAAGTTAAAGTGTCAGCGAATGCATGTCCAATTCTTGAAGCGAGTGTTATTTCCAGGCTGACGTGTTCATAAAAATTTAAACAACTCCTCCTCCTCACCGTGGTGGTCACCCTGTGCTGGCGTGTTGGTCATGATGATCTTCATGCAGCTGTAAGGAGTGTAGTCTGTGCGCTTTCCCTCCTTGCCGTAGTTGTGCCTGACGTTGTAAGCGTATGACTTGTCAAACTAAAAAAACCATGATTGGGAAGTCGGCAAAACAATGAGGCAAATAAAAAAAAAGGTTATTTGCATTCACAAGTTCCGAATAACATTACCGTCATAACATAGCCTTTGTCAACGCACTGCTGGATGAGAGCTTCCACACGCTGTGTGCATTGTGGAAGGGATACTGGACCAAGATTCACCACGCTGGTCAACGCAGGCTGGTAAAAGTACAGATATGGGTGCATGTATTTTGCTGTATTGCATTCTACTCGTTACCACGTAGTCACACTTCATCATCTTAAATCTTTAACTAAATTTTATTTGACAGCTTAAAGAGCAAATCTAACTGCCAATTTGTACTCTCGTTCGCCACATTTAACATTTCTCGTGCGATTTTTCTTTAAGGAAAACATTAACTGCCACACAAACGAACAAGTGCGCATTCCTTGCCGAGATTATTTTTTTTACGGCAAGGAAGTCGCTCACTCTACGGTCATCATACCTTGTCAGCGCCCACACCCAGCGCGAACTCGGCCCTCCAGAAGTCGAGGGACTGCTGCAGGGTGAGGCCAATGCCCTTGAGGTAGAGGCCGTACTGCATGCGCCCTCCGTGCCGCAGGTGGTGGTGCTCCCGCAGCGCGGAGTGCACCTGGCGCATGCACAGCGGGAAGGAGCGCGCCGCGTGCTGCAAACGTGGCGCCGCCGGAGACAGAAGCGGAAACAGACATCGTCACCATCATCGATTACTTCAGCGCCCTTGCAATGGCTTGCCATGTTACGGCGCTACACGACTGTCATCATAATTATAATTTCCCCTCACACAATGTGGTAAAATGGTTAGTACACTGGACTTGCATTGTGCAATGAACGACACGTGAAAATAAAATTAATAAAACAATTACATTATCAAAATGCTGTGGGCATTTACATGTATGGAAGATGCTTTACTTACAGAGTCTAATTGATCCAGAGAGATTTGCCCAGCATGCTTTGGTGCACTGTAATCCTGACCTATGTAGGACTTGCTGCAGAACACAATCGGACATGAACACATTTGCCAAGTAAGTGCATTGGGTACTCTGCCATTCTTACAGCACAAGAGCTATCATAATGACAACAACCGCCATTCGCTTGTGCCAGGCTGTGTGCACGTTAAGGCCTTATCATAATGGTTCACACACACACTAGGGCATATGAACATATATCTGTGCAAGCACAATCATGTGCGCAGTCATGTGTGCCTGGCTCACACTGCATAGTAAGAGACCAGAGGGCTTTGCTGAGGCACGCTTCCATCGAACATCACAATCACTTAATGTAAATATCGTGTGAACTGGCTAAAGAAAAACAAAAAAACAATCGCACGAGTTGTGGTCAAATATTGAGAGTAAGATTTGACATTTTGCCAATGCAGAACAACCACTTAATCAAGACATCTTTTCACTGGATTTACTCTTGCGTTAATATATAATATATGGTTTCTTCTCAAGCAAATCAGTAATTAAAGTAATCCTGAAAACATTTCTGGTAAGAACAATTTCTGGCAAGGAGACATTAGCAGAAACCTGAGGCGGATATACCGTGTCACACTCCCGAAGCTCAAAACTGAACGGCGTACAAAGGAATTCTGATTTATTAATGGCTGCATCTACAACAACTGCTCTGAAGCATCACACATTAAGCAGTCAGTTTGGTACTCTACGGTTCAGTAACCACTGTAGAACTATATTTTGCATTTCTAGATTTGCTTGTGATTTTCAGTGGTGTTTTTAAACCTTTCTTGTATTAGTGTTCAAAAAATATTTGTAAATGAGAAGTAAAACAAATAACATTGCAAGCTGTAAATGGGATAATTTTAGTCTTCATCAAAGCAACAGGGTTTGGTTTCAAAAATGTATATACTGGTGCAAGCTACTACCCCTGAATTAGCCAGGAATTTAGAGGGCACAGTAGTTGACCTGTGTAAGACACCCAAATGTGTCGGTCACTTGTGCAGAGGACACCTGGATGTGTTCAGCTACCAGTGTGGAAGGCAACCGGATGTGCCAGCATACCTCAGGTGGGTGAGAAGAGGCTGCAGTCGCTCATCTTCCTGCACGGAGGGCAGGAGTCGTGCTGTTATCTGAGGCACAGCAGAGAGGACGGCATCACCTGCAGCCCTGAACTCGCCTGGACCGCCCATTCCGCCCCTCATGTCAGGGGCTACAAACTCGTAGTCTCATACTTCTAAACGCATCACCCAATTTCCAATCACGATGCGTAGAATGTTACACCTTCATGTGCTCCGTGTTGTAAATTTGTTTTTAAACTTACAATTTTGTTGTTATTTTTCTCCAATTGTATTTCGAATGCACGTTTGCCTTCATGTCAGAAGATAATTGCAATTCCATTCAGAAAACTCACAGTGAGCAGTGTCAGGTAATGACCACCGAAAATTAACAACAAATAACTACTATATTCTTGGTTCTTTCGGTAAAGTCATGTATAAGGGAAATAATAAAATAATAAAAATAAAACAATAAAATTATTTCCCTTCTACGTGACTTTACCGAAAGAACCAAGAATATGAATCCCTGCAGTCACGAAAGCTTTAAATCGAAAAAGAACTACTAGCCAAGTTAATTCAGCAGGCCTCTTTAACCACAATAGGTGGCAAAGCATTAATATTGCCTGCGAACATACATGGCATGGTAATCGAACCAAAAGTCCCGGAGATGCCATCAGCTGAAATAAGCCACAAATCCACATTTTATATGATCACAATTTTGTACAGTGACTGGGGAACAGGCTATAACTATCACCTTGCTATACTCAGGAAGCAAAGCTTTATCACAAACGGATGAAAGATTAATTTGAACAGAGCATCTCAGCAGTGCCGGTTTATTACATTTACTGGAGTCTGATGTTCCACAGAGCTCTGTGTTTGATATAGATTTCACCATTTGACTATTAATATAAAAAAAATACTGGCCCTTTCAAATACCAGCATTAGGGAAATTCCCTTGAAAAAATAATCAGTCTCTGCCTATTGTCCCACATGAGGGAATTGTGTAGCCCTCAAGTAATTTATCTTCCTAATTTCCTGTAATCCTGAAAAAAACACACACGCGCTTGACCTTTGCGAATAAATGCAGCTAACAACATCGAGTATTGCGTCTTTGCCTTCTGCCTTAAATGGAAACTGCAACACGCTGCAACATCTATTTAACAGATGCAAGCATCCACAGTCCCTGTCTTAACCTTGATAACCTGAGCGCTGGACCCATAGATTGTGAGATCTGTAGTTTTACTAAGAATGAAACAGTGTGACCAAAATAATAAGCAAACTGGGACCAACACTGGGGATAAGCACTTACACTCGATCACCTTTGTCACGTGAAAATATATAAACAAGTCATTCAATTTGGATCTAAAAATGTAATTTTGATTCAAGATTGGAATTTTTCGATTAATATAACGTATTAAACTAGCATTACCACAGGCGCTGGAAGCACATCTGATAGGACCCATTTTTATCGTAAAAAAATGTAACATTCACCCTGGTGTACATTTGGCACAAAGAATTTTAAAACATAATTCCGAATTTGCATTAATAAACATTTGTACGTCTAGTACTGAATTACATGTTCAGTATTCTCCAAATACATAGAATATTAAACATAAATATTAAAATAAGTAAATAGATCAACTGGTAAATACTGATTTGTCTTCAGCCAATTTATTTTCCAAGCAATTTTTTCCGTCAGCACTCAGGATGGGCGAACGGCATCTGGGTCACTGAACACATTGTTCATGAAATAAGTCATTCTAATATTCATCAATTGAGTATTTTTTTTATTTTAGTTAATGATAACTATGTGCAGCTGACAATCATCAAGCAGGACAATGTGACAACTACGGACTAAATACCAAATTGTGACTTAGGATGAGATGTAATTAACAAGTCAGAATGAAATAATTCTAATAAAGACAGCAGTGCACGAAGGAAGACCAAACATTGTTATTGGCTGTAAATGTGCGTAAAAAATGTTGATCACGTTCACTTATTGGCTGATCTGATTGATATTAGGGAAGGAGAAACTGCACGCCTCTCACACCAACATTTAATAACGAATAATGGATTAAATGCTGGACAGATTTCATCGACTAGACTAAGAGAATGACGATAAAATCCACAAACGAATACGTTTGGACAAACACGCCACGAGCTGCCATCAGTAAAACTGAGACGATGACTGAAAATAAAAGTGACTAAAATTACACTGCTGATTCAGTGGTCAAGGCGCATGTTTCGGAAATTCTGCGCAACTCACGGTCAGCGCCCGCGACAGGTTCTGGCGGAAGTCATTGAGTACAATGGTGACCAGGTCCCTCTGAGGAATGAAGGCGATCCCGCGTCGCACGAACACCTTCCGGCTCCGCACCAGTTCCAGTGCATCCGTGAACGGCACCTGCACATGCAGCAGTACATCATTCACAAGCGTCCAAGTTCAACGTAGAGCAGTCGGTTGATTGATGATCCAACACTCGCCGATTCACTCCAGTTGCTCGCTCAACGGCAGTTCGTCACCGCCTTATCACTCTACTACTGATACTACCATGGTAATTGTTCCAATGTACTTCACTCATCAATTCCCATGTTGAGTACTCGGTCTAGCAGATTGAATGTTTCGTCTCATCTATATTGTGGTCAACCACCACAGGTCAGGTCACGACACTTCTCTTGACGCTTCTTCCATCACACTCCTCCAATTTAGAAACTCCTGCCCATCGTCTCTTTTCCCAATCTCTGGTAACCTTTCCGAATTCCAGAATCGTTAACTCGAATCGATTACAACTTTGAGAGTAGTTTGTTGTTGGTCGCTTCGAGTTTTGGGCCTGTGCTCAGCAACTGTAAAAAAAAATCCTCCCAAAGGCAGGAAACACGCTCTCAGCGTGACACAGCCGATTATTTTGGTGACATGAACAAGCCTACATGTGGGAAAAAAGGTGAGACTTTTTTTACAACTATTTGTGTAATTCAATTAGTCGAGTAATCAACCCGCTAACTGGAAGATTAATTGATGACTTTAAGAATTGGATTTCCCAGCTTAGTATAAATCAAGGATGGGATGTCTGTGGCCCACAACTTAATTTCACACAGCCCACAGAATCATGAGGCCTACCAATTTGAAACGGCCCGCGTACGATTTGTATCCATTACTTAGAGCATCTTAGCCGCAGTGAATGCAGATTCGAGGGGAATATTACTACCTGTAAAAAAACGGCTTTTAATTTTAAGGCACTGAGGTCTGTGTTAAAATGTGGCCCGCTAAAGGTATTTGGAAATCCGTTTCAGCCCTCTGTAAGGAAGAACCCTGCTCAAAAGACACATGATGATAGGGCCATGACATAGCCCAGCAGGAGCACTTTCATCGCTTGTTGCAGAGGTTCACAGTTTGAATCCGGCAGGCCACCCTGGTTAATACCGCGGGCGTATCAGCCATACAATGTGGCATCTGCTTTACAGAGGATGTTAAAGACCTTGTGACGTCATTCAAAAAGAGCTTGCCATTGTGTGCCATCGTCATGGTGCAACATCTACCAAAATAAAACAAAAAATTACCTGCTAAAGTGGCAATAATTGCCCCGACTGGCAGACTAGTGCCCACTTGCAGGCCGGTGTCGTCACCGTGCCACACAGGGATAGCTGCCATTGGGGTGCCCTTCGAATGGTTGAGATGAGATGTGATGTAAAGTAGTTTGAGATGACGAGGCATTTAAGCACCCTATACATGTGTAATAAAGGTCGTGGAAGAGACTTCTGGAATCCGGTCTGTATTTGTCTTTCTTTACAACACTCCTTCACGTTGCTGACAGACAGCGTGAGAGGGATAGAGAGAGAGAGACACGCGCGGCCACGTGGCAGCCTGGACTCCCGCGTGACCTCCTCCTCCGTTCGTTCCAGTTCTGACCACGTGTTGTTCGTCTCCACCCCTATTTAATACCCGGGTCACGTGGTACCTTTCCACCAATCCTGGTTAACCTCTATGGAATCTTCCAGACTCCACCGTAGGCTCCCGGGACCACGCCCCTGACTCGTCTCCCCATTGGCTGTGGGTAAAGCCAGCAGAACCAATCCTCTACTTACAGATGTCACCTTCCCATTACGTCAGGGCCACGCCCCTAGGCTTCCCCCCCATTCGCTATGGGCCAGGACCGGCAGAGCCAATCATCGTAACGATTTGTGATCCGTCAGCGACCCGGATATATCCTCACATTACACATGCAAAATTATAACGATTGAAAATGGCCCTTCTGAAACCATGGCTCATAATATGAGAACTTGAACCATTTTACAAACACAGTGTTCGAATATTCCCCTAGATATATTGCTTGTACCAAGATTTGGTTTATGCTACCTCTAGATAATATGGCAAAGATGCTCCAAAATACATTTTAATCTCTCCGCCAAGGTAAAGTAACTTATTCAATGGGCGAGGACATACTGCACCTTGTAAAACGTGGACTCGTTGACTTTGTGATGACTCATCCCATAGCTGGAAGCGGTCAGCTTAAGTTCGTGCTCTTTTATCTCCTCTTTAGACAACTGGATGAGATGCAAAGACAAACAAAATAAACAATATATATATATCACTTTTAATAGTTTTCAAGTTGCATAGAAATTTCATATTTATATTACTGATAAATAACTAGCAATATCACAATTAAATAATCGACTATTATAAGACAGATAGTTTTTTTGTCGGGACCATCTGAGGTTTGTAAAACAATCTGAATACAAACTGTACTCTACCTTATGAAATGCATAGGCATAATTTAGGTGTGACAAGCTTAAAATGTAAATGTATAGCATCTGATATTCTTGGTTCTTTCAGTAGTCACGTAGAAGGGAAATAATAAAATGATAAAAATATAAAAAATAAAATGCTCACGACATTTCGACTGCAACACAAGCAATCATCATCAGGTGTGAAATCCACAGCAAGAAAATTTTAAAAAAGTGGCGTTTTTTTTTCATAACGTCAGCACCACGGACAGCGATTTGGCAGTTGGTCAGATGGGCGAGCCCATCTATGTTCGGAAAAGAGGGGGGAGAAGAATAGCATCTCTCACTCCTGTCTCGGTCTTGTACAAATCCAAGTCACATGAGCAATGTGGTGGGCCTGTTTCCCTCACATTATGTCTCTGGCGACCACTGGGCTTCAACAACCCTGGTCATTTCACAGTCAAGTCTTCTATCATTCATTCCTTTCTTCACCCAAGAGTGGTTGTATTTAGAAACCTAGGGGTGGAGTGTTTCCCAGTCTGCAGCTTCTCATAGTGTCAGGGGAGACACTTAAGTGTAATTTAATCAGGAAATTATGAATGCCATTGATGACCTCTTTATTTAAACGACGACAGTCGTTGCAGAGTCAACACCTGATGTTCAAAGTCATTCCTAAGTCGCACACTTACACATTTAAATGAATGGTGTGGATATGAGTGTGTCCCTCCACCATAAGCAGTACTCCCAATTATTTACCATGTCCTAGTATCCCCATTGTCAACTCCTCTTCTCCCCCACACCACCTCCCCCTAGCCTCATTCTCTATTGTTTCCCCCCACTGATGCATCGCGTCCTGGGATGCTTGACAATTGCAAAGCATATTGTACGATCGTCTTATATTGTACTGCTCACGGATTCATATGTGAGGTTGTTTTGGTTGAGGAACGAGGTGACCGATTCGGACATCTGCTGCAGAAAGCGGAACCGAAACAGGTCCATCTCCTGCTGGATGAACCAACGCCGCAAATCTTCTCTGGAACAGAAACGGAACACACCCGCCCAGCATGAGTGCCGACTCGCACAAGAATATCAAACATTTACGTTCACATGAAAATGCCGCACATTCTGGGTGGCCATGTGATTCAGGTGTCACATACCATGTCAACAGCACTGAGCCCGAAACCAGCCCTATACCATGACCGTATTTAAAAAGAGGGTATACAAAAACTCTAGGGGCGTGGTGGGGGGGGGGGGGCACACAGTCAATGTTAAACAAACATTAAACGAATCCTGATCGGCTACACAGAATGAGTAACAATATAATCTGCTATCATTCATTCTGCTCTAGCTCTCACCATCTTTGTATAAGTTACAACACATCTATCGCTTAATTGCCACCGGTGTTAAATATTTTACCAACATTTTTGGCTCGACGCCCTCCAGCTCCACCGATGCTATGGGGCTGCCAGAAATGCGTATATCCTACGTCTGAATCCAGGCATCCACCCATGATTTAACTGAATTCTTGAGTTGAGTTAGTGACTTGTGGTCATAGCCCAGTCACCATTGAGTACCCAAAAAACCCGTAATAATGATTTTAGTTTTTCACTTAATTTAACTTATTTCAGCCGAGAACTAAAGTTTTCAGTTCAAGTGACACGTGACAAAACAATGTTTTTGAAGGTGTGCTGTCAACTGCCTGCTCCTGTTCAAGTAGTCCAGGCTCAAGAGCCTTTTTGCTCTGCCTATAACGGTCTCTTTCTCTCCTTAAAATAAATAAATATGCCCCATTTCCTCAGCATTCAAATGTCGTACTGTTCTGTACAGCACCATTCCAATGTCGTATTTTTCTATACGGGATTTTTTTGGGTAATCAATGGTGACTGGGCTATGACCACAAGTCACTACTCAACTCAAGAATTCAGTTAAATCATGGGTGGATGCCTGGATTCAAACGTAGGTGCTGTACTGTTCTATATGAATCTAAATTGTCATCTTATGAGGCGGCTCTGCAACTGTGGTACACTGCTTACGATAAGAGTTACAAATGTATTTTCTGTTCATCTTGTGACCCGATGCCAACCACAAAACTGAAATAGGGAGAAAAAAAGCAACAAAGATATTGTGAGCTTTCAAGTGCAATTGGTGAGCTCATTTCTCATTTACAGCTACTCAACATGAAACCAAGCGTGTTTCCCATTGCGCACAACAAAAAGGGGCCTTAAATTAATATCTGCATAAAAGGATAAACATCGTCAATATTTAGATGTAGGCAGCGTGGATGTAGAATATTACATTAAAATCAAATTAGGTTGAATTGGAGTGGCTGAGTGTGTGGGTGGGCTTCATACTGTCTGTGTGCAAAGTAGTTGCAGATGAAAGCAAAGCTATGATTACATTTATAATGAGCTGTAATTTAATTAACACAATATGGTAATCACATTAACATAAATTTCGATTTAAAGCTTTCGTGACTGCCGGGATTCATCTTCTTGGTTCTTTCGGTAAAGTCACGTAGAATGGAAATATTAAAATAATACAAATAAAACTTAATAAAATAATTCTCACGACGTTTCGGCCACAACGCAAGCAGCCGTCCTCAGGTGAAGAACAGGTCTGTCGAGAAGACAGAGTCTGAATGAAACAAACCCAGTATCATCAGTATACTAAATATACTCTCCAATAAGCTCAGCTTACATACTATGTAGTTTATACTTTAGTTGTTTACGTGGTGGTTTAGTTACTGCAGCTACATACTATTAACATTCCTTCCCTTTATTAATGCTACCCCTATCCGCTCCCTTTGATACTGCTAATCCTGCATAATGCACGGGCATAATGACTTTAAACACCCCGCCCACCTCCTACGCATTTCACAAGTAGTACTAAACCCATATCTGCATTTTCCATAAATATTCTAAATTCCTCTTGATATGCAAATTATTTTGTCAAGGCGCTCTTCCCCCTCCAACCCAGCTTAAATAGACGCTCCAAGCCTGGGGTTGTTTCATTCAGACTCTGTCTTCTCGACAGACGTGTTCTTCACCTGAGGACGGCTGCTTGCATTGTGGTCGAAATGTCGTGAGAATTATTTTATTATGTTTAATTTTTATTATTTTATTATTTCCATTCTACGTGACTTTACCGAAAGAATCAAGAAGACACATTAACATACTTTCATGCAAAGTCAATATTACTGTACATCTAAGTATACTATCCCCACCAATTCCCATAACTATAAAAACTTTGGTAGATTTTTAAAATGTAACATTATTCTACATATGTGAGAGTGCTTTTTTACTTTTATTTTACCGGCGGTCAGTGAACTTTGATGAACCATGTTAAAGGATTTTTGGGCACAAAAGCCTGGAATGCGTCGCTAAATGTAGTGCAAAGCATCACTTTAAAACATGTGTAAATATTGACTCCAAATATGTGAACACAGGAAAGACAGAATATTTAAGTACTGCTGCGATGCGCTGGAAATACAGAGTGATAAGTTAATAGACATGCAACAAATATATCAAAGACTTTAACTTATCAATCATTAAATAACGTAAACAAATCACACTGGCGATGGAGATGAGCATGTTAAAATATTTAACAAGTGTGTTTGATTGGTGGGTGACATGAAGAGGCTATGAATACAAATATTGCTGCCTCCATAATAATTAATCATTATTTCAACTTATAAAGCACCGTTAAAGTCATTCCTAGGGCGTTAATTAAAAAATTGCAACAATGACAGTACAAACATTTTGAAGTTTATAACTCCAGAGTTGAAGTTTATAACTCCAAAATACAACGGATTGCTCTGAACCTCAGCGATAAATTAGGACCGCTAATGAACGACGATGGATTACGACTGTGCATGTGTAACGTCATAAACAGCAAGATGCGTGTTTCTTCCAGGACATAACACCTGGACCACTGCGCTCTTACGATTGACAGTAGGCAAGACGAAGGATGAAGTGGGAGATGTGGTCCCTTTTTCTTGGTTCTTGGTCATCAACTTCTGTTAAAGTAATACTATCCTGCACATCAAACATCATATGTAAAAAAAACAATACAACTCCTGCATATTGTGACGGTAAAGCAAATTTACTGTTGAAACCATTAATATACTTGAATTAAAATTTCAAAGCTATGGCTTCCTTTTCTTCCCCCAAAAATGTTTTCAATAATGTTAATGGTAACGTGTTAGTAGACAGATTACAATTCTGTACTCTCCCAGCTCACAATGAATCACCTTCAGTCAGAGAATGGTCCAAGGTGATAATACAGAACTCTCTCAAGTCCCTTTTATATATTTATCGACAGTAGGAGACGTACATTTTGTTACCTTCAAGGTGCTCATCACGTCAAACCATTTTTATGCACAGCGGTAAAATAAAACAAATTAAGTGAAAATCCAAAATTTATGTGTGCTTTTTACGCTAGTGACCACAATGACTTGGTTACGAGGCCGAGATCATCAGGTCATTATATTTGAGAACCCAGTTTAATCCCAAATGGATGAAACCCAGACTCAAAACCAGGATTCTAGCTGTACAAGCTCAGTGGTAATTAACTTCCCGCACAACCTGGCTAATTAAACACACATTTTCCATTGATACAAATTAAACAGGGGAAGCTGCCATGGTGCAATGGTTAGCACACTGGACTTTGTAATCCAGAGGTGGGCAATTCTATTCAATCTCAAGGTGCGGCCAGTTTAACCAAATGGTGAGTTTCTTAAATCCCCTAGTCCCTGCCCACCTAGAAGTAAAAAAAAATGGTCATCCCAGTGAGTCAAGCGGCGAGACGTGTATGGTGGGCTAAGTGCGAGTGCTTGCACCTCTTCCAATACAACTTGCCAGTGTAGAATAGGCCGAATATTTATTGAGTTACCCTCCAGTACAGGCGTGAGCAAGTGAGCAATTAATTAGAGGGCTGAAACTTTACTTTCTTTAGCCATTTAAGTGACCAGGCCACCACTTAAAAAAAAAAGTCTGCGTATACTTGTGCCTGCAGGACCAAGTGCTAAGTACTCACTCTGTATGGAAACTTTGATTTCTTCAGCTCCTCCTCCAGCTTCTTGTCGTAATTCTCAGTGCCCCTCATGAACAGAACTCCGATCCGCTCCACCGACTTGAGAACTAAAAATTCCACGCAGTCATGTTACCGTCATTGTATGTACCCAATGCAAAAACAGTGCATTAATTTACTATTCATTAAATACGATATGATGAATCATCCATCCTGACAACACTACAAATGCAAAGTCTTCACAAGAAAAAATGCCTTTGTCCATCTTCTTTTGGTAGTTGATAATGGAATATATATTACCAAAAAACAAGTTAAATTCCAGTGCATATATAAGTTGCAAAACATACAAAATAAAGCACGTTATTATACTTGAGTGGGTGAAGGTTTGGTGTGGGGATTGGCAAACTGCACTATGAAACTAATGACTTGAATTTAATTCCCAATCACAGTTAATATCAAGTACAAGTTTTTTTTTAACACAGGTGAGAACTCAAGATACCAGAATAGTCTTATATGCAAGAGACTTGGGTCACCAAAGAGACAAAATTAGAACAGATAAAGTACGACAAACAAATATTGATTTGAAGCTTTCGTGACTGCAGGAATCCATACTCCTTGATTCTTTCGGAAAAGTCACGTAGGTAGAAAAATAAAAAATATATTACGACGTTTCGATCGCAACACAAGCGGTTGTCCTCAGGCGGAAAAAAATAATCCAGCAGTGGAACTGCTGAACCAGCGAGAGAGCTGTTACAAGGTTATATATGCCACATATATAACCGACTTCTCTATATATATGCCACATATATAACCTTGTTGCAACAGCTCTCTCGCTGGTTCAGCAATACCACGGCTGGATTATTATTTCTTCCGCCTGAGGACGACCGCTTGTGTTGCGATCGAAACGTCGTAATATATTATTTTTTATTTTTCTACCTGCGTGACTTTACCGAAAGAACCAAGGAGTGTGACAACAAAGCCAACAGAAATCAGAGAAAAAAACTAATACCTATTGAACGCACGTAAATTAATGTTAAATAAAGTCCCTGTCGTGCAAGACGGTTGGAGAAGATTAATTAGACCGATCGTAGTATAATTACAATTGAGTTACCAAACATTAAACAGATAGTGTATAGGGTGCCTATTATATCAATGAATGAGTGACATCCGAACCAAATCTGGCCTGGATCATCAAATCTCCCATGGCTGACATGGCATGGGGAGGCATTCATCCAGTAGTCCATTCGCAAAGTGCTGTCAATTATTTAGATTATGTCTACTGAAGTGAACAAAAAAATCTACATATTTATCAATAACACTGCCTTAAATTAAAAAACGATATAATCAGTGATGTTTAGGGAAATGGTCCTTCCATTTAGAATTTAAGAAAGTTAAATTTTAATGTAGTCCCAATGAGTTCTCACCTGGATAAATATGTAATGAATGTAACAGTCGAATTACTTTTCCAATCGAAATTCACTCAAAGGCATATCCTTGTTCATGAATGCAGCTCCAGGTAAGAGAGGTGCAGCTGTACCATCTAGTGGGGGCTTCTGGTACTGTTAGAGAAGTCGATATCTTTTCACGTACGCGAAAAAAACCTCAACAGTTGTCAACAACATAACGCCAAAAACAACGCGTATATAATAGGAGACGTGGGACCTTTTTACCAGTATCAAAGTATTAACAAATAAGAATGTTTTACCCTTTCTGGAAATAAAACAAGCGTTGAGATGTTCAAACACCAAATAGAAATCTGTTGCAAGGAATCACGTCTGCATTAACCACACGTACATGCAAACAGACATGCTCTGACAGAACTGTTTGAACATATTAACACCTATATTCTTGGTTATTTCGGTAAAGTCACGTAGATGGGAAATATTAAAATAATAAAAATATAAAAGAATAAAAATTCTCACGACGTTTCGACTGCAACACAAGCAATCATAATCAATTTTCTTGCAAGAAAAATTTCTTTCTGTGGATGTCACACCTGATGATTGCTTGTGTTGCAGTCGAAACGTCGTGAGAATTTTTATTGTTTTATATTTTTATTATTTTATTATTTCCCTTCTACGTGACTTTACCAAAAGAACCAATAATATAAATACCAGCAGTCACAATAGCTTTAAATCTAAATATTAACAGCTGTTTTATTGCCAGAAATGGCAAACCCTATTTTTATTTTTTCATAATAGGAGACGTCTCGGGCAATGCCTTCCCCCACCACTACCACAACACACAGATAACCCAGTGGCAGTCGTCATGGTGATACTAATTGTGGTGACGATCATGGACTCGTGGTGGTGTCACCAAAAATGTCACGGTCGCTTTGAGCCCAATAATGACAATGGTATTGATCTCACCCGTGATCAATCAATATACCACGATCGTGATAATGGTTATCATCCACACGACCATTATCGTGATCATCGTGGTAATTATGATCTTGAAAGCAGTGGCAATCAGTGACGACGATGATGATGATGATGTTCAGAGTGGTGATCGTGGTGGTGTTAATGGTCAATCAACCGTTATCACCGCCACGATCACCACGACGATGATTATGATCGTATGGATCGTGGCGATGATCGCGAAGCTCCTCACGCCGCAGTCTCTGGACGGCGAGGGCTTCGAACTCGACGAGGGAGACGGATCCGAGAGGCGGCCGCGAGTAGAGCTGCAGCACGTGAGGGTACCGCTGTTCCTCATCGCCAGACCCCACGACGTTCGCCTCCAACTTCTTCCCCGCGGTCGACAGCAGCATGGCTCTCCTTCCCCCCCCCCACCCCGAGCTACCTTGGAGACACAACAACAATACTAATACTCATCATAACCAAACAACAACTACAGTACGGCAGAAGACTCATCTCCTCCCGCCTGTTCAGCATCATCAGTCTCAACATCAGCAGTGACAACCGCGCCGCTAACCAACCTGGCAGTGTGTGACGAGTTCACGTGGAGCCCCGGGTGCGTTCTCGTCGCTCTGTGAGGTATTTATCGTGAATATCTGATTGTGTAAAGTTGTTATAGACGCGGTTAAAGGTGGTGGTGGTGCTGATGATGATGGCGACGGCGTAAGATGGAAATTTCCCGCCAAATCTGTCAGGCAGTGGGGCGTGGTGACGTCATTTCCTGGTTTGCGCGCCACCTTGTGGTGACGTCATTGCTTTCCTTCGTCATGACCGCTTCGCTCAGGTTTACGCTGACGTCATTTTTAAACTGTGTAATGACATCATCGTTTAGGTTGTAATGCGGCACTGTATTGTACAGGTACCACGTTTTACATTTTAGCTTGGCATTGACGTCATTCTTTAGTTTGGTAAATACGTAATAGTTTAGCATTGAAATGTTATTCGATTGATCGTGACGTCATATGGATAGATTCGTAATGACGTAATGTCATTCCATTGACATTTCGTAAATGTGTTGTTGCATTGCAAAGTTAAATGTTGATTAATAAGTGTGATTTTGACAACCATCGTTACCGTAATCGTTAGCAATATTAATATCGTGATTAACATTACTTATTGAAAGGAAAAAACACACATGTGTGCCTCAGTTGGAAGTTGTAGCAGTTGTACGTTAAACTCGCCTAATCGTAACTCTGATCTGATCATAATTAACTTGATCGTTATCTATAATCTCCTTCATGGTTAACAAAGCTACAATAATCGATACCAAAAATAAATATTTGGCCCTAATTCTAGATTTGAAGCTTTTGTGACTGCAAGGATTCATACTCTTAAGTTCTTTCGGTAAAGTCACGTAGGTAAAAAATAAAAAAATAGAAATAAAATAATAATAAATGAATTTTGTTATTTTCATTTATTATTATTTTAATATTATAATTTTTACCTACGTGACTTTACCGAAAGAACCTAAGAGTATGAATATTTGGCCCTCCACTTAAAAAAAGAAAACTGTTTTACAGATGCCATCAGCCACACGGCCTTACAGGAGTGAATTATTTCATCAACGTAATGGATAATTTTGTATCATTAACATTAGACCCGTAACTATACACCATCTATAGATTGCAATCGATAATCCATTCTCTTCTCTTTCAATGTTGGTGACTATAGCGGCCTCTAGTGGCAGTAAGGGGACGTGCAGCGTATGGAAATTGCAGCACCGTAATCGATACGAAACACGATTCGTTGCATGGGTTATGAGAATAAGAATGATTATGGACGATTAATCGATGTATCCATAGTTGATGCTCTGCACCTATCGATACCGCGGTCGTTTCCACAATATTCCATCATTAACACACTCAGTCAACACGTTAAGGTTTGGGCAAAGTTGGCTCAACATTCACCCAATGTTACACGTTTACTGAGCAATCATCATTATCATTGATTTCACCATTGTTACCATCGTTATCATAATAAGCAGCATCAATACTCGGGAAATAAATTTAAGATTATATTATTGGGTCTTTCGGTAAAAGTCACGTAGATAGGTTCTACGTGACTTTACCGAAAGACCCAAGTATATGAATTCCTGCAGTCACAAAAGCTTTAAGTCAAGATTAAACTTCAGATTCTCATTATCACATCCATTATTATTAGCATCAAGAACAGCAGCAGCACCAACAGCATTGTCGGCAGAAGTATAATCATTATCACGACCATCATGAACGCATCGCCATCAGTGCCATAATGGTCAATGTCACAACCATTATCAGCACATCATTGACAACACACCACCATCATCATCACCAGTCCCACCATGATCATCATCATCATGATCAACGTTATAATGTGGATCCGCTCTGCATAAAATGTTAGCAAACGAACGTAAGAGTCCATCAGAGCAAATAAACCAAAAATCGTTGCCACCTTCGTTTCCCCAACATGCATCAGATTGACGAAACACTTGTGGAAGCCTTTATTCATAAGTGAAGAGAACATGACCCTTTTGAATCACTCCTGACAATGTAGACAGTATCGTGAACGTTGCATTCTGACGATGTTAATATTATAGTCGAGTTTCATGGGGGGGGGGGGGGAGAACAATAATTGTTGGATTGTAATTTGCATTTTTTTTTCTGTGAGCCCTTGATTGTGCCAAATGATCACTGCAATTAAGGGCCTTTTGTCTATCACAGCACTGCAATCCAGCAATTAAACGGCTATTAATATAATTGCCGCTGAGGGGTGGGGTGGACAGGAAGGTATTGTGTTGCGATTTAAAATAAATACCACGCAACAATGCAATTCAAATGAATCTCCAGAATTCAGTGTACACGTGCGCAATATCGTGTACCATGCGCTCATCACGACATGGAAATGTCACGGGGGGGGGGGTGGGGGGGGACAAACAACAATAATTGTCCCAGAATAAAGCACAGTACAACGCCGCATATCTGACTTCCTTGGGAGATGAGGGTGGGGGGGGGGTCTTGAGGCATAGTCGGATAACTGAGAAGGTCGGATATGTGAACATCGAATCAACACCATGAGCAGATATTGCACTCAACATTAGTCACGCGGCGTTCCACAGGTTGTGGTGGAAGACACTGAGACGAGGCGCAGCTATGCGTGTGATATACACAGAATACAAACTCCACACGCTCGACCAGAAACACTGCAATTAAAACAAAATGTGTATGGTAGGCGAAGTTTCGGGCAATGACCCGGAATGATTTATTATTTTTTCTGGCCGTTCTGCATCGTGAGCGCTGGTGATCACGTGCAGGTCAGTCGTAGTTGTTGTTCTCTCTGCCATGAAGAAGGACCGTTACCCGAAACGTCAGCTATTGTTTTAATTTTAGGGCAGTGTTGTTGACGAATGTCATTTTTCGTTGTTTTCGCTAAGACTACCGTACTACTCTTACAACTAATTCATGCCTCGAGTTTCCTGGCTGGCTTCTGGCTGGGCTCCTTTCCACCGCAACAATAACTTTACTGCGAGTGGCTGCCACCGAAAGCAGCGGAAGAAGTTCGGAAGACGTGATGATCGATAGCGACACACGAAGAGGTGACGGACGACAGAAGGCTGACAACGGTCCATTTAAAATTGATGGAACTCTTCAATGTGCTGCTCTTGTTCATGCAATTCTGTCGCCAACGATACACTTTAATTACTAGAGAACATCAAAACTAACTCAGAGTACATGCTATCTTGCAATTGTATTATTACATAAAATATATATTGTCAGTGCTCCTAGTACAGAAGAGTATGCAAATGGCATCTGTGCATTCTCGACTTAGCGATTGTAAAAAAGACCTAACGCTGATGAAATTCACCGAAGCAGCAAGGCAGCGGGGGCAGACAGTGTAACCCCCATCGCATGGCCTGCTCCTCCTCCTCCTCCTCACCCACACACCGGCTCCCTCCCCTCCCTCTCCTCCTCCTCCACGTTTCCACTTAGCAACCAGGCAACAAAGAACGCTTCGCAGTCCACACACACACCGCTTCAGCACACACACTCACACAAGACACACACGCACACAGAGACACGGCCCGAGGCGCTGCCACACAACACAAGTGGGGCTTTACTACAACCTGGAGAGAGCTGGTCGCGTCCAGGTCAGTCGTGGTGGGTTGGTGGTGGTGATGATGATGATCGGTGGAGGTAGCGTGTCAGATGCAGGTCAACTTGTCCTGTTGAGGATATGCGTGATGGAGGGTGTGGATGAAACGTACACACACGCGGGCCCTAGACGGTCTTGTTGAGGAGGCCGGGTGGATTGTTAAAGGGGGCCCGGGTCGATTGGTTATTGGGTATAAAGTCACGCAAAACCGACGCAGAAATGCTGACATTTGCAAGTTGCGGTGTATTACGGCAGGGATGCCGATGAGCCGTACAACACGCATTGTTACGTGGTTCAATGTGGGTTAATTCATATCGCTGGCAATGTGGGTCAGCCAGACTTGCTGCATGCCGTGACGATGGTGGTTAATATAATGAGTCCATTGCATCAAGACTCTCTTACAAGAGGGTCCTGCCTCGGTATACTTGGCCGATTTTCTTGTAAATAAGTTTGTTTACGCTTCGTGTGTGGGCGGAAACCCAGAGAATACCAGCTCATCAACACGAAGGCGTTAACGCTCGGAGCCACGCTATATACAGATGGCTCCATCAACCCACTTGCTGTACTACCAGCTCCCGGCTACCTAGCGGAAACCCAAGCGGGAGGTGGGGGAGTTTCACGTCAATCTCTGCGTGATCCACCAACCTTTACCTCCAAAGCGCTGGATCGCAGGCGTGTTCTGTGATCACCGATCGCAGTGCGTTTGACACGTAAGCATGGTTACTGACAGCGCTGCCAACAGGTTCACGGACAAGGAGCGTGGCGAGGTTAAGGTTCGGAATTAGACGTCCCAAGTTCAGTGAGGGGTGGGGTGGCGTCGCTGGGGCGTGATGTTATGCGATTTAGAGCAGCGGTTCTTAACCTGGGGTGCACGCTGCACTCCACAGGGGGTGCGAGATGCCCTTTCTGGGGGTGCGAGACATGGGCAGATTTCTTTTAGAAGGTAAATAATCGAACACACAAATTAATCACGGGCACGTAAGTACAACTACTTTGTTTAATCAGACCTATGTATTTATTCATAGAATATATGTTTTATGATTGAGAACCAAAGGGGTGGAAGGCTGCAGTCAAGGTTAAGAACCACTGGTCTAGAGTAGCCGTGCGTCGATTCTTCGATTAATATCGTCGGTTCTGAAGTTTACAATACTCGACGCAGATTTGAAGATTAACATTGTTCCTTAAACTCGTGGCATTCTTGCGTGTGGCGGCGATATGTGCAGGAGCCAAATGCCAACTTAGAGGTCTGCTAGCCACGACGAGACGGCTTCATGAGAGAGGTCGTGGAGTTTTGCTAAGCTCATGATATATGTGTATGAATGACTCAACGCATTGACCAATGCATCTGCCTTAAATAGATGCCCTAATAAATACGTTTGATTTATGTGCTACGAAGAAGGGTCATTGCCAGAAACGTCGTCTATTATATAGTTTACTTATTAAGGCACTTAAACAGCACAACACAGATGCTCACTGTTCTGGAAATTAATCTACGTTTCAGTACAGCACGCATTCCTGACATAACACACGAGCACCTTAGTTATGGGCTCACAGCACACACTCATGGCACATATTACATAACACAAACGCGCGCGGGATCAACATCTCATTCGAGATACAAATATCGCACACCTCCTGGCTCTGACAATCATCCTGCTCAAAGACACTGGTTGGTGTAAACATTGACCGCATCAGAACATCAATAGGCCGATCTGCAACATGTCCTTAATGAATGGAAGATTAAAGACACAGGCCACGGCAGTGCGATTGTGGCCATGCAAACTCAACTGTGGACCATATTGTAAACCACTGCAGTCTGGGCTTTTTCAACGGAGGAGGAACAGCAAAACGACACACATTTTCTGTCCTGAAGCCCCCTCGTCGTGGCTAGCAGACCTCTACAATGGCTTTTAGCTCCTGAACAAATTGCCGCACGGAAGGATAGAAGAAAACAAACACACGTGCGGGATCACTAACAATAAAATAAATCCTTTATCAGCTTTAAAGCACTTAAGACGGAGGATGGAATACAGATAATTTATTCCAACGGCAGCTTTAGTGATAATCCTAACGGACACCCAGTAATCACCAACGTCATTATTGAGTCCTATTTATTAAGTGTATCGAAATAAAATAAACAGACCATATGCCCCCTTTGCAGATTTGTCACGCCACTTAAAAAAAGAAACAGTATTTATTTTACACATACCATCAGCTACACGACCTTAATTCTGGGAGCACATTCTTGTTTTTTTTACCAACGTTGACTCGGACGTTATTATTAAACTGGCAAGGCCCTATTCATCTAAACAGATCTTTTACAAGACCACAGCCCAATACCGTCCTTGCACGTGCAAACTCTGGAGCGGTTTCCCCAATCGGTGTCTCATCAGCAGCGTCAGGCTCGCTTTAGCTACACGGCATGACTGCGAACACACCATTGGTTCTCAACATATTTGTAAAGTCCCCCCCATCAAACCAAGACCACTGGTCTCTGCCCCGCTACCCCCACCGACCTACTACCTTGCCCCATCCCCCCTAGGTTACGAAGGCCACAGTGCAAGAGAGATCAAATGTCTATGCCCCCGTTCTACGCGGTATTCATAAGGCATTAGTTTCATGTTTCACGCTGCGTGTTAGCGCCTTTTTGTCGCCGCAACGATGACGTTCCCACCCGGGGCGCACGTTCGAAATGTGTTCTGCACGGTGTCCATGCCGCAGGCTGCCTACTTGTCCTCGGCAGGAGATTGACACCGTCTTGACTGCCATATCTAAACCGATCGCTAAGGGCGCCGCGGTGGCGAGATGTTAACTATCTCCCCTGGGAAATAGAATCTCGTGGGTTCGATCCCAACCCTAAAGATTCCTGTATATTTGGAGTTTAAATATCTCTCTCCCCGTGGTCGCGTGGATTTTTCTCTGGGTTCTCCGGGTTTTCCCTACACATTTAGAAACGTGCGTTTAAAGTATTTGGCTGCTATAATTGTCCACGTGATGAAAAACCACTTCGTTGAGCTATTACCATTCGTGGCCAGATCGCTTCTGAAAAAAAAGCTATAAAAGCTCAGTGGGTGGGGCCTTACCTGGTAAAATAAAATAAAACGTTTCGAGTTTTAGAAAAGTTAAAACTCATCAGCAGGTGGCGCTAGCCGGCAACGGAAATGCGTCGAGCAGCACCGCGAGCCCCGCTCATTGTCATGCAAATTGCGCAAATTGTGATCCAAGATAGCGCATCGCTGGACCGCAAATTAAAAAAAATGATTCACGGCCCTCGTTAAAAACGCACCGCTCCGCCTGACAAAGAGACGAAGGCATTGGTTGGCTGCGGCAATTCGGCGAACCCACACGCACCATGGGCTGCTGCGCGCAGTCGTCATGATCGCGCGGCGACTGCGAAACCCGACCGCCCGAGTTCGACTCCAAGGCCACGGCTGACATCAGTAGCGAGTGGTGGCTAGAGTTTCCCAGTGTTGATTAATCCTTAAATAAGGACAGTACTGTGTGCCTGGTGTCGCGGCCCCTTCTTTAAAAGTAGTCACTGCAGAAGGACCGTTGTCCGAAACGTTAGCCTTTTGTGCTGCACGTGTCTTGTGATGAGGCAGCGTTAAGGAAGAGCCTCCACTAGAGGGAGCTCTTGACACCACCTACACAGGATATTACCCCACCTATTCAATCCTGGCCAGACGTCTTGGAAGAAGAAGTGGGATGTACCCACATGTTGCCCCACCATACGCGACATGCCGATTGAGTGTGCTCAGTCATACTGCTGAGTTGGCAGAGCAATTCTGAATTTTTTTAAAGTCAGAATTTGATCATATTCAGCCCTTTGTCAATCCACTGCTGGATGGGGGCGGAGTGCCTCTCTGCACCAGGTTAGTCATTGGGTTGTTTCACCATACTTCACCACTCTGGTCAATGAGGTGGGCATAAAGCGAGTGGGGCGGGGGATTGCAGGACTGGTTGAAATTTCACTCGCCACTGATGTAGCAGTGGTCGGGATATTGAACTTGTGCCCCGGGTCTTTCGTGCGCTAACCAGTGCGCCACCACTCCACCCAGCCCGTGCGTGTTTAATAACGCCGTGCGCTCCGGTCGAAATAAAAAAAAATTGTTCATCAGCAGAATGCGCTCACGCTACAGGACTGAGTGCGATGCACTAAAACCACAGCGCCACCCGATAAGGCTCACTGAGCTATTATAGCTCTTTTTCAGAAACGACCTGGCCACAAATGATAGCTCTACGAAGTGGCTGATCGCGTGGAAATGTACAGCGGTAGAATACTCCAAACGCACTTTTGTAAATGTGCAGGGAAAATCCACGCGACCACTAGGGTAGAGAGAAAAAAAAGAGAAAGAGGGGAGAGTGTGGGCAGGAGGGAGAGAGAGGGGAGAGTGTGGGCAGGAGGGAGAGAGAGGGGAGAGTGACCGAGAGAGTAAGCGAGAGAGTGAGCGAGAGGTGGGGGTTTACATAAAGCAAAGTAAAAAAAAAATACGAAATGATGAACGAAGCAAAGTGCCGAATACACCGATCATCTTCTTGTTTCCACTGATCGTAAAAAAAGAGACGTGGACACTCCAAATATTCAGGCGTTAGGGTCGGGATCGAATCCACGGCTGCCTGCATACTTAAGCGAGCGAGTTAACATCTCGCCATCGCAGCGGCCCCCAAATCAATCAAATCTCCACGCTAATTGTACGAGATGAGCGCATTTAGGTATTAAACGGGGGGGTGGGGGGGGGCGAGATAGGAGCAGGGAGGGGGCTCAAAGAACACGCGAGCGCAATTAGCGATACCGTTCAATGTTGCACACAGACAGAGAGAGAGAGGCGTGCACGCGTTAACCCGCGTGGCCTGTCAGGGGCTCAGGGTGAACGCCGGCGTGATGATCAATGCGCGATACTGACGGTCGATGGCGCCGCAAGGCATTGAAGGAAAGCAAAGCGACAGCCGAGGAGACGCCAAGTAGCTAAAGGCGTCGTTGAACGCAACCAAGGGAGGGCGATCGGCCCAAAGCGTCAGCTCGAATCCGGTGGCGAATGAACGTCAAAGAGCCAAATAACGTAACCCGGCAAATGAAAAGCTCTCATCTCTGGCTTGCCTGCAGCTCCCTTTCATCTCCATTGTCTGCTGATTGAAGTTTTGAAGGGCACGTGGGTGTTGGGCGGGAAGGATGTCCGATGGTGGTCGAGATTAGTGGCAGCAGCCAACGCGTCTGATAGAGAGGGCGCCGGGGAGAGGGGACGTCCAGCGTGGAGATGGAGCGATGATGGTCAGATTAAAATTGTTTAGTAATAGATTTTTACCCTTTCAACTGGTACAAAAAACTGACACCTTTATACAAGGCAGTTTTTTGTACCAGTTGAAAGGGTAAACACCTATTACTATATTTTGCCACTGGTAAGGGAGATGTCTCATAGTAGTAAAATTGTTTAGTTTTATTTTTTTTAAGTGATTTGTTCACCGTAACCCATACTTTGCGCTCCTGTCGTGTTTTTGTATTGTTTGTCGTTATAACGTTCTGACCCGCCCCTACTGGACATCTGTGAAAAAATTGCTTCATAGCTCATCGGATTCCTCAATTATAAATACATTTTCTGATTCTGAGAAGCATTTAAGATGCATCACGTTTCCGCGAGGGATGGTAACGGCGTGAAGGGGTGGGGGGGGGAGAGCCCTTCATCCAGCAGTGGATATAACATGGCTGCTGCTCATGATGTTGATGATGAAACTCCACCTCGTCATGCAGTTTAATGACGTCATACATACACACAGACATGCAGACAGAGCCGTCCCCAGGGGTACAGCGATTGGGGGGGGGCACCCGCCCTGGGCCCCGCGCTTTGGGGGGGGGGGGGCCCGCGATTCTACGACACGGCGTCAGATGTCGTACTTACAAATTAGTTTGAAGGTGTCGGGGGCCCACTATGGGGTTTGTGACGGAGCCCCCCCTACAGACAAAGACACACACAGACCACACGCAGAGCCATCCCGGCATTTAGGTAGGGCAAGTGCTGTTAGCCAGCACCCATTAAGGTACCAACACGGCACACGAAGGGGTGCTTTGGATATCACACCATGCCCTGCCACCTTTGTCTCCTAAGTGGTGGCATGCTAATTTAAGGCTGAGTCGACCTAGGGAGACCCAGCACCGGTTCAAATATCCGCCACTGTTATTGGTCACTGAGCGGGAACCGAATTCGGGTCCGCAGCACAGTGCGCTAACCACTGCGCCACCGCTCCCCACACACAGTCACACGAAAAGACAAAGATCCCACGTACAGCATAGCTTTGACAGACCGTCGGGGTAAGTGTTGTTACGCACCAAGGCACGCATCGAGACAGACGCGCAGAGACGTCGGCACACGCACGCACCGACACTCTCCAGGGCTGACTCAGCGAAATGAATAACCGGTGGGTATTCACGTGGACGAGCCGAGAGTTTTAACAAAGGGGCGCATCCATCTCTGTCCACAAAAGGTTGGGTGAATGCAGCCGCTTTCTTCCCTCCGCGAATCACGACCCCCATCCAAGCCTCCCAAACGCTCGCTCCGGCACACGCACTGGGGGTGATTATGGTGATGATGCAGACGTACGATCAGTTTGGAAACCAGCTGCCTTCGTCCGCTGCATAATACAAATTATGAAACATAAGCAAGTCCTCGTGCATATTGCGCGTGTCCGTGTGTGTGAGCGGTAGTGCAGCGGTTAGCGCTACGCCGCGCTACGAACCCGGGCCACCCGAGTTCGATTCCCGCTCACGGCCGACACCGGTGACGATTATATCTGAACCGGTCTTGTGCCCCCACCTAGGTCGACTCAGCCTCAAATGAGACCCTGGTGCGTTGTGTAAACATTGCCACGAGGGAGACGCAGGCGGCCGGGCGTGGTGCTGGCCACCCACGCCCTCGTGTGCCTGTGTTGGCCTTCGTAGATGCTCGCTAACAGCACTTGCCCCAAAAGGGCCCATACAGATTATAGGGTGGGATCTTTGCCTTTATACGGGGGGGGGCCGTTTAGCGCACGTCACTGAATGCCTGCTGACATCAGTGGCGAGTGGCATTTACATTTAAACCCGACCTGGATCTCAACCTCAAACATTTGTTGAGCTTATGATAATTGTTTTTTTACCCTTCCATCTGGCAACAAAACTGACACCTTTTTTACAAGGAGTCATGTTTGCATAGACCACAATACCTGCAGTCATAATGCAAACAAAAAAGATAACTCTGATAATGTGCACTGTCCTTGAAGTTGATTGGTCCACACCCGAGACAGCTTTCCTTAGAGCCTAGTCTCACATGGGTTGGACCAGATGACGCCAAAAGGCGCACAACTCAAAGACAATGCACCATCAGAGTATGAGAGCTTGGGGAAAGCATTTACACCATTGGAACCTCATTTGCCAGTAAAAAAAAAATGTTTGTTTGCATTATGACTGCAGGTATTGTGGTCTATGCAAACATGACTCCTTGTAAAAAAGGTGTCAGTTTTGTTGCCAGATGGAAGGGTAAAAATCCAATTATCATATTTTTTACTGGCAAATGAGGTTCCAATGGTGTATTTGTTGAGCTTCTTTCGCACCGTCCGTAGCCAACCGTGCTAATCGGAGGCGCGAGTATCTGGTGCGATGTGCAAACATCGCCACTGGAGGAGGCTCCGTCGGCCGGACGTGGTTGATAAGCCACATCAGCCCCTTGTGCGCCGGTGGCGGCCTCCGTACAGGTGCTCGCTAACAGCACCTGCCTCAACAGTCTGTTAAAGGCTGTGACGAGGCACCTTTGCGTGTTCGTAAACACACACACCCGCTTGGCGTGTCCTAAGCCGTGTCCCGTTAGTCACACGGGGGGACGAGTGTTTAATGAGCACCACGGTGTGAGTCACGTTCGTGGGGACGAACTCCTCTCACCCTCCACCCACCTCCCCGCCCCCCCCCGACCCCCCCGCCCCCTCCCCCCTTGCAGGGATCCCCCCCTGCCCCCACTACTCACCCCACCCCCACTACAAACCACCTCCATTATTCAGCGACGGGATATGAAAAGCTCAGATTCCTCCAATTTAAATTGCATTTTTAATAAAGGTCACTTGGGAATCCAGCAAGGAATGCGTCAAGTGTGAGAAGTTGCTTCCGGGAGGGAGGCTTGCCCAGAACGCCGGCTGATTGTGCGGGAGAGGCCAGCTTTTAACAACGCAACGCCCGTGCTCTGTGCGTGTGTGTTCTTGTGTTTATACCTACGTGACTTTACCGAAAGAACCAAAGAGTATGAAGAGTATGAAATTTGGCACGTTTTGTGAGCATGGATTCCTGCAGCCACGAAAGCTTCAAATCAAGAATGTGCCAAATTGTGTTACTGCACAATTACTCTCCAGCACACGGGCGTGCTGAACCAGTGACTGATTGGCGCATTTTGTTTACATTCACAAACCTGTTGACTAATTGGTGGTGTCGGGTGGCGTAGGGTTTTGACGACACATTTATATTTGCGCGATCTCGACCTTCTCGTGTTGCCCCGCAGGACGCGACCACTTGCTGCCCATCCCGATCCCGTGCCGGCGAATGAAGAGGAGTACCCACCCCTTCGCTCCCACATCTGTCTGCGAGCTCAGACAAGGGACGAACGTCTCTGCTTCTGGATCGCGCTCCGATCCAGATAGCGGCTCTCCCCACCTCCTCCTCCTCCGCCTCCTCCTCGATCGCCTTCGTTGCTTCGAACGGACGGGCGCTCGTTTATTTGAATCGAGAATTTTGTTCGGGGTAATCGATCAGGGAGAAGTACATAAGTTTGTTTATGCCCCTTCAAGCAAAGTAAACAACAACACAAACCTACCCTCTTTGCGAGCGGGATAGAACACGTGTGCGTTTGTGCAGTATGCGCATCCCTAAAATATGTTTGATCAAATGAATGCGTTTGTAAGGATGCGGTGAATATTTTATCTGACGGCGGTGGGGTGGGGGGGCGAAGTTAGAGCCACGCACGACAGTTTTCATCCAAGCGAGCGCGGGCACAAATCAGGTCGCGGCTTTCAAAAACGATTCCAAAGTCACAGAGGCGCACGCGCGGTGCCAACACCAGCTACTTTTGAGAGAAGAAAAAAAAACGACTTTGACGTTCACGAACATCCAACTTGGTTGCGTGTCTAAATGATAAAAACAAAAAAAGCACGTGCAGTTTGATTCAAATCGACGTCTTCACCTTGCGCATGGCCGCGTTTCAATATCGCATCTTATCGCCACGAGGTGGCATTTGGTGACGCCGAGTGCAGAACGCCGTCCACTTGATCCCCCATCGAAAGATCCAAGCTGCGCGAACTCTCCGATTCCCGTTCGCGGACACTCGGTGAGTACTCGAGAGTGGCACATCGGTCGGAGGTGACCGCATCTCGTCCCGGCATCCCAGAACCTGGTATCATGCAGATTCACGGTCTCATATCTCCATCCCAGGTTCACATCCAGAGGCCCGGCTAGCCCCAGAGAAAGCGCCGAATAAGCCGTCGCGTCCCAGCAGCTACGCTCCGAACCGAATCCCACAAGTCTTCACACGCGGCTGGCCTTTAAGCGTGACAGGGGTGGCCACTGGCCAGGAGGTCCGACCTGGTGGGTCGGTTACAGGGTCGGTCAAGCCCAGGCGGAGGAGATAGGCAGAGCGAGACGAGTGGCAATGCAGGAGGAGGACATCGAAGTGGCTATCAAGGTGGTGGTGGTCGGGAACGGATCGGTGGGGAAGTCCAGCATGATCCAGCGCTACTGTAAGGGCGTCTTCACCCGCGACTACAAGAAGACGATCGGCGTGGACTTCTTGGAGAGAGAACTCCGGTGAGTGACCCCCCCCCCCCCCCCCCACCGTGTCACGGTTTTTCCAGGGAACCGTCCCTGTTTTTGAAGTTAGCTCCTGTCCTTGGGGAACATCTGTACGTCTTCCCGGGGCTTTAGAAGTCCCAGATTTTGTCAATTGTTTAACGACGTCTATCTGTTTTTTTCCCGTACGATGGCAATTTGTTCAGGAGCTAAATGTGAATGTCGAGGTCTGCTAGCCACGACGAGGGGGCTTCAGGAGAGAGTTTGTGTAGGTTTGTTCCTCCGTTAAAGACGCGCCGAGTACAGTGGGTTTACTATATGGACATAGTTTGGATTGCTTGGCCACAATCACACTCCTGTGGCTTGTTTTTAATATATATCTATGGGTCTCTGTAACTCTACGCGCCTCTATGGATATCTACGTGGCTGTATGTGTTGGCGTATCTCTACGTGTTCCTATGGGTTTACTATGTGGTCCACAGTTTGGGTTTCACGGCTACAACCGCTCTTCTCTTGCTTGTCTATAAGTTTCCGTTCACGATGGAGGTGTGCGCAACGGCCTGTTGATGTTGACGCGCATTAGTAATAAATAATAAACCATGAAACTAAACTATTTTTTATCTTACGAGGTAAGGCCCACTGAGCTATGTAGCTCTTTTTCAGAAGCGACCTGGCCACAAATGATAGCTCAACGAAGCGGCTTATCACGTGGAAATTTATCGCAGCAAAATACTCCAAGCGCATGTTTATAACTGTTGGAGGGAAAACCGGAGGGCCGGGAGAAAAATCCACGTGACCATGGGGAGAGAGACACGCAAACTCCAAATATACAGCAGGCGTCAGGATTGGGATCGAACCCACGACCTCCTGTGTACCAGGCGAGGCAGTTAACATCTCACCACCACGGCGCCGATCCCGGGAAAAAATAATAATACGCCACCTAAAGGCACGTCGCTCTCCCCTCTCGTGGTATTGTGAGATTTTATTTTTCTTCCCATGGCGTGTACCAGTTTTTTGTTTGTACCTCAAACGCTGACAACGCCTCGTGGCACCACTCCTCCTTACCCGATCCCGGGCCTTTCACGCCAGGGATTAATCTCAGCCGAGCAGGCCCTCTCCGGATCAGCGACCATGGCTTACCTGTCTCTGCGCCCCTGGCTGCTGCTTCTCGCGTCCCTCCCGACACCCCAGTCTATTTAACACGTAGGCTTTCGCGACCAATGTTATTCATAATCAACGATTTTTGGGTTTAGATCGCGTTATTTATAAATGTGTCGTAACCCTCCACCACCCGACACGGCCAATCAGTAAAAATGTGTCACGTTGACAAAAGACAAATAGTTCACTGCTTTAGCCCACCGGTGTGTTGAAGCCACAACATTTACAATTTGAGTACGACGTTTCGCTGGTAATTGCATCCAGCATCATCGGGCAATTCGCCAGAATGGTGAGGCTCTGCTGTGTCTCCCGTTCTTATATAGAGCAGCAATGATGACGTCACCCTGCTGCTGCTCTATATAAGAACGGCAGACACAGCAGAGCCTCACCATTCTGGCGAATTGCCCGATGATGCTGGATGCAATTACCAGCGAAACGTCGTACTCAAATTGTAAATGTTGTGGCTTCAACACACCGGTGGGCTAAAGCAGTGAACTATTTGTCTTTTGTCAACGTGACACATTTTTACTGATTGGCCGTGTCGGGTGGTGGAGGGTTACGACACATTTATAAATAATGCGATCTAAACCCAAAAATCGTTGATTATGAACCCCAGTCTATACCGGCCACCTGGACAAATATTCAGCGACAAATTCATCCCCGACCTCCATAAGTCTCAGGATCCTGCAACGTAACGAAAGCATTGCGACAAAGATCCTCCGTGTAGCCTTGGCGGTTGGCGGCAGTTGCTGTTAGCGAGTATCAGCGACGAAGGCCGGCGTGGCACCAGAGGTCGCAAACGGGTTTTGATTCCTTACCCGTACCCGTACCTGGCCGCACCAGGGTCGCAAATGGGTACCCGTATCCTACCCGATACCCGGCTACCCGTACCCGGCCGGGTATCGGGCAAGGTACGGGTACGAGTACCCGATTGCGACCTCTGGGATGAAGCCATGTTGCAGGCGCGGGTGAGTTAATTCTAGGAACATGAATTGTGAGAAGAGACAAGACGTTGGGAAATGAGTGACAAACGGTTACTCACCAGTGACTCACGGCCTACCCATACCTGTACCCGGCCGCACCAGGGTCGCAAACGGGTACCCGTACCCGGGCCAGGTACGGGTAGCCGAGTATCGGGTAGGGTACGGGTATCGGGTACCGGATTGCGACCTCTGCGCGGCACACGACGGGGTGGGTGGCCTTTGTCTCCCTAGTGGCGACGTTTACACATCGCACCAGGTGCTCATTTGAGGCTGAGTCGACCTAGGGGAGGCCCAGGACCAGCAATCTAGCACCTGCATGCAAGCTGACTTCATCGCTCCACTCCATCCCCCTGCTGCTTGATTGTCCTCTCGGACACACTTTGATTCTTCGACTGTCACTCCATCGCGAATGTTCGACCGCAGTAGATTGTCCCTTCTCACCCTGACATGTCCTGCCCACGCTCACTTATGAGCGTGGGAGACGTCATTAACCCGTGTACACTCTGTTCTCTTATAACGCGGTAGGTGCGTTCCTGAACAACACCGCGTTATGGGGGAGAAAACGCGTTCCAATAATAGATCAACTATGTTTATGGTCTTTCGGTAAAGCCGCATAGACAGAAAAATTACTATTTTCCGCAAGACGACCGCTTGTGTTGCGATCGAAACGTCGTATTTTTTGTTATTTTTTCTGTCTACGTGGCTTTACCGAAAGACGCAAAGAATATGAATTCCTGCAGTCACGAAAGCTTTAAGTCAAGATTTAATATATGTACTATCGGGTAAAGCGCAGTCCGCGATAGCACGGTGAGACGGGTACGCAGGCTGAACAAAGACTGAGGCGCGTGGGTAGCATCTAGAAGGATCCAGCAGCATCCCGCTGCCTTGTGCGATGCTACGCCGAGGCAGCCGTACGACCACTTTATTCCGACTTCGCGCGACGTAGCTCTGTTCACTCAATCGCGTGATATCCAATTCGCATCCGCGTTGTAACAAAAAAATGTGTTTCCTAATACATAAATCGCGTTATTTCCAATTCGCGTTATGAAAACAACACGCGTTTTAGGAGAACGGACTGCAATGTCTTCCTCTTTAAGTCTCTCAATGTAATTCCAACTCTGCTAATATTAACAATAATAATCGTCATTAAACGTAATTCAGAGCAGGACAGTTCCCCAATTGGACAACATCACAGTCAACATTTCATATCATCCTATTAATACATCTGTGTGTAATTTTGGAGGTAATTATCTGCAATTGTAGTAATGTGGCTTATTTATGGAACGAGTCGACGGTTTTGACGCGTAAATGAAACTGGACGCACAATTGCCAAACCAGCTCATCCGAGTACGTCCGACACCATGACATTTTTTTACCGAGCATTTTACCACTTAGAAGATAAGTGGACCTGTGATATCCGTATGAATTACGACCCAAGTCGGCCGTCATTTTACGGTCAAGTAAAACGAACCACGTCACAATCGTTACAATGTCTGACATGTACACCCAGAATCATGGAACTGCCCTCCCCAGTTAGTCAGTCTACTGCTGGATTAAGGCCTCTCCATCCCATGCCATTCACAGGGTGTTGTTCGACCCAGTGACACAGCTATCGAGTGGTGTGCAGTCGGTGCAACTGCATCGGGACCCAACGGGCTCGAAAGAGGCCCAGGCACCGGGCCACGAAGAGGGGGGAGGAAATCGGACAGGGGACCCGCTAGTCATTCCGTGCATCAGGGCCCATGACAACCACGCTCCTACGCCACTGGTCTCACCATACTTCTAATAAACTAAAGCTAAACTATTTTCTATTTTACCAGGTAAGGCCCAGTAAACGATATCGCTCTTTTTTTTTACAGAAGCGACCTGTCCATAAATGATAGCTCAACGAAGCGGCATATCATCATGTGGAAATGTTTAGCAGCCAAATACCCTGAGCGGATGTTTCTAAATGTGGAGGGGAAAACCGAAGGACCCGGAGAAGAATCCACGCGACCAGACGTCAGGGTCAGGATCGAACCCACGACCTCCTGTATACCAGGCGAGGTAGTTAATATCTTCTAGCCACCGTGATGATGATGATGATAATAATAGAGAGAGACACGCAAAATCCAAATATACAGCAGGCGTCAGGGTCGAAATCGAACCCACGCCCTCCTCCATACCAGGCGAGGTAGTTAACATCTCACAACCGTGGCGCCGAGTCTCAAGACTCCTAGTCAGGAGGATCCTGCCGCACTGAGATGTTTGGAGCCTCAGCAGTTCCACGGCGTGGGCTTTTTGCGGCTGCGCTGCACGGCTCTCCGATGCGTTTCCGAGTTGTGCCAACGATTGCGTACAACCAGAACACACGACGGAGGGATAAAAGCGTTTGGCCCCATGTTGGGAGGAAACCGAGGGTGGGGAGCGGTGGTGTAGCGGTTAGCACGCTGGCGCTACGAACCCGGCGACCCGAGTTCGTTTCCACCAACACCGGTGACGCTTATCTGAACCGGTGCTGGGGCCTCCCCTAGGTCGACTCAACCTCAAATAAGCACCTGGTGCAGTGTGAAAACATCAGCACTGGGGAGACAAATGCGGCCGGGCGTGGTGCTGGCCACCCACCCCCTCGTGTGCCGTGCCGGCCTTCATAGGTGCTCGCTAACAGCACTTGCCCCAACAGTCTGTTGTAGGCTATACCGGGGATCTTTCTTTTTTGGGCGGGGGTGGTGGTGGGGGGTGGGGTGTTGGCGTGACGAAGAGAGGGTGCCAATTCTAGACGGCTGGCACGCACACGAAGCGAAGCGGAACCGCCGCTAATCCCGTCTGCGATGGTTTTGTCACCTGCAGTCATTCGCGTCGCTCCAACCTCCCCGCGTTACAATTTTAGGCTGCTGCTGCTGCTCCTCCTGCTGCTTCGGCTTAAAATCCCCTTTCTGTTTTTATTTTTAACAGGCGAGCGGATAAAATTAGCCGCGCAGGCTGATTCTTTTCTCTGGCTCCGTTTTTTTCTTCTTTCTGTTTTTAGACAAATTCCCCAAAAATGGGCACGGCCGCAGGCGACGACTTCCGTGCAGAATCATCAGCGGGGATTTTGCCGTCACGGCGCGCGGTCTTCATCGCCGTGGGGCGGGCGGTGGGGGGGTTCCACGCTCCGGTCTCTTGGCCCTGCTGTTGTCTCCTTTAGCCAGCTCTCTTCAACCCATTGTTGGGGGCTGTGTTGTTGTTGTTGTTGTGGTTTTTTGTTTCGCTGCATTGTGCGCACGGTTGAAGAGGAGACATTCCCCCACCCCGCACCACCACGTTCCAAGCAGATCGAGGGAGCTCGTGCATAAACGCTTAAATCCTTCTTTGGAAAGCGTTCAAGTTGAACCAATTAATACGGCGTCGAGGACAGGAGGAAACGTTTGTCTAGAACAATAGAAGAGTGAAGGGGTTTTTGGACACGGGTTCGCGAATGATGAATACAGAAACGACGCCACAGCAGACTGTCCCTGCCCAGGTAGGAGTGGGAAAAAAAACCAAGTATGGAATAGTGAAATGAATTGACATCGAACAGGAGTGATCGTGAGGCAAACAACGATCGAGGGAGTTCAGTTCTTGCGACGGGTATTTCGTGTCGTGCGATGCCGAACAACGCGCCGGAGAGCCGAGTGAAGCTCCCTGCAGGCGCGTGGAGCGAAACGTTGAACATCGTTCTCCTCCCCACCTCAACATGAGCTCTGTTGTCAGTGGCTGCGGGCAGCCGTCAGCCAAATCTGCCGTCTCGTGCAGTTTTCGTTGCGCGTGGTTCATTTTTGTCGTCCTTGCCCCGCACCTGCGATCAGCGCGGTTGGCCACGTACGTGCGGTTTTCTAAAGAAGTTCGGCATACACACACTCATATTCTTAGGTTTTTTCGGTAAAGTCACGTAGGTAAAAAATTAAAATTAATAAAAGTAAAATAAAAATAAAATAAAAAAAATAATATTCAGGGCCTACCTTGGCTCCTCCCACCCTCAACTAGTATATATACAAGGACTGTTTTCTTGGAATTTCTCTCACTTGATACAGATATCGTGCTGTGACGGTTCCACCTGAAGACGGAAGCTTGTGTTGCCTCCGAAACGTCGTGATTTTTATCACGAAAGCTTCAAATCTAGAATTGCAATGACTTGTAGAACCCTTCCCACCGTCCCTCCCGCCGAAGGGTTAACGATGACGACGACGAGGTGAGGCTCATGCTATGGGACACGGCCGGCCAGGAGGAGTTTGACGCCATCACCAAGGCCTACTACAGAGGTAACGCCGCCACCTGCGCACCCATCGCGAACTACTCGGACTGTGCTCGCCGTGAGCAACTGGTTGCCCGCAACTGGTTGCCCGCAACGGGTTTCCCGCAACCGGTTGCCCGCAACGGGTTGCCCGCAACCGGTTGCCTTCAACGGGTTGCCGAGACGCCCACTGTCACACGCGGAACTCGGTTGCATGTAGACAAGTTGCATGCAGCGAAGCAAAAGCTGAATAGGACCCCAAAGCGGCTCAAAGAGTCGCCGAAAATTAAACCACCTTCACCAACCCGCGCTGACGAGCACGGGGAAGTATGGCTTAATTACAGCCTCAACAATATTCACGCACCCGACACCAGTGGCGGCTCCTGCAAAATCTCTCAGGGGGGGCAAATGTCTGGATGATTTATAAGGATAAGGTCCACCCATGCAAAGGATAAATTAACAGCTTAAGCATGTAAAGGCAACTTCACTTCTTTAATATTAATGAAAAATAAAGTGACTCTTACAATACATCTTGTTTGTTTCTATACTCACTATTAATACAATCCACTCAAGTTTCTTTTATTAAAGATTCCACTAGTTGGCGACAAATAATATTGTTGGATGAAACGTGCTTACGTATGATGACGTAAGCACGTTAGTGCGAGCCCTCCCGGAAGCCATAGAGAATGCATTGCAGCGCCCCCCGTTCGAAAAAAAACATCTTTGAATGTAAGTCTATGGGACCACTCTGGGCGATTCTCAGCCGGAGTGAAATCGCCCAAAAAGAGGCGGTACTCCACAGAACGTGACATGACGCTGATTGGACTATATCCAGAGGCACAGTGACGGCTAGCGTGACTCTATGGTTGAATGACATTGGTGGTGCGTCGCCCAATCGCCCTAATGAAGAAACCGCCCCTGCCCGACACACCACATCCCACAGTATATCTCTCGCTATGGCTGTAGCTTCTTGCCAGTTACCCTTCACCCTGCTGAGCGCGGTCTTTAAAAAATAAAAAACTCGCACAGCGTCGGGAGGAGGCCCCTCCATCCAGCAGTGGACTGACCACGACTGTTGCTCGCGTGCAGGCGCGCAGGCGTGCGTGCTGGTGTTCTCCACCGTGGACCGGGACTCCTTCCTCTCCGTGGCCGCGTGGAAGGAGAAGGTGGAGCAGGAGGTGGGAGGCATCCCCACGGTGCTCGTCCAGAACAAGATCGACCTCCTGGACGAGGCCGCGGTGCACAGGCAAGGGGCCCGTTGCCACTGCCACCCAGCGCCAACCATCACCCACCAAACACCACCAATCACCACCGCTACCACCACCAAACACCACCAACTACCACCAACTACAACCGCCACCAAACACCACCAACCCACCACTGCCACCAGCCACCACCATCAAAAACCACCAAGCACCACCGCCACCATTACCACCACCACCAAACACCACCAACCCACCACTGCCACCACCCACCACCACCAAAAACCACCAAACACCACCGCCACCATTACCACCACAGCCAAACACCACCAACCCACCACTGCCACCACCCACCACCACCAAACACCACCAACCCACCACTGCCACCACCCACCACCACCAAACACCACCAACCCACCACTGCCACCACCCACCACCACCAAACACCACCAACCCACCACTGCCACCACCCACCACCACCAAACACCACCAACCCTCCACTGCCACCACCCACCACCACCAAACACCACCAATCACCACCAACGCCACCACTACCACCACCACAAAACACCACCAACCCACCACCGCCACGACGACGACGATGACGTTGACGACGATGACGACGACGATGTTGCCGCGTCTCTCTTTGTGCAGCGACGAAGCCGAAGCGCTGGCGAGGAAGCTGCGGCTGAGGTTTTACAGGACGTCTGTGAAGGAGGACCTCAACGTCAACGAAGGCGAGCGGCGGCCCACGAGACACGCACACACACGCACGCACACACACGCACCCACACACACACGCATACACACACACGCACACACACACGCACACACACACCCCCACACACACACGCACACACACGCCCACATACACACGCACGCACACACCCACACACACGCACACACGCCCACATACACACGCCTACACGCACACACACGCACGCACACGCACACACACCCACACACAGGCACACACGCACACACGCACACACACGCAGTACACACACACACACGCAGGACACACAGAGGTCCCCCGTGTAGCCTTCACAGTGCTGTTAGCGAGCACCAATGAAGGCCGACACGGCACGCAAAGGGGGTTGGGTGGCCAGCACCACGCCTGGCCGCCTTTGTCTCCCGAGTGGTCATGTTTGCAAACCGCAACGAGTACTCATTTGAGGCTGAGTCGACCTCGCGGAGGCCCAGGACCGGTTCAGATAATCCGTCACTGATGTTGGCCGTGAGTGGGAATCGGACTCGGTCGCTGGGTTTGTAGCGTAGCGCTAACCGCTACCCCGCCGCTCCCCATCCTCATCTCTCCTGACCCATTGCTCCAGTTTCTCCGTTCCCTTTCCATCCTTTTCTCTCTTATTTACCATTGATGTATCTTCTCTCTTCCCGTTCCTTTCCCCATTCATGACATCCTCGACTCTGCTCCCCGCACCCGTGCTCTGTCACGGACATAAAAAAAAAACACTGCTAGTATATACACACACACATATATAATTTGTCTTGGTTAAGCATTGGTCAATCCCGTGTACGTTAAACCCCCCTCTCGCTGTGTCCCTCTGTTGCGCGCAGTGTTCAAGTACATCGCCGAGAAGTATCTGATAAGGGTGAAGCAACAGAGGGTAGAGGAGCAGAGCCGGCCGGCATCCAAGGGCAGCCGCATCGGTAGGGCTGCACCCTCCGAATCCAACTGCTGCCATTCACCATCACAGCGCAGTGTACATTGGTGTGGCGTATGACCATCACCATAGGTCCCTGTGTGAGTCTGTGGGTCCCTGTGTGAGTATGTTGGTCACTGTGTGAGTCTGTTGGTCCCTGTGTGTGTCTGTGGGTCCCTGTGTGAGTCTGTGCATCCCTGTGTGAGTCTGTGCGTCCCTGTGTGAGTCTATGTGTCCCTGTGTGAGTCTGTGGGTCTCTGTGTGAATCTATGTGTCCTTGTGTGTGTCTGTGGGTCCCTGTGTGTGTCTGTGCGTCCTTGTGTGTGTCTATGGGTCCCTGTGTGTGTCTGTGGGTCTCTGTGTGTGTCTGTGGATCCCTGTGTGTCTGTGGATCCATGTGTGAGTGCGTGGGTCTCTGTGTGAGTCTGTGGGTCCCTGTGTGAGTCTGTGTGCCTGTGTGAGTCTATGGGTCCCTGTGTGAGTATGTGGGTCCCTGTGTGAGTCTGTGTGCCTGTGTGAGTCTATGGGTCCCTGTGTGAGTATGTGGGTCACTGTGTGTGTTTGTGGGTCCCTGTGTGAGTTTTGGCCTCTACGTGAGTCAATGGGTCCTTACACCGGTCTGTGACTTCCGATGTGAATCTGTGGCTCCGCCGCATTAGTGGCTCGGCAACGTGTGTCGTGTGCCCTCCTCCACATTTGGCTGTGCCGGATGGAGGAGGGCACACGACATAATACATTGGCATTTCACCCCCACGTGGCAATCCCACCCGAAAATCAATCACGAATCGCGCCGTTGCCCGTGCACAAACATAGACACACGTCAACAGCTCTGTCGTGCCAGTAAGATGATTGACGATGATCATGATCGTGCCAGGGTGGCGAGTCTTTAACTACCTCGTCTGGTATACAGGAGCCATGGGCTCGATCCCGACCCTGACACCTGTTGTATATTTGGAGTGTCCATGTTCTAGCCGTGGTCGTGTGGATTTTTCTCCGGGTCTTCCGGTTTTTCCCTCCACATTTAGAATCAACATCACGCGTTTAGAGAATTTGGCTGCTATAAACTTCCACGTGACGATAAGCCACTTCGTTGAACTATCATCTGTGGCCAGGTCGCTTCTGAATAACAGCTACGTAGCTCAGCGGGGACTTAACCTGGTCAAAAAAAATGTGAGTAAGATGATGATGAAAACATCTTTGAATCCGTCGCTAGTCGTCGTCGTCGTAGGTAGCGAATGCAGGAAATCGGTGCGCGGTGTTCTGCGTAGTGCCATTCTCTTGCCGTGTCGCCCCAGGGAGTAACCCCTTCTCGGCCGTGGGCACCTCGGCTGAGCGCCCACACTGGGCGCAGGCGAACCGCTCCGACCTCGTGGCGCTGCGGCCCAGCAGACAGCGGGCCAAGCGCAGCCGGGCCACCCTGGGTGGCTGCCGGGTGCTCTGAGCGATGCTGCCGCCTCTCCCTCATCCTCCCTCATCGTCATTATCCTCCCGATCTTCATCCTTGCCCCTGCTCTCTCTTCCTCCGTCCGTCATCGTCGTCGTCACGGCTGCTGAGCGAGCGACCGCGGGAGCCTGCCGATGGCTCGCCGCGGGTGCTTGAAGACGTCGTGCGGTTCGGCTGATCGTGTTGTCGATAGTGGGTGTGTCGGTCGGCTGACCGTGTTGTCGATAGTGCGTGTATCGGCCAGGGCCGGATCTAGAGGGATGGGCAACCCCGGATGGTTTTCATTCTACTGGCTCAAAACTTCAGAGAGGCCTAGAAAATAAATGGAAAAAAAAACGTAAAAATGAAAATGTTTACGAATAATGGTGAGATATTTTGTTGTTAAATTCATATTGTCGTTTTATTATGACGAATATAAACCGTGTCTTTATTACGAGCGCTGTCACGGCGTAAGTGCTTCTCACACCGGACTTTTACAACCCAGAGGTCGCCGGTTCGATCTCCCAAGCCCGGCAGCTGAAACTATGGTGTCAATTTTATTAAATCCCCCCCACCACCACCACTGCCTCTGTCCACCCAGGAATATAAATGGCTTCGTGTGGTGGGGTAAAGCGTGGGTTACTCCCCACCTCTTCCAAGATATCCGACGAGCGGCCTCTGTAGAGCTACGTCTGTCGTGTAGGGAGGGGGCAGTGCTGTGAGAGAAAGGCAATGGCTGCGGTACAACTTTACCGTTGATCGTTTTTGCAGCAAAGAGTGTGTGGAAGGCAGGTTGGTGACGCAGTGTTAGCAGTCGTGCCTCGCAGCAATAAGTCTCCCTGGGTTTGATGTCCGACTCGGGCATCTTTTTTAACATGGAGTTTGTACATGTTCTACATGGGGTTTATCCCATAGCTAAACAGAAAACAACCGCACAGTGGAACTGGTGTGGCCCAGTTAGCTGCTGAAATTTTACCTGCAAATTACTTATGTGTGATTACTCACAGCGGCAACAGGATCAGAATCATCTTTATTGATCCTGGAGAAATAAGATGAAGCTCTTTTTTTACAGATGTCCAGTAGGGGCGAGTCAGAACGTTACGACACTTAACCCCGACTGTAACAACTTGGCAGGACCCTCCTGAATGAGAATCTTGAGACTCAGTGAGGCTTTGCTGGGTAATAAATAAATACAAATATTACAATAATCAAAAAGAAACATTACTTGCTGCTTTATGAGGTGGTTTTAATTCAATCCTTCAATTTTACCATATCTGACATCCGGCAGAAAGGGATACGTTGTGTGCGCGTGTGTGTGTCTGTGTGCCGTGTGTGTGTCTGTGTGTATGTGTAAGTGGGGAGCGGTCGTGTAGTAGTGAGCAGAACTGCGATGTAAACCCAACAACCCGCGTTCGATTCCCGCTCACGGCCAACATCGATCCGTAACGATTATCTGAACCGGTCCTAGTCCTCCACTGGGTCCACTCAGCCTTTATCGAGTACCTGGTGCGGTGCGTTAACATCAGCACTGGGGGAGACAAAGGCGGCCGGGCGTGGTGCTGGCCACACCACCCCCTCACACGTGTGCCGTACCAGCCTTACTAATGGGTCTGTTGAGGCTACATGGGGGACCTTTTTGTGTGTGTGAGAAGAGGTGGGGGGGATCTGTTCTGCCCTGGTGTTCATTCCGTGGAGTGAGGATGACTAAGCCTGGCCCTGGCAGTGACTCTGTGCACTATCTCTGGGGTGTTGTCGTTTCTTGCAGTACATGAACAGTATTTATTTGACAAAAAAATTTTGCCATTGCCTGTGGCATATTTTTTGAACAACTAAACTAAAACAAATACAAGGGGCATTTTTGAAGTTAACGAAGAGAGAGGAATAATAATAATACTGTAATGAGAAAAAAATTATCGTCTCGGGCGATTGGGGTTAATGAATCGTGATCGGCCGATAGATTGCTGTGGATCCCGATGCAATGTTGGCGGCTGGCCCAGGGCTTAATTACAGCCAAATATTCCTGCAACCGGCACACCACATCCAGTATACATCTGACTCATTATCAACGTGTTTGGGTTAGATCGCGTTATTTATAAATGTGTCATAACCCTCCACCACCCGACACGGCCAATCAGCAAAAAAGTGTCACGTTGACAAAAGACAAATAGTTCACTACTTTAGCCCACCGGTGTGTTCAAAAGTGAAACCACAATATTTACAATTTTTGCCCGATGATGCTGGATGCAATTACCAGCGAAACGTCGTACTCAAAAATGTTAAATGTTGTGGTTTCACGCTTCAACACACCGGTGGGCTAAAGTAGTGAAATATTTGTCTTTTGCCAACGTGACACTTTTTTTGCTGATTGGCCGTGTCGGGTGGTGGAGGGTTACGACACATTTATAAATAACGCGATCTAACTCAAAAACGTTTATTATGAATAATATTGGTCGCGAAAGCCTCCCACGTGTTAAACTTACATCTGACTGTGGGCTGTGGCTACTTCTAGTCACGTACCACCTCGTCCAGTCGACCAGTGACCCAAACAATGTGTCCGCGTCCGGCACGCCGTATTCAGCATATTCTTGAGTCTTTCGATAAAGTCACGTAGATAGGTTCAAAGAAAACAACAAAAAACTAGGGACGTTTCGATCGCGACACAAGCGTTCGTCATCAGGAGAGAAAAAAGAGCGGGCAAGCTGCTGAGGCAGGCTGTTTTAAAGGTTTGAAATGGGTGTAGCTCAAGGGTCATAAACGAAGTGGGTGAGGCTTAGTGATGTTAAAGTGAGAAATGTGCATGTAAATGTAAGGTGGGAGAGCGACGTCCATCCACCTATAACACCACTAGCCCCGCCAACTTCGTTTATGACCCTTGGGCTACACCCATTTCAAACCTTTAAAACAGCCTGCCTCAGCAGCTTTCCCACTCTTTTTTCTCCTGATGACCATTGCTTGTGTTGCCATCGAAACGTCGTAGTTTTTTGTTATTTTATTTGAACTTATCTACGTGAAATTTCGATTTAAAGCTTTCGTGACTGCAGGGATTCATCTTCTTGGTTCTTTCGGTAAAGTCACGTAGAAGGGAAGTAATAAAATAATAAAAATAAAACATAATAAAATAATTCTCACGACGTTTCGGCCACAACGCAAGCAGCCGTCTTCAGGTGGAGAACAGGTCTGTCAAGTAGACAGAGTCTGAATGGCACGCTCCAGGCTTGGAGCGACTATTTATGCTGCTGGGATTATCTACGTGACTTTACCGAAAGACCCAAGAATATGAATTCCTGCAATCACGAAAGCTTTAAGACAAGATGTCTTCAGTATACCGAACAATTTGTGTGAAACTAAGCCCTGGTCGGACCAGTCTGTGGGTGCGGCTTGTCCTGGAAATAAATCACACCTTGTGACTGCACCAGGAGTGGAGTTCTTTATCGCTGTGCGTACCACACAGAGCAAACAAACAAACAACACCGCTGATACTGATGCACATATCACCGCTGCTGCAGCAGCAACTTCTACTGCTGCTTATGATACACAGTCACTGTTGCTGCTGCTACTGCTGATGATCTGGTTGCTGCTACCGATACAATGGTGATGCTGAAGACGCTGCTGATGATGATCATCATGCTGCTACCGATACAATGGTGATGCTGAAGATGCTGCTGATGATGATCATCATGCTGCTACCGATACAATGGTGATGCTGAAGATGCTGCTGATGATGATCATCATGCTGCTACCGATACAATGGTGATGCTGAAGATGCTGCTGATGATGATCATCATGCTGCTACCGATACAATGGTGATGCTGAAGATGCTGCTGCTAATAGACGTGGCATTGCTCTCGCTACTGCTGTTGATAACCCTCATGCTGCTGACGGCAATTCTCACTCTGCTGCTTATTCTGCTGCTACTCCAGGAACCAATGTTACCAGCGCACGGGTGGGTGACGTGGGGGAGGGGGGGGTGAGACGGGGGGTGACACTGGGTGGGGGTGACGGGGGGGGGGTGACACTGGGTGGGGGTGACGTGGGGGGGGGGGTGAGACGGGGGGGGGGGGGTGACGTGCGGGGGGGGGTGAGACGGGGGGGGGTGACACTGGGTGGGGGTGAGACGAGGGGGGGGGGGGGTGAGACGGGGGGGGTGACACTGGGTGGGGGTGACGTGGGGGGGGTGAGACGGGGGTGGGGGTGACGTGGGGGGGTGACACTGGGTGGGGGTGACGTGGGGGGGGTGAGACGGGGGGGGGGGTGACGTGGGGGGGGGGGTGACACTGGGTGGGGGTGACGCGATACGTATGATTCACTGCCCAGGATGACTCACTCCGTTGTGCCGGAGCGCTTTCTTGTTGCTGCTGATGCTGCTGCTGCTGATGACCACGCTGCTACTCGCAGGGAGACCAATTAGCGGCTGCTTTGCCAGCGGCGGCAGATGAATGCGCGGCGTGCGGATTGCACGACGGTGACTCCGCTTATCGCCATCGTTAGCAGCCATGATCAATCCAACTGTGCTGGGTGAAGGCCTGCTCCCCCCCTCCACCCTCTCGAGTCGTCACCATCTCTCACGGTGCTGCGATGATGTGACAATCCGCAGGCGGCATTCGCGGGCACACGAGATGATGTTTCGTCGCTCCGTCTCCACAGTTGGCGTCTTCTGTTCATTGGCTGCCGCTCGGTTGTTAAACTGCGCGTGTCTTCCAACGGGGAATTTGTTTTTTTTTTTAACACATTCGTCAACGACGCTGCGGTCTTTAAAGAAAAAAACAAAATATGCGACGTTTCGGACAATGACCCTTCTTCACAGGACATATTTACGCTACATGATGTGCTATGAAGAAGGTTAATTGCCCGAAACGTCGCTTATTATATATTTTAAGACCACTCTGACTAATGTGTTTGGGGTTTTGTTGTTTTGCTTGTGAACCAGTGCCAACGCAGCAGCAGCGTCACCAAATAACTCGCCTCTTAATGACACTTATTTCAAAGTGTTACTTATCTCAGTGGCTGTTAACGATGCCATTTAATCTTCGTACGTTCTCCAGTCCGGGTCCGTGACGCGGAGAAGACAAACTCAAACATTCCGCAACCCGGCACACCGCATCCATCACCACTGTTGTGTTGATCTGTCACAAGCAATGGGCATCGGGGTGTTTCTGGGACCATGTGCTTAACATCAACACTCATGGGCTCTGTATCACGCGTGGAGATGCTGTCACGTGCACGCGCTATTTAATTCCACAATTGCATTGCAGTGGTTCACACAGACCCAGAGACTCACATAGAGAACCAAACACTTATATAGGGACTCACAGACTCGTATAGAGACCGACATACTTACACAGGGCTCAACAGACTCGCATTGAGACGCAGATAATACTCACATAGACACCCATAGACTCACAGAAACCCATAGGCTAACATAGAGACCAACATACATAGAGACCTACATATTAACATCCTACGACTGCCACTCTATAAAAAACGCTCAGTGTGACTGTACGGAGTCTTTACACGTCGCCATATAAACGTATAACTTCTTTCACACCGTACGCTATATATATGCAAATAAGCTCGACACATCTGAACTTGCACACGTCTCGAAAGAAGGAGTGACATTTCTCATTAAAGCCGCTTTTGTTCGTGGATTTGCAAGCGCTTTGCTAAAGTGTTACATTCCTAACGCCAGCTTGTCTGAATATCGACTCAATATCGATGTTAATATCGATTCAATATCGATATTAATGTCGATTGAATATCGATTTAAAAACACAAACCTCGCGAGTATAAAAAAAATTACACGCTAGTATCCCACATCGTTGAGGATTTTCGTTCTGGCTCGATGACTCCGATGATGATGATAAACCAAAAACTCGAACCAATTTTTTATATTTTCACAGGTTAAAGCCTATTGAGTAACGCTGCTCTTTTTCAGAAGCGACCTGGCCACAAATGATAGCTCAACCAAGCGGCTTTACATCACGTGGACATGTATAGCACGCACGTGTACATATGGGTGGATTGGTGGATGGATAAGGTCGATGGATGTGTGGATAAAAGAATGAAGGATGGGTGGGTTACTGTGCGGATGGATGTGTGGATGGATCGGATGAATGCGTGGAGAGGGGGACGGATGTGTCTATGGGTGGATGTTTTGGTGGATATTTTACTGGTAGGAACCCACTGGTTCCACCAGCCCACAGGGGATTATTGTGTTCGTTTGTCCGTCGTGCAGGGAGGGGCTGGGTGGGGAGGGTGGGGCTGGGTGGGGAGGGGAGGGTGGGGAAGGGCTGGATGGGGAGGTGAAGGTTGGGGAGGGGCTGGGTGGGGAGGGTGGAGAGGGGTGGGTGGGGAGGGTGGGGCTGGGTGGGGGGAGGGAGGGGTGGGGCTGGGTGGGGAGGGGTCTGGTCACCCCATGGTGCCCTTATAAAACTCAACGTTTAACCTACTCACGCCGGCTTGTGCCCGCCCTCACAGTCGGCCATATTTGCGGAATACACCACGCCGCCGTTGACCCTGGCCATTGACCGAGCAACCCAACGTTTCTACCAGCTCCCTCCGCAGGAATGTGTTTTTGTGTGCATATGCAGAGGGTTACTTTGGTGCGTGGATTGATGGATGGGCAGTGGATGGTTACATCTTTGTCTTGCCTAGCTTTATACACAGCACCCCTGTCCTCCCGTTGTATATTGCTTTGTAATCACATGGTTGTTCCGTGCAAGAGACTGTGTCTCGCTCGGCTCTCACGAGATAAAACCCGTGATTGGCTGACTCACACCCTCGGCCGCCGCTTCATCGCCCGCCCGCCCCCTCGCCTCCATGAGAAGAGGAGGCTGGGAGCGGCGTGTGGGTGGAAGTCAGAGACATAGCCCCCCACCCACCCACCGGCCGCCTACAGAGGGGTGGACGAACCATGACCTCCGTGATTCCTGCTCCACCCATTAGCTCAACTTGAATCCCCCCCCAACCCAACAGAGAGAGAGAGCCAGGTTCAAACCTCGGACAAAACACAACCACACGCATTCATTAAAACCTCCACAAATGGGAAATTAAAGCCGCAAGCCACAGGAGTGCGGTTGTGGTCAGCCAACCAAGGCTACAGTTCATATAATAAGCCACTGAACGGGGTGGTCCAGATGTCTCGTGACCACCAAATTAATTGAGCCCGAACATGTTTTCTCTTTCGCATGTTAATTTCTGTTTTAAATACACCATACTTTAAAATATATATTAAGGTTTAGATAATTCAATTAAGCTCTCATGTGGCAAGCAGACCTGGACATTGGCATTTAGCTCCTAGACGTATTTCCATACGCAATTTTTTTTTCGATTAAACCTCGACTAAAAATAACCCCACTTTCTCGGGTTAAAACTCGACGAGGCCATTTAAACTCTGACTTAACCCGAGACCTATCTCGGTTAAACCTTGACTTAAGCCAACCCACACTACTGTTAAACCTCGACCAAACCCAACAACGAATCATCGTTTGCATTCACCACTGTCCTGATCACTCTCAATCAGAGCACCACCATTCGGCCCTTAAACGATAAGATAATTGTGTTCATTGCTCACCATTGTGTCCTCACCACCACCCTATTGTCTGCTCACCGCTCACCACAGCAACATTATATGCTCACCATTCACAACACCATTGTATATTCATTACCAATATGATCAACATTGTTCACCACTGCGCATGTCACCGCCCTCTGCTCGCCGATAATCATCACCATTGGTTGCTCACCACTTATCACCAACATCGTGCGGTATGTTTACTCTTGTCTGCTCACCACTAAACACAATATAAAATGTGCTCGTCCATTTCTGATCACATCACAACTTCACACATCCCTAGTGTCTGCTCACCAGAGGTGTGGACTCGAGTCATGTGACTTGGACTCGAGTCAGACTCGAGTCATGAATTTGATGACTTGCGACTCGACTTGGACTTGCATAACAATGACTTTGTCCCACCTATGAGATGTGGACTCGAGTCATGTGACTTGGACTCGAGTCAGACTCGAGTCATGAATTTGATGACTTGCGACTCGACTTGGACTTGCATAACAATGATTTTGTCCCACCTCTGCTGCTCACCGCTGTTCACCACGCATGACGTCACCATTTTCCGCTCACCACTCATGACGTCACCATCCTCCGCTCACCACTTCTCACATCACCACTCATGACGTCACCATCCACCGCTCACCACTTCTCACATCACCACTCCTGACGTCACCATCCTCCGCTCACCACCTCTCACATCACCACTCATGACGTCACCATCCACCGCTCACCACCTCTCACATCACCACTCGTGACGTCACCATCCTCCGCTCACCACTTCTCACATCACCACTCGTGACGTCACCATCCTCCGCTCACCACTTCTCACATCACCACTCATGACGTCACCATCCTCCGCTCACCACTTGTCACATCACCACTCGTGACGTCACCATCCTCCGCTCACCACTTCTCACATCACCACTCGTGACGTCACCATCCTCCGCTCACCACTTCTCGCATCACCACTCGTGACGTCACCATCCTCCGCTCACCACTTCTCACATCACCACTCATGACGTCACCATCCTCCGCTCACCACTTCTCGCATCACCACTCGTGACGTCACCATCCTCCGCTCACCACTTCTCACATCACCACTCATGACGTCACCATCCACCGCTCACCACTTCTCACATCACCACTCGTGACGTCACCATCCTCCGCTCACCACTTCTCACATCACCACTCATGACGTCACCATCCTCCGCTCACCACTTGTCACATCACCACTCGTGACGTCACCATCCTCCGCTCACCACTTCTCACATCACCACTCGTGACGTCACCATCCTCCGCTCACCACTTCTCACATCACCACTCATGACGTCACCATCCTCCGCTCACCACTTCTCACATCACCACTCGTGACGTCACCATCCTCCGCTCACCACTTCTCACATCACCACTCATGACGTCACCATCCACCGCTCACCACTTCTCACATCACCACTCGTGACGTCACCATCCTCCGCTCACCACTTCTCACATCACCACTCATGACGTCACCATCCTCCGCTCACCACTTGTCACATCACCACTCATGACGTCACCATCCTCCGCTCACTACTTCTCACATCACCACTCATGACGTCACCATCCTCCGCTCACCACTTCGCACATCAGCACTCATGACGTCATCATCCTCCGCTCACCACTTCTCACATCACCACTCGTGACGTCACCATCCTCCGCTCACCACTTGTCACATCACCAATCGTGACGTCACCATCCCCCGCTCACCACCTCTCACATCACCACTCATGACGTCACCATCCTCCGCTCACCACTTCTCACATCACCATCGTCTGCTCACCACTCATCACATAACTAGAGTTTGCTCACCAACGACCACCACTATTGTCTAATACTCTCATTCATTACCATCGCCTGCTCATCCACGCGACACAACAGAATGGTCTCTATTAATCGCAGATCACACATCACCACTCATCACCAGTGTCTGCTCACCACAAGCTCACCACAAGCTCACCACAGGCTCACCACCACCACCACTATCCCTTCCTGCTCCACGTGAATCGGCTGCCGGTGAAGTGAGTAATCTCGCGTGGGCGCTTCGACTCTCTCGGCGGGGAGGGAGAGGGGAGGAAGGGAGGGGGTGGTGAGTGGCGAAATCAAAGGGAGCGCGGCGGCGGTGGTGGTGGTGAATGAATCAGAATCGTGGGAGGGGTGGGGGGGGGTTAAGGGGGGCGAGGGGGGTGAGTCAGGCTGGCGATGCACAGGGTGGTTCAGATGATGGGGCGCTGTTATACGATTAAATCGGCCACGGTAGCGAGATGGTATCTGCCTCGCCTGGTATGCAGGAGGTCGTGTGTTGGATCACGACCCTGACGATGTCTGCGCATGTGGAGTTTGCACGTGTCTCTCCCCGTGGTGGCGTGGGATTTGTTTTTTGTCCGGGTCCTCCTCCCGTTTTCCCCTTTCCACATTTAGAATCGAAGTACGCTTCGAGGTAAATTTGGCTGCTAGACAATGTCCACGCGGTGATGCCAAGCCACTGTATCGAGCTGTCGTTTGTGGACAGGTCGCTTCTGAGCTATGATAGCTCAGTAGGCTTGACCTAATAAAAAAAAATATGTTTAGTTTAATTTAACTTGTGACCCCAATTTCATTACTCTAAAACTGAATATTCGTTTTAAGGCAAGGTTTATTTACAAACAAAAATTAATATCTTGATTTGAAGCTTTCGTGACTGCATGAATCCATACTCTATGTGCTTCTTTCGGTGAAGTCACGTAGGTAGAAAATAAAATAAATCACGACGTTTCGGGCGCAACACAAGCGTCCGTCATCAGGTAGGAAAGCGTGGTCTGCTGCTTTCTGCTTTCAGCAGACCACGCTTTCCCACCTGATGACAGACGCTTGTGTTGCGCCCGAAATGTCGCGATTTATTTTATACCTACGTGACTTTACCGAAAGAACCAAAGAGTATAGAAATTCATGTTAAGAAAACATGTGAGGATGGTGGCGAGTCACAAGGCATGCAACCCACCCTGTCGACACGAACCGTCGTACTAACCGTGCCCGCTATTCTCGCCGCTATTCAGGTCACAAACCAGACCTCCCTCCCACCCCTCACATCACCGCGATCACTAACATGGGTCTTATTACGTATCGCCGCACATTAAACTACCCCTGCCACTGACCATGCCCATACCCCTATCAATAGTAACCCTCACCCGCTCATCCGACACACACACACACACGGACACGGGCAAGGGTTGAACACCAAGGCTCGAGGAGTCTTAGTCTCACTCGTTCAGCTCTCGTTTGCTCATTCACGATAGTTCACTTGAATTCAGTCACTCTCATTCGCCACGCTCATTATCCCATTCACGTTTACACAAAGATAAAGATCCCCCCCCCCGTATAGCCTTAACATGAAATTAGGACAAGGGCTGTAAGCGAGCACCTATGAAGGCCGACACGACACACGAGGGGGTGGGTGGCCAGCACCACGCCTGGACGCCTTTGTCTCCCTCGCGGCGATGTGTATACATCGCACCAGGTACTCATTTGAGGCTGAGTCGACCTAGGTGAGACCCAGGGACCTGTTCAGATTATCGTCCTTGGCGATCGCCGTAAGCGGGAATCGAACTCGGTTCGCCCGCGTTCGCAGCTGACCGCTGCACCACCGCTCATCCATTCAACTCGCTCGCTCGCCAATTCAACGATTGAATTCGCAAACCGCAAAGCCCCCCCCTCCCCTAACCGCGCTGTGGCTCCTTTGCTGCTGTGGGTGGCGGTCGCGTACCTGAGTGCGCTCCCTGCGTGTTGATCGAAGACTTCGGGCGGCTGATGCCCTCGCGACCAGAGGAGGAGGGCTCCCAGTGCGTGACAAGAAACTGCCGATGTCGGTGAATTATATAATCACACTCGCGTTCGTAGCGTGATGAGCAGCGATGATTGGGGGTGGTGGGGTCTGGGAGGCGAGGGGGCTGGGGGGAGACTTGGGGGGGAGTGGGGGAAGGGGCTTGGGGGGGGGGGGCATCGTATGACGCTGGTTTGACGCTTCTTTGCTCGGGAAAACTTTGCTGAGACTCAAGATTAAGTTCTCAAGAGGGTCCTTCTAAAGTTTCGCAGTATTGGGGCGATGTTGCTATGATGTGTACAGCAATCCCAAATGAGTAATTTGAGGGAATTTGTTTTCTTAAAGTAGTGGCGGGATGTTTTTGGCCAGTGCCAGTTACATTGTATGGGAGGGGGGGGGTATCTTTTTTGTTTTAGCTACGGGAGGAAACCAACGAACAAACGCCACACAGAAAGACAGCATGAGTCGGGATTTGAACCCAGGGAACCTTGTTGCTGTGAGACACGAGCTATAGCGTGATACCAACCGCACCCTCGAATCCGCACGGCTAATCTGTTATCAATAATACGAAATTTGAAAGAAATAAAGTTTTACTGGCTGGATTCAGGTCTGGCTGGATTCCTGACTGGCGCGCGGCCATGTACACGTGCGCGGAGGTGACGTCACTTGCAATCTCATTGTGACGTCCCGGCTGCCCCCCACCCACCCTCAAACTCGGCCGTAGATTCCGCGAAAATGCGCGGGATATACGCTTTCGTACGATCATACTGCATTCGAAAAAAGTTTTGCTCACTGGAGGGAGGTAGGGAGAAACGGACGGTGAAAGGCACGCGGAGGAACTACAGACATGGGGGAAGCCAGCAGCCAGGCGGTGATGAGCAAACGCCAAAATCTGCCTCACCCCAAGCTCTGCGATCCACTATATATGACGGTATTATTGATTCATTAACGAGTGTTTACATGTATGGAAGAAACCGGAGCACACGAAAAAAAAGTCCAGAGTATGCGACGGGGCAACACTCGATCCCATACAGATGGAGCAGGTGGGGGAGGCATTCGCCTCTCTCGCCAGGGGTTGACACTTCCACGACGCCCAACAGGAAGGACGTTTTAGCAACATTTGTATGATCCACAAACCCTCGCCTCCACAGTCCTGTTCCAAGGGAGCCGGACTCTTCCGATGAAACACGAAGTGTCCACACGGGTCCAGTATTTTTGTCGTCTTAAAAATAAATGCCGCTAAAATAACGCACTCCCAGAAGGCCGTGCTGCTGATGGCGTTGTTGAAGAAACATGTTTTGTTTTACGTGGAGGGACGGGATACGTGAAGGAGACGTTGTCTGCTTATTTATGTTATTTATGTTATTTATATTCTCCCCAACGACCTAGATAATTGTGCTCGTTATGTACGGGGCTAGAGTGTTGCCCCCACCCCAGCCTGGCACGCGCGTGGGGTTTTTTTTCAGGGTGCTCCGGTTTCCTTTGCCCTATAAAACACAACTCCAAGAAACACAACTCCCATCATTAATTGGCTGAAAACGTCTTTCAAAGAAAAGAAGTCAAACAAAAATTACCCTGCAAGGGAGCGGGACCCTGCTGATAAAAAAAACCTGTCCTTTATTTTACCAACATTCTCGTATTTCATACCAACACCCTCGTATATGGCAGCTGCCAACTCAGAATTCCCCGTGGGGAAAGGGACTGATTCTCGATCTGTGCCAACGACTACCCACCCGTGTAGCTTCCTCCCTCCCTCTCTCGCTCTGTCTCCCCGTGCCATTCCTCTGGCTCTCGCTCAGTGCCCCCCCCCCCCCCCCCCACGAGTCTCTGAGAACCCCCACCAGCCAGTCCATCTGCTCCCCCAGCTAAACTCCTCCACACATAACCCCCGCTCTCATCTCCCCCCACCGCCATCCTTGCATCATCACCACCACTCTCCCCTCCCGCTCCGCTGCGCCCACGCGCTTTTAGAACAGTGAATGAATTAATGAGTGAGCGAGTGAATTAATTATCAAATGTAATTAATGCACGGTTAAATGAATTAATGACACGGATGAGAGAATGAATGCCTTGGCTTCGTGAGTGTGAATCAGTAAGATGGTGTGAATAAGCGAATCAGCAAGCTGATTCCTTCCTAATAAAGTTATGAGCGAGCGAATCTATGATTGAATTATTGAACTAACGAACGAGTGAATACACGATTCAATTGCCTAAATAGTGAATGAGTGAATCTGGTACTGTTGAATGCGCGAGCCAATGAATGGATGGCTGAATGAGCGAATAGATTATTCATTGACCGTACGAACGATGCACCGAATCAATGCCCGAATGACTCAATGAATGAAACCGGATGTCATACCGCGAGGCGGTGCACGTGTGGAGGCGCCAATACCCAGGGGTCTCCGATGACTCCACCGTGAGCTTTTTCTCAATTTGCGCCTCCACTCTGATTTGTGACCCGGCAGAGATGGGGGCGGGGGACGGAGGGAGGGGGTGAGCAATTCCGCCCGCCCCCCCCCCACCTCGCGAGTTCACGGCGTAACTGGACACGTCAATTAGTCTGAACAGAACGCAGAGGTCGTCGTTCGCGGTGTAGCATCGCGATCGGCATGGGCTCTGAACCTGGGAATGAAACTTCCTCGCCATCCACCACTCGTCGCAGGCCGATGCCTCGGCTCCTCCGGCCCGTGGGTCCCCTCCCCCCCAGCGCAATTGCACCGCCTGCGCACTCGAAGACCACCGCCACTGGGGTCCGGGCCTCGAACGCGCGGTGGAATCGCGGGAGAGTAACAAGATGGGAGAGCAGTGACCGGTCGCTCTCTCGCTCTCTCCGCGCTCTCCGCTTCCAAGCCTCCGCGCTCCGCTCCCCGCCTCGCTCCACTCTCTCTCTCGCGCGCGCTCTCCTCTCTCGCCGTAAGCGTCATGGTGGTTCGCGTCGTGTTGGTCGCGACCGCGCGCCGCTATCGAGGATTCGCGACGGTTCGCGACCGCGTGTCCATCGCAGCCATGTCGAGTGCAGGGACACGGGGAGACAACGAGAGGGTGGGGAGGGATAGGCGGGAAGGAAGAGAGAGGTAGTGGTGTCAGCTGTCGAGGGTGCAGTCCGTGTAACTGTACCGTGTCCCTCGGCCCGGTGGGGAGCCCAGGTTCCATCCGGCCTACGAAGAGGGGACGGGGGAAGGGGGTGGGAATTGGGAGAGCGGGCCCCAAATTATTCATTGCACCCAGGACTCGTGCCAACCACGCTACGCCACCCACTGACACTCACAGATGGGAGAGGGGCAGATAGAGAGACGCACGCCACGCAGAGGCATGCGGAGAGCGGAGGTGGCAAAATAGAGAGACGGACGCGGGTCGGAAGAGACAGAGACGGGAAGAGACAAGGAGGACAACAGGGGGATAAACCCGGGAAAAAAATAGACAAATGGAAATGGAGATCGGGAGAGAAAGAGACACGGAGAAAGACAACGGACAGAGCGAGGAAAGCAGAGAGTGGGACAGACAAAGACGCAGGGAGACAAAGCCGGGTAGGAACCCCGTCTCGGTGTGTGAGCTACGGTGCCCCACGCGCATGCTTATATTTTTTTTTGCGCAAAACAAAAACCCTCTGCGGTGGTGCCGAGAAATTGCGTAACGCGCACAAAGAGAAAAGCTCTCCATGAATACCAAGCAAGGGCTTTCCCCGTGCCACAGAGCCCGCTTTCCCCGCCTCCGCTTCTCACTAGAAAATATATTCGTGTATATTTTTTTACGGACGAAAAAAATAAATAAACCCTACACACACGCGCAAAAAATATCCGAAATACCAATTATGGTAGTGTTCGCGCATCGCGGCGGCCCTACGCTTTGCGGATGACGCATTCCTCGTGTCCCCGCTAATTCACACGTTGTCTCAACGCGCACGGGGAAATCTCTCTCTCATGCTCGCTTTGTCGCTCATCGTCGCAGCTCGTCCCACACACGCGTAGGACGAGAGCCGGTGAATCGCTCCCCCCTCCTCCTCGCACGCGGGCCGAGGGAGCCGACCGAGCGTCTGCCGTGCGTCACTTGCAGCGCGGTCTGACGTAGCCACGCGTGCGCGCTCAGCCACTATCAGATAATCCAACCAGAGAACAACAGACAATAACACCACACACGAGGAGGAGGAGGGAGGGAGGGATGGATAGCGAGAGGCGGGAGAGAGAGTGGGGGTGGGTAGGGGGGGGGGTGAACCAGTTGCCAGGCATGGATGGGGCTTTCCCTCCCCACGCTCGAGAGTAGAGTGCGAGTGGGCGGCGGTGACGGGCGCATCATAGCGAGGAGTATAAATGTGAGTCGAGATCCTAGTTCGGGCAGAGGAGCGAGAGACAACGGTGTCTTCCTGCGTCACTCGAGCTATCGGAGGAGGTCCCCCTTCCTAGAGGTGCAGCAGCAGCAGCAGAATCTTCGCCATCAGCAGCCGCAACAGCAGCAAGCCACCTTTCCAGCCGCAGACATGAATTGCTTTCTGCTCGTCCAGCCGCGGGTGCCGCTGTCGCCCCGCGGTGTCACCGTGCGCCTGCCGTCCCGCGCGGCGCTGTCGACGGGCGAGCGCGAGGAGCTGAGCGTCACGGCCGAGCGGCTGCTGAGCCGCACCCTCACCGTGGAGGTGGCCCTCGAGACGCTGCGCAACGCACAGCAGCAGGAGGCCCTGCGCAAGGCCAGCTCGCTCATCGACGACGTCGCCGCACGCTTGCGGGACGACCTGGACGGTGCCAAGAGGCGCCTCGCCTCGCTGCACGGCGCCTGCCACGCGGACGGCGAACCCTCATCGACGGGTCCCCTCGACAGCAAGTTCCAGTCGCTGGTCATCGGCTGCGCACTCGAGGATAGGAGGAAGCTCAAGAAGAGGTTGGCGACGCTCATCCGCAACGTGGAGAACGCGGACCGCGCCATCAAACTGCTCGACCATCAGTACCAGAAGTCGTCCGTGAGTGGCACCGGGACGATGACCCGGCGATAAAGAACATCTCAAACATCACTGACACCTTCGCCGACTCGATCACCGTCCTCCCACACATGTCCCCGCCTCCTCCTCCTCGCCCCGACACCACTCGAGGGGCATCCGTTGATCGGTCTCTCTCTGTGGCCGTGAATTTCACCGAGAGGAGGAACGAGGGAATGAATTAAGGGAGACAGACTGCGAGCGAGGTCCTGAATCGAAGCATGGGGGAACCGAAGGAGATGGGGGGAAGTCCCATCTCGGGTGAACCCGATGGGAGGTCCGGTCCGGTCTTCGTGCCCCTCCGCGAAGCGCAAATATCGGCACCCGGTAGAACGAACGAATGACCGAACAGAGTGGAGGGAACGAACGAAGAGGAAAAAGACTGCGTGCCCTTTGTTCGCGCCGTTCAATTTGCGCTAATTTGGCAATCCGAGCCGAGTGTGAGTGCTCATTCATTAATTCGCAGAAGCAATGAACATCCGTCTAGTCACGTGCCAGGCGCTCGGTGTGATTAGCCTAATTAATGATGATGATTAATGAGCTTTAGGGCTAAAGAAACAACAGCGAATCGCTACGCACGTGGCGATGTAAGCCGTGTAAATCCGTTCCGAGTGAATATGCAAAACCAACCAGCGCTCGCATGTGATCGAGATCGAGACGCAATACCATGAATTGTTCGTGTCGCGTGACAACGAGAATGTTCATTTAGTAACAACAACAACAAACCTGATCGACGCATGATTCCGTGTTTGAAGCGCCGACGTGTCTGGCTGGAGACGATGTCCAGTGTTGCACAGTTGCATCGCCACGCAGGTTTGTGCAGTTGTGCTGTGTGGCTTCTCAGATGCGTGGCTGTTGTTGTTGATGGGACATGATGACTGTCCGACGTTTCGCTGAACGTGCTGGGAGCTTTCTTCCTCCTCCGAATTAAAAGGAAAAAATTCGGCTCAACTATTCACTTTACGAAAACCCGAATTGTAATTTTCTATAAGACGCTACCAGCACGTGCAGCGAAACGTCGGACATCACTCCGAACAACACCGAGGGATCACAAAAAATATATCCCCCCCCACCACACACGCGCATCGGAATGAGCTGTGGCTACTTGTGTTGTACTTTGAGTAAGTTGGCCGGAAGGTGGCGCGCGATGGCCATGATGAACTTGGTTCGTTTCTTGAATGTTTGTCGTTATTGGCACGTGTCCGATTAAAGTTGCCACTCACCACACATCGTTGTTGAGAAAGTGGACTGCCCGCTTCTGCGTATTCATTTGGTTGTGAAGTGTCTCAGTGTGCGATTATCTGAGCCGGAGCCGTCCGGTACTGAGCTCTGAAATATATCTTTTCTTTCTATTCTATTCTTTCTATATTCTATTCTTTTTTATATATAAAAGTCAATAATTGTTTGTGGGTTTGTGTGTGGTCGTGCGTTTGGCTCTCCAACGGTGGGGTAAATGCCATAAAAAAATATCCAGGTACCACGCCGTAAGCCCCGCGGTCAGCAAGCGATATTCCTTTTTCACATCCGTCAACTTTCAATTAGTTTAATTAGCGATTTAGTGAGATTTTTGTTGCGCATTTTTATTTATTTATTTATGACTCATGCACAACCATACAAACGCACGCGCCTTTGGTGGGGGGGGAACGGCCCATGCCAAGTCGCACGCCTTCAGTGGGAGTGAGGGGGGCATTTTCTTTCGCATTAAAAATGCTATAAAAATACACAACGCTCAGTTAAATTCTTGACTGTGTGATGCCCCCCCCCACCCCGATGCGTGCAGTTATTACTAGTATACAGTCGCTAGATGCTACCACTATAGGCCTTAGATATTATTGCAGAGCAGCCGGGGAGATCGTGGCTCGGGGGGGCGGTGGGGTAGCAGCAGCCCAGCCCCAGCCTGCCAAGGTGCCACCTCGGCCGGCTGGACAATCTAGGCGAGGCAGGAGGCTCCGAACGGGACGACGCCTCACCACGCCACTCTGTTAGGTGAATACTTTGTGCTATACAGTCGATAAATACTGCTATAGAGTCAGCATGTACTACTGTAATGATAGCAGGTACCACCACAGTCGGTATGCACTGCTGTAATCATAGCAGGTACCACCACAGTATGCACTGCTATAATCATAGCAGGTACCACCACAGTCAGTACGTACTGCTGCTCAATTTTTAAGAGTAGTTTTGAAATATTTTTAAGACCCGGGCAATGCCGGGTACTTCCCGCTAGTATTTATATATTCCCCCCATCCTGGAGTTCCAGTTTAATTTGTTCAACCAGGTTGAATAATCATTATTATCTCAAATAATCAACCGCCCCCCCCCCGGGTGTAATAACCACCACATGCAACAGGTGGTATAGGCTGCTGCTGGGGGGCTACGTGGCGGGCAGCTGCGCAAAGCTGCAGCAATAACTCATTGTTGTACTGCACTTCCATGGCTCCCACGACATATGCTATGCTCTGCGCCCACTCTCACCAACCCGCATGCTGGCCGGCGCGGTGAAGTATGGTCAAATGACCCCCCACTAACGCTCCCCACAAATTCACGTGCAGACAAAGATCTCCCGTATAGCCTTGACAGACTGTTGGAGCAAGTAGCAGTTTGGCGAGGGCCTATGAAGGCCGACGCCACGAACTATGAGGTGATAGTGTCCCCAGCACCACGCCCGGTCGCCTTCGTCTCTCCTGTGTTGATCTTGATGCACCGCACCGTTGACTTAGTTACGACCGAGTCGACGTAGGAAAAAAGTCCGGGACCTGGTCTGATAATTGCCACTGATGTTAGCCGCGTGCGGGAATCGGACTCGAGGCGCGCCGGGTTGGTAGCGCAGTTTCTTGCCAACAGCCATTGTCAATCCGCTGCTGGATAAAAGCGATTTCAACAATCCATCATCGCTCCATCTCTAAGTGGAGGTTCCTCTTAGACACGTGCCGTTCCTTGGCTGCCATGGTGGCCAAAGTTACGAGTCGGGGTCCCCTTGACAACCACCATGAGATACAGTGAGAGAAAAAAGTATTTTATCCCCTGCTGATTTTGTACACCACTGATAATGTAGTTACTACCCCACTGATAATGTAGTCACTACACCACTGATAATGTAGTTACTATACCACTGATAATGTAGTTACTACACCACTGATAATGTAGTTACTACACCACTGATAATGTAGTCACTACACCACTGATAATGTAGTCACTACGCCACTGATAATGTAGTTATACACCACTGATAATGTAGTTACTACACCACTGATAATGTAGTTACTACACCACTGATAATGTAGTCACTCCACCACTGATAATGTAGTTATACGCCACTGATAATGTAGTCACTACGCCACTGATAGCGTAGTTACTACACCACTGATAGTGTAGTCACTACACCACTGATAGTGTAGTTACTACACCACTGATAGCGTAGTTACTACACCACTGATAGCGTAGTCACTACACCACTGATAGTGTAGTCACTACACCACTGATAGTGTAGTTACTACACCACTGATAGTGTAGTTACTACACCACTGATAGCGTAGTTACTACACCACTGATAGTGTAGCTACTATCCACACCGCACCGGCGAAGCATCTCCACCATCCTTCATCAGTGTGTGTTTTGTGTCTTCTCTTGCTCCGTGTCTCTGCGCGTCTTTGTAATCCCCATGCCCGTGTCTTTCAGAGAGAGAGAGACACACACACAGAGGTATTTGAAACACTCTCGGCAAAAACTAGCGGGAAAATACAATTGAAGAAGACTTAAATGGCATTTTATTTTTTCCCGCCAATTTTGTCGAGCACCGTATGTTTGCTGAACGTCGTGCACTATTTAAAACGCTTCGTTTGATTTCTCATCGTCCGTTGATAATTATGTTTAGTGCTAATCTTCAGCACCTGCAATGCATGAACGATAAGCAATGAAAGAAAGCTATCGACGTTGGACGTTCGCTACAATTTGCAAACCAAAGACCTCTCGTGTCTGTACTGTACCTGTACACACATTGTAGCCTGCAACGCAGGGATACATTATGCAAATGATCAGAGGTGTGGACTCGAGTCATGTGACTTGGACTCGAGTTAGACTCGAGTCATGAATTTGATGACTTGCGACTCGACTTGGACTTGCATAACAATGACTTTGTCCCACCTATGAGATGTGGACTCGAGTCATGTGACTTGGACTCGAGTCAGACTCGAGTCATGAATTTGATGACTTGCGACTCGACTTGGACTTGCATAACAATGACTTTGTCCCACCTCTGCAAATGATTAAACAAAAACATTCAAACCGGTTTCTGAAAACACTTTTGAACCGTGAACCGGTTCAAGCAGTTTTCAGATGTGCTCAAAAAACAAATCTGTTTTGTGTTTCTCCCTTGTGATGGGACTCTGTCGGATGAACGTTGAGATTTCTAAGGGCACGGGGTGGCCATTGAGGTCCGGAATTGGTCTGTTATAAGGCTAATAAGGGGTTGACAGGTATGAGTACACACACAAAAAACTGAGGTAGTTAAAAAAACAAGATTATGTTTTGTCTATTTGTTTGTGTTTCTCCCTTGTGATGGGACTCTGTCGGATGAACGTTGAGATTTCTAAGGGCACGGGGTGGCCAATGAGGTCCGAATTGGTCTGTCATAAGGCAGGGCACTGATAAGGGGTTACATGCATGAGTACACACACAAACTATGAGGTAGTTAAAAAAACAAGATCATATTTTGGTCTATTTGTTTGTGTTTCTCCCTTGTGATGGGACTTTGTAGGATGAACGTTGAGATTTCTAAGGGCACGGGGTGGCCAATGAGGTCCGAATTGGTCTGTCATAAGGCAGGGCACTTATAAGGGGTTACATGCATGAGTACACACACAAAACACTGAGGTAGTTAAAAAAACAAGATTATGTTTTGTCTATTTGTTTGTGTTTCTCCCTTGTGATGGGACTCTGTCGGATGAACGTTGAAATTTTTAAGGGCACGGGGTGGCCATTGAGGTCCGAATTGGTCTGTTATAAGGCCGATAAGGGGTTGACAGGTATGTGGTTAACATAGTCGTGGTCATAATGGTCCATGTTTATCGTTCCGATCGATTTTTCCTCGCCGCTGTGCTCCTCCGGTCGTCTTGTTCGCTGACCTGGGTCGCTCCCTCCGCAAACGAGACTCCACTCGACAAGTAGCAGCAACATCTTTAAACAGGGACGTGTGAACAATTTTGACACTGGGGTTGAGTGGAAAGTAGCCAAGGAGACCCCGCGTGGAGTAACCAAGTACACACGCTATACAAATACATCACAGGTAAACGTTGTTCATTCCACACTGCATCGATGCCCCCAACACATGTGACACTATCACATTGATGCATTTTTTTTATTCTTTATTAAAATCCACGTTTTGAAAAATATACGAAACATAGCCCCACATGGAAAGATCAAATAGAGCATTACATCTAAACCCTGAATCCTGACACCAGGTGCTAGTATCAATACAACTTCCGTGGCTTTCTGATCTACTGTTTATAAACGGAACATTTAAAAAACATCTGAAGCCACACGATAAAACACGAATGTGACGTAAAAACATTGCAGCCTCAATTTTAAATTGACAGCTGATTGAAAACATTCTAAAATCTAAGTAAGCATACTTATCATCTAATGCGGATAAACCATTTGAACGAGCAAGTGATACAGTATATATTCTAATGTTCTAGAATGGCTAAAAAAAAACAACCATTATATGCTTATAACCAGATACAGTAAATCCAAAAACCCCAAATTTCAAATATGGACCCCTGGTCTCTCCACCCAAAAAAATAGCCCTTAGGTTGAATAGTTTTACCCACAGGGCAATACCAGCCTCAAGTTCTAAATGCTTTAATTCTTCTACTTAACGTTTTATACATACAGAATGTGTACCATGAGTGGACCAAATAATTTGTCTTCGTAGAGTGCAAATGCAAAATTTGACAGAAAGTGTCCTCCTATTCACTGATTGTGTGTCATACCCCCTGAATGCGATCACGACTTTGTTGTTTGCATATTTGTATTGGTTTTGTTTTCTCAGTCCCCCATGGGCCACTTTGACCAAATCCTACTGAGCATTTAACGCAGCGGAGAGTTTGTCTGCGAATTCGAAGATGGAAATCGCGCCAGAGTTGTACTTCTCCACCAACGCGCCCTTGATTTTATCCTCGGCCAGTGCTTTCGAAACGTCATAGCATTTCCCCGATTTCTTGTCGACCAACGTAGAGTAGGTGGTGCCATCTGGAAGCGTCACCTTCCTCTCCTCCCATGCACATTCGTCTGCTGAAAGCTTGAGATACTGCTCTTTGCCCAAGAGGCCTTTTTCATATGCCTCGTAGACACTCATCTCCTTGCCGACGTCAGGATCAATAATGATTTTGCGTTTCTGTACGACCGTGGACGTTTGCTTGCTCTGTCTCAGCACAAAGAGGTAAAGCCCCGTGTCGGGGTCTGTGATGCAGCGTTTCATTAAGTCCAGGTAAGTGACCTTCTCTCCAGTGTTTGGATCAAAGAAGCCCTTGGTGAATTCTTTTCCTTCAACCAAGGTTTTGTTCATCTCCTCGTCAAACAGCCCTCGGCTGTAGGCAACATTCGTTGGGAGGCGATGGCTTGCCTGCGGATCGATGATGCCACCTGTGGCGATCTGAGCCTCAAGCAGATGAATTCCGTGGTCTTTTGACACAACGCCTTTCTTCATGGCTTGGAACAGTGACAGGACGCCCCCCGAGTGGGGGTCCTTGTAACCGGTAACAGCACACTCCGCTGCGAGAAGCTGATCACGCGATTCCTTTTGGACAACACCTTTTTCGACAGCCTCGTGGACCGTGAGCTTTTCATTGCTTACAGGGTTCATAATGAACCCAGTCGCCGCCTGTGCTTCCAGTAAGGCCATGCCGCTCTCCGGCTTGAGCATTCTTCTCTGGATGGCGTTACTGACTGACACCTTCTCTTTGGTTTTCTCCAGGTAAAGCCCTGCAATGCTGCTAGTGCCTTCAAGGTACCTCTTTACCAGCCGGGTAACTTCTTGGATAGACGTTCGTCCATCGGCCAACTGATTTGCAACTTCGTCGTCTAATACCTGTGACTCGACAAGTTGTGCGACGCTAACTTGACGGCGGAAACCTCGGCACCAAAGGTTCTTCTTTGCCTCGGTCCGTTCCTTGGCTTCAATAATCTTAGTCACAATAGCAACCACATCCGCAAGTGATATTTTACCAGATTTGTAATCATCAATGAGTTTCTCTCTCGTTTCTGCGTCTATAAAATCACTGTCAAATATGTCTTTCAGAGAAACATTTTTACCGGCAAATCTTCCAAAAGTCATGTTTATTTTTTCATTATAAAGTATATCTAGGACCTGAGATTCTATGATGATGAATCTTTCCTCATTAGAACTTACGGAAGACTCCACCAAAAATGGATCATTCTCCGAGGAAGAGCCACCAGCATATTTTTCCACAGTTTCTGTCTTCTGGATGATCATTTCTTTCGATGTTTTCGAATCTTTGGGGTTAACACCATTAAACTCTTTAATAGGAAGCAAGCATAGACCTGTGTCAGGGTCGGTGATGCAGCGCCGCTTAAGATCTAAATATGTGAGGTTCTCCTGAGTGTTTGGATCAAAGAAACCTTTAGTGTCATCATTGGGGTCGGACAATATTTGGTTCATCTCCTCATCAAACAGTCCTCGGCTGTAGGCCACTTCCACTGGAAGACGATGGCTGGCCTCTGGGTCGATGATGCCGCCTGTGGCGATTTGAGCTTCCAGTAGGCGAATGCCGTGGTCTTTCAAGATGAGGCCCTTCTTCATAGCTTGGAAGAGTGAGATTGTTTCTTTAGAGTATGGATCTGTGTACCCAGTGACAGCTCGCTCTGCTGAAAGGAGTTTGTCTTTGTAATCCCATCCCACTACTTTGTGTTCCACGGCCTCATCCACTGACAGCTTCAGGTTGTTGATGGGATCAACAATGAATCCTGTAGCTGCCTGCGCTTCCAGCAAAACCAAACTGGTTCCTGGCCTCAAAAATCCTTTCTTCAAGGCATTGTATATGGACATTTTTTCCTTTGCTGCTTCAATGTAAACTCCGGCAATAGCAGTCGATCCCCCAAGGTAGTTTTGTATCGAACGCCTAACTTCTTCCTCTGATTTTAGGCCTTGCATCAACTGCTGTACCGTTTGACTGTCCAAGAGTTTTGATTTGACCAGTTCTTCTACAGACACTGGCTTTCGCAGCCCCTTAAATGAAATGCTTCTACTCTTTTCACTTTGCTTCTGTCGTTCAATTATTTCAGTAATTATGATCATTAGTTTCTCAAATGAAATTTTTCCAGATCTGAAGTCGTCTAGTAGTTGCTTTTTCGTGGCTTCATCAATGAGATCTGTTTCAAATAACTCTTTTAGTGACAGCTTCTTTCCAGAGAACTTCCCAAAGGATATTTCAAAGTATGAATTTTTAAGTTTGTTCCAAATTTCAACTTCTGTAAGTGTGGTCGTAGTGGTCGTTGTAATTGTTGTAGAAATGCTTCTACTCTTTTCACTTTGCTTTTGTCGCTCAATAATTTCAGTAATTATGATCATTAGTTTCTCAAATGAAATTTTGCCAGATCTAAAGTCGTCTAGTAGTTGCTTTTTCGTGGCTTCATCAATGAGATCTGTTTCAAATATCTCTTTTAGTGACATCTTCTTTCCAGAGAACTTCCCAAAGGATATTTCAATATATGAATTTTGAAGTTTGTTCCAAATTTCTACTTCTGTAAGTGTGGTCGTAGTGGTCGTTGTAATTGTTGTAGTTTGGGACGATGTTCCAATCTGAGCACTCCGAACAGTCTTTGATTCAACTATTTTTGGAACATCACCTGAACTGATGTTCCCAAACTTGGTTCGTTTTTCCTTCAGAGATAGCAAGCATAGACCTGTGTCAGGGTCAATGATGCAGCGCTGCTTGAGATCTAAATATGTGAGGTTCTCTTCAGTGTTTGGATCAAAAAAGCCCTTGGTGTCATCACTGGGGTCGGCCAATATTTGGTTCATTTCCTCATCAAAAAGTCCTCTGCTGTAGGCCACTTCCACTGGAAGACGGTGGCTGGCTTGCGGATCGATGATGCCCCCTGTGGCGATTTGAGCTTCCAGGAGGCGGATGCCGTGGTCTTTCAAGATGAGGCCCTTCTTCATAGCCTGGAAGAGTGAGAGTGTTTCTTTAGAGTACGGATCAGTGTACCCAGTGACAGCTCGCTCTGCTGAAAGGAGTTTGTCTTTGTAATCCCATCCCACTACTTTCTGTTCTACCGCTTCATCCACTGACAGTTTCAAGTTGTTGATGGGATCAACAATGAACCCTGTAGCTGCCTGTGCTTCTAGCAAAACCAAGCTGGTTCCTGGCCTCAAATAACCCTTCTTCAAGGCATTGTATATGGACATTTTTTCTTTGGTTGCTTCAATGTATAGGCCAGCAATAGCAGTTGATCCTTCTAGATAGTTTAGGATAGAACTTCCCACTTCATCCTGAGTTTTCTCACCATCATCCAGTTGTTGGACGGTTTTCATGTCCACAATTTTTGACTTGAACAGCTCATCCAATGTCACCTGTTTTCGTAGTCCTTTAAATTTCATGTTTTTCATTTTTTCACTCATTCTATCTGTCTCAATTATTTCAATTATCATGATGAGCAAAATCTCCTGAGAAATCTTTCCAGTTTTATAATCATTTATTAATTTCTCTTTCCTTTCTTTGTCAACCAGATCAGTCTCAAATATTTCCAGTAAAGACATTTTTCTGTTGGCAAATTTTCCACTCTTGATCGTAACCGTTGACTTTGTGAACGTGTCCAACATTTCACTTTCCTGGACAATACGTGGGACCCCACTTGATACCACTTCAGATTTCTCCATCTTAAGATTTACACCATTATTGGATTTATTTTTTCCTTGACTGTCAGTCTGCACGTTCTCACTGGTGACAATGAGTGTCTTTGTTTTTGAGTTCTTGTCTATAATTGGCAGCAAACACAGTCCAGTCTCTGGTTCGGTGATGCAGCGATTCTTGAGGTCTAAATACGTGAGGTTCTCCTGAGTGTTTGGATCAAAGAAACCTTTAGTGTCATCATTGGGGTCGGACAATATTTCGTTCATCTCCTCATCAAACAGTCCTCGGCTGTAGGCCACTTCCACTGGAAGACGATGGCTGGCCTGCGGGTCAATGATGCCACCTGTGGCGATTTGAGCTTCCAGGAGCCGGATGCCATGGTCTTTCAAGATGAGTTCCTTCTTCATGGCCTGGAACAGTGAGAGTGTTTCTTTAGAGTATGGATCTGTGTACCCAGTGACAGCTCGCTCTGCTGAAAGGAGTTTGTCTTTGTAATCCCATCCCACTACTTTCTGTTCCACTGCCTCATCCACTGACAGCTTCAGGTTGTTGATGGGATCAACAATGAATCCTGTAGCTGCCTGCGCTTCCAGCAAAATCAAACTGGTTCCTGGCCTCAAAAATCCCTTCTTCAAGGCATTGTATATGGACATTTTTTCCTTTGCTGCTTCAATGTAGATTCCGGCAATAGCAGTCGATCCGCCAAGGTAGTTTTGTATCGAACGCCTAACTTCTTCCTCTGATTTTAGGCCTTGCATCAACTGCTCTACGGTTTTACTGTCCAAGAGTTTTGATTTGACCAGTTCTTCTACAGACACTGGCTTTCGCAGCCCCTTAAATGAAATGCTTCTACTCTTTTCACTTTGCTTCTGTCGTTCAATTATTTCCGTAATTATGAACATTAGTTTCTCAAATGAAATTTTTCCAGATCTGAAGTCGTCTAGTAGTTGCTTTTTCGTGGCTTCATCAATGAGATCTGTTTCAAATAACTCTTTTAGTGACATCTTCTTTCCAGAGAACTTCCCAAAGGATATTTCAATGTATGCATTTTTAAGTTTGTTCCAAATTTCTGCTTCTGTAAGTGTGGTCGTAGTGGTCGTTGTAATTGTTGTAGAAATGCTTCTACTCTTTTCACTTTGCTTCTGTCGCTCAATTATTTCAGTAATTATGATCATTAGTTTCTCAAATGAAATTTTTCCAGATCTAAAGTCGTCTAGTAGTTGCTTTTTCGTGGCTTCATCAATGAGATCTGTTTCAAATATCTCTTTTAGTGACATCTTCTTTCCAGAGAACTTCCCAAAGGATATTTCAATATATGAATTTTGAAGTTTGTTCCAAATTTCTACTTCTGTAAGTGTGGTCGTGGTGGTCGTTGTAATTGTTGTAGTTTGGGACGATGTTCCAATCTGAGCACTCTGAACAGTCTTTGATTCAACTATTTTTGGAACATCACCTGAACTGATGTTCCCAAACTTGGTTCGTTTTTCCTTCAGAGATAGCAAGCATAGACCTGTGTCAGGGTCAATGATGCAGCGCTGCTTGAGATCTAAATATGTGAGGTTCTCTTCAGTGTTTGGATCAAAAAAGCCCTTGGTGTCATCACTGGGGTCGGCCAATATTTGGTTCATTTCCTCATCAAAAAGTCCTCTGCTGTAGGCCACTTCCACTGGAAGACGGTGGCTGGCTTGCGGATCGATGATGCCCCCTGTGGCGATTTGAGCTTCCAGGAGGCGGATGCCGTGGTCTTTCAAGATGAGGCCCTTCTTCATAGCCTGGAAGAGTGAGAGTGTTTCTTTAGAGTACGGATCAGTGTACCCAGTGACAGCTCGCTCTGCTGAAAGGAGTTTGTCTTTGTAATCCCATCCCACTACTTTCTGTTCTACCGCTTCATCCACTGACAGTTTCAAGTTGTTGATGGGATCAACAATGAACCCTGTAGCTGCCTGTGCTTCTAGCAAAACCAAGCTGGTTCCTGGCCTCAAATAACCCTTCTTCAAGGCATTGTATATGGACATTTTTTCTTTGGTTGCTTCAATGTATAGGCCAGCAATAGCAGTTGATCCTTCTAGATAGTTTAGGATAGAACTTCCCACTTCATCCTGAGTTTTCTCACCATCATCCAGTTGTTGAACGGTTTTCATGTCCACAATTTTTGACTTGAACAGCTCATCCAATGTCACCTGCTTTCGTAGTCCTTTAAATTTCATGTTTTTCATTTTTTCACTCATTCTATCTGTCTCAATTATTTCAATTATCATGATGAGCAAAATCTCCTGAGAAATCTTTCCAGTTTTATAATCATTTATTAATTTCTCTTTCCTTTCTTTGTCAACCAGATCAGTCTCAAATATTTCCAGTAAAGACATTTTTCTGTTGGCAAATTTTCCACTCTTGATCGTAACCGTTGACTTTGTGAACGTGTCCAACATTTCACTTTCCTGGACAATACGTGGGACCCCACTTGATACCAATTCAGATTTCTCCATCTTAAGATCTACACCATTATTGGATTTATTTTTTCCTTGACTGTCAGTCTGCACGTTCTCACTGGTGACAATGAGTGTCTTTGTTTTTGAGTTCTTGTCTATAATTGGCAGCAAACACAGTCCAGTCTCTGGATCGGTGATGCAGCGATTCTTGAGGTCTAAATACGTGAGGTTCTCCTGAGTGTTTGGATCAAAGAAACCTTTAGTGTCATCATTGGGGTCGGACAATATTTCGTTCATCTCCTCATCAAACAGTCCTCGGCTGTAGGCCACTTCCACTGGAAGACGATGGCTGGCCTGCGGGTCAATGATGCCACCTGTGGCGATTTGAGCTTCCAGGAGCCGGATGCCATGGTCTTTCAAGATGAGTTCCTTCTTCATGGCCTGGAACAGTGAGAGTGTTTCTTTAGAGTATGGATCTGTGTACCCAGTGACAGCTCGCTCTGCTGAAAGGAGTTTGTCTTTGTAATCCCATCCCACTACTTTCTGTTCCACTGCCTCATCCACTGACAGCTTCAGGTTGTTGATGGGATCAACAATGAATCCTGTAGCTGCCTGCGCTTCCAGCAAAATCAAACTGGTTCCTGGCCTCAAAAATCCCTTCTTCAAGGCATTGTATATGGACATTTTTTCCTTTGCTGCTTCAATGTAGATTCCGGCAATAGCAGTCGATCCGCCAAGGTAGTTTTGTATCGAACGCCTAACTTCTTCCTCTGATTTTAGGCCTTGCATCAACTGCTCTACGGTTTTACTGTCCAAGAGTTTTGATTTGACCAGTTCTTCTACAGACACTGGCTTTCGCAGCCCCTTAAATGAAATGCTTCTACTCTTTTCACTTTGCTTCTGTCGTTCAATTATTTCAGTAATTATGATCATTAGTTTCTCAAATGAAATTTTTCCAGATCTGAAGTCGTCTAGTAGTTGCTTTTTCGTGGCTTCATCAATGAGATCTGTTTCAAATAACTCTTTTAGTGACAGCTTCTTTCCAGAGAACTTCCCAAAGGATATTTCAATGTATGAATTTTTAAGTTTGTTCCAAATTTCTACTTCAGTAAGTGTGGTCGTGGTGGTCGTTGTAATTGTTGTAGAAATGCTTCCACTCTTTTCACTTTGCTTCTGTCGCTCAATTATTTCAGTAATTATGATCATTAGTTTCTCAAATGAAATTTTTCCAGATCTAAAGTCGTCTAGTAGTTGCTTTTTCGTGGCTTCATCAATGAGATCTGTTTCAAATATCTCTTTTAGTGACATCTTCTTTCCAGAGAACTTCCCAAAGGATATTTCAATATATGAATTTTGAAGTTTGTTCCAAATTTCTACTTCTGTAAGTGTGGCCGTAGTGGTCGTTGTAATTGTTGTAGTTTGGGACGATGTTCCAATCTGAGCACTCTGAACAGTCTTTGATTCAACTATTTTTGGAACATCACCTGAACTGATGTTCCCAAACTTGGTTCGTTTTTCCTTCAGAGATAGCAAGCATAGACCTGTGTCAGGGTCAATGATGCAGCGCTGCTTGAGATCTAAATATGTGAGGTTCTCTTCAGTGTTTGGATCAAAAAAGCCCTTGGTGTCATCACTGGGGTCGGCCAATATTTGGTTCATTTCCTCATCAAAAAGTCCTCTGCTGTAGGCCACTTCCACTGGAAGACGGTGGCTGGCTTGCGGATCGATGATGCCCCCTGTGGCGATTTGAGCTTCCAGGAGGCGGATGCCGTGGTCTTTCAAAATGAGGCCCTTCTTCATAGCCTGGAAGAGTGAGAGTGTTTCTTTAGAGTACGGATCAGTGTACCCAGTGACAGCTCGCTCTGCTGAAAGGAGTTTGTCTTTGTAATCCCATCCCACTACTTTCTGTTCTACCGCTTCATCCACTGACAGTTTCAAGTTGTTGATGGGATCAACAATGAACCCTGTAGCTGCCTGTGCTTCTAGCAAAACCAAGCTGGTTCCTGGCCTCAAATAACCCTTCTTCAAGGCATTGTATATGGACATTTTTTCTTTGGTTGCTTCAATGTATAGGCCAGCAATAGCAGTTGATCCTTCTAGATAGTTTAGGATAGAACTTCCCACTTCATCCTGAGTCTTCTCACCATCATCCAGTTGTTGAACGGTTTTCATGTCCACAATTTTTGACTTGAAAAGCTCATCCAATGTCACCTGCTTTCGTAGTCCTTTAAATTTCATGTTTTTCATTTTTTCACTCATTCTATCTGTCTCAATTATTTCAATTATCATGATGAGCAAAATCTCCTGAGAAATCTTTCCAGTTTTATAATCATTTATTAATTTCTCTTTCCTTTCTTTGTCAACCAGATCAGTCTCAAATATTTCCAGTAAAGACATTTTTCTGTTGGCAAATTTTCCACTCTTGATCGTAACCGTTGACTTTGTGAACGTGTCCAACATTTCACTTTCCTGGACAATACGTGGGACCCCACTTGATACCAATTCAGATTTCTCCATCTTAAGATCTACACCATTATTGGATTTATTTTTTCCTTGACTGTCAGTCTGCACGTTCTCACTGGTGACAATGAGTGTCTTTGTTTTTGAGTTCTTGTCTATAATTGGCAGCAAACACAGTCCAGTCTCTGGTTCGGTGATGCAGCGATTCTTGAGGTCTAAATACGTGAGGTTCTCCTGAGTGTTTGGATCAAAGAAACCTTTAGTGTCATCATTGGGGTCGGACAATGTTTCGTTCATCTCCTCATCAAACAGTCCTCGGCTGTAGGCCACTTCCACTGGAAGACGATGGCTGGCCTGCGGGTCAATGATGCCACCTGTGGCGATTTGAGCTTCCAGGAGCCGGATGCCATGGTCTTTCAAGATGAGTTCCTTCTTCATGGCCTGGAACAGTGAGAGTGTTTCTTTAGAGTATGGATCTGTGTACCCAGTGACAGCTCGCTCTGCTGAAAGGAGTTTGTCTTTGTAATCCCATCCCACTACTTTCTGTTCCACTGCCTCATCCACTGACAGCTTCAGGTTGTTGATGGGATCAACAATGAATCCTGTAGCTGCCTGCGCTTCCAGCAAAATCAAACTGGTTCCTGGCCTCAAAAATCCCTTCTTCAAGGCATTGTATATGGACATTTTTTCCTTTGCTGCTTCAATGTAGATTCCGGCAATAGCAGTCGATCCGCCAAGGTAGTTTTGTATCGAACGCCTAACTTCTTCCTCTGATTTTAGGCCTTGCATCAACTGCTCTACGGTTTTACTGTCCAAGAGTTTTGATTTGACCAGTTCTTCTACAGACACTGGCTTTCGCAGCCCCTTAAATGAAATGCTTCTACTCTTTTCACTTTGCTTCTGTCGTTCAATTATTTCCGTAATTATGAACATTAGTTTCTCAAATGAAATTTTTCCAGATCTGAAGTCGTCTAGTAGTTGCTTTTTCGTGGCTTCATCAATGAGATCTGTTTCAAATAACTCTTTTAGTGACAGCTTCTTTCCAGAGAACTTCCCAAAGGATATTTCAATATATGAATTTTGAAGTTTGTTCCAAATTTCTACTTCTGTAAGTGTGGTCGTAGTGGTCGTTGTAATTGTTGTAGAAATGCTTCTACTCATTTCACTTTGCTTCTGTCGCTCAATAATTTCAGTAATTATGATCATTAGTTTCTCAAATGCAATTTTTCCAGATCTAAAGTCGTCTAGTAGTTGCTTTTTCGTGGCTTCATCAATTAGATCTGTTTCAAATATCTCTTTTAGTGACATCTTCTTTCCAGAGAACTTCCCAAAGGATATTTCAATATATGAATTTTGAAGTTTGTTCCAAATTTCTACTTCTGTAAGTGTGGTCGTTGTGGTCGTTGTAATTGTTGTAGTTTGGGACGATGTTCCAATCTGAGCACTCTGAACAGTCTTTGATTCAACTATTTTTGGAACATCACCTGAACTGATGTTCCCAAACTTGGTTCGTTTTTCCTTCAGAGATAGCAAGCATAGACCTGTGTCAGGGTCAATGATGCAGCGCTGCTTGAGATCTAAATATGTGAGGTTCTCTTCAGTGTTTGGATCAAAAAAGCCCTTGGTGTCATCACTGGGGTCGGCCAATATTTGGTTCATTTCCTCATCAAACAGTCCTCTGCTGTAGGCCACTTCCACTGGAAGACGATGGCTGGCTTGCGGATCGATGATGCCCCCTGTGGCGATTTGAGCTTCTAGGAGGCGGATGCCGTGGTCTTTCAAGATGAGGCCCTTCTTCATAGCCTGGAAGAGTGAGAGTGTTTCTTTAGAGTACGGATCAGTGTACCCAGTGACAGCTCGCTCTGCTGAAAGGAGTTTGTCTTTGTAATCCCATCCCACTACTTTCTGTTCTACCGCTTCATCCACTGACAGTTTCAAGTTGTTGATGGGATCAACAATGAACCCTGTAGCTGCCTGTGCTTCTAGTAAAACCAAGCTGGTTCCTGGCCTCAAATAACCCTTCTTCAAGGCATTGTATATGGACATTTTTTCTTTGGTTGCTTCAATGTATAGGCCAGCAATAGCAGTTGATCCTTCTAGATAGTTTAGGATAGAACTTCCCACTTCATCCTGAGTTTTCTCACCATCATCCAGTTGTTGGACGGTTTTCATGTCCACAATTTTTGACTTGAACAGCTCATCCAATGTCACCTGCTTTCGTAGTCCTTTAAATTTCATGTTTTTCATTTTTTCACTCATTCTATCTGTCTCAATTATTTCAATTATCATGATGAGCAAAATCTCCTGAGAAATCTTTCCAGTTTTATAATCATTTATTAATTTCTCTTTCCTTTCTTTATCAACCAGATCAGTCTCAAATATTTCCAGTAAAGACATTTTTCTGTTGGCAAATTTTCCACTCTTGATCGTAACCGTTGACTTTGTGAACGTGTCCAACATTTCACTTTCCTGGACAATACGTGGGACCCCACTTGAAACCACCTCAGATTTCTCCATCTTAAGATCTACACCATTATTGGATTTATTTTTTCCTTGACTATCAGTCTGCACGTTTTCACTGGTGACAATGAGTGTCTTTGTTTTTGAGTTCTTGTCTTTAATTGGCAGCAAACACAGTCCAGTCTCTGGTTCGGTGATGCAGCGATTCTTGAGGTCTAAATACGTGAGGTTCTCCTGAGTGTTTGGATCAAAGAAACCTTTAGTGTCATCATTGGGGTCGGACAATATTTGGTTCATCTCCTCATCAAACAGTCCTCGGCTGTAGGCCACTTCCACTGGAAGACGATGGCTGGCCTGCGGGTCAATGATGCCACCTGTGGCGATTTGAGCTTCCAGGAGCCGGATCCCATGGTCTTTTAAGATGAGTTCCTTTTTCATGGCTTGGAAGAGTGAGATTGTTTCTTTAGAGTACGGATCAGTGTACCCAGTGACAGCTCGCTCTGCTGAAAGGAGTTTGTCTTTGTAATCCCATCCCACTACATTCTGTTCCACTGCCTCATCCACTGACAGTTTAAAGTTGTTGATGGGATCAACAATGAACCCTGTAGCTGCCTGCGCTTCGAGCAAAACCAAGCTGGTTCCTGGCCTCAAATAACCCTTCTTCAAGGCATTGTATATGGACATTTTTTCTTTGGTTGCTTCAATGTACACTCCAGCAATAGCCGTCGATCCGCCAAGATAGGTTTGTATTGACCGCCTAACTTCTTCCTCTGATTTTAAGCCTTGCATCAACTGGTCTACCGTTTTACTGTCCAAGAGTTTTGATTTGACTAGTTCTTCTAGAGACACTGGCTTCCGCAGCCCCTTAAATGAAATGTTTCTACCCTTTTCACTTTGCTTCTGTCGCTCAATTATTTCAGTAATTATGATCATTAGTTTCTCAAATGAAATTTTGCCAGATCTGAAGTCGTCTAATAGTTGCTTTTTCGTGGCTTCATCAATGAGATCTGTTTCAAATATCTCTTTTAGTGACAGCTTCTTTCCAGAGAACTTCCCAAAGGATATTTCAATATATGAATTTTGAAGTTTGTTCCAAATTTCTGCTTCTGTAAGTGTGGTCGTAGTGGTCGTTGTAATTGTTGTAGAAATGCTTCTACTCTTTTCACTTTGCTTCTGTCGCTCAATTATTTCAGTAATTGTGATCATTAGTTTCTCAAATGAAATTTTGCCAGATCTGAAGTTGTCTAGTAGTTGCCTTTTCGTGACTTCATCAATGAGATCTGTTTCAAATAACTCTTTAATTGACAACCTCTTTCCAGAAAACTTCCCAAAGGTTATGTCAATATATGCATTTTGAAGTTTTTTCCAAACTTCCTCTTCTGTTAACGTGATTGTAGTTATTTTTATCGTTGTGGTATGGGAAGAAGTTTCGATCTGGGCACTTTGAACAATGTTTGATTGGATTAGTTTCAGACCATCACCTGAACTGACAATCCCAAACTTGTTACCTTTTTCCTTCAAAGGTAGCAAGCATAAACCTGTGTCAGGGTCAGTGATGCAACGTTGCATCAATTCTAAATAAGTGAGGTTCTCTTCAGTGTTTGGATCAAAAAAGCCCTTGGTGTCGTCACTGGGGTCAGCCAATATTTGGTTCATCTCCTCATCAAACAGTCCTCGGCTGTAGGCCACTTCCACTGGAAGACGATGGCTGGCCTGTGGGTCGATGATTCCACCTGTGGCGATTTGAGCTTCCAAGAGGCGGATTCCATGGCTCTTAAGTATTAGATCTTTATCCATCGCTTGGAACAGGGAAATAGTTTTCTTAGTAACCGGGTCCGTGTATCCTGTCACCGCACGCTCTGCAGACAAAAGCTTATCCTTAAAATCGTACCCTACGAGCCCCTTGTCCACGGCATCCTCCACAGACATCTTGAGGTCATTCACTGGGTCTATCAAGAAGCCAGTGGCAGCTTGTGCCTCCAAGAGTTCCAGAGTGGTCCCTGGGCGTAACATTCTTTTCACCATGGCTTTGTAAAGTGGAATCTTTTCTTGGGTTTTTTCGATGTACAGCCCAGCAATGCTCTTAGAACTTCCTAAGTAGCGGTCGATGGTTTTGGTGATTTCAGAAACGGATTTTGAGCCTTCAACAACCTCGTTCGCTGTTTTGTCGTCCACAATGTGCGAGTCGACAAGAAGCTTGAGAGACACCTCTCGCCTAAGGCCTCTGAACTTGACATTTTCTCTCTGCTTCATCTGCACGTTCGTCAAGACGGCTTGAGACATCTTATCGAGTGTCAGCTTTCCCAGCCGGAATTCCTCAATGAGTTTGCGTCTGTCGTCTTCACTGAAATATTCCGAGTGGAGCAGATCCCACAGGGACTTGGGTTCCGCTTTGGAACCCACGTTCTGTTTTGTGTTCTTTAAAATAACTTCAATTTCTGACAAGCTGAGTCCTTTGGTACTTGCACTTTTTGCAGCCTCTTCCTCTTTGATTTTCTGCAAATACATCACAAAACACATTATTAACCTGTTTGCTTGCCATACTAAGTACCTCGTTCAGCTGACTCCACTGTCTCGCTCTCGGTGTGAAAACACCTTTTGGAGATGACCCAATACTAATTAACCCTGGTGAACTATTATTTACTACTATTTTATTTACCAGATGAAGCCCACTGAGTTGGCGACATATTTTAGCTTAATGGAGTGGCTTATCACGTAGAAATTTATGGCAACCAAATGATCTAAACGCACGTTTCTAAATGTGGAGGGAAAAACCGGGGACCGAACCCACGACCTTCTGTATACCAGGTGAGGGAGATAACATCTCGCCACCGCGGCACATTCTGACTTTCAAGGAGTGGAAGTTACAAAAGTTACATGTTTTTTAACAGGACCCTGCGGGATGGGCTGGTAGGACCGAATAACCAAAGAATATAAACATAATGTATTATTACACTTGTTAAGCCAGGAAAGCCCCACTGAGTCAAAAGGTTTTTGTAGGGTCCTGCCAAGTGTTTGCAGTAGGGGTCGATGTTGATACACGGACGGACGGACGGACGGACGGACGATATAATCTATTGGTGGTCTGGTCCACTTCGTTCCTACCAGTATTATCCATGTGCTGTATACAGGGTTATCCATTTATACATTCCCCACTTATTGTTTCATGATCCTCTTACTCTCTTCCCAACAGGTGATTGAATAGTGTGAAAGCAACAGCTCTATATGTTACAGGGGAACAGAGCAGTTATATGACGGCATGGATGAAGATTCACAGATCGGTGGTTTACACAAGTCTCACAAATAAAAAATAGCAATAACTTTGACGTACGTGTAATGAAATGATGTAAGCAAACCGGGCTGATGAGGTTAGACAAAGTGGATCGGGAAAGTATCAAAGGATCGAATAAGTGGACGTCATGCAGAGGATTTGAATACAATTTTAGTTTTTGTAAACTATTAACTATTTTTATTTTAACAAGTCAAGCCCACTGAGCTATACAGCTCTTTTTCAGAAGTGACTTGGCCGCAAATCATAGCTCAACAAAGTGGGTTTATCATCGTGTGGATATTTATAGCAGCCAAATACTCTAAACCAGTGGTTCTTAACTTGTACTGTAGCCTAGACCCCTTTGGTTCTCAATTGTAAAAAAAATAAACGTATAATGTTAATAAATACGTAGGTTTTAGGAAACAAAGCTGTGGCACTTATGTGCCCATGATTCATTTGTGTTTTCGATTATTTACCTTCTCAAAAATTCTGGTTTGTCTCGCACTCCCAGAAAGGGCATCTCGCACCCTCAGGGGATTCGTGCACCCAATTTAAGAACCACTGTTCTAAACGCATATTGATTCTAAATGTGGAGGGGAAAAACTGGAAGACCCGGATCAAAATCCACTTGACCACAGAGAAAGACACGCAAACTACGAATATGCAGGCGTCAAGAGTTGGGATCAAACCTACGACCTCCTGTGTACCAGGCGAGGTAGTGAACATCTCCTAGCCACTGTGATGATGATGATGATGAGAGAGAGAGACGCAGACTCCAAATATACAGCAGGCGTCAGGGTCGGGATCGAACCCACGACCTCCTGTATACCAGGCGAGGTAGTTAACATCTCACCACCGCGTTGCCCCGCATCACCAGTATTTTAGTGGGTCATCTATATTAATGGATTACCCCATATTTCCCACTGCAGCTATCTGTTATGAGATACACTTTATAAATCACAGCCAGAGGGTGACAGGTTGCATACCTTCTGGAAGCCTGTGTAGAGCAAGGAGACGTAAGTCATAATTGACTTCGAATCCGGCGTTGGGACATCGACATCTAAAACATGCAAGATAGCTCTGAATTAGAACTGAAAATTAATAAAAAAAAACACCAGTCACTTATACGATGCAGAATAATTTACGTCATACGAAAAGAGACAACATCTTGTCGGCTGTATAAACGTCACGGTTTTTCTTTGTTATTCATTACCATCTATCTTACTCATTATCATATCACCGTCAGTTGTAATGTTTCACCCATGGTCCACTCTGGAACACCTGGAGGCCTTCCTAAGTTGTCAGAGACAATCGATCCATCTCCTGCACATGAATCGATGTGATTGCTCCATTTCCATGGTGGTCATCCTCTCGGGAACATTTCCTCCTTTGGCTACCGCTCCGTCAGCAGTCCTGTCATTGGCCATCATCCCTTCGAGCGATGGGTCCTGCCCAAGCGCACTTACTACTTTTCTTCGCTGTCAATATGTCTTTAAATTGCATTTATGTGCTCCTATTTTTTACTCGAAGTCTATTCCCACCGTAGATCTTTTGTTTCTTTGCACGCTGTTCAGATTTTGATCTACGGTGTTTGTCAGAGTCCATGTTTCTGATCCCATGTCACAGCAGGTAACATTCACGAATTCATAGTTTTCTACTTGAGGCATATGAGTATATATATATGTTGCTGGCGAATTTTTCCAAAATTCTTTCGCCAGCCTCGTGACTTCATACATTTTGAAGCGGTCAGCAAATTTCAGTATGTAGACATATTCTGTTGTGTTCGGTTGTGTTCCTTCAAAGAGTTCCTCTTTTCAACAAACCTGTTGCTCGTGAATTATTACTAATTTTTCTCGTTTTCCTGCAGATGATTTTCATCGGTTGTTAAAACTAACTGTTACTGTAAATAGTGAGTTGATTAATCCTCCACACGTTCAATGACACCACAATGAGATAGATTAAAGTGCATTCGATGACAGAGCAGTCAAATGTGAGATGATTCATCTTCTTTCCATTTACCTTCATATTTTTCTTTCTCCAATCTAATTTTCATAAAATAGATATTGTATAGTTGGTATGCATAGCAATTGCATCTTTTGTATCGTGATACTGTGAACACGTACTGTGTTTTATACTTGAGTTAAATTAAGGGCAATGCCTTTATTCCATTGTGCGTTTAACCTTAAGCACTGATACTGTCCACGCCACATGCTAAGTTGATGCACACTACCTGCCTGGGAGGGAGATGGTAGCCTTCATGCGGTCCATCTGTTAAGAGTGACCTATTGTCTACCTAACTAATACCATCACCTTGGCCACGGGATCTAGGTATCATCATCATCATCGATCTTCAGTTACGTGTAAAAGACCTGCCTGGCATGGACATGTGTGAGCATGTGTGTGAACTGCATTGCCAGTAGCGTAGCATGGTTCATGTGGGCGCAGATCTACGTCCCTGCCAGATGTCTTTAGACCCAGAACTACTTTGTAGACCTCCTTAGCCAGTACCAAAATATAATAATAGGGGTTTTCCCCTTTTTTTTCTGGCAACAAAACTGCATATATTATCAGAGTGTGTGTTTTGTTTGCATTTTGACCACAAGTATTGTGGTTAATGCACACATGATTCCTTGTAAAAAGGTTTCAGTTTTGTTGCCATAAAAAGGGGAAAACCCCTATTATTATACTTTGTAGTTCCCCGCTTCCGATGCATGACTTTTGATTGGCGTTCCTTCAGCTGTCTGGCTGCATCGTAATGGAACGATCTCCGCGTAAACATCAGAGGAGCAGATACTTTTCATAAATATATATGAAACACCTCTTTCGGGCATCTGTAATTTGGTACAAATACACGAGGAAAGCTGGGTATCCGCTTTTAATGTGTGTTTCTTAAATTGTATTACCCCGGTTTTCATGATGAAGCATCGATAGTATTTGGTGATGCTCCATTGGCAGCGGAGCACAAAGCACAATGAACAAAACAATAATTCAACACATTCGTCAATAACACAGCGGCCGAACCAGGAACCCTGTATAATTGGCGATGTTTCGGGCAATGTCCCTTCCTCATAGCAAGCAGGACCATTGCCTGAAAACTCAATGTGTTGAGTATTCTAGTTTGTTAATGATATACATAAAGACATATATGTATAGGTGTTTTTATGGAATATTGCCTGCGATACATTGCTCTGTTACTTTGAAACGAAATGTCTTACGTTTTGTATATTCTACATATTGGGCATTCATGTCAATCGAATTTCATCTAAAGCATGCCGATGCACCTTTATTGATGTGCAGTGCGCTGTATGAATAAAGATCGATTGCTTGACCGGTGGCTAAGTAATTAAATAGGGACCCCTCCTGTCTGATTCGCCACCCTCCCCATGACCCGGCTCGTGGGGCCCCTCCAGCTCGCGCTCCCCGGCGCAGTCGCACCGCCTGCGCGACTCGAGAGAGAGCCACGCTGGTACCGCCGCCGCCGCCGCCGGGTTTAGATGCCATGCGCTTACCTTCCACGTCGAGGATTCTGGGTACGCCCAAGTGCTGCTCTGCCTGGGAGAAGGCGAACTCCAGCCTCTCGTGAACGTTCCTCCGAGACAGCTGATCGAGGTCCACGGCCTTTGGCCTGAGAACGAAACACGAAGGTCGAATGCCGCGTTTCCACGGCCACTGGGTGCTGAGCCGAGCCACGGCCAGGCCATTGTTAGGCATGGCCCCGCACGGAACCCGTTTCCTGGACCCAACGCTTCAAGAGCCACGTGGGCCCCCAAGTCCTTGGTCCCATCAGCCCCTCCAAGAACAAAAAAAGATGATCCCAATCTCTTTGTCAACCTACTGCTGGAGTCCTTCCGATGCTGTTTTGGCCATGGCGGGGATGTTGACAATAACTTCCCACATTAAACAGTCAGTTTCACTCACTAGTTTCCGCTCATCTTCTTGGTTCTTTCGGTAAAGTCACGTAGAAGGGAAGTAATAAAATAATAAAAATAAAACAGAGACTCTGTCGCCTCGACGGACCTGGTTTTCACCCGAGGACGGCTGCTTGCGTTGTGGCCGAAACGTCGTGAGAATAATTTTATTATGTTTTATTTTTATTATTTTATTACTTCCCTTCTACGTGACTTTACCGAAAGAACCAAGAAGATGAATCCCTGCAGTCATGAAAGCTTTAAATCAAAATTTAGTTTCCGCTCCTCACTCAAAACTCACTTATTTTCCCTAGCTCCTCCCACGACCCCTTTAATCTCCCCCTCATAACCACCCCCGATACTGTTCCCTCTTCATATTCTCATTATACAGCTCTCACTCATTCTCAATTCATTCAATCCGTTTATCACTGAGTTCACGCATCGTCACAGATTCACAGATTCGCCCCCATTGCTTCCACTCATCTATTTCATTCACCTCATCTCCGCTGTGGCATTTATATGCGCCGTCGTTAATTATTTGTAAAGCGCCTTAGTTAAGACGCTAAATAAATTACTTTAAGGTAATATAAGACGGGTTAGTGTGCGTTGACAAAGGGTGAGCCCAGGACCGGATGCAGATATCACACGCCACCGAAATTAGCCATGGCTGAGAATCAAACTCAGGTTACTGGGTTCACAGTAGGTTAGTTAAAGGGGTGTGCTAGGCCACATACTCCAATCTAAAACACATTATTTTTTTACACTTTTTTGGTAAATTAAAACATAACACGGAAGTTGACCTAAGTAGGAGACGCCAATGATCATGAATCTCTCTCTTCCATGTTGACCCCGTGACGTCACCACTGGTTTTCCGGGGCGGCCCAGGTGTGCAGTTCCTTTAAGGAAGTGAATCATCATGTGGCCAAGTTTGGACTGGCTTGGCCAGGTAAGGCTACTGTGGGATGCCAGGCTGAGCACATTGGCCCAGTTCATGAACTGAGCCGGTCTGCTTTACATTGATTGTGAGAACGTAGCAAATGTGGCTTCCACACCAAACTGATCATGGGTTTTAACTCATTGTCGGTTTACAGTCACTGGCGTAAAAATGCCACAATTCATTGCCTGAGTCAACTTAACAATTGTGTATTTGAATTATAAACAAGGCAATTTATCACTATCGGACAACCACTGTTGCTTTCTACAATGGAAAACTCGTTTTATTGACCCCCCCCACACACATTGGTATGATGGGCTGAGTTGACTCAAGCCCAGACTTTGAACACGCATTGTTCATATTTAAGGCCATGTGCTCCAACCTTTGCGTATATTTTCGATAGAAAGGCCAAGCAATGTGTAATTTTCCATTCAATGGAGCAATTTCATGAATTACTTTACTCTATAAAAAAAGTTAACCCATTACCTCCACACGAATTATGTTCGCAACGTTTAAGAAACTAATGTTTTAATTTGTCATAATGCCGTCATCTTTTGAAGCATCATCAGCATGACCTCATCAGCATGACCTCATCAGCATGATCGTCGCGAACATCGGAGTAAAGTCCATTGCTGAATCCCCTGTAATCCGTTATCACATCGGTCGCTGTGCCAAGCAAAAATCACAGCAGACATCACGAGGCTGGGCGCTGCAATTCCCCCCAACAACCACAGCCTCGCGGCAATCTTCAGAAAAAATTACGAGTTTGTTTCCCAGTTATGGCCGAGTTCAGTGCCGAGTGATATCCGGACCAGTTCCTGCCCCACTCCCCCTCCACGCAGTCCTTCCATAACCGGCACTCCACCACGGCAACAGAGGCCAGTGCAGCATAATCTATATATATTTTTTTTTTAATAACAATTTTTTTTTTTTATTTGACAAAGTAAGGCCCACTGGGCTATACAGCTCTTTTTCAGAAGTGACCTGGCCACAAATGATAGCTCAACAAAGTGGCTTGTCACGTGGAAATTTATAGCAGCCAAATACTCAAAACGCATGACATCGATTCCAAATATGGAGGGAAAAACCGGAGGATCCGGGAAAAATGCAGGTGGCCACGGGGAAAACATACAAACTGCAAATATACAGCAGGCGTCAGGGTCGGGTTCGAACCCATGACCTCCTATATACCAGGCGAGGTAGTTAACATCTCGCCACCATGGCCCCAAGAAAAATTATTGGAGCAGACATCTATTAAGACTGGCACATCAGTGCTGACGTTCACACACCACACTGCGGTGTACATTTAAGGTTGAGTCAACCTAGGGGATGCCAAGAATCGGTTCGGATATTCGCCACTTACGTTAGCCGTGGTCGGGTATTTAACTCAGTTTTCCTCGTTCGTAGCGCAATGCACGAACCACTGCTAGCACGAGACAACCCCGACCACAAACACGCCACTTCACGATCGCTACAACAAACAAACGACATTACCAATGCACCACCAGGACGACAAATACCACTGCCACAAACACGAGAAATTCACTGTCACTAGAATCTGCGTGTGTGGCATGCATGCCCTGCGTGTGCAACGTGCATGCTCTAGGGACGCAACGTTCATGCCCTGTGGGCATAGCGTGCATGCCCCGAGAGCACAGTGTGTATGCCCCGGGGGCATAGCGTGCGTGCCCCGAGGGCATAGCGTGCATGTGCTGGGGGTATAGCGTGCATGCCCCGAGGGCATAGCATGCATGTGCTGTGGGCATAGCGTGCATGCCCCGGGTGCACAGTGTGTATGCCCTGGGGGTATAGCGTGCATGCCCGAGGGCATAGCGTGCATGCCCCGGGGGCGCAGCGCGTGTGTGCCCTGTGTGTTGCCCGCGCGGTCACTCACAGGTGCGAGCGCAGGAGGGCGCAGAACACGCGTCCGTCGCGCCACGAGCTCGTGAAGTCGTTGCACACGAGCCCCGGGGTGCCCGCGATGGCGCCGCGCACCCACAGCAGCAGTTTGTCTTCGGCACGGAGCGCCGTGTGCTCCTCGCCCACACTCACGTCCGGCACCTGCGTGGCGCCGCACACAAAGATGCCCCGACCAGTGCCGGATTAGCCTAGCAGCAAAAGTAGCTACATATGTTGTAGTAGCTACGGGCCCCGCACTGTCAAGGGCACCGCGCTAAATGCTTTCAAGCTATCAATTCCGGTTCAGTGATTCTGCACTTGCTCTATTACTAGAGTACTATACTGCCTTCAACTTTTATGAACGACTGGGCGTTTAAGGTTAGCGATTTGTCGTATTATCTGGCTTCATGGTAAATGAAAAAATACAATTACTTTACAATTAATATTTACGTGTTTTTATTTTATTTAGAGCCCCTTTATAGCATATGCTACAGGCCCCGCACTAGCTTGATCTGGCACTGCCCCCGACCCCCGTATAGCCTTAATGGACTGTTGGGGCAGATGGTTGTCAGCGAGTAGCAAACTTGTGAAGGCCCGCGCGACACATGCGAGCGGGTGGGTGGTCATTAATAAGATCGGGCGCCTACACCTCCCCAGTGGCGACGTTGACGCACCACACCGGTCGTCATTTGAGGCTGCGTCGACCTCGTGGAGGCGCAGGACCGGTTCAGATGTTCATCACCGGCACTGGCCGTGAGCGGTAATCTAACTCGAATCGGTGGGTTCATAGGGCAGCGCGCTCACCGCTACACTACCGCTCCCCAATGCGCACGCACAAACAAACGCTCACCAACCCAGCCTCACCCATTCCTGCTCATCTCAAACCCGCCACCCACCAGCCCTCAACCGCTCGCACAGTCTCACCGCTCGTCTCAAACTCACCGACAAAGCCTCACAGGCTCAGCCCGGGACAGGGCTAGCCACTACTCATCTCAAAACCTTACCGCCGGCTCTCCCCAGCCCCACGCCGCTCAACTCAGCCTCACCGCTCTCACAGCCTCAACGTCGACGAGTGACAGCGACACCAAGCCCAACCTTTGATCGACACGAACTCTTTCACCAACACCCCCCCCCCCACACCCCCAAATAACCCGTGTTGGCTCGGTGCCGTTCACTCATTAACCTCGTTTGTTAGCTTTTACACAGATTCCCTTTATTGCCGCCACAATCTACAGCCAAAGAAAACCGCTTCGTCGATTGCGTCGCCGACTGAGCACACTGCCGGCCGCCGCCGCCGCCGCTTCCGTGGCCCGGTGGGACCGGCCGGCGAAGCCCCCTCGGACGGACCAGGCGTCAACGTGCGTTTGTCTCAAGGGCACCGAGGCGTCAGCGATTGCGTCTCAATAGACGCCGACAAGGGGCGAGCGCAGCCACGCGAGCGATCTCGCAGGCTCGCCACCACCGCCACCACCACCACCACGCGGGCCCTTGCTGTGTGAGCGCGTGTGCCACATGTGGGAAGCTAAGCAGGAATTTTTTTTGGGAGCCTGGATAGTGCCTGGATAGGGCTTGGGTGGGTGGCCGCCATATACACAAACGGGTTGTCCCCGGCCGCTGTGGGGCTGGCTACGTGGTGGGCAGCAGAGGACGATTGCGGCGACATCAACTGTGGCACCGTACCGTACTTACACGCTCCGCTGTCTTCACCAACTGTGGCTCAGCAGGCTGGTGAAGGGCAGTCGAATAATATACCCTGTCCGGGATGAGGGGAGGCCCTCATCCAGCAGTGGATTGGTAAAGGTATGTGAGCTCGCTCCAGGCATCTCAAATTGACGTTAATTCCCGGACAAGATCGGGCGACGTTCGGCTGTCACTGAGAGCCCTTTTAATACTTTCCCAAATGAGAAAAGGGAGAGGTTGGGGCATGAGTGCCAGGGAGATTAAAGATGAGCTAAGTGAGAGTGAAATGCTTACCTCCACACGGAGGTGGTCATGGAGCACTGCAGACGCTGTGTCTGTGTGTGTGGATGTAAATGCGATGTGTGGATGTAAATGCCATCCAGCCTTCATGGCCGTGGTGGTGAAATGTTATCTCCCTTGCCTAGTACGCAGGAGGCCGTGGGTTTGTTTCCGACCCTGACGCCTGTATATATAGAGTTTGCATATTCTCCCCGTGGTCGTGTGGATTTTTCTCCGGGACCCCTGGATTTTCTTACATGCGTTTCGATTATTTGGCTGCTATAAACTTCCACGTGATAAGCCACTTCGTTGAGCTATCATTTGCAGCGAGATCGCTTCTAAAAGAGCTGTTTAGCTCAGTGGACCTTGCCTGGTAAAAAAAATAGTTTCGTTTTTATTTTACTCGCTAACAGCACTTCTCTCCCAAACGTCTGTCAATGCTACACGGGGACATCTCCGTCTGTTGAAAATGATATGTTTGGCCAGAAGCCAATAAACCCCAGACATGTCTAACTGTTTTCTTTTTACCCCACAAAATTGAAAGGGGGAAGAATAAAGATGCCATTCTCTTTAGGTTTGTTTGCCGACATCTGCTTGCCACACCCAGGCCCAGCTTCAACACCGCATCAATGCTATGACAGCCGCGGCACAAATGGACAAAATTACCTGGCTGGGGATGGGTGGAAAGAAATAAAAACCCCGAAGAGATTTTTTTTTTTTACAAAACCGCAAAAAACTGGCCACCCTGGGATGGGCTTCCACGCCTCCTTTGCTGCGACATTTCACTGGGTTGACAGAATGAACCTTCCCACACTGACGCACTCTCTCCCCGCCTTCACCATCACAGGTTCCTTCAAGAGTGTGTTCTGTGTGTGTGTGTAAGATCTACCCGAGTTCGATTGCCGCTCACGGCCAGCACAGCTGAGATTTTTCTTCTGGGCCTCTCCTAGGTCGACTCAGACTAAATTGAGAGTACACGGTGCGGTCTGTAAACGTCACCACTAGGGAGATGAAGGCGGCCAGGCGTGGTGCTGGACACCCAGCCGCCCCCCGTGTGTCGTGCCGGGCTGCATCGGTGCTCGTGAACAGCACTTGCCCCAAGAGTCTGTTAAGGCTATAGGGGTGGAGGGATCTTTGCCTCTGTCCTATAATAACATACATAGCGACGGGGTGGAACCGTGGCGCGGTGGTTAGCTCACGGCGCTGTGAAGCCGGCGATCCGAGTTTGCTTCCCAGTTATGGCCGAGTTCAGTGTCAGTTCCTGCCCCACTCCCCCTCCAAGCAGTCCTTCCATAACCGGCCCTCCACCACGGCAACAGAGGTCAGTGCAGCAGAATCTAAATATATATTTAAAATAACAATATTTTTTTTATTTGACAAAGTAAGGCCCACTGGGCTTTCCAGCTCTTTTTCAGAAGTGACCTGGCCACAAATGATAGCTCAACAAAGTGGCTTGTCACGTGGAAATTTATAGAAGCCAAATACTCGACGCGCACATTTATTTTAAACGTGGAGGGGAAAACTAGGAGACCCCGAGAAATACCCACGTGACCACGGGGAGAGAGACATGCAAACTCCAAATATACAAGCGTCAAGGTCGGGTTCGAACTCATGCTCTCCTGTATACCAGGCGAGGGAGATAACATCTTCCCACTGTGGCACCCCTATTGTTGTACTGCACAGTACAGTACTCCTATGCTCCCACACCTTCACCAACCTGTAGGTAAACAACTGCCAAGACTACCACGGTGTGGGGAGGCCTTCATCCAGCAGTGGATTGAACCGAGGGTCTGTATGTGATGCTTTATTTATTTGCATGTAATCGATCACGACGGAGTGGCTGACTTTCTAGACTGGGTTGGAGAGATTAAATTTGGCACAAATATAGCTGAAGGATCTAGTCAAAGCTGGTTAAACATGAAAACCACATTTTTATTTAAAAATAAAGTTTCGCCCCACCAACATTACAGACGTGAACGAGTGTTTGCTGCCTTCAGGCAAGCGCTGATCGCCCCCATAGTGTCACAGCCCTCTCCGGCTACCGATTACGAAGCAAAAGGTTTGCACCTGGTTCATGCATGAAGTCACACAGCTTGAGTTGCTGTGTGCAGCAGTGCAAGGTGCAGTAGCAGCGAGCGGCAGGCCCCTTGCACTCCGTTACTGAATTACTGGCGCCCATGCAATGGGTAAATACGCTCGCGTATACTGCCGAGGTCGGGTGTACGCGTTCGCGTATTGCCTGGAAAGGGCGCTATATACATTCTAAATAGGATAGGATCGACTGCCTGGAGGCGCGTGTGGATTCCCTTGAGCCGTGTGTTGCCTACTTAGAGTCGTGTGTGGACTGCCTTGGGCCAGGACCGGTGGACTGTCTGCGTCGTGTGCCGTTTCAGTCATTGGAACTCGGGTGATGCAACGCTCATTTGGCCATTGGCCGAATAAATGTGCCAACGTTGGGCCCGTGGTTGGTAACTGTTGGACCAAAGTTAGCCCCAACGTTTTACTTCGGATTACAGGTGAGGGCAATGCAGCCGGAGCTCACCTGGAAGTGACCAATGATGGTCCAGATGAGGCCCAGGATGAGCTTGGGGTTTCCGTCCACGATGTCATCACTGCGGATGTTCACCAGCTTCACCTGCGGAGCAGCCACGAGCATCATTTACCAGGTGCCACACTCTGCTGATGAAGACTCCGAGAAGTGGAAGCCAGTCCAGGGGTTTGCCTGTTGCTACAAACGCCACTGGGAGGACATTGTTCCAGGCCGATGGATTTGAACGGCACTTGGTTTTTTGTTGTTGACAAGAAAGCTCTGTATCATGGGACCTCCTTTGCCAGTACCAAAATATACTAATAGGGTTTTTCCCCTTTTTTTCTGGCAACAAAACTGACACCTTTTTGCAAGGAATCATGTTTACATTAACCACAATACTTGCAGTCAAATGCAAACAAAAAACAATACTCTGATAATTTATGCATTGTCCTTGAAACTGATTGGTCCACACCAGAGACAGCTTTCGTGCGCCTTTTGGCGTCATCTGGTTGAACACCATATGAGACTAGGCTCTAAAGAAAACCCTCTCTGGTGTGGACCAATCAGTTTCAAGGACAATGCATAAATGATCAGAGTATTGTTTTTTGTTTGCATTTTGACTGCAAGTATTGTGGTTAATGTAAACATGATTCCTTGCAAAAGGTGTCAGTTTTGTTGCCAAAAAAAGGGGGAAAAACCCTATTAGAGAAGGATCTGTGTTTATTGTAGTTGTTTACGATTATGGAGGTATGTATGTTGAACTTCTTTCCCACTGTACATAGCCAACCGTGCTAATCTGAGGTGCGGGATTAATACTTTATTCAGCACTTCATTTCAGCCGGGTCGGATCTGTCCAAATCGGCAACGCGGAAATTATTTCCGCTCCCAGCACACCAAAGCCAGTTTATAGTTTGCTTGTGATCGATTGATTGACACAATTAGCCTTAAGCTGTTTTACAAGATGGACCACGCAGAGGGCTTTAGTGAAAAAAGGGAAGTTACACCGGCGAAAAAACCACAATGTTGCAGACACCGAGTATCGAACTCGATCGAGGGAAAACAACAACATCCCTCAAGTCACGCACCACTCAAGCAACACTTGACAGCAGGGCCAACACGGAAATATATAACAGCAACTCGCGTGGGCGGCTCGCTAACCACGCGCGCAAGAAAAAGGACATCTTAAAATCAAGGAAGGAATTTGAAAAGGCCAGGCAAGTTATGGTTGTGGCTACGAGGCACGTGTCTGCTTCAGTCTTCCAGCGACACAGAATATATTAACCCTGGATTTGTTATTATTATGATGATTCTATGTTTCAAGCGTCAAGGTACCTGTAGCGTGCGTTTGTGTGGAGTTCGGAGCGGGCGGCGCACTCACGTTTTGATTGCGCAGGAATTCCAGAGCGAACTGCACATTCTGGCGCTTGTGGAAAGCCATGCTGCCCTTCTCTCGCGGCTGCACACGCACGCGGAGAGGGGGTCACGCGTTAGCGGCGGCGTCACACTAACAGTGGGGGTCACGCACGTGGAGAGGGGGTCACGCGTTAGCGGTGGGGTCACACTAACATTGGGGGTCACGCACGCGGAGAGGGGGTCACGCGTTAGCGGCGGCGTCACACATACAGTGGGGGTCACGCACGTGGAGAGGGGGTCACGCGTTAGCGGTGGGGTCACACATACATTGGGGGTCACGCACGTGGAGAGGGGGTCACGCGTTAGCGGCGGCGTCACACTAACAGTGGGGGTCACGCACGTGGAGAGGGGGTCACGCGTTAGCGGTGGGGTCACACATACATTGGGGGTCACGCACGCAGAGAGGGGGTCACGCGTTAGCGGCGGCGTCACACTAACAGTGGGGGTCACGCACGTGGAGAGGGGGTCACGTGTTAGCGGTGGGGTCGCACTAACATTGGGGGTCACGCATGCGGAGAGGGGGTCACTCGTTAGCGGTGGGGTCACTCTAACATTGGGGGTCAAGCACGCGGACAGGGGGTCACTCGTTAGGGCGAGTCGCGCTAACAGTGGGGCTCACTGATCGGTGGGGTCGCAAATTAGTTCACGGCTCGGCGGCCACCCGAATAGACACGCGGCCACGACCCAGTGTGCACGACGCCATGTGAGTTAGCTGCCGTGCCATGCATGCACGTTGGTTCTATCGCACCGTACGCAGCCAGCCGTGCTAATCGGAGGTGCGGGTGTGCTGGCTTTGTGTGCATTGTGCATTCGTGCGGTCACCAGCTTCTCTCCGGAGAGGACCTCCAGCAGGGAGATGAGGTTGTGTCCATCTCGCAGGTCCTCAAAGAGGTCGGAGATTTTAGCGTTCACCTGCAGGGGGAGAGAAAGAAGGAACTTTCGTACGGAATAACAACAACAACAATAATAATAATTTAAACTCGTAATGCGCCGCCTCTGCACAGCATCAGCTCGCTCTCGGAGAGAGAGAGAGAGAGCGCGACTCGTGTTATGTACGTATGCTGAACTTCTTTCGCACCGTATGTAGCCAACTAATCGGAGGTATGGAGGAAGGACAACAAACTAAACACACACAAAAGTAGTTTTGAAGAATTGACTCAGTGGTGCGAGGAGGAACCACGAACAAACGGGAAAGGCGATCCTCTATATGTAAAGGTGTTTGCAAATGAACGAGTGTTTATGTGTGGGAAGAAACTGGGCTGCCCAGAGAAAACCCACACATGTGAGGGAGGGGGGGTGGTGGGGGCAGGCACCACTCTATCCCACAAAGCTTGGAACAGGTGGAGCTTAATCCACCACACTTGCTGGACCGCCTTCGGGCAAGCCAGAGTATGGAGTGCCCGACGTTTACGATCCGCGAGGGAGGGAAGCATGTGCCCAAATGACCCGGGAGGTACACGGACTCGTCAGAGATTGTGGAAGCTAGGCAGGGTTTAGCCTAGACGGTGCGGGCATGGGTTAAGGCCCGTGCCAGGCATGCCGGCACGTTGCAGGCGGTTTACGCGGTTGAGCCACGACACGACGTGGTTAAGCAGTCAGCAGAAGGCAGTGCAGCAAATTGTATTGTTGTTGTGGTGTACTTCTAAGCTCCCACCTGACCATCATGGATGAAGTATGGTCAAAACAGCCAACCCCCCCCGCCCCACACGGTGCGAGGAAAGCATGATAATGCGAGCGACACATCTGCTATTCACATCGAGTTCAGCAGGAGGGGGCTCCAAACACCCCACCCATACATCTTGGCAGTGGGGGCAAAGCAATATACACCCACCCCCACCCCATATAGCCTTCATGGCTACTCCACATTTGATCCATTGACTACGCCACATAGGTCCACTGGTCTCTCTAATAATGTGCAGTGAAGAAGGGCTGTTGCCCGAAACGTCACCTATTAATTCTTGTTTTCGTGTTAAGGTCACAGTGTTATTAATGATGTGTTACTTTTATTAATGTCATGCATGCCTGCGTACCACTGCCAACGCAGCAGCAGCAGCAACAAGTATCACCAACCATCTGTCATTGCTCGGCGTGTGGATTGAGCGCCGTGGTTTGCAAGGGATGGATGTGTTGGGATGTTCGCAAGGGGTGGATGTGTTGGGATGTTCGCAAGGGATGGATGTGTTGGGATGTTCGCAAGGGGTGGATGTGTTGGGATGTTTGCAAGGGATGGATGTGTTGGGATGTTTGCAAGGGATGGATGTGTTGGGATTTTCGCAAGGGATGGATGTGTTGGGATGTTCGCAAGGGATGGATGTGTTGGGATGTTCGCAAGGGATGCATGTGTTGGGATGTTCGCAAGGGATGGATGTGTTAGGATGTTCGCAAGGGATGGATGTGTTGGGATGTTCGCAAGGGATGGATGTGTTGGGATGTTCGCAAGAGATGGATGTGTTGGGATGTTCGCAAGGGATGGATGTGTTGGGATGTTCGCAAGGGATGGATGTGTTGGGATGTTCGCAAGGGATGGATGTGTTGGGATGTTCGCAAGGGATGGATGTGTTGGGATGTTCGCAAGGGATGGATGTGTTGGGATGTTCGCAAGGGATGGATGTGTTGGGATGTTCGCAAGGGATGGATGTGTTGGGATGTTCGCAAGGGATGGATGTGTTGGGATGTTCGCAAGGGATGGATGTGTTGGGATGTTCGCAAGGGATGGATGTGTTGGGATGTTCGCAAGGGATGGATGTGTTGGGATGTTCGCAAGGGATGGATGTGTTGGGATGTTCGCAAGGGATGGATGTGTTGGGATGTTCGCAAGGGATGGATGTGTTGGGATGTTCGCAAGGGATGGATGTGTTGGGATGTTCGCAAGGGATGGATGTGTTGGGATGTTCGCAAGGGATGGATGTGTTGGGATGTTCGCAAGGGATGGATGTGTTCGTGGGGGAGACGGGCATCTTTGCGCGTTCTGCTTCGTACGTTTTTGGGGGGGTTGGGGGGGGGCCGTGTGAGCCGTCTCGACCGTGCCTCGCGTCGTCTGCCGCCGTCACGTCTGTCTGGGGGTTGGGTTAAGGGTGTGGGGGGAGTGAAGTCTCTGGCTCGTCGTAATCACGGCAGACGCGACCCTGCCCATGTCAGCCGAACGCGCGCCACGCCCAATGTCAATCCGCCCTTGGCATCTTTGCCCACGTTGCACCGCCACCACCGCCAAGACAAAGATCCCCCGTGTAGCCTTAACAGACGGTGGGGTCAAGTGCTGTTAGCGAGTAGCACCTATGAAGGCCGGCACGGCACACGAGGGGGTGGGTGGCCAGAACCACGCCCGACCGCCTTTGTCTCCCTAGTGGCGATGTTTACACACCGCACCGGGTACTCATTTGAGGCTGAGTCGAACTAGGGAGAGGCTCAGGACCGAGTCCTGGTCAGTCGGCGTGGTTGGGTTGCGTCTGGTTGTCATTTTTTTCATGGATGCGGTTCCATTATTCGAGTCACAGTTTTTTTTTGTATTTGCAACAACGGAATGATTAAACCACGCCAGGTGGATCGTCAGGCAGCTCAGAGAGGCTCGCTCCTGGATCTGTCGGTTGCGAGTTCACATCCTGCTTGGGTGGGTTATCACACCAACCCACAACTTTCACATTACAATAGAATCAGGTAAAATGTTCCATGAAAAAAATATAGCAAGATGAGCAACGATAATCGTCGTACGACAACGATATGCAATTTGTACTTCGAGTATTTACGTTTAGTGATTTGCTTACTCCAATCGTGTTGTTTGTATTGTTTGTTGTTGCAACTTTCTGACCCACCCCTTACTGGACATGTGTGAAAAAGAGCTTCATAGCTCATCGGATTTCTCCGGGATAAAAAAAATATTCTGATATATAGATGTTGATGGAGCTAAACGGATGATTCTATCATCGTATATCGTAGTATCGGCGTATTGCGGCCACTACATAGAGTGCGTGGCGGTGGTGGTGGTGATGATGGTGGTGGTGATGGGTGGGGAGTGGGGAGCGGTCGTGTAGTGGTTGCGCTACGAAACCCGGAGACCCGAATTCGACTCTCGCTCACGGCCAACATCGGTGACGATTATCTGAACCGGCCATAGGCCTCCCCTAGGTCGACTCAGCCTCAAATGAGTACCTGGTGCGGCGGTGTGTAAACAACGCCACTAGGGAGACAAAGGCGGTCGGGCGTGGTATTGACCATCCTCATCGTGTGCCTTTCCGGCCTTCATAGGTGCTCGCTAACAGCACTTGCCCCCAACAGTGTGCTAAGGTGATGGGGTGGGGGAGCCGTTGCGGCGGGGAGTACCTTCTGCAGGTGATTGTTCACCCACTTGGTGAAGGTCTTCTTCTGGACGCGCTCGCGCTCATCTGCAAACAGACAACAAGAACAACAACAACAACAAAATAAATACAAAGGCGCGGGTGTTTAAACGCCCCGGGTTGACGCAGGGGAAATGCTTGCGCGTGTGTTTGCTCGGTTGTCTGAACTTGTCAAGGCGATACGGGGCGCGGGGTGCGAGCGGTCTCTGTCTGTGCGCGTGTCGGGGGTGCGGCAGCGTTGCGGTTAGCACGCTGCGCTGCAAACCCGGCCGGCCGAGTCCGACTCACGGTGACGATAAACACATTGTCCTGCGGAGGGAGCTGGTAGGAACGTTGGGTTGCTCGGTCAATGGCCAGGGTCAACGGCGGCGTGGTGTATTCCGCAAATATGCCCGACTGTGAGGGCGGGCACAAGCCGGCGTGAGTAGGTTAAACGTTGAGTTTTATAAGGGCACCGCGGGGTGACCAGCCCCTCCCCACCCAGCCCCACCCCTCCCACCCCCCACCCAGCCCCACCCTCCCCACCCAGCCCCACCCTCCCTACGCAGCCCATCCCCACCCTCCCCTCCCCACCCAGCCCCTCCCTCCCCACCCAGCCCCTCCCTGCACGACGGACGGACACAATAATCCCCTGTGGGCTGGTGGAACCAGTGTGTTCCTACCAGTATTATCTGAACCTACGTCGACTCAGCCTGACATGAGTACAGCCTGACGTGCGGTGTGTGTGTGTATAAAGCATCAGCACCGGGGAGACAAAGGCGGCCGGGCGTGATGCTGTGTCACCGGCTTTCATAAGTGCTCGCTAACATCACAGTCTGCTAAAAGGCTACGTGTGGGATCCTTGTCTTTGTACAAACCCCTCCATGTGTTTTCTTAACCAACGATGAAGGGGAAGGTTGATGACACAACGCAGATGTTTCTGTGAGCGCTCACACACACCACCCACCCCCAAGCTCACCCACCCCCACGCTCACCCACCCCCACGCTCACCCACCACAACCCTCACCCACCACCACGCTCACCCACGCTCACCCACCCGCCCCCACGCTCACATTTCCATTCTCGCTGCTCGGGGCATTTGTTGAGGCGCGAAAGTCGGAAGTGTCAAAGGAGGTAATAGTTGGCAGCATCACGCCCGGCCGCCTTTGTATCTCCAGTGCGGAGAGTGGTTTGTTTTTGTTTAACACCGCACCAGGTACTCATTTAAGGTTGAGTCGACCTCGGGTCACCGGTTTCGTAGCGCGGTGCGCCAATAAGCCACCGCTCCCAAACGAACACACCCACACACCCACACACACTCACGTACTGTATTGACATTCACACTGACATGCACAGACAAAGATCCCCCGTATAGCCTTAACAGACTGGAGGGCCAAGTGCTGTGAGCGAGCACCTATGAAGGCCAGCACTGCACACGAGGGGGTGGGTGGCCAACACCACGCCCGGTCGCCTTTGCCTCTCCAGCGGCGATGTTTATATACCGCACCAGATACTCATTTGAGGCTGAGTCGGCCTAGGGGAGGCCCAGGACCGGTTCAGATATAATCGTCACCGGTGTTGGCCGTGAGCTGGAATCGAACTCGGGTCGCCGGGTTCGTAGCGCAGCGTAGCGCTAACCACTACACTATCGCTTACCACTGTATACGCATCTTGCCACGGTGGCGAGATGTTAACTACCTCGCCTGGTATACATGAGGTTCGGGGGTTCGCTGCCGATCTTGACGCCTGCTCTATATTTGGAGTTTGCGCGTCTGTCTCTCCGTGGTCGCGTGTATTTTTCTCCGGGTCCTCCGGTTTTCCCCTCCACATTTAGAATCATGCGTTTAGAGTGTTTTGGCTGCTGTACATCTCCATATGATGCGCCGCTTCCTGGAGGCATTATCTGTGGCCAGGTCGTTTCTGACAAAGAGCTATGATAGCTCAGTGGGCTTTACCCGATTAAAAAATAGAATAGTTTAGTTTAACTTGTGACCCCCATTTCATTCTCTAAAACGTAATATTTTAAGTTGAGAGTATTTCGCTGCTACTCGAAGTTTCCACACGATGATAAGCCACTTTGTTGAGCTATCATTTGTGGCCAGGTCTCTTCTGAAAATGAACTTCAATCGCTCAGTAGGCTTCACCTGGTAAAATAAAATAACATTTGTTTATAGTTTCGTTTATAGCATCGGCGTCTTGCGGTGCGATTGTCACCGTGTGGAGTTTTCTTGTCGGTATTGTGTTTGTGTACCAATGCCAGCGGCAGCAAGCAAGCAGCAACCGCGCATCACCGGATTATAATTCGTTCCGAATGGGTAACGTGACCCCATGCAATGATGCCGACAGGACAATCTGGATTGGATTGGGGGGGGGGAACAAATGTAACGCAATTGAAGAAAGTACTGCAAGACAACCAATTTGCACGTAGTCACAGCCGGTAAACGTGGGCGAATCGATGATTTGCCCGTTGATTGATTGATTGGTGTCGTTAGTTGAATTCATCAATGTACAAGGTGCTTCAAAAAAACGTTAACGCTTCTGAGAATTTGCAACAATGCCGATAGTCCTATCTAAGTGTTAAAAACATGTTGAAGCACCCTGTCTTTCGATCCGCCTGCATGTACACACCTGCTGTATATCCACTGCTGGATGAGAGCCTCCCCCCACCAACTCCTCCGCCCTGCGGGTCGTGACTTTTGACCACCGCGTTGGTGAAGGCGAGCAGCATAGAACGTGGCAGCATAGAAGTGTAATAAACGACTTCCACGACACGTTGACACTTGCGTCCTTTCTTTATTAGTTATGACTGCACGGCTCCACACTCTCTTTATATGTCACCCTCTCTCTCTCTCTCGCCGCATGCACGAGCTCTCTGCTCCGTCGTTCCCACGCGGCTTCCCTCGTCTCTCGCTTCCCCGCGCACCGCTGGTCGACGGCTTCGCTCGCAGCTGCCACGTGGTCGGTGGCTGACGAGATGGCGGAGATGCAGTCCGGACCCAGGCGTCCACACCGAACCCCAAGTCCTCCTCCTGCCTCTCCTTATATCCTCCTTGGCGGAGCGAAGCCCCGCCTCTAACCACGCCCCCTTCAGAACCTTCTCGATGGTTCCCGCATGAACTTTGGCCCATGTCGAACCCGTAACCCTGATTGGCTATGACCGATGCGGCAATGCTTATGCAGCCCTCCGTATGTCGGTGTGCTCTCTCATTACAGAAGTACTCTGTGTGATGGTCGCAACGCAGTCCCGAAGCAGCCCCGTTGTATGCAATGATCGTGGTGGGGGTCACCCAACCCAAAGGACAACTGATACTCAAAGGTTTTTTCGGCAAAGTCACGTAGGTAAAAAATTATAATAATAAAATAATAGTAAATGAAAATAACTAAATTAAATCACGACGTTTCGGAGGCAACTCAAGTCTCCGTCTTCAGGTGGGACCGTCACAGCCAAATTTACTGTATCAAGTGAAGGGGAATCCAAGAGACAAGATCCTTAATTCTAGATTTGAAGCTTTCATGACTGCAAAGATTCATATTCTTAGGTTTTTTCGGTTAAGTCACGTAAGTAAAACATCAAAATAAAAATAAAATAAAAAATCACGACGTTTCCGAGGCAACACAAGTCTCCGTCATCAGGTGGGACCGTCACAGCCGAATTAGCTGCATCAAGTGAAGCAATGATTCAAGATGTAATCCCTTATAAGCAAGTTGAAGGGAGGTGGAGAGGGGGGGAGAGCTTATCAGACTGTGGTAGCCAATGAATGGAAACGTATCGGGAGGGAGGAGGAGCGGTGATCAAAGACTGCACGTAGTGCTCAACACAATGAATGAACACGTGTCCTCCTCCCTCCCGACACGTGTCCATTCGTTGTGTTGAGCACTACGTGCAGTCTTTGATCACCGCTCCTCCTCCCTCCCGATACGTTTCCATTCATTGGCTACCACAGTCTGATAAGCTCTCCCCCCCTCTCCACCTCCCTTCAACTTGCTTATAAGGGATTACATCTTGAATCATTGCTTCACTTGATGCAGCTAATTCGGCTGTGACGGTCCCACCTGATGACGGAGACTTGTGTTGCCTCCAAAACGTCGTGATTTTTTATTTTATTTTTATTTTGATGTTTTACTTACGTGACTTAACCGAAAAAACCTAAGAATAGACAAGATCCTATATACTGGTTAAGGGGAGGGGGGAGGAGCTTATCTAAATGTGGCAGTCAGGGACTGGGAGGGGGTGGGCGGGGCTAGAGGGGAAGGTGGGCGGGGCTAGAAGGGAATGTGGGCGGGGCTAGATGGGGAGGTGGGCGGGGCTAGAGGGGAAGGTTGGCGAGGCTAGAAGGAAAGGTGGGCGGGGCTAGAAGGGGAAGGTGGGCGGGGCTAGAGGGAAAGGTACAGCTGTTCAGCACCTCCGCAAGAATTACAGCCGGTGTTGGCTTCCAAAACCAAAAAAAAATAGCAGCACTGTTAAACGCTGGGGATGTCAACAACTCGGTAAAATAGACTAGTACCTGTCAAATAAGATGGTACAAATATGCGCAGTTAAATCTTTGTTACATGGTTAATAACATCTTTCCAATGATTGCTCAATTTGTACCCATCATCAGTCACGAAAACTTCAAATCTAGAATTACTGATACTCAAACCCGCTGAGCTTGCTCGGTCTCACGAGATCCAGCGAATTCCCGTCGATTTGGTCACAAGCAGACGCCGCATAACTTTGTGCGATTATCATCGTTGTCGATCAAGAGCTGCTCACTCAAAGGTCTCCCAGTACGCTGATAACAACAAAAACACACACGTTCTTCAATAACAGTGGCCTTAAAAGGAAATGTCTACATGGTTGCCTAAAATCCATGCCACGTCGGATTATATTTATTTTAACAAATCACATAGGGCTATTTTCTTTAGTTTAACAAATGTTAAAAGTGACTGCCATTAACATTAAAACGCATGATGGCTTTTCTGAGGGATGAAAATACAATATATCTGTCAGGGTAAACCACATTATTAACGTCTTCAGCAACTGATCGATGCACACTGCCAAATTTAACACACATGCCAAACTAATAGAACTCGTTCGTCTTAAGTAACATTTTCTTAACATAGTTTTAATTTCATCTGAAAAGGAAGAGGAAAAATAGATGTTAATGATAATAGATAGATGATTAACTTAAGCAAAAATAAAATAAAATCCAGTGTTAAATGAAATAACCCTGTGTCCTGACTTTTCGACCACCCTTTACAATAGGCGACGTTTCAAGCAATGGCCCTTCTTCACAGCAGACAGATTGTCTCGTTTTTGGCTAACGGCGCTTTTTCATCGCATCCTGAGTGATGAAGAAGGACCATTGCCTGAAACGTCGCCTATTTTATATTTATATTTTCCCCTTTTAAGGCCACGCAGTGTTCTTGACGAATGTGTTTGAGTAGTAACTACTCTTTGGTTCTTTCGGAAAAGTCACGGAGAAAAAATTTTAATTAAATAAAAATAGAATACGACGTTTTGATTGCAACACAACCAACCATCATCAGGTACAAATGAATGAAAAAACAAACACAGTAAACTTGGAAATATAATGCAATACAACACAGAGTCGGCCAACACAACAGTCAATACCCCACCTGGTTGATTACGTTCTTCCAAAGATTGCTAAATTTGAGAGAGAGAGACAAAACATAGACACGAAGACACACACAGACAGACACACAAGCAGAGAGAGACTCACACAGAGCCACACAGAGAGAGACACACACATAGGCACACAAGCTTTGAATATAGTTTGTTTGAGTAGTTTTTTTGTTAATTGTGCACCACTGCCAATGTAGCAGAAGCAGCAGCAGCATCGCCGAATCGCGGACGCCACAGTGGCTGGGAGATGTTATTTCCCTTGCCAGGTATACAGGAGGTCGTGAGTTCGATCCCGACACTGACACCTTTATATTTGGAGTTTGCATGCTCTCCTCGAGGTCGCTTGTATTCTCTCCGGGTCCTCTGGTTTCCATTTTTACATTTATAAGAAACACGCGTTTCGATTGTTTGGCTGCTACAAATGTCCACGTGATAAGCCACTTCGTTGTGCTATCAATACCTCAGTGGGATTTACCTGGTAAATAAAATCGTTTAAATTTTGATGTAAAGCTTTCGTGACTGCAGGGATTCATCTTCTTGGTTCTTTCGGTAAAGTCACGTAGAAGGGAAATAATAAAAAATATACAAATACAGTAAAACATAATAAAATGCAATTCTCACGACGTTCCGGCCACAATGCAAGCAGCCGTCCTCAGGTGAAGAACAGCGCTGTCAGAAAGACAGCGTCCGACGCTGTCTTCACCTGAGGACGGCTGCTTGCGTTGTGGCCAACACGTCGTGAGAATTGCATTTTATTATGTTATATTTTTATTATTTCCCTTCTACGTGACTTTACCGAAAGAACCAAGAAGATAAAATCGTTTAGTTTTTAGTTTACTCGCTAACAGCACTTGCCACCAAACGTCTGTTAAGGCAATACGGGGGGGATATTTCTTGCCAATGGTATGTGTGGCCAGTAGCCAAACACGTGCGCTTAGAGGATTTGGCTGCGATAAATGTCTACGTGATGAGAAGCCACTTGGCTGAGCTATCGTTTGTGGCCAGGTCGCTTCTTAAAAAGAGCGACATAGCTCAGTGGGCCTTACCTCGTAAAATAAAACTTAGCGGTTAGTCAGTTTAACACGTAGGCTTTCGCGAACAATATCATCCGTAAGAGGTTTTTTTTTAGGTTAGATCGCGTAAATCTTTAAATGTGTCATTAAACCCGCCACCACCCGACACAGCCAACTAGTAAGGGTTGTCATGTAAACAGAACGTGGCCAATTCGTCACGAGTACAGCACGCCGGTGTGTTGGAGAGCCAAGCCACAATATTTACAATCCGAGTATCAGACGACAGCCAGATTTTAACGACACATTAATTAAAAAAAAAACCTCTATTATGAAAAATAAAATGTCAATGGTTTTAATTCGTCTCTTCCATTTGACTTAAGGGAAGTTCGCTGGGCTGCACGGTCCGTGCTGGTTTTTTAAATCATTTATATTAAGTTCGCTTGCTTGCTTAGGACCGTGCAAATCTTTCGGTCGTTTTTTAACCCACTTCCCGTGATCCAATCGAGCTGACATTTTGCACACAGACTCGTTGTGCGTGACAATGCATTTTCGTGAAAAAATGTTTCCAAAATGTTACACTGTTTAGGGAAAATAATTTAAATATTTAATTACCAATTGTTTAATGCTGCCAGACAATCATCTGACCCATAGGTGGCAGCCATCTCAAGCCAGAGGACGAGAGGACTCTAGCCGCCCCGATGCCACGCATATGAAGGATTTATAGTGAAAAACTTTGTTTTTACGGGTTTACTTGTTTCTCTTCCAGTTCACGCATCCGCATTCTCAGAATCCGCATCTGATTTGGTGTTTGGACACAAAAGGATTCTGAATCTGACTGACGTGTTTTTCTATCCCCCCCCCATCGCGGAGGAGTTTTCAGAACCAAGGTTGCATTCCTGGCATTCTTGTCACTAGCCTCCCCCTCGTCGCGCATGAGCAAACCAGAATGCCCCCTTGATTGTCTCTGTTTGCAGCCAGATTGTACCGATACGACTGCCCAGTGGCCTCGCTATCGAGCACGCAGGCGGTACAACTGCACTGGAGCACCCCACGCGCTGAAGGGGGCCATGATGAGATGGAGTGGTGGGGGGAGGGACAGCCTTCCCCCCCACCACCCCCCAAATCATTCCTCGCACCAGGAGCTATACCAGCCATGCAACTCAGCTCACTTGGTTAAGTGTCTGCATGCAGTGTGTGCACTATTTATGCAATGGGTATGTATAATGTACGTCTGTATGCTACGTATGTGATGTAAGTACATCTTGTGTGTGTGTATATATGGTGTGTCTGTGTATAGACTATAGGGTATCGATGTGGAGTGTGTATGATGTGTTAATATTACGTGTCAATTGCAGTTGCGTAGCTGTGGAGTGTGCAGGCGATGCAACTGCAAAACTTGCTCTGGTGGCTAGACCCTAAAGAAGGCAGTCTGTGGTGGAGACCAAGCAGGTTCAAAGACAATGTATACATTACCAGGGCATCTTGGTTCTTTCGGTATAGTCACGTAGAAGGGAAATAATAAAAAATAAAACATAATAAAATACAATTCCCACGACGTTTCGACGCTGTCTTTCCGACAGCCCTGTTCTTCACCTGAGGACGGCTGCTTGCGTTGTGGCCGAAACGTCGTGAGAATTGTATTTTATGATGTTTTATTTTTATTCTTTTATTATTTCCCTTCTACGTGACTTTACCGAAAGAACCAAGAAGATGAATCTCTGCAGTCACGAAAGCTTTAAATCGAAATTTACCAGGGCATGTTTTTTGTTGTTTGGATGTTCAGCACAAGTAAGTGTGGTTGATGCAGACATGATTCCTCGCGAAACGGTTCCTGTTTGGTGTTTGAACATCTCAACACTTTGATTTAAAGCTTTAGGGACTGCAGCAATCCATACTCGTTGGTTCTTTCGGTAAAGTCTACTTCAGCAATTTTTTCTTGCTGTGGTTGTCGCACCTGATGACGATTGCTTGTGTTGCCATCGAAACGTCGTGATCTATTATTTCTCTACCTACGTGACTTTACCGAAAGTACCAAATATTGTTTTATTGCCAGAAAGGGTAAACAACATTCTTATACTTTGATACTGGCAAACAAAGGTCCCATATAAAACTGATACTTTTTTTTATTTTACCAGGTAAGGTCCACTGAACTATATAGCTAATTTTCAAAAGCGACGTGGCCACAAATGATAGCTCAACGAAGTGGTTTATCATCATGTGGAAATGTACAGCAGCCAAATACTCTAAACGCGTGTTTCTAAATGTGGAGGTAAACACCATAGGACCCTGAGAAATATCCACGCGACCACGAAGAGAGACACGCAAACTCCAAATATGCAGCAGGCGTCAGGGTCGGGATCGAACCCACGACCTCCCGTATACCAGGCGAGGTAGTTAACATCTCCTAGCCACCGTGATGATGATGATGAGAGAGAGAGAGAAAGACACGCAAACTCCAAATATGCAGCAGGCGTCAGGGTCGGGATCGAACCCACGACCTCCCGTATACCAGGCGAGGTAGTTAACATCTCCTAGCCACCGTGATGATGATGATGATGATGAGAGAGAGAGAGAAAGACACGCAAACTCCAAATATGCAGCAGGCGTCAGGGTCGGGATCGAACCCACGACCTCCCGTATACCAGGCGAGGTAGTTAACATCTCCTAGCCACCGTGATGATGATGTGAGAGAGAAAGACACGAAAACTCCAAATAATCAGCAGGCGTCAAGGTCAGGATCGAACCCACGACCTCCCGTATAACAGGCGAGATAAATTTCGATTTAAAGCTTTCGTGACTGCAGCTTCTTGGTTCTTTCGTTTTATGTTTTATTTTATTATTTTCCTTCTACGTCACTTTACCGAAAGAACCAAGAAGATGAATCCATGCGAGATAGTTAACATCTCACCACCGTCCGGTCACCAATTACTGTCCAATAAAAAAAATAAACCCATCACATCAAATGTGGCATTTAATTTTACTTGCAGCTCGGTAACGTTTCAAGTCTCGTTTGGTTGACCTGGGTTGAACGGGGCATTATTTGGAGCGAGTATGCAATACGTGGCCCCTAGTGTGGACAAAGATGACTTAATTCTAGATTTGAAGCTTTCGTGACTGCAAGGATTCATATTCTTAGGTTTTTTCGGTAAAGTCACGTAGGTAAAAAATTTTAATTAATAAAAGTAAAATAAAAATAAAAATCACGACGTTTCGGAGGCAACACAAGCTTCCGTCTTCAGGTGGAACCGTCACAGCACGATTGCTGTATCAAGTAAGAGAAATTCCAAGAAAACCGTCCTTGTATATATACTGGTTGAGGGTGGGAGGAGCCAAGGCAGGCACCTGGATATTATTATTATTGCGAAGTTGGTGGGTCGTGATTTTTATTTTATTTTTTATTTTGCTTTTATTAATTTAAATTTTTTACCTACGTGACTTTAACGAAAAAACCTAAGAATATGACAAAGAGGACATCAGAAGCGATTTCACAAGTCGTTCCGTGACGTCATCTTCTTCCACGGACCTTCTTCTGATACTGGGCGATGCGCCGCGAGCGACGGAGCTGCGACGAGCGCGCCGCATGTCGTCAACTCGCGACGTGACACCGACAGAACACTTCGAATGTAATTGGAAAGAAAGAAAAACCTCCGAAGGGTTGTGAGCAGCGACAATGTAGTGCATGCGACGCGATTTCTAGACAGCAAAAGGGCAAAATCGTGACCCAGGGTGTGGTCCTCCCATCATGCCGTGCGTGTGATGACATGACATTGCCACGTGTATGAGGCACACACTCATTGTTATCGACCAGCCACTCAGAGACGAAATCAGCAAGAAGCTGGACTGTCGAACTAATCAAGGAGCTCAACGCATTCGTCAATAACACCGCAGCCTTAATAGGAAACAAAATCAAATCTATAGGAGGCAACGTGTTGATCAACAGCTGTTCTTCACAACGTGCTATGAAGTCGGGCCACTGCTTGTTCGCCCACTGCCAAAGCAAAAGCAGCATCACCAATCCCATGCGTTTGATTAATCAAGCAACGATTATTCCACCGAGTGTCGGTTCGAACACCCGACGAATCGGATATCGCGAAAATACTTGGGAAAAAATCATGTCTGATCTCCGTTCCCACGGGTGCCGCTGGACGGGAGGTGATGGAAGAGGCCTGTAAGGGGCCCCAATGCATTTTGAAGGGGGTTATCGACCACAATAGGGGAGTCAAGTAAATTTCGATTTAAAGCTTTCGTGACTGCAGGGATTCATCTTCTTGGTTCTTTCGGTAAAGTCACGTAGAAGGGAAATAATAAAATAATTAAAATAAAACATGATAAAATACAATTCTCACGACGTTTCGGCCACAACGCAAGCAGCCGTCCTCAGGTGAAGAACAGGTCTGTCGGAAAGACAGCATCTGAATGTTTAATTATTATTTTATTATTTCCCTTCTACGTGACTTTACCGAAAGAATCAAGAAGATGAGTCAATTATAATTTGTAGGAAATTATCGTCCCAGCTCTCGGTCACATGATGTTCGGCAACAGCTCGCCCGCTCTCAGTATTGCTGCTCTCAGAGATATTGATAACTGTAAAAAAAGAAAAATTTCTTTGGATCTTTTGGTAATGTCACGTATGTAGGTTTTTTTGTTATTTTATTTCAACCTATCTACGTGACTTTACCGAAAGACCCAACGAATATGAATTCCTTCAGTCACGACAGCTTGCAGTCAAGATTTATATATGTACATCAATTGTTCTCATTGTTGCAGCAAAGGAACTCGCGCTGCCAGACGCAAATGCAGCCCAATGCTCCGAGGCTAAACGCATCAGTGCGCTGACGTTTCTTGTTAACTTTTATTTTAAATACGTTTTAAAAGCCATGTAAAATACCTTTGAATGTTGTATATCCGCAGCATGGTTAGGTGGAGATAAAGTCAAATCTAAAAGGGTAGATTTGGCCCAAGGCAGACACACCCCGCCTCCTGCCCCGGGTAGGAATGCACGTGTGTGTGGGAGTTGTGTGTGAGGGGAGCGGTGGTGAGCGCACTGCGCTACGAACCTGGCCACCCGAGTTCCATTCCCGATCACGACCAACACCGGTGATGATTATTTTAACCGGTCCTGGGCCACCCCTATGTCGACTCAGCCTCAAACGAGTACCTCGTGCGATTTGCAAATATTGCCACTGGGGAGACAAAGGCGGCTGGGCGTGGTGCTGGCCACCCATCCCCTCGTGCGGCGTTCCGGCCTTCATAGCTGCTCGCTAACAGCACTTGCCCCAACAGTCTGTACAAGGCTATCTAGAGGATCTTTGTCTTTGAGAGTCGGTACGCGCTGCGCTAGGAACCTGGCGACCAGAATTCGATTCCCGATCACGACCTACAACAGTGGTGAATATTTGAATCGGTCCTGCCCACCACCCCCCTCCCCCCCTGAGGTCGGTGTGTAAACATCAGCGCTGGGGATACAAAGGCGACAAGGACGTGGCGCTGGCCACACATCACCCCGTCGTGTGCCGTGCCGACCTAAATAGACGCTCACTTAATTGCACGTCCCAGCAGTCTGTTTACGCCCTCACGGGGAATCCGTGGGAACACCGTGAGCGTGAGGGGCAGTGGGGACGCGCCCAGAGATTAGGATCAGATAATTTCAGACATTCTCGTAGAATTACGTAACACCCACCCCTACCTCCCACACCTAATCCACGAACGTACATCTAACCCACCACCCACACGCCATCCACTCCTCACCCGCACCTAGCCCACCACCCATCACCCAAACTCAGCGCTCACGTCTCACCCACCACTCACCCACTACTCAACCACACAAAAACGAATTCCTCGAAAAACACAGTAGTGGCCTTGAAAGAAAGAAACTCAAGGGGTTTCGTTTCAGACAATTGCTCTTCTACATTTGATAGGAATAGAGAGGCCAGCAGAGAGAAAGAGTTGGAGATTACGCATTAACACCATGGGACCTTTAAAAAAATATCTTATCTGACGACCAGTTTTTAAATAAGCGTATTAAAGCTAGTTACCCAATGAGACTCGCTTGGTCAAATCACTACGCGGACGACCCCAAACCCGCCCGCCCCCCAATAATCGTGAATTATAACAGTGGCTGCGAATAACCCACGTGTTAAGTTATTTCTGTGTGAATGAAAGTCGTCATTGGTCAACGACAAACTCTGCTCAAGTAACAACAAAGAAAGCAGAAGGCACTTGGTGATTGCACCCATGATGATTACGCAGCATCTAAAGAGCATTTTAAACATACGTGCGCAATCTTGGGAAACGGCCGTCATAATTATCGTGATCATCCGTCATCATCCATCATCATCCGTAGTCGTTGCGCCTTGAGCGTGGGCGCTTGTCACTGCTGTCTTTAAGCTAATGGCCACGAACACGAGATCAGAGGTGGCGCAAGATAGCGATGGGGACGGCGATTTAAACTGACAGATTGCCTTTTGCACACAACCCAGGGTAACAGCCCTCCGGCGGTGTGAACGGTGGTTATAGCGTGGTGGTTTGCGCGACGCGACTTTGACTTCCGCCAAAGGCTGACATCGGCGCCGAGTTATATCTGTGCTCTTATCCGGATCGGCACGACGCACGGACGACGCGGATACCCGACGCGATAAGGTGATGCCCAAGTGGTGAATCAGAAAGTCTCTGCACCCTCCCGTGCGCGCCCTCTGGCCACGATCGCCAAACCAAGGAGCGTAGAACGTCGCACTGCCAAAAAAAAGTTGCACGCGAAGACGGCGAGCGAGTAGTTCCTGTGTCTGCAATTCAGCAACAAATCAAGCAGGCAATACGTGCCTCCTTCCCGTAGGTGTCCCTTCAAGTAAAGAGTAAAACAAATGATTTTCTACAGATCCTGGAGGCCACACGGCTGTCTGGGGCATCGCGGTGACGATATGCAACCCGCTTCGCCTGGTACAGAGGAGATTCGTGGGTTCGACCCCGACCTGACGACGTCTGTATAAGTTGGAGTTTGCATGTTCTTGCCCGTGCTCGCGTGGAATTTTTTTTCTCCAGGTCCTCCGATTGTTTCCCTCCACATTTAAAATCAATGTGCGTGTCGAATATTTGGCTGCTATAAATGTCCACGTGATAAGCCACTTCGTCGAGCTATCATGTGTGGCCAGGTCGCTTCTGGAAACGAGTTGCGTAGCTCAGTGGGCCTTACCTGGTAAAATAAATAAAAAAAACTAGTTTCGTGTTTTTTTAGTTTACTCTGGGAGTGTACATTATAGGCGACGTTGCTTGTGAAATCACTGACACGTGGCTAATGGAATACGTGCAAAATACTTTTACTTGGAGGGACAGATAAGGGAAGGAGGTTAATTATTGTCTAATTCTAGATTTGAAGCTTTCGTGACTGCAAGGATTCATATTCTTAGGTTTTTTCGGTAAAGTCACGTAGGTAAAACATTAAAATTAATAAAAGTAAAATAAAATAAAAATCACGACGTTTCGGAGGCAACACAAGCTTCCGTCTTCAGGTGGAACCGTCACAGCCACGACAGCTGTATCAAGTAAATGAGAGATTACAAGAGCTACCACTCACCTTACCATATTAATAAAAAGTGTGCCGTACTTGGCCCTTCCCCCTCTCCAACCATTATATATACGGAGTGGTAGCTCTTGCAATCTCTCATTTACTTGATACAGCTGTCGTGGCTGTGACGGTTCCACCTGAAGACGGAAGCTTGTGTTGCCTCCGAAACGTCGTGATTTTTATTTTATTTTACTTTCATTAATTTTTATGTTTTACCTACGTGACTTTACCGAAAAAACCTAAGAATAATTATTGTCTACTTTTGTATTTCGTTGTTTATCTTCTCGACAACGACGTTAGTGGTTAGTCTGTGCACAGTTAATGGGAGGTCGAGAATGGGGGCAGTGGCAGAGAGGTGAACTTTCTCAGAATCAGAACCTTTATTTACACTGGAGGAATCCGATGTGCTATTGAGCTCTTTTTCACATACGCCCAGTAGCGTAGTCTAATTTCCATATAATTTAAATATGTGATAGCATTACTGCTGTCAACTTGTAACCGGTATACAAACAGCCCACATCAAAGCAACGCATCACTTGTACCTGAAGAACATTACTCCAGTCGTTCCGTGACTTGAATGTCATTACACACATTTATGTCACCGGCCCCGGTGGGAGGAGCAGGATGGGAGGGGGGGTAAAGAGGGTGGTGAGGAGGGGTAGGTTCTAGATTTGAAGCTTTCGTGACTGCAAGGATTCATATTCTTAGGTTTTTTCGGTAAAGTCACGTAGGTAAAAAATTAAAATTAATAAAAGTAAAATAAAATAAAAATCACGACGTTTCGATTGCAACACAAGCAATCATCATCATTACCTACGTGACTTTACCGAAAAAACCTAAGAATAGGAGGGGTAGGGTTTGAGGAGGCGAGGGTGAGGGGGAGCGAAGGCGGGGGGGGGGTTGACAGTGCTGTCATCATAATCTTCATATCTGAAATATGTCATCACGTAACCTTCCCGTCAAGAATGTACTGATGGTGATGACAATGATGTCAGACTGGCACGAGGCTGCTGCCTGGGGTTCCTAATAAGGCGCTGTGGTGGTGAGGGGGCACTGGGAGTTGGTGGGGGGCACTGGGAGTTGGTGGGGGGCACTGAGAGGTTGGTGGGGGGGGGGGCTGCAGATCGCAACACAGACACTGGCACAAAAGGCCAGTAGCAGCAGTTCGACAGGCAACTGCAGATCTGTCTCGCCCGGTATAGTTTACTGCTCACTGCCGCAAAGTCTGCCTGGTACAATGCACGCTACAGACGTGAGCAACACAGCTCAGACACAACGCGCTGAAAGGGGCTGGGAGTTTCTGAAATGCGGACGAACCGGACTATGGGCAACTCCGCCTCTGCAGCAGAGCTCCACGGTGAGGCTCCACAGTACGACTCGATAGCAGAGCTCCACGGTGGAGCGCCACAGTACGACTCGATAGCAGAGCTCCAAGGTGGAGCTCCACAGTACGACTCGATAGCAGAGCTCCAAGGTGGAGCTCCACAGTACAACTCGATAGCAGAGCTCCATGGTGGAGCTCCAGAGTACAACTCGATAGCAGAGCCCCACGGTGGAGCTCCACAGTACCACTCGATAGCAGAGCTCTAAGGTGGAGCTCCACAGTATGACTCGATAGCAGAGCTCTACGTTGGAGCTCCACAGTACAACTCGATAGCCCCACGGCGGAGCTCCACAGTACCACTCGATAGCACAGCCCCACGGGTGAGCTCCACGGTGGAGCTCCACAGCACGCCTCGATAGCGGAGCTCCACAGCGGAGCTCCACAGCAGAGCTCCACAGCAGAGCTCCACAGCAGAGCTCCACAGCAGAGCTCCACAGCAGAGCTCCATAGCTCGTCCGGCCTCTGCCTGCGAAGTCCCTTTCGATCACCGCGAACGCAGAACAACCTCGCCCGCGGTGATCGAGCGGGTCTCCAGAGTTGACCCCTTGGCCCCTGACCTCAACGCTCAACCACAAAAGCCCCAAGTTCGACCCCAGGCCGCCACGTCTGGCGTCACCCCATTGAGGCCGTACAGCATCCCAGCCAGAGGTGGGACAAAGTCATTGTTATGCAAGTCCAAGTCGAGTCGCAAGTCATCAAATTCATGACTCGAGTCTGACTCGAGTCCAAGTCACATGACTCGAGTCCACATCTCATAGGTGGGACAAAGTCATTGTTATGCAAGTCCAAGTCGAGTCGCAAGTCATCAAATTCATGACTCGAGTCTGACTCGAGTCCAAGTCACATGACTCGAGTCCACACCTCTGATCCCAGCTTCTCACGCGGTCTCTACAACGAGTGGAGAGACTATGGGCGGAGCGGTGGAGGGCTGCCATGGGGGGGGGGGGGCATGACGCATGTCCCTGTCGAAGTCAGTTGTAATGATGATGAAAATGGCAGCACGTTGTGAGCGCATCATTGATAAATGAGAGGGACAACAAATGAAAAAATCACCCTCCCCTCGTTAAATAAATCACTGACGTGACACGCCCCCCCCCCCCCACTCCCTGTTCTCTGTGAGCAGTGGGAATAGTCAAGTAGTGAGAATTCTAGATTTGAAGCTTTTGTGACTGCAAGGATTCATACTCTTAGGTTTTTTAGGTAAAGTCACGTAGGTAAAAAAAATGAAAATTAAATAAAATCACGACGTTTCGGGCGCAACACAAGCGTCCTTCTTCAGGTGGGGACAACGTAGCGAAAGCACAACCGCTTAAGTGTGTCACAGCCATCTCCGAGACACACTTAAGCGGTTTTGCTTTCGCTACGTTGTCTCCACCTGAAGGACGCTTGTGTTGCGCCCGAAACGTCGTGATTTAATTTAGTTTTCATTTATTTGATTTATTTTTTACCTACGTGACTTTACCGAAAAACCCAAAAAGTAAGTAGTGAGAATGATCAAGTAGTGAGAAGAGTCAAGCAGTGAGAAGAGTCAAGCACACCTCACATCCCTCACCTACACCTCACATCCCTCCCCCAGCACAGTCGGTGAAGGCGAGAGAGCTGCAGGCGAGTCTAGGCTGCAAGCAGTGGCAGTATGAATGTGTCATTCTTCACGTTCCTATTCTGTGCTGATCTCATTCTACCCCCCCCCCTCCCCGTACGTGCCGCGACCTCTCGACCTCGCCCCAGGGCAGTGCATTGATGTGTTGGTGACAGACGGAGATGTCACAGCGGTAGTAACAAGAGGCATGGAGATATCCTAGGCATGGCACGTGGAGCATGCGATAACAGATGGCGGGTGGCCGTGGGTGTGTCCACGTCTTCTCGGCGGTTGGTTTAACTGGTCACGAACACCGCACAGACACACAATGGTGTCCCGTGTAGTCTTGGCAGACTGTCAGAACAAGTGTTGTGAGCGAGTAGCTTTTGAAAGCCGGCACGGGACACGAGGTGGTGTTGTTTTGGCGAACACCACGCCCGGCCTCCCCAGTGCCGATAATTACGCACCACACTAGGTACTCATTTAAGTCTGAGTCAACCTACGGGATTTCCAGGACCGGTTCAAATATTCCCCACTGTTTTAATGATCGTGAACGGGAATCGAACTCGGATCGGCTGGTTTGTAGGGCAGTGCGCTGGCCACTACAACTGCCCCACGCACGCACCACCACACTCACACTACCACTCACACCACCACAACAACCGCCATTCGTCACTAAGTGGCGGTGACGTCACCACGACGCTTGTGCCAGGCCATGTGCACCTTGAGGCCACGTGAAGTGTCGAACGCCCGCTGACAGGAGGTCACGGGGCAGCCCCACGTACCACGGGTCGACTGACTGAGATGACCGAGATGACTGGCTGATGAACCATCTGTGCCCCCTACTGTGACAACTTGCTGTGCTTTAGCCACCCAGCGTTCCGCTCGTTGTTGTGAGTGTCGCTCCTCCGCCCTCCGTTGTTGTTGGAGGGCGACTGCCTCCAACTGCCCAGTAGCGTCCTTCACGAGCTTCCTCCACAGAGGCCGATCTTGACGCCGCTGGTACCAGTCATCGGCGAGTTCACTCAGCTCCACATCCTCCTGTACAACGTCACTCCATCTTCTTAGGTTTTTTTTTCGGTAAAGTCACGTAGGTAAAACATCAAAATTAATAAAAATAAAATAAAAACAAAAACAAAAATCACGACGTTTCGGAGGCTGCAGCTATTTAGCTGCAGCTAATTCGGCTGTGACGGTCCCACCTGATGACGGAGACTTGTGTTGCCTCCGAAACGTCGTGATTTTTGTTTTTATTTTATTTTCATTAATTTTGATGTTTTACCTACGTGACTTTACCGAAAAAAAAAAACCTAAGAATATGATTCCTTGCAGTCACGAAAGCTTCAAATCTAGAGTCACTCCATCTCTTTTCTAGCCCGTGCCGCGCCCGTCTAGCCCCCTCGATCCGGCGGAACAAAAGCTGTTTAGGCATGCGGTGGCTGGACATGCGGGCTACATGGCCCAGCCAACGCAGCCTTGCCTGCCGGAGGTGCTCACCGATGGGACTTTGTCCAGATCTTTCCAGGATTTGTGAGCTCCTCACACAATCCAGCCTGGTTAAACCCAGGATTTATCGTAGGCAGGCCAGCCTAAATGTTTCTAACCGATGTCCCATGACATCACCACACTCACACCACCACCACACTCAGACCACAACACTGACACCACCACCACCACCACACTCAGACCACAACACTCACAACACAATACTCACACCACAACACTCACCACCACCTGGCCAACAGCAACGGTAGATGTTGGCGCTAGCTCGGTGTCAGGTGTCAGGTGTGTTCCTGCAGGTGAATGGCCGCCAGGTGAGAACCCAGAGAGCCTTGCTTTGAGTTGCGACAGAGTTCGGGTTACAGGTGTACGGGCAGCCAGGTGTGCGCACTTGCAGGTGTGTGTGTGTGATGGACAGGTGAGAGCGGGCAGATCGTTGCTAAGCCAGGTGTATAGCCATACAGGTGTAGAGCCAGACAGGTGTGTTCCTTGTGTCGGTGCTAACAGGACTTGCCACAAGTCTGTTAAAGTATTGTGATGTGTAGAGAGGAGTGCAGACACACTGCGTAATCACAGCCAGATGATCAGCCAGGTGTGCAGGCACACACATGCACACCCAGCCAGGGGTAGCAACTAGACAGGTGTGACCCCAGGTGTGCCGGGGCGGCCGTACCTTGCTTGGAGAGGATCTTCCCGTCTATGATGCTGGGCTTCGCCTCCTCAGCCTGGGCCTCGGGCACGGCGCTCATGACGCCGGGAGTAAGGAGCGGTGATCCCACACGCACGCACGCTGAACACGCGTGTTTGTGTGCGTTCGACTGTGCTCCCGTGTGCGCCCTTTATACGAGCGAGGGAGGGGGGCGAGTGGTGGGTGAGAGAGGGAGCGAGAGGAGACCGCGGGGGGGGGGGGGGCAAACCGACCTCAGCGTCAGAGCCAAACTATGCGCGGGGCGCGGAGGTGATGCGGGGTGTGGGTGCGGGCAGTGCTGGGAGGAGACGCCCGGATTAGTAGACCAGCCCCCACCGCCCCCAACTTTCTATGACTCCCCCCCCCCCACTTCAAGGGGGACACTATCACGGAAGGGGCGCGGTGTGGTCATAGAAGGAGCCTCAGTTTGGAAGGGGTTGAGGGGCGTAGTTCATGGAATCTGGGTCCATAAAACTACAATCACTGCACGGGTGACAGTGGCAGTGTTTGTTTAACGTCCAGAGAGCCGCTGAGAGGCGTGCGCACTTCCACTCCTGACCGCTGGGTCTCCACCGAGTGGGAGAGCTGGCCCCGTGGGGTGGCGAAGATGGAAGACGTGAAAGGAGTAGCGAGAGGAATGATGTCTGGCTGAACGTTGTGGCGGAGAAGGGGATGGCGTGAGGTTAAGCGGTTGGACGATTTGGTGGTGGTTGGAAGAGATGGCGCCCGAGTGACGTGACTGGGCGGGTTGGTGGCGATGGACGGAGTAGCTGTCACCGCTGGCAGGAGGAGAGGGTGAAGGGAGAGTGACGGGGGTTGAGACGAGGCAGGTAGGGAATGTTGCGGCGGCGAGGGGAGGGTGTGAGGAGTGGGGATGGACGATAAGGAGGCGAGGAGAGTGTGGTGGTGGTGGGAGGTGCAATGGGTGCAGCTGAGAGAGATGGCGTGAATGATGGAGATGGTATGAATGGTATTTCTATGGCTGCAAGTGCTGACATCAATATTATGGCTGGTGAATAAAATGTGTGGGTGGAACATGATGGTGTGGCAGGTATTGTGAGGTCTGGCTGGAAAATATGGGTGGCGGCTGGAATTGGCGAGGCTGTCGGAGATGGTGTGCTTGGCATCAGGGTGGTTGAGACATGGTGTAAAGTAGTATTGGTGTGGTGGAGAGATGGTTTGAGTGGTATTGGTGTTGCTTGGAGAAGGGTGGCCGAAATAAATGGTGCGGCTGGTATGGATGTGCCTGAGAGAAATGGTGCGGTTGGGTTTGGTGAGATGTGGTGAGTGGTGATGGAGTGGTTGAGAGGTGGTGTAAATGGTATTGGTGTGGCCAGGAGAGACCCAATACTTTCATATTATAATTAACGTGTTACTCACTCCACTTATCACGACGCGTCAATCCCCCACACAATTGCATTGGCTCGTCGCCTAAACGTATTAGGATAGTTTCCACATTTCATTGCGACGTAAATCGGCGAATTCTCGTTTCGAAATTAAATCCGGCACAATCCTACGAATTACTCACGGCCACGAAACTTCGAAAACCCCTAGCAATCTTTGCTCGTGGCCGTCACTTATCCGATTGCTGCACCCAAGGTCTAGAACTCCCTTGCCTTACACATGCGCTGTAGACTTTCACTCCACCTCTTTAGGATGAAGCTCAAGACCGTTTTTCTCTTCAGATCAACATTTGCCAAAACACTGCGAGAGTAATGAATTGCATCTTTACAGCCTATAAATATGAAATATGGCCCGAAATGCACCGCATCTCCTTAATCGGCATCTCCCGAAGCCAAAGCAGGCTTCGAGCCTTAATAGTTGCTCCGATGGGCGAGCACCACGCACGACCACGTGCGTTGGAGGCTGTAGAGGTACGACGTGTGGGGGGGGGGGGGGCACCAATATGGCGGTTGCGGCAAAATCAATGTGCGCCGTACTTCCACGCTCCCACGTCCGTGCCGGGCTGCCATCACGGATGCGCACTGCCTGGGAGGCTCCACATCCAGCGTCTCCGATTGACAGGCTGGAGGACCTTGCCACCCACCCTCCCTCTGTCCTCTTTAGTCAAGGTACGCCCCGAACAAGCGATTCGATGTCTTCTTCTATCCCCTTTTAGCCTTTCTACAAATCTTTCGGATGCAGCTGTTACACTTCCATTGGTGGCGATGCTGCTGCTGCATTGGCAGCGTAGGCGCAAATAACACGAAACATGTCAGGCGACGTTGAGTTTCATGGTAAACGGGCCATTTCCGCCTTTTAAGAGGGTGTCATTGACGAAATGTGTCAGTTGATGTATTACGATTAATGGCGGCACCTTAAATGAACCGACATTATGGAAATTAAAAACAGTGAAAACAATTTCCGTCGATAAACGTCGGACGGGTCGCGAGCTCCTGCCGCGTCATGCTGCAACTATGAGTAGGCTGCAGGCGCTGGGCGCGGAGTCACCACCCACCTCGAAAACCACAGTTCAATAATTACTAAATACTCTAAATCGGCCAAAGCTGTCCCCGTGTCTCCCCACGAATCCCCGAGTCTCCACCCTTGTCTCTCCCAAGTCCCTGTCTCCACCCCCGTGTCTCTCCAAGTCCCCGTGTCTCCCCACTCGTGTCTCTCCCAAGTCCCCGTGTCTCCACCCCCATTTCTCCCGAGTCCCCGTGTCTCCACCCCCGTGTCTCTCCACGAGTCCCCGTGTCTCCACCCCCGTGTCTCTCCACGAGTCCCCGTGTCTCCACACCCGTGTCTCTCCACGAGTCCCCGTGTCTCAGCCGTTGGGCTTGTGCTTGTCGCACTCTTGTCCTTAAGCCGGTAAAAGCAGATCGGGTGGGGGGGCACCACCCCCTCCGTCCCCGCTTCATCACCATCACGACCAAACCGGTCTCCACTAAACTCTACGAAACCCACCAATGGCACGGGGTGTCACCCTCCAGTCGTGCGAGACTTGAAACTTTTTCACGACCACCAGGCCAGACGGATTTGAAGACGCTTCATGACCGGCATCCCTGAAATTTCAGATGCCTCTCCCATTCCAGGTAGTGCACAAGGGACAGGGGGACACAACCTCAGTGATGGAAACTTTATTTTGTGTTCCCTTAACCAGAAAAAAGTTAAATAACAAAGAAACGCATTAAGGTAACAACAATCAAACGTTTGGGGCAAATTGCCAACCGCCAAGTGGAAAAATTCTAAACAAAAGGGGCAGAACAAACCTCCCCCCCAAGAAACACAAAACTCCAAACGCACACCCCGAGCCGAGTCTCGGCTCGTCTGTGCCCGCCCCACAGATCGTTGTTCTGGGTCCAACGGGGGTCACGATCTCATCCTCGCAGTCGCAAAAGGGCAACTATCGTTGGTCATCAAGCATCCCTCTGCGGTGTCCGACCTTGCAAAAGGCAACCCAACCGTGACAAGGGGCATACCGTTCCATTATTTTTCAAACATTTTGGAAACCTACAGCAGGACATTATTTTGAATCGATTTGAGAGGCGGGAGAGGAACGTGTGGGCTAAAGAATAATACGCAGGTTAACAACATCATCTAAGCTCGAAAGGAGAAGTGGGCTTGTTAAGTAATGTGGGCCTGGATAGGAAACGCCACCTTAAGCACAGTGGTCGAGAATAATAATGGAGTAGCATTCCAAGAATGGAAAGCATCCATAAGGACATCCCGCTTGAGAGATGGAGTGATGAAATAATTGAATGTGCAGTCGCCCAGGCAATTGTCACATTACGGGATGAGAGGTGGTGGCGGTTCAGGGAGGCCTTCATCCGGCAAGAGTAACCACTACCGATGATGACCACAAGACAACAAGTTCTCTGGCCTGTGGGGGCTAGGTGAAGAGTGGTGTGGCTGGGATCACCAGGTTTAGCGGCGCAGGGTTGGTGACGAGAGCATCATGAGGACAGGTCAGCCAAGTGGCCACTACACAGGATCGCGAGAGATGAGCGAGCGGGGAAACGCACAGGGCCATGGGCTACGATGAAGCATCCTCTCTTGGCCAGTATCCTGCCGCTTTTCAAGAAACACAAAAAAACCTTCCATCGGCTCGGTGTTGAAGTGTCCAGGCATTTGCTGGACGCTCACAGGTGGGTGGGTCGCGGGCGGTTGGGTCTGTGCAGACGGACCACCACACACACACACACCCTGCTCAATGGTGCCATCCCCATTTGCACCACTGCCGTGTCCCTTAGTGTGCTAAGTAGCCATTTAGGCAACGTGCCCTATGAGACCCTCATCACCAACCCCGATCCTGGCCACACCACGCCTCGACCACATTCCAGACGACTGGCTGTGTCTTGTTGGTTTACCAAAATGTTTGAAGATTCACCAGGGAGATTGAGTATCTACGCACTGTTGTGCGTTGTGTGTCCCAGAAACAAAACCATTTTTGTTTTTAAAGCGATTATTTACGGTCGCGAAGGCTCCTCCTCGTCATCACTGTCCGAGTGGACCACGATGGTCGGCATGCCCATCATCGTCACGACGTCTCCGTGGCAACGAGGTGGCGACACCTCTTCCGTTCCGTCGCCAACAGCTCCGCAAGCCAGGGGAGCAGCGAGCACAGACTGCAAGCACAGAGATCCTGCCACAATCGAGCAGGGAGGCGGGGGGGGGGTGGAAAAGAGGAGCAAAAGCTGAAGGAGACGCCAGCAAAGAGTTGCTCAATTATTTTGACAGCTGCGGCAGACTTCATAGGGCAAAGTCGATATCAGAAGTTATTTGATGATTTTAGCCCTCGCGATGGAAGCGACGAATTGTTACTGTAGAGGAATCGGTTATTTTGCGAGCAGTGGGTGAATGTGCGCATCTAGTGGCTGCAGGGTTCATGCATGCCGATGATGCACAATATATACACGAGTAAAAGAAAATAAATTCTTGCACGCACGAGTTGATACGGGTACCGGGAGCGCAGGGATGAATACATTTCATTAAATAGTGAATCGACGCTAATCCTGCTAATATCGGTTACTGTTCTTATCTTTCGCTCCCTTTCCTTCCTCTTGCCATTTTATTATCTCCTAGATTTTAACCAAGCCTCTTCCCTATTGCTGTGACGCTTAAGTTTGTGCCGATCACCTGGACGTTGCGTTCCCAGTGGTTCAGTGCTCTCTTGTACCCACTGTTGACAATACAAACAGAATCGTAACAAGTGATGCTTTAATTACACTGCTAGTTTTCATGCACCAGGCCCTGCTCAAAGGGGAGGTGGCTGCAAAACACCAACCGGAGGAACCCTTTCGCCAGTGTTAGGGTATTACATAAAATTGGTAAAGCTATTTTATTTAGTTTTTAATATCTGCAAAACACCATTAGCAATCCATTCCGCTGCCATTCAATTTTAGAACGCGATTCGTAACTGCTGCGTCTGGTAATATTTGCAATTTTCCCATTATGTTTCTACGACCGGCTTAATGCACGTACAATGTTATCACTCTCATTCTCTACGAGCCGTGTCCTTTTTCAAAGCCGCCCACGATCGTGGCCTCCCTCCCATTTAGCGCCGTCCATGGCATTACCCAAAAATGTTGCATCAGATACTCCCACAATTGCATCTAACTGTTCAAATTGCTTACGTAACATCATTCATAATACAGGTGTCTTGGTTTATGGATATTGGTCGTGAAAGCCTACGTGTAACACAATTCGCTGTCTTCTCTGGCTTCTGTACATATACATGAGCGTGTACGAAAACAAAAGCAGCGCACGGTACTTGAATCAACGACTGCCAGGACTGCAGCCTTGGCTCTGCATTCAGTATTGCCTCTGCACGTCCACCCTTCCCTACTAGAATAGACGAGAGCGCACCTTTATGTTATTCTAATGGCGTGCACGCTTGCACAGGCCCGCGAGTCTCCATCTGCAGTACTATAACTGCCTTAAAAGTCCATGAGGCCAGACCAGATATTTCCCGCTTGTCCCTACCACCTGAAGTGGCATAACTTGAGTGGTTCCATTTTCCTAATGTGGCCGAATAACAGTGACATTTATGATCACCGTTTTGACCACCAGTAGGGTTATCAAATAATTATTTTGCCGTAGAAATAAATGGGCCGCTGTTGCCTTAGGTACTGATCTGCCCCATGGACTGCTTCCTTCTCTATTCCTCTGCAAGGTATGGGGAAGTAGGGTGCCACTCACATACCTATCAACCCCTTATCAGTGCCTACCTTATTACAGACCAATTCAGACCTTATTGGTCACCCGGTGCCCTTATAAATCTTAACGTTCATCCTACAAAGTCCCATCACAAGGGAGAAACACAAACAAAGACACACAACTATATATTGAGTGGCACCCCCGAGTATGAAGCCATCGCTTCCATATGCACACCTGTCGGGATGATGGTGCCCACCTCCTCCTCCCCTTCTTCAGTGAACGCGACGCTCTCAGGGACAAGAGCGGCAACGATCTCAGCCTCATCTTTAGAAAAAAAAACAACAAAGAGATCAATCGCGACAAACACACACACACGCAAGGACAGGGTCCACAAGCCCAATGATTTACAAGACCGACACGCGGTGTTTACAAGCTAACAAATGACAGCCCACGTACTTAGAACACCTAACTACCGTTTACCCTCTGACCTCAAACCGCTGGCCCTCAGGGCTCGGGTAGAGAAACGCATGGTCACGAAGAAGCATCAGCAGCACCAGCGGTCAATAGATTTCTTTGGGGTCAGAGCACGCAAGTAAAATGTGTAGTGACTACCAATTCGGGCAACTACCTTGCTGGTGCTGGTTGTGACCACCAGCGATGTTGTTGCGTCTGTGTGTTTGTCTTTACCAATGTGGGGAGTGGTAATGTAACGGTGAACGCACTGCCCTATGTACGAGTTCAATTCCTGCTAGTCTGGAAAAAGCGCCACCAAGCAGTGAATGGCGGCTGTTTGTTGTTGTTGTCACTGACTTTTAAAAAGCACGAGGCGGTGACTGGGCGAGCCCGGACATTCCACGCCCTTTGAATCAATTCAAGATAATCATTTTCAGAAGAAAAAAACAAAACTCTTATCGATTAACAAAGCTACTTGCCTCCGAGCAAACTCAATCGAGCTTCACCTTCCTCCGAGACGCCGGCGGCGCCTTGCCCATCGGATACCTGCCAACAGAGAGAGCACACAGCAGCTCAACGCACAACGCAACAACCCGTGGTACCCACTCTCCACCGCTGCTCCCCCCCCCCCCACGCCAACTCTCGACACACAGGCTACGAACGATGCCGCGTTTGCTTTTGACAGAATGGAAAAGATAACGGAAAACAGTGGCTCCGACAAGGCAGCAGCAATGTCAAAACGTGAGTGCACACACAGTCACACAACCGAGACTCCCCATGCCGCAGGTGGGGACAGCTCTGGAGCATTATCCAAGCGGGGGCGAAGGGGCGTGGCGGGGGAGGGTCGTGCGGCAGCAGTTACCACCCGTTGAGAACTAGGAAATTGGTATTTAGCGTTTTGTTGCAGATCGATTGTTTTTTTTAGGATAAAAAAACTCACGAATGATAACTATATAAATGCACCAATTAGCTGATCAGGAAAAGAGGTCATGAATGCAACGGAGTGATTAATGCTGTGTTATCAATGTGGGAGGCTGGGCACCATGTTATAAAGGGAAGACACGCCACAAACACAACAGTGACGAGCACACTAACACCACGAACACCATGCTAACAGCATCATCTCCATCATGATCCATGTGTAGATAGCGCGTAGGTGTCAACTGCACATTTCGTCCACTTTCATACTCTTTGGGGTTTTTTCGGTAAAGTCACGTAGATGTAACAAAAACTAAATTAAATCAGGACGTTTCGGAGGCAACACAAGCTTCCGTCATCAGGTGGAACAGCCACAGAAAATTACAGTAATTTTGTTGTGGCTGTTCCACCTGTTGGAAGCTTGTGTTGCCTCCGAAACGTCGTGATTTAATTTAGTTATTTTCATTTTATTATTTTTATTTTTCATCTACGTGACCTTTACCGAAATAACCAAAGAGTATGGATCCTTGCAGTCACGAAAACTTCAAATCTAGAATGAATCGTCCACTTTCCTCAAGTGGTGCACATCTTTTTAGCACCAATCTCTTAATGTCGAGAAGCCATTCTTTGTGACGAATTGGACACGTTCTGTTTACATGACAACCCTTACTAGTTGGCTGTGTCGGGTGGTGGCGGGTTAAACGACACATTTATATATTTACGCGAACTAACCCAAAAAAACCTATGAATGCTACTTTCCTTCTCATCACTGCCTGCATCATCAGGTCTTCTTTCATCTGAAACCTTTTTTTTACTTCTACGTTGGCTGTGTCGGGTGGTGGCGGGTTAAACGACACATTTATATATTTACGCGAACTAACCCAAAAAAACCTATGAATGCTACTTTCCTTCTCATCACTGCCTGCATCATCAGGTCTTCTTTCATCTGAAACCTTTTTTTTACTTCTACGTTGGCTGTGTCGGGTGGTGGCGGGTTAAACGACACATTTATATATTTACGCGAACTAACCCAAAAAAACCTATGAATGCTACTTTCCTTCTCATCACTGCCTGCATCATCAGGTCTTCTTTCATCTGAAACCTTTTTTTTACTTCTACGTTGGCTGTGTCGGGTGGTGGCGGGTTAAACGACACATTTATATATTTACGCGAACTAACCCAAAAAAACCTATGAATGCTACTTTCCTTCTCATCACTGCCTGCATCATCAGGTCTTCTTTCATCTGAAACCTTTTTTTACTTCTACGTTGGTTGTGTCGGGTGGTGGCGGGTTAAACGACACATTTATATATTTACGCGAACTAACCCAAAAAAACCTATGAATGCCAATTTCCTTCTCATTACTGCCTGCATCATCAGGTCTTCTTTCATCTGAAACCTTTTTTTTACTTCTACGTTGGTCATGCAGTATACGTCTGTCGCTATACATTTCGAATGCCAATGTCTTATCGCTGTCAGTCTTTTTCAACGTGCAAATCTCGCAGGCATACAACGCAGTACTGAACGAGCATGTTCTTAAGATGTTCAGTTTGGTCTTGTAGCTGATTTGCTTGCTTCTCCAGATGTTATTGAATCCTGCCATTACTCCTTTTGTCTGTGATCCTCGCTCTTACGTCTTTCGTGCTTACAGCATCGCTCCCATATTACCAACCCCTACAACATCATCACACTTGCATCAACACGCTCACATTCCCACCAACAAGGCCGAGCGCGAAGGCAACCCTCACCTCCGCGGCAATTTCCACACCGGCGGCAGTGGCGGCCGCAGCAATCGTGGTGTGGAGGCTTGTCGCGCCGGCCGTTTCGCCATTCGCTACGTCTCCAGACGGATCCCTGGGGAGATTCGGCTCAGCCGTTTTCCAAAGCCGCCCCTCTCTCCGCCCGGTTGGCGCGACCTCTTCGGTGAATCCGGAGTCGAGGGGCGACAGGACGGAGGAGTCCACCTCGGCCGGGAAGTAGAGCTCATTGTCATCGCCAGAGTCGTCGGGCAAACCGGCCAGAAACTCGGAGCTCTCGTGCCACTGCTCCACATCAGAGTCTTCCAGTGACAAAACACCGATATCCAGGTAGCTCTCCATAAGGTAGTCGGACGACAACAATGAACAATTGGATGCCAACAAGCGCCTTTCGAAGTATTCGCAGCTCTCTAGATCTTCGTAAAGGCAGTCTCCTTTCTCCATGTCAGGCCAAGGCGCCCCTTCACTCCTTCGCAAGACCTCATGCAACGCTTCGTGCTCGGCTTGGAATTCATTGTTGTCGGGAGGAGTGGGTGGAGGGCTAGAATTTTTAGACGGCCTTTCCCGCACTTCCTCTTCCACGGGAGCAGCTGCTCTGTCCGTTTGTGCCACGAGAACAAACTGAGCGGCGGCACCGCTCCCTACCGTGCCTGGTCGCTGGATCCAATGCTCTTCATCAAAATCGCTCAAATCTGCATCAGACATATCTTCAAATCTTAGTGTGTCTGGATCGTTCCAAGGCAAGGTGGTCTTCTCTTCCTCAGCCTTATTTTTCTCCACAGTCCAAGAATTGTCTGCTTCTTTACGATGACATTCAGCGCCGGAGAGGGAAATTACTTTGACATTTTCATCGAGCGGTTTGTTAGGGAACGAGGACGGAGGCAAGGCCAAGCAGCGCTGTTTTGATCCGAGCAAATTCACGCTCAGCGGCACCGTGTTCTCCAGGAAGGTGACGCCCCTGCCATCGTCCATATTCACCAGCCTCAGCCGAAGCGTGCATTTACCGTGCACCACGTCGGCATTCAAACCTCCCCGGGCGACAGTGTTCGCCGGGCTGCGAGGGTCATACGCGGCGCCGACTCGCTCCCTGCGAAACTCGAGCGATCGGCAGGGCGAGGCCCTCAGCGGCAGTGCGGGAGCAGCGCCGCTCAGGCAGCGCAGTTGTGCAGTCAGCGTGACGGACTCCACGCGGTTGTCTGCCAAGTCTCGGGCGAACGTGCCGGCAAACTTGCCGAATCCTCTCAGTGCCACGTCCCGGCCCATGCGGCGCTCGCTGTCGCCCAGGGCCAGGGAGCCGGAGGCGGGCAGGAGGGCTACGGCGCTGTCGTGCGGCAGCATCGAGGCTTCTGCATGCCCAGCGATGTCTACGCTCGTTCCATCCGCAGTGGCGCAGTCTTGCTCTCCCACAGACGCCAACACGAGGTGTCTGGGCAGCTCCTCCTCTCGTCCTTTACACGGCACCAGCAAATGTGGCTCGCCGCCTTCTCCTCCTGTCCAGGCGGAGTTTTGGTTGTTGTCATCGCTCGCTGCGGTCATTTCCGCTTCCTCGTATTCACACTCTTCGCCTCCAACCACCTCCTCATCCGCAACAACAGCGCAGTCATCCAGCTCCTCAGTTTCATGCGACGGGTCCTGGGTTTCCTGTTAAGTCAACAATGAAAAAAATTAATATATTTTAATTGTCATTACAATGTATTTATCTGGAAAAAAAATTGCAAGCTTTATAATACGTAGGAGAAATAACTTTGATTACATTTTTGTACACGTACAGTGCTGTTTTCAAGCAACTGCTGGATGAGGGCCTACAATGAACACCCTAGAGTTGCTTACTGAGACGACTCTTCTCGGCGAGTAGTCGAGGGTTTACCAACCAACTCCGTTAAATGGATTTGTACGCACGCGGGTATCCCGACACATCAATGATGTAAATGAAAAAAAGCTCGGGACCAAAAATAGCCGAGCGATTTTTTAGCTTTTACCAGAACAAATGCACTGGTCTAAAATCCAACCATCCACAATTGGGTTTTTTTTTTATCCGTCCAGTATTTTTGTATTCCTGACAAAAGATAAAAATCACACGTGTATTTCTATGCAGCAGAGACAACTGAACGGCTGGATATGCGAACGGCGGACGTGAGAACGCAAGAGGTTGGCATTCGCCACACCTATCCCAGTACGCACCATGTCCAGTAGAGGCCACCATTGGCAGCAAAGCTTAGCGAACACATTTGTCCCGTTTCATGCACAATACTTGACATTTATTCTCATATTAATTCCGTGGACGTTTCAAATCAGGTAAAAAAAACATTTGGTATTCCCCGTCAAACGTATTCAAGCCTTTGTTTATCATGAAAAGCTACCACGGTGTGTTTCCTTGCCGTCATGCTTATTTGTGATCTAGAGATAAACTGCTCTAAAAAGGATAAGAATTTGCCAGCCAGAGCAGTATTGATAAGCCATTTTTGGGACCAATGGTCTTTAAGGACCAACAAGCACCACTCCAAGCACCTGCGCAAGTTGGTCGAGCGGAGGATCCACACGTCCTGGCTCCACCGCCGCGGGTGGTCGCCCGCCCGTTTCCACCACCGGCTCACCGCCGCCAATCCACTGGCCGCTGCCTCCGTCTTCACAAGCTGCCACCGCTGCCACCCACTGCACATCTGCCCCATGACAATGCCCCTTACCACCACCCTGGCACCCCTCGCTGGTGCCCGCCAGGCCGAACGAGCAGCAGCAGCTGTCATGTGGAGGCAGCGCGATCGGATCCTTGCCTAGTCGGAGCACAAGGGGTACATGCACCTCCTCCTCGGCGTCGGAGTCTTCGTGTGTCACTACTGCTACCGTTGCATCGTACTCCCCTTCCAGCACGACGGCCTCCACTCGGCTTCTGAACGTGCAGGGCGTCCCAGGCACCAGCTCTTCGAGGCCGAGTGGTGGAATGACCTCCTCCTCGTCGCCCAGCAGCTCCTCTCCAGTTCCTGCTGCGGGAGAGGTGAACTCTCCGAGTTCCAAATTGTACGACAGACAGTGCACGTTCAATGTCTCATCGGCAGCCAGCGGTGGCGCAGCAGGATAATCCTTGATGGTAGAAATCACTGGCTCAGGGTTCCCACCGTCACGCGGTTCGACGTCAGTGTGGACCTCTTCAGCTGAACTTTTTAAACGGGCCTTTTCGAAAAGCGGTACTTTTTCTTTGTCAGAGACTTCATCTTTGGGAGGGGCTTCTTTCGTTTCTCCTTGCCCAGATTCTGCATGGTCCAGATCTACCACCGGCCCTTGCTCCTGCCGCTGCAATGGATCCTGAGCGAACGCTCCCCTTAAATATTTCTCGCTGAACGGGTCACCATGCTCATCGTAGAGCTCGACCTCATAGAAGGCAGAATGCGTGCAGCAGTCGGCCACAGTGGTGACAACGGCAACGACTTTCAGCATTCGAGACTCCTCCAGGCATGCGCCCACAAATGCGTCGGTGACCTCATCTGCCACAATGCACCCCGTCGATCCACGCAGGAAGCATGGGAAAGCAAATGGCGGTGCAACGGCGACGTTGGGCGGGACTCCACGAAGGCACGATACGTCCAACTCCTCCTCGTTGCCGTAGTCGATGAACATCACCTTGGCACGGCCCGCGGCCACGTCCAGCACGCGTGCGCGGTACAGTACGTTGTCCTCGCTATAGCGTGCCAGGTAGAGGCCCCCGACCTCCACCATGGCCAGAGACACCTCTCGCTCATCTCCCGTCGTTTCAATAACCGACATCAGCGATGTCAGCTGCTCGTCCGCCAACACCTTCAGCTGGCACCAAAAGTTGTCCAGGCCCCTGGCGAGGGACACGTACACCTCGTACTGCTGCCCGAGCTCCAGCTTGCCGTCCATCTCCACCCCATGATTGTCCTCATGTGTGGAGTTAGTCGTCGCACGGTCCGGTTCGGCAGTTGTTTCCGAGGCCTGCTGCTTCCGCTCCTGCTGCTGCTCCTGTTGCTGCTCTTGCCGTTCCTGCGTGGATTCACCACTCGTGCCGATCGTCAAGGTGTCAGCCATTCCCTTGGCCACACGTCCTGGCTCCACCGCCGCGGGTGGTCGCCCGCCCGTTTCCACCACCGGCTCACCGCCACCAATCCACTGGCCGCTGCCTCCGTCTTCACAAGCTGCCGTCGCTGCCACCCACTGCACATCTGTCCCTTGACAATGCCCCTTACCACCACCCTGGCACCCCTCGCTGGTGCCCGCCAGGCCGAACGAGCGGCAGCAGCTGTCATGTGGAGGCAGCGCGATCGGATCCTTGCCTAGTCGGAGCACGAGGGGTACATGCACCTCCTCCTCGGCGTCGGAGTCTTCGTGTCTCACTACTGCTACCGTTGCATCGTACTCCCCTTCCAGCACGACGGCCTCCACTCGGCTTCTGAACATGCAGGGCGTCCCAGGCACCAGCTCTTCGAGGCGGAGTGGTGGAATGACCTCCTCGTCGCCCAGCAGCTCCTCTCCAGTTCCTGCTGCTGGAGAGGAGACCTCTCCGAGTTCCAAATTGTACGACAGACAGTGCACGCTCAACGTCTCACCGGCAGCTAGCGGTGGCGCAGCAGGATAATCCTTGATGGTAGAAATCACTGGCTCAGGGTTCCCACCGTCATGCGGTTCGACGTCAGCGTGGACCTCTTCAGCTGAACTTTTTAAACGGGCCTTTTTGAAAAGCAGTACTTTTTCTTTGTCAGAAACTTCATCTTTGGGAGGGGCTTCTTTCGTTTCTCCTTGCCCAGATTCTGCATGGTTCAGATCTACCACCGGCCCTTGCTCCTGCCGCTGCAATGGATCCTGAGCGAATGTTCCCCTTAAATATTTCTCGCTGAATGGGTCACCATGCTCATCGTAGAGCTCGACCTCATAGAAGGCAGAATGCGTGCAGCAGTCGGCCACAGTGGTGACAACGGCAACGACTTTCAGCATTCGAGACTCCTCCAAGCATGCGCCCACAAATGCGTCGGTGACCTCATCTGCCACAATGCACCCCGTCGATCCACGCAGGAAGCATGGGAACGCAAATGGCGGTGCAACGGCGACGTTGGGCGGGACTCCACGAAGGCACGATACGTCCAACTCCTCCTCGTTGCCGTAGTCGATGAACATCACCTTGGCACGGCCCGCGGCCACGTCCAGCACGCGTGCGCGGTACAGTACGTTGTCCTCGCTATAGCGTGCCAGGTAGAGGCCCCCGACCTCCACCATGGCCAGAGACACCTCTCGCTCATCCCCCGTCGTTTCGATAACCGACATCAGCGATGTCAGCTGCTCGTCCGCCAACACCTTCAGCTGGCACCAAAAGTTGTCCAGGCCCCTGGCGAGGGACACGTACACCTCGTACTGCTGCCCGAGCTCCAGCTTGCCGTCCATCTCCACCCCATGATTGTCCTCATGTGTGGAGTTAGTCGTCGCACGGTCCGGTTCGGCAGTTGTTTCCGAGGCCTGCTGGTTCCGCTCCTGCCGCTGCTCCTGTTGCTGCTCTTGCCGTTCCTGCATGGATTCACCACTCGTGGCGATCGTCAGGGTGTCAGCCATTCCCTTGGCCACAAGGGCGTCTGCTATACTCGTTCCGCTTTCCGCAGTCAGGTTCACTTCCCACAAGGCATCATCGCCGCCGTGGGCTCGCGCCAGAAACTTGCAGCGCAGCTCTAAGTCGTGGACGGTTTCAGTGAAAAGTTCGGCCGCCTCCTTTGTCCACTTATTACTGTGAACGCTAACGCATGGCCGCACTCCGGCAAGGCTACACGCGATGCTTCGTCGGGGGTGACGCAAAAATTCCGTACGCAGCTCGGACATGCTGTCGGAGCCAACCCTGTCCGTGTTGCCGTAGTCAATGAACTCAACCAGGGCCAGTGGGTCGTCGGGTTCAAAGCCCCTGACTACGGCGCGGTACCAGCTCTCGTCGTCGCTGTACTTGGCGCAGATGAGGTCCCCTAGCTTCAGGTCGCTTGGGCGCAAGCTGCCGCCGCTCACGCTGCCGTCATTCAGCTCTTCGGCAAGACCGTAAATTGTCTGCTCGTCGGACGCAAGCTGGACATAGAAACGAGATGGGGTGACCACGTGCAACACAAACACATTCAAGGTGGCGCCCGCTTGTCCGTCGCCCACAGGAGAAGCGGCAAGATCCTCCAACTTCGGAATAATTTTAGCCTTCGCCTCTTGCTCCTTCTCCCGAGTGGCATATCCTTCCTCGTCGATTACAGTGCTGTGGCAGATCGGCGAGCACGACTGGGTCCTCTCCTCCAAAGTGGTGTCGCCCAACACGCTGGTGACACTGCTTTCCAGGTACTTCGGCGTCACATTATCAGGTGTCACGTTGTGCGCTGCCGCATTATGCGGTGTCACGTTCTCACGTGTCAAGCTGCAGGTTCCGTCAGCCTGAGAGCTGCCTTCGGAGTGAACGGACCTTCCGTTTCTGTCCCGAGTGGTTGCTTTGTCTCGCCACTGACGCGACGAGTTCTCGCTCTCTCCGATTTGCCTCCAGAAGGAATAAGAGGGCTCCTCGTGCATCGCCTTCCTGTATCCCGCTGTGTTCATCGCATCTGGGCTTCTCTCTCTGACGACTTGATCCATCCTCAGAGAATCGCTGCCAAAAACTCGCCTCGGCAAGGCCTCCGGCTGTTCCCGCTTTGATGAGGGCGATTCTGCGTGCTTGCCATTCCCTTTCCTTAGATATACGGCGCTTTGCTCGGGCTCCCTGTCTGCCGGCTTGGTTGGCTTGTGCCTACCCTGGGCCGGCGCAGGACCCAGGACGGGTACGAGCCTCTCGGGGGGCTCGTGTGACGGTGCACTCGTCACCGGCGGACGGTGGCTCTGCTCCCTGGCTCTGTACGTCACCGCGTCTCTGCGGGCGCTGCCTGTTTGAGCTATGACCTCGGGCAGCTGGTGCAGCCCGCGAGAAGGGGGGAGAGAAGGGTTCAGCATCTGGTTGATAGTCGTGTTGAGGCGTTGCGAGCCGTGGAACAGCTCCAGCCCGAGTTGGCCGAAATCCTCCCGGCAGAGCACCACGGCTTTCATTTCCGACGAGTACACCATATCACGGAAGAAGGACAACACCGAATGGGGGAAGCCCTGCAAAAGAAGAGAGGCGTCCACAATTAACGAGCAAGGTGTCCCGGGGTCAGGCTATGGGGTTGAGTGGGTTCATCTCAAGGTTTTGCCACCACACTCTTCTGCGGGAAAGGCTAGTAGGTAGTCGAAGTGAGGAATCTCAACATGGTCCTCATGTCTGGGTGGAGACCATGATAGGCAGATACGAGCACTACCAAGTGAGATTCCATTACTTTGACTCGCAAAGAGAACAACATTTTCTTTGGACACGCAGCCTAACCTGGAATGCCACAACTTTGAAAGGGGTCTAACGCAGCCATGGCAGTTGCCCAATTGGCTCGGGGAGCTGACACCAGCATCAGAGAACTGAATCACCACTGCGGAGAACCCAAGTATAAATCTTGACACATGTGTTAGCCACAAACCCACGGTGCTGGATTACGGGCGTGTGCCATCACCTCCTGATTATGATTGAATGTGGTTTTCCGATACATCAGAAAATGTGCAATTTGTATTGCCACGTGACAAACAAATCTATAGCGAGGCAGCGCACCACTGGTGCGTAAGAGATCTCGAGTGTTATGTGGTCACCTTTCAGAGACTTGTCTATTAACCCACTTCTTCCCACGAATTAATGGAAATGTATTAATCTCCTAACTTGAAACTTGCACGCATCATCCATATCAACACGTTATACGTCCGTCCCAGTTATTCGTATTATGGTTATTCATATGAAGCTTTCGTTTGCAATGTTTTTCAAGGTGTCCCCTCAAGCCAAGACACGCCTACCCAGTCCACTTCCTTTCATGAACTCTGAAATATGGGGTCTACAATTTGCATATTTTCACCGATCTGTGCATTTTCCTTTCAGTTTTTATCGCAAATTGAAAACATGCCTCTTTCCGCATTTGGTTTGCATGCACCTTTTAGCTTCAATTTCATTCTTTGCCATCGCGAATGTATCTGACCCGCGCCATAACGGGTAATATCGTTTGCAGGAATACAGCGGAAATCTTTGTTCTCAACAGGTGACTGACTGAATATTGCAAAAGCGACTGCTCCACATCTCGCAGAGGAACAGATGACACGTGGGGGGGGGGGATTTTTTGTGTCAAAAAATATTAAGTACCAAAAGAAGATAACAGAAGCTCCCCATAATTACGTTACATAATAACTTTACATTTAGAAGTTAGAGTGCGCAGCAGATGGTTGATGGAGAGTGCATTTAGAGAGAGCAGTGTCGCACCCGGTATGGTGTTGTGAACACTGAGGGTTGAGCGCCCCCTAGGCGTAGTGCGTCGTCACCTACACTGACAATAAACTGTTCTCTTTTTTCCATTTTTAAACAAAACCGTTGAAGTGACAACTCATTTGAAATCCAATTACGTTCCCAAATTGACTGGCGACGTTACAGAGAAATTACTTAAATAGGGGGAAGATAGAGGACTTACTGTATTGGGGGGGGAGGGGGTGGGAAGGGGGTGGGGAGGGGGGGTGGCAGACAAAGCCCCCCATCAATAACACCGATCACTGCCACTGGGCCAGCAACGCTACCTCCTTGGGTGCAGAGACGTCCACCAGGAAGCACTGAATCGCCTGACATGGCAGCTCCGCTAAGTAATAGGCGTCAGGGAGCAGGGGCAGCAGCTTGGACTTCTCCACCACCTGTTAGCACAAAAACGAGCAGCAGCAGCAGCAGCGCAGTCTGAAAGACGTTCGATAAAGGTTGTTATAGGTGCGGCCTTTGAATTTCTTGCTCTCGCCGCTGACAGACCAAGAGCCTCCGTGAGAAGGGGCTTACGATGGCATTTGGCCTACTCTTCCACGCTGATGACTTGGATGAGCTGGGATTATCCACACATCATCGCCACTCCACGCAACCTGCCAGTCGACTGTGTGCCCATATTGTACTACTGCCAGGTGGAAAGTGGCCACGAAGGGGTGATTTAGGAAACTTTCACTGTCGTTTTAACTGCTGCCACCAGCATGTGAAATTGAACCTGCGAACTCTGCATTGCAATTCCTATGTGTCAACCATCGCACAGCATCAGCATCTCACCCAACGAGAACAGAAAGATGCAACCCAAAACCAAACAGGCCTCATCTCTAGGAGCAACAGTAGGCAACCATGTAACGATGCATCCATCCGTCAGTTAAAATCGATTCGATTTCTAAGCCGAGAAAACATGCACTGAAATGTTGATTCATACATGGGCTACGTTCGTGGGCAGAGCAGTGGGCAGTGCAGCAAAATATATTGTTCCGCTGTACTTCTATGGCTGTACTTCTATGACCATCATCTCAGGTTGCCTGTCTTCACAACGCCGCACTGACCAGCGTATTTAAGTATCACTAAGTAACTCCCATGACCTGCATGGCATAGCCAGCGGTGGGGGCTGTGCGTGTAGATCGTTTGCAATCTGTTCACATAAACCAGTTGCCCATGGGCCACTGGCGGCCCCTGCTGTGCACATACCTGTCAACTCATACGGTTTACCCGTATTCTTCTGCAGGGAAATTGAGTTTTCAGGACCATACGGCGTACAGCCGTTTCAATACGGGCAAACAAATATAGTTAAGTCTATTTGTTTGTGTTTCTCCCTTGTGATGGGACTTTGTAGGATGAACGGTTCAGATTTATAAGGGACCTGGGTGACCAATAAAATCTGAATTGGTCTGTAATAAGGACAGGTTATGTGTGCGGCCCCCGACACAAACAAGTGTGGCGCTCTGTTGCGGACTCTTTAAAATAATCTAATTTGGATCATTTTTCAGACGACTTACATTACGGTATTATTTATCGAGCCTTCGTGGTAACAAAGGTCACGTCAACCGATTTCTGTGCGACGCCGCTCTTGGCAGGATCAGTGTGGAAGTGACGTAAAATAAGCAATGTAATTTCGATTTAAAGCTTTCGTGACTGCAGGGATTCATCACCTTGGTTCTTTCGGTAAAGTCACGTAGAAGGGAAGTAATAAAATAATAAAAATAAAACATAATAAAATAATTCTCACGACGTTTCGGCCACAACGCAAGCAGCCGTCCTCAGGTGAAGACCAGGTCTGTCGGGGAGCATTCAGACGGTGTCTCCCCGACAGACCTGGTCTTCACCTGAGGACGGCTGCTTGCGTTGTGGCCGAAACGTCGTGAGAATTATTTTATGTTTTATTTTTATTATTTTATTACTTCCCTTCTACGTGACTTACCGAAAGAACCAAGAACAATGTAATTTCCTGCAGCGTCGTCATTGGGAACGCATCCAAACAGCAAGAAACAGTTCCCAGCTCACACCGGGTATGCAAAAGAGTGAAGCGTCGCAGCTTGCTCACCTCGTTGTTCCCGTAATCGATAAATGACACGTTGACTTCATTGGGGTTAGGGCCCTGTGTGGCCAGCGCCCGGTGCCACTGCCCGTCGCCGGCGTACTGAGCAAAGCACAATCGCCTTTTCATATCAAACCTGCACAGGTGGAAAGGTTACACAGCAGCCCAGATTAATTCATTAATTCATCACGCAGTCGGCGAAGGACCGTTGCGCCAAATGTATGAACCGACGACAAAAGCACTCGTCACGTCGCGTTATCGCGCGAGTAATCAGGTACACGCTGCGTTAGCAGGAACCAGCTGGGATGTATAGAGCGTCCAAATGGAACCGCATCTTAAGACGCTGTAGTAAGCGGTACGATGTGGGCAAGCTTAGAGAAAGATGTTTTATTATTTTAAGATCGAAAGCAACAATTGTAATAGGCAGGGGGGGGAAAGGTCTTGAGCCTGGATTTGAACGAGGGCAGGGAGTCGACAGCATGGACGGCTGGGAGGAGATCCAGACTATGGAAGGCAGTGGAGGCGAAAGAGCAACTTCCCAAAAAATTAATATTCAACCCAATTCCACCTCAGAACACTTGCATGTTCTCCCCGTGGTCGCATGGATTTTTTCTCCAGGATCTCCGGTTTTTCCCTCCACATTTAGAAACGTGCGTATTTGGCTGCTAGAAATTTCCACATGAGCCACTTTGTTGAACTATCATTTGTGGCCAGGTCGCTTCTGAAAAAGAATAGCTCAGTGGGCTTCATCTAATAAAATAAAAGTTTAATTTTAGTGTATTTATTTTTTATTATTTACTTACCTTTCGTATAATTTGCACTCCCATCGTGTTTTTTTATTGTTTGGTGTTGTAACTTTCTGACCTGCCACCCTACAAGACATATGTGAAAAAGAGCTTCATAGTTCAGATTTTTCCAGGATAAAGATTCTGATTTTGTCAGACATCGTGATGCATGCCTCTGAGCTGGCGCTTTGGAGGCAGATGACCTTGAAATGTGTTCAACTCCCCAAGAACCCATCTGTGCGGAGCTTTGAGCGTTAAAAACCCCTAACGTGTGGTGGTTGTTCCAGGCACTCTACAGTTACTTCCCAGAAGGAAAAAATACCTGGAGAGGGGCCAAGGTCAGGAATAGGCAATGCCCCCTGGCGATGTTACATCGTGGTAAAAAATTCAGCGCAAGGTACCATCTCGTGATTTTGCAAAGCTCCGCACGAAACACAACCAGCATACGCCAAGTCATGCGCCACCTACGTCTGCCTGCTGTAGGCGTGGCTGCAGTGCTTGCCGAGCTTGACCATGAAGAGTTTGAGGGCGTCGACGTTGCGCGTCAACTGGCACCAGAACCTGCTCGGGCCCTCCGCGTGCGTCATGATCACGCCCTCCTCGGCGCCGATCTTGATGCCGTGCGTCGTGTAGGGGAAGGACAGCGGGCAGTCGGACTCGGCCAGATGTCCGGGCGGATCCAACAGCTTGGCCAGGCCCTTGCTGATAAGCTGCGCACTCACGCTCTGGAACGGCGTGTGCAGGTCCACGAGGTTGAAGAAGTCCCTCTTGTTGCGCTCAACGAGCATAATGATGGTGCAGTTGAGACCGCAAGCGAGGGCCTCCTTCGTGAAGCTCTTGAACATCTCCGTGGCCTGGTCCCTCTGCTCCTCGTGGGCCTCCAGGCAATTGTAGAGGCTGCATTTGAAGGCCTGCATCTTGAGCTTCAGGAACTGTGGGTCAATCGGATAGAGGTCCCTGGTGCTGACCTGCACCTCCCTGCCATCATCCAGGATTAAGACCGAGGCCATGCTGCGAGAGCCCTTGAGCACCTCGTAGATACAAACTCTGTACCACTGGTCTTCAGGAGCGTAATGGGCGACGCACACACCGGCCTCCAAGTGCGGCAATGGCGCTTTCCAGTTACGGTAGTGCTCGTTCATCTTGCGGTTCAGTAAGGCGACATCCCTTTCAGCCGACGTCAGCCGACACCAGAACTCCCAGGGCGACTTAATGGAGGTAACGATGACATTCGTCATCTCCCCCACAACAAACATCAGGGGTTCCACTACCGTGATGGACCCCCCCACGGCCGGTCTCGGGACTGGTGCCACCTCCTGTGGTTGCGGTACAACGCTGTCATGGTCGTTAGCACCATCAGAGGACGGCCCAGCAGGAGACGATGCCGCCACCATCGAATCGGAGACGCCAGCACTATTCACCTTGAGCAATTCAGCGTGGCTAGACAAGGCCACTGCTAGCCCACCTCTGATCAACTCTTTAGCTATGCTGGAAGACTCCGATTTCCCAATACTGTAGAGGTCCACCTCGTAGCCATCTGCGGACTTGCTCCTTGGAATCATCGCCACATGCTTGTTGAAGACCTGCGAGTTGAAGAACCAGGTTGCCATGCGGCTCCAGCGGTCTGTGGACGTGCGGTCGCCGCCCTGATGTCGCACCTCTGGCGGCGCCACGCCAGCCAAGCGGCACCGCACCACGCAAGCGGGAAGCTCCTGCGCGGGAGAGACACGGAAAAATATAAAAATGCGTTTGTCCTCGGAGGTATTTTAATTATCGGTGACATTTCGAGCCGCACAGCGAGCCGACGTCGAACTTTGCGTGGCGGGTGACTTTGTGAAATTACATCGCACGCAATAGCATCAGAGGGGAGGACAAGGCGCACACATGGCATGTGACATCACGAATTTGGGTTCGAGAGAGCTGATCTGCTTACCTCCAATTTTTACCGTCAAGTATTGGGCGATTCTTCAATTAATTTGGTAAGTTTTTAATTGTCCAATTCCTAATAGCAGCACAACTCTCCTGTAATATTTAATTTTGGATCATCTTTATTGCTACTGTCATGGCCCCTTGTTGCAGACAGACAGAGCTAATGCAATAATTGCTTTTCAACCTTAGTGAGCACACGTTAACAAGGGTTTTCGTCGTGGGTATTTTCCCACCCCAAGAGATGAAAAAAAACATTGGTCAGGAACAGTGGCATTTTTTTTTAGTTGCAAGACGCAGCACAAGTCAAACATCTGGAGTTTTAAGCACGGCCTTAGAGACTTGTGAGGAGACGTTGGCAGTTTAATCTATGTCGCTAATACACACGCCCTTCAATAAGAAACATGGCAACACTATATTACATAAATAAACTTTTGTCAAGTTAATGAATTTCAGTTATTTATTTCGTACAGTTGAGTAAGGGGGTGTTCAGAACAGAAGGAACCAAGGAATTATATAATCACCTTCGACCTAGATCAAACTATTTCACACGCTTGAAAATAACTCAAACATTCATGAGTGTTGTCGCAGAGTATAACTAACAAAATAAATAAGTAGACAATGTCTCCTTCACCTATCCATCTCGCCACTTTCAGCAGCATTGAATCTCAGGAGGCTGTGCGGTGAATGGGTTATGTAAGAATTTTTTTTTTACGTGGAAATATGGATATATGAAGGCAACATTGTCAGCTTACCTATTTTGCTAATGATATTCTCTTATGTGCCCAGCCACCTACGTTTGATTCACTGCCACGGCTATCATCAGTGCAAAAATAATTTGAACCCTCCCCCCACCTCTTCACCAAACCACACTGCAAAGTGCGGTGAAGTATTGTCCAACAACCCCCATAACAGACACGGCATGGATAATCCTTTCTCTCAACAGTGGCTTGACGAAGGGGCTGAAGGCCTAACAGATTTTTTGGAGCCAACTTGACACCCTTCAAAAACTCTAGCTCTGCGGCAATAAAATCTGGCCAACTGGAGTTGACTCGAGAATTGGCTGTGCCGTGGAAACTCGGGGTTGATTTTTAAGATGGGGCCACATGGCCGCGACCATCCTCGCTCTCGTCGAAACGCACCAGGAAATGAGGCGGCAGAGCTCGGATGTCTTTCGGTTCAACGAATTGCGAGATGCCGTAGTCGACGCATTGAACTTGCACTTTTCTTGCGGAGATCACGTCCGTCACCGTGGCCCGGTAGAACATGTTGTTGGGGCACCTGACGGAACAAAGCCAGCGGCAGTGAAAATGTACAACCGTCAACAAAGTCAAATGTAAAAGATTAATGAGTGTCTCCATGCATCTTTGCTGCCCTCTCGTGACTGACAATCACATGACAAGGGCACCAATGGTGTTAGGTAATTATCAAACAGCGAAGCAGTGAGAAATGGTGAGAGGTTGGTCATGTACATCCCACAGCAGTGCTGGTATAAAAAGAGGGTGGATGCATGTTTGGGCATATTGGTGCTTAATTTGCACCACACAGAGGCAGTGGTAGAGGGTGGGAAGTGTTTGTATGATTGTGTTGGTAGTTACATTGCACAGCACGCCATGCCGACAGCTGTCTTGTCCAGCAAGCCCTCGTGTGGTCCTGCCAGGCTGAAATGCTTCTGCATCTGCACCATGAGTTTTTCAAACTCCTCATTCTTGCTCGTCAAGCGCACCCAGAACTCGTCGGGGCTCACGATGTTCTCCGCGTACACGTGTGTAAAGTTTTGCAGGTGAAGCTTAAGCGCTGTAAAGACGGGACGACCCGCACCCACGCCCGCAAGAGCCATCGGTGGCGGTGCCATCACGGACGGCGGCACGCCGCTACCATGGCCGATGGCGGTGGCTGCTGTGTCTGGCAGAGTGGCCACCGTCGCTACCCTGTCTGGCAAAGTGGCTTCCATGGCTGGCCGAGTGGCTGCCATTTCAGAAAACTTTTGGAACGCAGACTGGCCATTCTGATCCAAAAGCACCACGTAGTACAGCTTTTCTATTCTGTTGTAGGACACCACCTGCGCCGTGAAGACACTGTTCAACAGGATCGACTTCAGCAGCAGAACCTCCTCGGTGGACCAGATGCGGCTGCCCTCCTGCAGGGTGGCATGCGCGCCCACCATGGCGCACCTGAATGCCTGCACAGGGAGGTCGAAAAACTCGGACAACAGAGGCTGCAGGTGTTTTGACGGCATGCAGGCACGAGTGCCAAAGTCCACGAAGTGCACCAGCGCCTCAGAGGGCGAGCTGTTGTGGATAACCAGCCCGCGGTACCACTGCCCGATCCTCGTGTTCAGCACGGCGCAGGGGCTATTTGGCGGCAGTGGATATTGGACACCGCGAGCATCCGCCTCCAGGTAGCGCAAGGCCATGAGCTGAATGAGGCGCTGCAGATCGAGCCTAAAGCTCTGCAGCTGGCAAAAGAAGCTGTCGGGGCTGATTACATGCGTAACCAGTACGGCCTGCAGAGTGCCCACTGGCATGCGGGCGCTGTAAAACGCGGACATCTCATGGCGACCTTCAGCTGATCGTGTTTTTGGTCCTGCAGGTGGAATGATGGGAGGCGGTTCAGCGTTGAAATGGTGCTTCAGGTTGCCAAGAATTGCGGGGGAGACCGTCGGCAGTTTGGGCAGCTGTGCCGTTTCAGGCTTCGCATCATCCATGATTTTTAATTTGACAATCAACTGGAACACGTCCGAGTCGACGGGGCGTGCACAGCGCATCTGGCACAACTGCATGACCATGAGTTCCAGGTTGATAACGATGGTGTGGTCGTCCAGAAAACCCTCCACACAACCGTGCATCTTCGTGTCGCGCTGCGATTCCACATAGTCGAGCACCATCTTGGACCAGCAATTGCTCATCGGCAGCACGTTGGCTAGGGCATAGCACTGCATCATGGGAGGGATCTGGAAAAATTCGGGCCGCCCCTCACGCATGAATCCGGCCTGCACAACCTCTCTTAAGCCCAGGTCGATAAAGAAGACGAGGTAGTTGTGAACGATGCCCTGCTGCGACTGTTGTGACTCGGCGTGGGCCAACACTTTGGCGCGATGCCAGGTAGCCTCTTTGCTGTACCAGGCGATGCATGACTCCCCCACAGCGAGCGGCGTTGACAAGCCTACTGGCTCCCAGCTCGGTGGCATCATAACGGCTTTGCGAATGGTGTAGAAGTTAGCGTCAATGTCCGCCCGGGTAAGGCGGGCCCAGAAGCGCAGCAGCAGTGGGTTGTCGGGGGATTGTGGCTCTGCATGGCTGAGCAGCACGTCCAGCTTGTAGCCGCACTTCAGCGGGCACGGATACCGGCTCATGGCTCCGGGGGAGGCGATGGCAGCCCACGATGAAAGTCAATCACGGAGTGGGCCTAGAATCACAAGACACACAAGCAAAGGATGACCACGGTTAAAGTAAGGTCTGTGGTGACCTACACTTACAGCAGACGCACAAGAGGATTGCCAATTTGAAAACTCGTAAAGAATCGCCAAGCCAAAGCAATTGGATAAATTATAACAATTTCCAGAATCAATTAGTTTTTTGCCTTAACACCAAGGATTAAATCTTTAAAGCATGAGCTGTACATCTGTCTGTAGAGCAGGTAATGTTAATGCTTGTGAAGATTATTAAATATTAATCAAATGTTTGTAAAATAAGGTCTCAAAAGAGTACGCTACACACACGGGGCGGAAAGCGAGGAGTCAAATCACTCCTCGCCATCACGCGAACATGTATTTGACGGCGTGCAAACTGTGTCACCCATGCAAGAAACGAGTCCAAACAAATATCGTGTTCTACCTAACCTGGATGCTACCGATGATTCGTGGATAATTTACTCTACAGTACTGTACTTGTTAAACATTAATGTACATCATTGGAACCTCCTTTGCCAGTAGCAAAATATGATAATTGTTTTTTAACCCTTTTATCTGGCAACAAAACTGACACCTTTTTTACAAGGAGTCATGTTTGCATTGACCACAATGCCTGCGGTCGAGGTTCCAATGGTGTAAATGCTTACCCCGAGCTCTCATACTCTGATGGTGCATTGTCTTTGAGTTGTGTGCCTTTTGGCGTCATCTGGTCCAACACCACGTGAGACTAGGCTCTAAGAAAAGCTGTCTCGGGTGTGGACCAATCAATTTCAAGGACAGTGCATACATTTTCTTGGTTCTTTCGGTGAAGTCACGTAGAAGGGAAATAATAAAATAATAAAAATAAAACATAATAAAATACAATTCTCACGACGTTTCGACCACAACGCAAGCAGCCGTCCTCAGGTGAAGAACAGGTCTGGCGGAAAGACAGCGTCTGAATGAACACCACCAAGCTTGGCAGCGTATATTTAAGCTGGGTTAGAGGAGGAAGGGCGCCTTGACAAAGGAATTTGCATATCAACAGAGGAATTTAGCATATTTATGGCAAATGCAGATATGGGATTAGTCACTACTTGTGGAATGCGTAGGAGGTGGGGGGGGTTTCAAAGTCATATTATGCCCGTGCATTATGTAGGATTAGCAGCAACAAAGGGAGGAAGTAGGGTTAGCAGTAATAAAGTGAAGGAATTTTAATAGTAAGGAGCTGCAGCAGCTAAACCACCATGTAAAAAACTAAAATATAAACTACATCAATATCAATATACAAAATATACTCTCCAATAAGCTGAGCTACTAACACAGTAGTTTTGAATGGCTCCTCAACAGGATCCTTCTTGATGGTTGGAGTGATGGCTTTGCGGATTGTGTAGTCGGAGTAACCATTAGCCTTAAGAGCTTGGCGTACATGCTTGAGTACACTGGCAATGTGTTCCTGGTCGGAGATGCATTGTAAAAGATGTGGTTCCAGACATACAGTACCCTGGCGTCTACAAACTAAGTTGCCTCTGTGGTAGCAGTTACATTGGAGAAACCAAACGACATGTCTCGGACCGCATCCGTGAACATGAAGCAGACCTGAAACACGGTAGGACAAACACCTCAGCCATCGCAGATCACTGTTACAATTCAGTGGGCTCACATGACATTGACTTCTCCAAGACAGAGGTTCTCTACAAGCCATCTGGCTACCATGAGAGATTCGTTCATGAGGCGATCCACATATACAAACACGGAGACAATTTCAACCGAGAAGATGGATTCTGGCTCAGCAATCATTGGAAGGACGTAATAAACCATTTCAGATCTTAACTGATTGTGTTCACGTTTACAGTGACTTTCGGACCGCAGTCCACTCACTGGCATTGACTATTTATCTTTTGTATTCTCCGCAAGGAATGGAGTCTTTGCTCTGCTGCAAGTCTCCTTTCACCACTCTCCCATTGACATATTTCGTTGCTTCCTCTTAGTACCTTTCACGCGACGGTAATATTACAATGTATAGACTAAAGTATAGGGTGGTGTATAGTAATGCAAAATATAATTTAATGTTGGGTTTGTCTATGGCAGTATATAGTACGGGGTAGATCCGTGTGACGTAAGAAAAAAGTTTAGCTGGAGGCATATTATATTTTTTGCGACATAGAATTGTAATGTATGACTTACTGTTAGTAGCTCAGCTTATTGGAGAGTATATTTAGTATATTGATATTGATGTAGTTTATATTTTAGTTTTCCACATGGTGGTTTAGCTGCTGCAGCTCCTTACTATTAAAATTCCTTCCCTTTATTACTGCTAACCCTACTTCCTCCCTTTGTTGCTGCTAATCCTACATAATGCACGGGCATAATGACTTTGAGTCCCCCCCCCACCTGCTACGCATTCCACAAGTAGTGACTAATCCCATATCTGCATTTTCCATAAATATGCTACATTTCTGTTGATATGCAAATTCCTTTGTCAAGGCGCCCTTCCTCCTCTAACCCAGCTTAAATATACGCTGCCAAGCTTGGTGGTGTTCATTCAGACGCTGTTTTTCCGACAGACCTGTTCTTCACCTGAGGACGGCTGCTTGCGATGTGGCCGAAACGTCGTGAGAATTGTATTTTAGAAATTTTTATTTTATTATTTACCTTCTACGTGACTTTACCGAAAGAACCAAGAAGATGAATCCCTGCAGTCACGAAAGCTTTGAATCGAAATTTAGTGCATAAATTATCAGAGTTGTGTTTTTTGTTTGCATTCCGACCGCAGGCAGTGGTCAATGCAAACATGACTCCTTGTAAAAACCGTGTCAGTTTTGTTGCCAGATAAAAGGGTAAGAAAAAAACTATTATCATTTATGTACATGTTATATACACTCGCATAGGCGAACCCCAACTTACGCGAATTCGTGCTTACGTGGGGATACACGGAACCTAACTCCCGCTTACTCCGAGACCCGACTGCATAAAGTTGTTTTGCTATTTGGGACTTGCCTAAAATAAAGTTGCATAGATCATCGCCATGTGCGATATGAACAAGGGCCATTTCCCAAAACGTCGCCGATTTATATCGATATATTTCTTTTAAGCTGTTGTTTATTAGTGTTTAGTTTTGTTCATTGTCCACCACTGCCAATGCAGCATTAACAAATACTATTCCATATTTTTTTCTCTTTGCTACCATTTCCATTGTACTGTTTCGCCATTATTCCATTTGTAGGCTGTTTTCACCATTTACCTACACATATTCGCATTAATCTTAACACTTTCTCAAACGCAAGCTTGTATACATGTCTTGAGCTGGACTGATTTTAATTAATAAATCAGTGCATTCTGAGAAGTGTAATAATGACTAACCCTAGGCAGTACAACACATGCAGCACATGGAGGGGATGTATGCGTGCACTTAATAAAATGTCTGTGGGCAGCCTACACCCGCATGCAGAGTAGACAAATGAAACTCTTTAAAACACAAACTCAAGTATATTCTTGGTTCTTTCCGTAAAGTCACGTAGAAGGAAAATAAGAAAAATATAAAACAATAAAAAATTCTCACAACGTTTCGACTGCAACACAAGCAATCATCAGGTGTGAAATCCGCAGCAAGAAAATTGGAAAAAAGAAAACACTCAAGTGTTACTATTTTTGGTTATTTTACTAAGTAAGGCCCACCGCGCTAAATAGCTTTTATTGCAGAAGCGACCCGACCACAAATGAGACTATACGTGTTCTTGAGGGCCCAAGTGTTATTGACGGGAGGGGGGGGGGTTGTCTCGTATTATAACAGACCGTGCAATGAAAGTGGGCAGCCAAATAAAAAGCCAAGAACGAGTTCCGTGAAATTACATACAAAAAAGGTGACATACATCCAATAAAACAACTTCGTAAGACGGTGATGAAATACAAATTTGAGAATATAAATCGTGTAATGCCATGTTGCTTTTCATTCTCAACTTCGCCTCAAAAAATTAACCCGTAAAAACAAAGTTTTTCACTATAAATCCTTTATATGCGTGGCGGCTAGAGTCCTCTCGTCCTCTGGCTTGAGATGGCTGCCACCTATGGGTCAGATGATTGCCTGCCACCATTAAGCAATTGGTAATTAAATATAATTTTTTTTCCTAAAAAGTGTAAAATTTTGGAAAAAAATGTCACGAAAAGAAATTGGCACGCACAACGAGTCTGTGTGCAAAATGTCAGCTCGATTGGATCACGAGAAGTGGGTTAAAAAAGGACCGAAAGATTTGCACGGTCGTAAGCGCCCAAGCAAACTTAATATAAAGGATTAAAAAAAAAGCGTACAGACGTATACTGCCTTCTTAAAGGCCTCGTTAGACACACCTAAAACGATGCCTTGCTTTCCAACATTGACAATGCCTGTGGTTGCCTCTTACAACAAAGCCACAACTTATTTAATTAACACCACGCCGGAGGAGTGTGGAGATAAATACGTGGCGCGAGCCAGTCGACACCACGCACAACGTACCCCACCCCCTCCTATCTTAAGCCACCGGTGGAGTTTTGCAGTCCTCCAACACGAGGGATAAGGACGACAACACGGACTTTCTCACGAAGTCCGCTCGTCGTGACTACAGCAGACCATGGACATGGTTTGGCGGGTTTGGCGTTTAGCTGCCGAACAGATGGGCCATACGGCAAGCGGAGATTCAGAGGCACACAGATTCAAAGACCTTCAGATACGTGGATATTGCACGTTAAAGAAAGGCCTAGCAATCTAAACTTTAGCGGAGAACTAGCAAACCTACGCGAACTCTCTCTCTCTCTCCTGAAGCCCTCTCGTCACGAACAGCAGACCTCCTCGCCATTGGCGTTTAACTCCGTAACATTGCCAAACAACAAGAACAGCCCCCATGCGAGCCGCCTATAACACCTGTTATGCAAGGTGGTAACACTCCACCCCAGGCTCAAACCTCCTTAGCTTCCTAACTTCAACAAGATCGGGCGCATTCCGAGCGTCGATTTTAACAAAAAAATGCAATAGTCCACTTGATGGCTGCCATCCGAGGTGGCCCTAACATTATCAGTAAAAATTTTCCCTTTTGTGGCCTAAAACAAGTGAATAATGTACCATTTTAATTTAGTTGAGCGAGCCGTAGTCAATTCAATGGAAATTAGCCGTCTGAATTTATTAAAAATCGGTGATAACTTAAACGTTTTGCTACCTTAATAGGTGGCTATGAATATTTCTGTTCCAAGGCGATAGACACTTAAAATGGTGTCCAGGCCTTGCCCACTAAGCCACGGCCATCGCCAAAAACGGCACTCACCTCAGTTGCAACTACGTTTTACTTGGATCGAGCGAAGTTGCAAGAATTAAGAGACGATCGATAGGTTACGATCACGACATCATAGTTACGAAAACACACACGGTTACAGTAAAACACGATTCCAACCGCAGACGCGTGCAGGGCCACAAACGAAACACGTGGCCTCCGTCGTGATGATCGTATAGAACTCGAGGCGGACGAGTCGAGCGGAGTTGGAGATGAAATAACATTCGATAGTGTCCGCAATCGCTGCTAATTGGACCCCCCCCCCCTCCGTTAATTAGCGACTTTCGCTCTACTATTGTCCCCGCGCGCCAAATTTTCGATGCAAAAATCGGTCACCTCAAAATGCGCGTCGAATTTCTCTCATCCGGGACAGTTGGGGCCCCCCACCACAACCCGCCAGTGACGTCACTTATGTATATAATTTATACAACAAAATGACGTCACGCTATAAAATCCGACAACATTAAATGACGTCAACGAACGTTGGGACGAACGTCGCTGAGTTCCTGGGCGAACCGGGGGTTTAATGTCCGCCATGCTGGTGGGCAGAGCTGAAGGCGTGGGGGGAGGAAATCAATGTTGGCCTGATTCGACAAGCGGACTCTTAATTGCAGAATGATGATACTTTTTGAATTGCATAATACTGGTAGGAACCTCCTGGTTACACCAGCCCACAGGGGATTATTGTGTCCGTCCGTCGTGCAGGGAGGGGCTGGGTGGGGAGGGGCTGGGAGGGTCGGGAGGGGCTGGGTGGTGTGGTGCTGGGTGGGGAGGGGCTGGTCACCCCGTGGTGCCCTTATAAAACTCAACGTTTAACCTACTCACGCCGGCTTGTGCCCGCCCTCACAGTCGGCCATATTTGCGGAATACACCACGCCGCCGTTGACCCTGGCCATTGACCGAGCAACCCAACGTTCCTACCAGCTCCCTCCGCAGGACAATGTGTTATAACGACGCAAATGCCCCGATCCACAAATACGAGACATCGCCGACATCCACTCCGCTACTGCTCCTGACGCTGTTGTTCTGCCCTGACCACCTTGAATGTGAGATTGTAGTCGTTGCTCTTGCATGCTACATCGGCAGCCAAACCAAGGAATAATAAGTAATATTTAAAAATACTTTTTTAAACACGCTTTAATGAAATGTACCGTAAGAGTAATGGAAGAACTCCACGACTCCAGGAAGTGGCCCCGAAGCTTGAATAACGTAAGGGGCCGTGGTCAATTACAGCTAACGTCAGTTCAGCGTGGACAATTAGACCCAAGCCGAAACATAACATATAAAAAAAATATTGTTTAAAAATAGACATTTTTAATGATAGAATATTGTCTTGTCATCAGTATGACATAAGTAGACCAAGTTTGCAGTCGATACGACATTGGGAAGTGGGTTAAAATGTAGTTACAATATTTGAGGATACGACAACAACAGTGAGCTAAGAAGAAGCGTGTAAAAGAATGTTTTAAAATAGATGTTTTTTATGATAGAATATAGTAGTCATCACTATGACATAAGTATACCAAGTTTGCAGTCGATAGCACATTGGGAAGTGGGTAAAAATGTAGTTACAATATTTGAGGATACAACAACAGAGTAAAACAAGTGTGTAATAATAAAAATAACAATTGGCAGCACGTGCTCCGCGATCCGCGTTTCCGCACTCGACTCATCAGCCTCGCAAGAGGGGTATTGGATGGGGGTGTGGTGGGGGTATGGGGGTGGGGGGGGTATGGGGGCTCAAAGGGAGCCAGGCATGGCTAGCAGATTCCGAGTGTCCGAGCGCGCACGTGGACGAGACGGAGGCGATTGGCTTGATGGAGGAGTTCGCCTTCTCCGACTCGCTGTTCGCGGCGGAGAGGCCACGCACGAGGAACGGGCCCGACGTTTCGGGATACAGCGCCAAGCTGTGCGAGGCCCAGGTAAGGGCGAGCGGACAAGGCCTGACGCTCGCAGCGGCCTTGTTATTTGGAGGGGATCGTGTCTTGTGGAACAGCAGCACACAGAGGACACCGGGACCCTGCTGCCCCTCTGCTGCCCATGACCGCATGCGTTTGTCCGTCCGCTGCAGTGGTTCGAGTCGCGGGACGTGGACGCGCGGTGTCGGGATGACTCGGAGCGCCTCACCCTGCACAAGTTCCGCGGCGACGCGGCCTACCGGGCTCGGGACTACGCCGTGGGTTGCTGCTGCTGTTCCATTCCATGCTCCCCATGCCGCCTCTGCTCCTGCTTGCCCTCCGCGAGCCATGGCTTTCCCCCCCCCACACCCCCCCCCACACCCCCCCCCCCCCACTGCTTCTACACATCCTTTCCTCCTGTTCTCCCAGTCCCATCTGTTTGTGCTGCTTCACTGTTCCCCCTTTCCACCCCCTGCTCCTCCGGCCCTCTCTTCTTTCAACTGCCCCCATACCCCCCCCCCCCCATTCCTGCCCCAGTGTTCATTCTTATTCCCCCATTCCCCCCCCCCATTCCTGTCCCAGTGTTCATTCGTATCCCCCCATCCCCCCCCCATCCCTGCCCCAGTGTTCATTCTTATTCCCCCATACCCCCCCCCCCATTCCTGCCCCAGTGTTCATTCTTATTCCCCCATTCCCCCCCCCCATTCCTGTCCCAGTGTTCATTCGTATCCCCCCATCCCCCCCCCATCCCTGCCCCAGTGTTCATTCTTACCCCCCCCCCATCCCTGCCCCAGTGTTCATTCTTATTCCCCCATAGCCCCCCCCCATTCCTGCCCCAGTGTTCATTCTTATTCCCCCATAGCCCCCCCCCCCCATTCCTGCCCCAGTGTTCATTCTTATTCCCCCATAGCCCCCCCCATCCCTGCCCCAGTGTTCATTCTTATTCCCCCATAGCCCCCCCCATCCCTGCCCCAGTGTTCATTCTTATTCCCCCATAGCCCCCCCCCCCATTCCTGCCCCAGTGTTCATTCTTATTCCCCCATAGCCCCCCCCCCATTCCTGCCCCAGTGTTCATTCTTATTCCCCCATAGCCCCCCCCCCCCCCATTCCTGCCCCAGTGTTCATTCTTATTCCCCCATTCCCCCCCCATTCCTGCCCCAGTGTTCGTCCTTATTCCCCCATAGTCCCCCCCCCCCCATTCCTGCCCCAGTGTTCGTCTTTATTCCCCCATTCCCCCCCCATTCCTGCCCCAGTGTTCATTCTTATTCCCCCATAGCCCCCCCCCCCATTCCTGCCCCAGTGTTCATTCTTATTCCCCCATTCCCCCCCCATTCCTGCCCCAGTGTTCATTCTTATTCCCCCATAGCCCCCCCCCCATTCCTGCCCCAGTGTTCATTCTTATTCCCCCATAGTCCCCCCCCCCCCCATTCCTGCCCCCCAGTGTTCATTCTTATTCCATCCGAGTCTCGCTACCACCGCTCCGCGTGTTCCCATCGCTGTCCATGATCAATGAAGTTCAGCCTCTTAACGCAATGAGCGTCTCTGGTTGAGGTCTTGTCACGTTTGCCGAGTGGATGGCGGTGGCGATTGTGTGGATGATGATGGTGTTAGAGGTGGTGCTCCAAATTGTGGCTATGGTGGTGGTGGTGGTATGTGTCGTCCCAGTTAACATGCAAGGGTTGAGCCAACCGTCAACCAACGTTGCATGATTACTGGAGTGATACTGGTCGTAGTAGTATTGTATGGTGGTGAGTGTATGTGGTGGTGATAGTTTGTAGTGGTGATGGTGTGTGGTGGTGGGGTGTGTTGGTGATTGTATGTGGTGGTGGTGGTTTGTGGTGGTAATAGTATGTGGTGGTGTATGGTGGTAATAGTATGTGATGGTGGTGTATGGTGTGTGTTGGTGTCGTGACGCAGGCCGCCCTGGGCTGGTACGATGCCTGCCTGTCGCTGGTGCCGCTCAGTAACACGGCGGTGCGGCGAGATGCGCTGGAGGCGCGGAGTCGCTGCCTCTCTCACGCGGGCCGCACAGATGAGGCCCTGAAGACGGCACACACCCTGGTACAACGCGGCGTGATCACACACGCCACGCTGCCCAGATTCAGAACGTCGAAGCCAGTCCAGCATTGGCCAGCTTAAACAAATGCTGCCAGAAAAAAAAAAACACATTTGTCCACAAGCCTTCTTCTGATATATGTATTTAGAAATTAGAAGTATTTGTTGTTTAATAGAACACCACATATGCCAGGGTGTCTCTGTGCACATTTTTGCAAGGGCACCCCTAGTTAGCTGCTGTTCCTGTGTCCCTGACCTGCCAACGGGCAGTTAGTCTGCCAGGAGGGAATGATGATTGCTGCTGTGTGTAATCCCAAATGAGCAATTCGGCATTATACGTAGCAGTAATATAATACACATTAAGGATGCATGAAGAAAGATATAACTTGCTTACTAGGAGTCAAGGCAAGGAGAGACCTGGAGGCACTCTGCTTACAGGTGTGCTGCTTTTTTGCGATAAACTCGGGAAGAAGCGCAACCTGTGGCTCTCTACGAAATTTAACGCATGTCACAAAACACATTCCTGCGGAGGGAGCTGGTAGGAACGTTGGGTTGCTCGGTCAATGGCCAGGGTCAACGGTGGCGTGGTGTATTCCGCAAATATGCCCGACTGTGAGGGCGGGCACAAGCCGGCGTGAGTAGGTTAAACGTTGAGTTTTATAAGGTCATCGCGGGGTGACCAGCCCCTCCCCACCCAGCCCCACCCCTCCCACGCCCCACCTACCCTCCCCCCGGGCCCTCCCCACCCTCCCCACCCAGCCCCCCCTCCCAGCCCCTCCCTCCCCTCCCCACCCTCCCCTCCCCACCCTCCCCACCCAGCCCCTCCCTGCACGACGGACGGACACAATAATCCCCTGTGGGCTGGTGTAACCAGGAGGTTCCTACCAGTATTAAGCATTCGTGCATTCTATGCTCGTCCCACACAAGAGGGGTGATGGCATGGCAGAGCCACAATGATTGCCGCTTGTTGTACAGTGAAGCTGTTTGAGCCCAACGGCTGCCCTGGTTAATACCACAACATATGCACCACCTGCTTCACAGTGTACATTACAGACCTCGTGGTGTTATTAGAAAAAGTTGGCAATGTACGTCAGTGTCACAGTCCAAATTTGATCAATTACACTACTTGCCAGTTACCTAATTGGGTATAGCCACGTAGCTACTGCAGACGATAACTGAAACTGCACCTTTAAGATAGCATTGCACTATAAGAAGCGTACGCACACCACGTGTACCACAGTTCTTCATTGCAAGGCTCGCGGGCCACTGGCAGCCCCTGGTGGCCTTTAGTGCCGCCCCTGACGTCTGACCCCCGACAATACACAAATGTGAAAACACCCCATCATGCTGTCAAACCCCAATAATTTCAAATGTGGCTGCCCTCACACGGATGTCTTATCAGTGAAAGTGCCCCCCTCTGAAAATGAGTGAGCAACACTGGCATGGAATGATAGGATACGATTAACCCGTGGCCGTGCAACAGGGCACCATCGCGACGAACACGGACCACGACTGTGTGGTGCACGCGCTGGTGGCGGCGATCCAGCGGCAGGCCGGCCACCTGCAGGGCGAGCTGTCGGCCCTGACGCGACTCACGAGCCTGCGCCCGCTGGACGCCTGGCACTGGCGGCGGCTGGCGGCGATTTACCAGGAGCTGTCGCGATGCGCCCGGGGCGGCGAACAATGCAACGGGGAGGAGTCGCACAACGGCAGTGACAGCCACAGCAACGGAGGCGGCAGCTGTGGCAGTGGAAGCTCACACAACTGTGACACCCACAGGCCGTGTGACAACAGTGACCCCTCAACTGCATGCGGATTTCAAAGTTGCATTCATAGCGATTCCCACGATGCCAGCACCTGTGCTCTGCCTGTTGGGGACGAAGCTGCGAAGCGAATGAGCGAAAACAACAAATGTGCAACAGACGTATGTGCAAAAGCTGCAGCAGCGGCAGCAGGAGATGCTGAATCGATGGAACTGATGAGCGGATCGCGAGCGGTGACAGCTGAACCAGAAAGATGGAGGCTTTATGCTTGTGCGTGTCGCGTGAGAGCAAGGTAAGGAGGAGAGGTATTGCATCGTGAATGCCGATTCACAAGCTTTGGATGCTCGCCAATAGTGGTGTATTTTTGCATAGTGCTTACTAATAATAGCTGAATGGTATGTTATAATCAGATGCCGTATGTGTGGAGAGATGCGTTCTTGGGATTACACGGAAAGAGGAACACGTGGATTAGAGAACACACACAAGGTAGAGACTTTTCTAAAGTCAAGGTTACGTAAGTCGGCCCTGGGTAAGGACGTGTACCGGCTAGATGGAGCGATTACATCTGCACATTTTCAGGTGTGAGGTTGTTAGATCGCAGGACCTTGAGACCTGACAATGACTTGGGGAGTCTTTCATTCAGCAGTGGATATATCATGGTTTATGATGGTTAATTCTTGGCCAACAACACAGCATCGCAATGTTGTGCCGTCAAATGTCACTCCCAATCCAATGCAACAGGTTGCTTCTGCAGCTCTCCAGTCCATCCCAGTCGGCTTTCATCCTGGACAGGAACTTAGAGGCTCAAGCGAACATCACTTCAGACTTGGAGAAAAGCGGCATTGGGGAAACGACTCTGATGTGCATGGCAGAGGTAAGACGTTACAAATTGCAGCTTAAATACATTTGCTTTGAGGTTACTTATTGCCGAATATCTGATGTCATACAAGATATAAGATAGTGTTTTATAGCTTTCCAATGTGTTTTTAAGTTGTACCGCATGTTGTTCAGCATGATGTCCAACTTTTTACTCTGTGCTGGGAGCTTCATCAAAAAATTTGAGCTGCTCGGGTTGATTGCCGATTAAACATAGAAACGTCAGACATGCCAAACGGCAAGATGTAAGAGCATGCAAATGAACGATAAGATTGGTAAGTTTTTGTTGGTAGGCGAGTGAAACTAAACTTTCCTTTTGCTCGGTTGTCCTGATTAAGGTGTTGGGGGAAGACCTGGTGACATTGGGGACGACGGGAGACGAATCACAGGGGACCGATGAGGCTCGTACTCACGACGACACTCCTAGTCACGACACTCCTCATTCCATTGGTCAGTTTGAGAAGAGGTGGTTTGGGAGGCTGTACGGTGTAGCCCACGGTGACCCCGTGGCCACACTGAGGGCATCTGGCGACTAATTTTGCTAGCTTTCCCAGCACGTGACATCATTTCACAAGCCTGCAAATGATCGCTATGGATGCATTCCTGAACACAGTACTCAAAACTCAGCATTTGACTTGATAATTGAAATGAAATACCAGGTCTTGAGTCCCACCACAGGCCAGCTGTCCATTTATTTAATAAGATGGTTGTAAAACATTTTGATACTTTGCCTGTAATGGGGGCGATGACATTTGCTGGGTCCTATGGACTTGTTTCATAATTTGTGAATAATACTGAATGGTTCTTAATACAATTTTAACAATGTTCGTTGCCACCAAGTAGGCTTTTGCAGTTGTGTTGTATGGCTGTTTTTTTTTCGGGTTTGTACCATGTATTGTTTGACACGAGGTATACGATGATTTTCTCCCGTGTACTGGGAGCTTCTTTGGGAACTAAATTCTTAAGGAAAATAGATGAGACAGCTCCGGTAATTTGTACATTTAAGCAATGCACAGCCTATTCGTTTGAAATATCATACTGCAAAATACAAATGAGATCACAGAAAAGTTGCGACAATCATTTTAATTAAAATCTTAAAACATTCATAGTAATTTAAACATTTTTAAAATACTAAATATTTGCATTGAACAATATGGTATAAATATTGGAACATTTTGGTTGAAAAGTGCTTTTGTTAATTGCAAACAGCAGGTATGCAAGGACTTGGGAGGGTAGCCACAATGTCATTTTCCATGGTACAATATTAATTTTCATGATGCGACAATTATCCCGATATAATTTTCCCATAGCTTTGTAAAAACTTTTCACTTTTATCTTAAGGTTTTTGTGCTTTGGTGTACGTCCATTACGAATAAAGATTACTCGAAAGATCCTCGAGCAGTTCACTTGACATGCCTGCAACAGATCTTACAATTATTGCGACTTTACAATACATAATTCACACACTGTCAGTGCACAAATTAAGTGCAAAAATTATGCCATGCTATCAATTACTTCAGGAAACATTTAACAAATCGTTAATTTCATAGCTAATTATTTACAACTCCGAGTTGTTTGTCATACCAGATGGCTGAACCACCTGGTATGACTGAGTACCACTAGGGAAGATCCACATTGGTTATTCACCCATGTCATAGGAATGTCGAATTTCCACTACTGGCTCAAGCTGTAAACTGGAGATGAGCACTGCCTCAATTCTCATGAGCAAATTCTCATTTCAACTTTTAACATTTTATAAATATTGTCACAAGAAAAATAAAATAATAATCATATTTAGCAAAACGGACAACATGATTCTCATGGGTGTTATATGGCACCATATATCATAGCATTGACATTCCGGCAACCCCTTGTACATATGGACATTAATGTGCATAAATGGTGGAATGCATTACCATGCTACTTATGTGCACTTTGACAGTGGAAACTCATAGCATGTCAATCTAAAGGAACTTTTGATTTCCAGCATGCTTGCAACAAGCTTGTTTTAGGAGTGACATTGCCATCTTTCCATCTGATGAGTTTCTCATCTCCAGAAAAAAAGTGTTAGAATTGCTTTAGCAAGGCATCTGCCACCTCCCCCAGGCTCTCCCCACCTCCGTGTAAACTTGGGCTCACACGAGGACCTCCTTGATCCAGGAGTGCACGAACTGGGCCACCTCCAGGCTTGAGTCCAGCACAAACGCGTGCCGAATGCCCTTCTCGCAAAGCCGAACATCGCCCGCTGGGAAGTCCCGCTTCATGTCGTGGTAGTATTCCACAGGACACCAGTGGTCTGACATTCCGTAGTAAAATATAAGCTGTTGATGGTAACACGCCACACAATGTAAAGTTTTTAATGTTTTAACAGCACCACATTTGCAAAGTTTAATCGTGTTGGGAGGAGCGGTGGCGCAGTGTGCTATGATCCCAGCAAACTGAGTTCTGGCCATAGCTAACATCAGTGTCAAGATATAACTGAACCGAACCTGAGGACCCCACTTAAACTTGCGCTGTACAACGTAGTGCAGTATGATCACAACCCCTATGAAAGATATTGGCACGGGGAAGCCGTCATCCAGCCGTGGATTAAACGTAATGCAATTTGTAGCGCGCACTATTTTTCAGACAAATGACAGTTACTGAGGCACAGAGCCAAGGTCTGTCATTCAAAAGCCAGGTTAAGGATATTGGGCCTTGAAGTGTATTACAAGTAGGTGCAGATTAAATGCTGCTGTGAATGTGAAGTGGGATGGCATTTCATTATTTTGAAGATACTCAGTGGACTAACTCCTGCCTGCCTCTACTTGCGTAACTCTCCAGCATGCACTCTCCACTAAAACAACCAAGGCTTTCGGTCAAAGCCCTCAAGCAACATTCATTCAGTGGGAGGTCGTTCATTCTCCTCTGTTGCCCACATTTTCTGGGAATCCCTTCACTCAGCCATATATGCTATTGACGCCCTGTGACCTTGTTCAATTTCAGCTCCAAAATCTTCCTTTTTACCTCGGCCTATGACCAACTGCCTCTCAATAGAATTGAATAAATATGCCAACCGTTTCTCATCTTGAGTTAGCACAGTTGGCTACGAAAGAAGTTCAACATACATACATACATTGAGGTGCAGTCACATTTACACTAGATACATACACATTGTATTGTAATTGTCTCACCCACGTGATGTGATTTCCCTATATTGTAGAGTTACCTTGTCAAGATGCTCCTGAATGGTAACATTGTCCCTTTCCGTAACCTGGTACATCTCCTGGCTGGCCATGTACATGCTGTTTGCTGAAAATAGGAAATGTACAAATGTTAAAATACCACAAAATTGACTTACAATAATCTACTATAATGTAATAAATACATTCTGTATGCATGAGGGTATGTATTTATAAAAAAAAGGTTATCTGTAAAACCATTGTACATTCGTACTCTTACAAACAAATGTTCCGACACAAGCCACGTTAAAACTATAACAAAGCTCCCACCCGCGCAGTGAACGCTGAACAGGTTCAGGGATGCAGAGACGGCGTTGGGGTCAGTTTTGGGGCCGAGGCCACTGGCCCAGAGGGCCACACTAGCCAGGAGGGTCTTTGCTCGCAGTGGGAGCAGGAAGGAGAGGCAGATGATCGGGGGGTACGCGAGGTACCGCAGTCGGCAAAGGATCGGGGTCATCACTCGACCACTGGGAGACTGGGCCATCCTCTCAATCGTTGGGAAGAGCAGCACAGATTTGATCACCTGCAAGAGAATTCGGAGGGAACAAATAATACATGTATATTGGGCACATTCTCAGAGGTGAGAGATTGATGTAGGAAGTTCTGGAAGGTTGTATCATGTGAGCTGCAATGGGATTTGGTAAATTCAGGATGATTCAGCCATAGGCAGTTAATGTGTTGTGTATATCCAGCATAACCCATTGAAATAAACCCCAGAAAAATAATAGTGAGATGAAGAAAAAATGCAAAGGGTCTACATCTCCTACCAATATCAATACACTTGTTAAATATTTTAACTCCCAAGATATGGAGCCAACGCTTCCAGAGCATTTGATCAACGTTTGAGAATAAAGTAGGTGTGTAGGTTATTATTAATCAGTGGGTTGTCTTATAAAAAGATCACCCTGTATTCTCGATAAGACATTTCTTATAACAGCATGCCTTGAGCTGTGGGTCCCTTTTCAAAATCTCCAGGATGATGTGGCAACCGATGGAGTGGCCAATGAGAACCAGCCTCACTGCAGGCCCCACATGCTCTCGCAGGAAGGCCCTCTTGTGCTCGACTTGCCCATCCAAGCCAAACACGTCCGGGTGCTCGTCCGCATTTTGATGAGCTTCCAGGTCTGAAACGGTGATCATGAGTAGAGTTTGATGCATGAGCACATAGGGGGAAATGTAACAACCAACATCACATTTTTATAAAAAGGCCACTTTTTACAAGAGTTCCAAAACGGAGAACCGCTTGATCAGCTGTAAACACATAAAATCTATCTGGTCAAACACAATACATATATATAAATTGTTAACTTGACATAAAAAACAGGCATATGAAATGTTCAAATGACACATCATGACTTGAAATTGGTGAAGCGGTCTAGGAGGAGTTATCCAGTGTCATAATGATGCTATAATGATGCACTTTATTTTAACTTTAAAACATAATTTCTCATGACCAAAGCTTTAAACTTGGTTGAAGCAGCAAAGGACATAGATCCTAAGTACATACCGATAAGCAAGGAGCCATTTGTGTATTTGGGTTACATCTTTAGCATCTTGGGCAGCTTCAAGTATGCAACTGAGAAGTAATTTCATGCGAATTCGAGTGCTCACCAGGAGGAGGAACGCAGTGCCCTGCGTGACTAATACCCCACACCGAGTATTGGCCTTTAAACGCTTGGTAGAGTCCTGCCATGAAGGTTCTGTAGTAATCCATAACACCTGGGTTTCCTGGAGCACACAAACCCATCAATGTACACAAAGCCATCCATGTGCACAAACCGATCCATGTAAACACACACATCCGTGAACACTAACATTGTTTATCCCTTTATAACATTATGCATACCCTTTTCTAAACAGAAAAATTTAATTATGTGATGATCATTATGATGAAAGACTTTATTTTACCAGGTTAGAACCCATTGAAAGTTTTGAGAGTGGCCAAGGTGAACAAGTGACAACTAATGCAGTGCAATTCTGGCTTAATATACAAATCTAAAACATAACAAGAGGAAAAAATACAAGTTAAGTGAATGCATCAAAGCATATAAAAACAGCTAATGTACAGAAATAACAAAATATTATCATAAAACAGATTCAAAGCATCAATATTATGGGAGGCTACTTTTAGAAGAGGCGGAGATGCTATTTGTAGAAAGAATGCCAAGATGCAGATTATTTTGGTTTGTCAAGCTTTTGTCTAAAAGCTTGACAAACCAATGCACGCATATTTCACCAATCGGCTGCATTGTTCGATCAAGAACTCGGGAGGCACGAGCCAGAGCTCAAAGACTCTCGTACGTGAATGGGGCTATCTCAAATTTTCCTACCAAGCTCAAGTGTTCATGACTGGGGCGGGACACCTACGACCCGCGGGCCAAATACAACTCGCCGCTTCATTTCATACGACCCCTGTGAATTTCAGTTCCTGACGAAGCATCCAGCACGTCGAGCGAAACGTCGGATATCTTGTCGAACAACACGCGGTGACAACCAGAAAACACATTGCCCATCCTGAGTCTGACCTGGAATGAGCATGAAGAGGATCTGGGGGGGTCCCTGCCCATCGTATCCTGGGCCCCGCATGTGCGTCCGTCCGTACTTGAGGACGTGCGTAGGGGCCCCCAGGCAGTGAACGAACTCCGCGTGAGGGGTCACGGGGGGACCCTCGGGGTCGGTAGCCTTCATCTCGGCGTGGGGCATCGCGAAGAGATGTCCGCTGACCCATGTGAGCAAATACATGCAAAATACATATAAACCGTAAAGATACAGTCCTGCAATTGCTTGCTTACGCGGCCGCCTGGCAGATAGAGAAACACATTAATTAGAGAATATACCCTAACAAAAAAATATCGACTGTCAAGATAATGGCTATGATGAGTGGTACTAATTGTAATCAAGAAAGGCTGAGTGTGACCCCGAAATGAATACCTACTATAATCACCCAGGAATGTCTGTCCCTAACGCTAGTGACGTCACATCGACCAGCCCCCCTAATTAATATTAATGAGCAGGTGACATCCTCCAAATGGACACCCCTCATTAATAATCATGAGCGGTTGACGTCACTCAATATGGAGTACCCCCCCCCTCTAATAATCATGAGCAGGTGACGTCACTCCACATGGAGCACCCTCCCCCCTCATTAATAATCATAATGTGACGGCCTCGAGCTGGACCCCCCCCACCCACAATAATTAGCGTCTGACGTCACTCCACATGGGGGGCCGAGGCGCCTCCTCCCCCCTCCTCGGCGTCAACTTACAACCCTCACTACAAAGGCAGAACCCTCACGCACCCTGTTGAGACATCAAAGTAAAAAGGACGTCATGACGAACAAGGGATTATAACCTTTAAATGAAATAGATCTGTGTCACCGCGCCCTTACAAACTGCACACGCATTAATGCAATGAATATCACGTCGCGGTCTGCTTTTTGCTTGCAAGTTTCAGATTTACTGCAATACACCGTCCTTGGACGGGCAAAAGGCTAGTTCTGAATATGCACTGTAACCACATGATTTACTGCACTGTAAATTTAAAAGACCATAAATACAGCCCCTGGTCAATCCACTGCTAGACGAAGGCCTCTACACATCGTGACCATACTTAATCACGGTGGCACTGTATGTTTTCTCATGCAAATTTTAAATAAAAGCGAAATGCAAAATGAAATCTGTTTACACACATAGCCAGGCTATGGCCAAATCAACATGGAATGAGCCCAATCTCGTCAGACCTCGGAAGCAGGATGGACGACCACGATGCATAACACAGGCATCGTAGCCTGCTGCTGCTGTCAGTAGCAGAGTTATTCCGTCTGTAGCAGCACAGTGTCAATACAACAATACGATTGTTGGACTGTAACGTCTATGCTACCGGCCTTCACCAGCCGCGGTGAAGCATGGGTCAAATAAACACAGACGACCCTCATCCAGCAGTGGATTCGAAGCGGTGCATTTGCTCGCCGTGAATTTACAAACGCTGGAGGACTTCTCCACACATCTGGCTGTCGCCTGATGAAGCTAGTTGTAATTACTGGCGAAACGTCGTGCTCAGGCTGTAAATGTTGTGGCTTTGCTCTCCAACACACCGGTTGTGCTGTACTAGTGACGAATTGACACGTTCTGTTTACTTGACAACCCTTACTGGTTAGCTGTCGGGTGGTGGCGGGTTTAACGACACATATTTGTGCGATCTAACCTAAAAATCAAAACCTGTATTATGGATTACAAAATGCTGTTGCCTTTGGGCCGATTATGATTCTAGATTTGAAGCTTTCGTGACTGCAAGGATTCATACTCTTAGGTTTTTTCGGTAAAGTCACGTAGGTAAAAAAACATGAATACTAATATAAATAAAATAATAATAAATGAAAATAAATAAATTAAATTACGACGTTTCGGAGGCAACACAAGTCTCCGTCTTCATTTAGATGTGCAATTATTATTTTATTTGCAATTATTATTTAATTTCTATTTACTTATTATTTTCATTTCTATTTATTTTTATTGTCATTATTTTTTACCTACGTGACTTTACCGAAAAAACCTAAGAGCCGATGATGATGTTGGAACACCGATGCCCAGCCCACCCCCAAACCCTCGATCCGATGCATCTGGGTTAAAGTTAACCCAGTTGTGTCTGCTCATTACGAATGTCGATCACTCCCCCCTGCAATTAACGTGCCCTCAACATTTACTTAAACTTGAGTAGCATTTCGAGCAAAACATCCGATGCGTCTTTTGGTCGTGGTTTATTGGCGATTTCCAGAGGTGCCGGGACGCGGCCCTTGTATCGGGGCCTACCCGTCAAGGCCTCCGGCTAAAAATCCAGGCGAGACCGGTGGAGACGAACGGGCTACGGACTACGGGGTAGGCGGGCAGCGACGAGTGGTGGGGCTCTAGACGAGAGAGATGAACTATCACTCAAATGAAACCACGAGAAGAAGATGATGATGAACAACAACAAGTGAGATTCTCACCTCGTTTCGTCTCGCTGGGGGTGAGAGAGCTGTTTGGTGTTGGGAGACCCGGCCACCATTCGGCTTCAAAGTGCTCGGCGATAGGCAAACAACCCCGGGGTCACGGGGCAGTTTCATTCATTAATTTATCAATTTATTCACCAAAGTTATGAATTCATCGAGTCATTAATTTCGTTATTTTTTTAAATTTAGTGATATGTTTACGTGCAGCGATGTTTTGAGTTGTTAATTAAGTCGTTTGTTAGACCGTATAGTCTTTTTTTAAGCAGCGTTATTGATGAATGTTTTAAAGTTTATTCATGCGCATACTGATTCATTCCATCGTATTCCAATTTTGATTCATTCATTGAATCAATTACTTTCGTTGAGTCACCTATTCATTCATTGGTCGTCTAATAAATGGTAATAATATATTGAATCGTTGAGTTATATATAATCGTCATCTATTGATTCATTCGTTATCCATATAAATAATTAGACGCATTCTTTGATTCCGAGTTGTCTATTTGACTTAACGTGTTCATTCAAATCCTTGACTAATTCATTCATCTTAAATTTGGAGCTTTCGTGACTGCAGGAATTACGCTTTGGTTCTTTCGGTAAAGTCACGTATAAAGATAAAAACATGTTTTAAATAAAATATTTAATTTATTATTTTATCTTTATACGTGACTTTACCGAAAGAACCAAAGAGTAATTCATTCATTCAACACAGAAACCTTAAAATTGATTAGGATTATGAATAAGGATTGGGTTAAGAGTTATGCATATCATTGGGACAGCGTTAGGTAAGGCCCCCCCCTAGGCACATGGCGTCACAAAAAGTCAGACCCCCCCTCAAATATGACGTCACAAAGCTCTGCCCCCCCTCTCCCAAAAAAATAAACATGCTTCAAATCGCTTTAAACTATTGTCATTGTAGTGCGTATTTAATGTGGCGCTGCACTCTGATGATGTAGGAGAAACATTTATTAAAAGTATATTTAATTAAATAGAACGTGTTGTCTATATTTATTTAAAGTTGCGCATTTTGATGTAACGTCACATTTCTAACCCTCCCCCCGTCGTCACATATCGTCACAAATGTCTGACCCCCCCCCTAGGTGCGTGACATTTATGGATGGCCCCTAAGACGTTATGGCCAAATAAGACTTTCCAATAATACTTTTGGCGTGACCACGTGCGAGTTGACACTCGGGCTATGAAATCGCTCGCAACTACTGGAAAAGGCAACAAAGATGCAAAAACAAATCGAAAATCCTCTCTGCTTGTACCCGATTAGTGCTGCATCAAACCAAATTGCAGGATAAATTCATCCGACGTGCTGTCGCAGTTTTCCCCACTTCCAGCCGTAAGCATGCAGCGGTGGTCGGGGGTGGAGAGCGAGGCTTTGGTTAGGCGGGGGCCATGGTAAGAAAACAACAATAGGTTTAGTTTCATTCGTATATGTTTAAGTGATTTGTTTACCCTTCCAACACTTTGCACTCCTATTGTGTGTTTTTATTGTGTATTTGTTGTTGGAACGTTGGTGAACAACCCCCTACAAGGATATCTGTGGAAATAAAGCGCTTTATAGCTCATCGGATTCCTCCAGTTTTAATACATTTTATTCTGATTCTGGCGACAGGGCGTGGCTATCACTTCAATGGGCGGGGCTACCAACGCCGTGGGCGGGGCTACCAATGGAATGGGCGGGGCTACCAATGGAGTGGGCGGGGCTATCAATGGTGTAAGCGGGGCTACCAACGCCGTGGGCGGAGCTACCAATGGAGTGGGCGGGGCTATCAACGGAGTAGGCGGGGCTACCAATTAAGTGGGCGGGGCTACCAACGCCGTGGGTGGAGCTACCAATGGAGTGGGCGGAGCTGTCAAGGTAGTGGGCGGGGCAACTAATGACGCAGGCAGGCGGGGCTATAGTTTGAACCCCCCCGACCCCTTCCTCAACAACCGCCCCGAGCGCTCCCATTGGCTTAGGCCGTCTCCCAGGGCGACGCGGTGTAAACACACGCCGCCCCGCCCCCCCCACAATGCCGCGCGCCGCCCTTGCGTCTGCCTCGCTCTCCTCGTCGGCTTCAACACAAAAAACAAGCAAATGGACTTTCTTAATTGGGCGATGAATTAAAAACAAAAGTCAGTCGCGTCGCTCCGATTTCCCAGTTGACTACTGCTAACCGCGGCGAACGCAAGGCAGGAAGAAGTAGGAGGAGGGGGGGCTGAAGTCGGTGAGGCGAAGTTGGCCTGGGAAGGCGAGTTAGCCTGCGTTTCCGTGTCGACTGCTGACACCACCACCCTCCTTGCGTTAGCCACATTAGCCACGGGTAATTACGCGAGCCGCATTAATCACTCGAGCTGCATTGCGTTAATTAGCTGCATTGCCGTCATCTACGCGAACGGCGTCGGTTACATTACAGCAATTGCATTCGCTTGCATCGAAAGCATCACGTACAGCATCGCCTACGTTAAAGTAGCTAGGTTGATGTAGCTACATCAACGTTACCTTCGCTACTTAAAGGTAACGCCACCGATAGCACAGCTGTATAGAGTAACGCGTAACCTGACGGGATACCTGACGAAAGTAACGAGTGCTGTAACATGTAATCTGACGGGTAAATGCGAACAGTAATCTCAACAGGTAATCCGACGGTCGTGGTGCCTGTAAGGGCGCCTTGTGCTCGTCTCTAAGGGGGTGGTGGTAAGTGCTGTTAGTCGCATCGCTTGACAACGGCATCTCGATACAACCATGAACACCGACATCGACTCGCACATCCTTGTGAAGTACGACATCAAGAAGCGGCTCGGCAAAGGGGTGAGTACGGGGGTTGGGGTTGGGGTTGGCAGACACAAGGGGTTTGGGGACCCAAGGAGCCAGCAGTAGCTGCCTTCTTTGGCGTGGTCGGTGGGGCAGTTGATTAGCGACGTTTCTGCGTTCACGTGGGGGGCGTCGGTGAGTGACATGGGTGGAAAAAAACCCGATTTTTCCAGCGGCAGGCATCGGGTGTTTTCTTTAATACAATTAACCCCGATTTCGTGGAATTAAAACCTGGTTTAATGAATACGAAACTCTGATCCACAAGGCTTAGGCTGCTTCCTCGTCGGTGCTGCTATCGTACTCTGGGCCATCGGGCACGGGGTAGTCGTAGAATGCGGGCAGGTTGGTCTTGATGAACACGAGCTTCTCCACAATCGTGGGCGCCAGTGAGTTCCTTAGCTTGGAATGGACGAAGCCCATCGTTGAGAAGTTGGCGAAGTGCGGTTCTGCAATTAGAACCAATTAAACCGGATTTCTCCCAATCTCAGATGATCGGGTTTAATATAAAAATACAATTAAACCCGATTGTAAAAAACCCGACTGTGCCACCCTTGGTGAGTGAGCGAGCCAGTTGGACGACTCCAGGTGAAGCCACATTGTGACTATTGTGAAACGTTGCCAGTGAATGGTCGAAGCGAGCAGTGGTGTTTTGCTCTGCGGTCATCGTGTTTGAGATTCGTGACCCGCACACGGTACTTGTGGCCTATTCGTAATTTGTCCAGTTGTGTAGGAGGCAGACGCATCTGCCATGGCTTTGACTAGACCAAGATCGAGGCCCAAAAGTGGCAGCCAGGGACTAGGGAGGGGGGAGGATCACAGGATGGTGTCCAGTGGAACCAGAGGCTAGGACCGGGGCCAAGAGTGGAGACCGTGGACTTGCGAGTGATGATCTGGGACTAAGAATTGGACCCGAGATCAGTGCTGGAGATGTCCTATCTCAAAGACAGACTGAGAAAGGATCAGGGACTGGGAGAAATATACCAGGAACTAGAACCATTTTATGTTCACTCAAACACATTGTTTATAATTGATACCCAACCACGCCAGTGGTGGTCCAACAATTTGAGATGTCCATTTCGAAGAATTTAATGTGGGTATAAATTTGTGTACCCACAAAGATGCGTTTTATTTGAGTACAATGGCAACCAATTCGGACTATATTTTTGTTCTAGTGTGTCCACTTTTGTTCATAAAGGGAGAAATGCTCATACGGTGGCGTTGAACGTATTTTAATTAATTTACTTTTTCATACTAGTGGGATTGGTAATGGTGCATTCTCTTTCGTTTACTCGTAAAGTCACAAGAGTCATTCCGCAAGACAGTTTCTGAAGCCACAATACTGTATATATATGACTAGCTTATTTGCCCGTCCTAGAACGGAAGCTGTAATGTTTACGAATAAATTTAGCAGAGTAGAATTGTATCTTGCGTAAATTTAATGGCAGTGATTCTTGCACAAAACTACGTCATAAAAACACCTCATTTCATTTCACTGTAGCACTGTATATAACTGACCTTCAATTTGTTCAAATTCACAGCTCTGATATTCTCTTCTGCTTTCGGTCGTGGGATTGAAATTAATTGGAAATCGATACAATATCTGGAAAATCACCGATAAATTAATATTTTACCATAATGTAGAAGCATAAATTAGACTTACCTTTTGTTTTAAGTGCTGAATAAATAAAGACACCAAATCCACTTTGTTGCTGCGTATAATTATTTATTAGATTCACTTTCAATAAAGACACGTCAAACTTGAAACGAATAAACAAAAAATTCTGCGCGAGTGTAAAAATCCACCCGCTCATGAATATTAATGACGGGGGGTGCGGCATGTGGAGTGACGTCACGCGCGTTACACACAAACAGACATTCTTGGCTCATTATCGTAGTAATTAACTTCATAATTATACCTCATGCATTTTTGGGATGATGTTGACGTTTTTTTTACCGAGGTTGACTCATTTAGTTATAAGGTACCCCACCCAAAACAGTTGGGAGGATTCTCACGCGTGGCAGAAGTTTGCCTTCTTTGAATGACGATAATTAGCGCCAACTTGAGGACTAATGATAGTTTATATGTATGTTGAACTTCTTTCGCACCGTACATAGCCAACTGTGGTAATCGGAGGTGCGTTTGGTGATGTATGCAGGCCTATGGGATCGTGTGGAAAGGGGTGGATCGGAAGAATGGCGACGTGGTCGCAATAAAAAAAATATTTGATGCCTTCAGAAACCAAACAGACGCCCAGGTATGTGCCAAAAAAAATAGCAAAACCCATTCTCGACATGATATCAAGCTGTGATTCAATGGAAAAAAGCCCTCAACAGATGACGTTTGTGATAACCAATGTTTACATTGTTTTGTATCTTTTTCTTATAACAGAGGACATTCAGAGAAATCATTTTCCTCCAGGTATGTTAACAGCGTACCATTTTCATTTCAGACATTTTGCAAATCATCTACTTTGTCTGGATTTTTAGGCCCAATTATAAAATATTTCTGTTAATTTCGACAGGAATTTGGCGATCACCCCAACATCATTAACCTGCGCAATGTGCTTCGTGCTGATAATGACAAAGACATCTACCTGGTGTTTGACTTTATGGGTGAGTGGTCAAATTTACAACGCACACATTTTAAGTAAAAATGTAATCATCTTCTTGACTACTACGTAGGTTTTCAAAGTTGTCCTGCATAGTTCTGACATTCCGAACAACACGCTGTACAGCCCAAAAACGTATCAGAGAGCTAACCTGGTGAACGGTTGCAATGTGCAACGTCTAACACCCACTCTGTGTGGCACAGACACGGACCTCCACGCGGTGATTCGAAAGGGGAACATTCTGAAGGACGTGCATAAAGCCTACATCACGTACCAGCTGCTCAAGGCCACCAAGTACATCCACTCGGGCAACGTCATCCATCGCGACCAGAAGGCAGGCCCTCTCTTGCCACTTGTCGGGGCTCCGCTAGCCGACAGGAATAACAAGCGTGGTTAGGACCAGTAGAGTGATTTTTGATTTAAAATGATAATGAATACAATAATAGTTTACAGCTGCTTGTCAAGCCACACTGTGTTGGGAATTGAGGTTTGTTTCACCTGGTCAGTTAGCCATTCTGCTCAAAGATTTGCCTCCCCCCCCCCCAAACATTCATTATACAACGTAATTTACCACGATCTTAAACAACTCAGCGACTCGTTAAGACTTTGCCACATGATAGGCATTCCCAGATTAAGTTCATTAGCTGCAGCCTCTCCATTGCGCTATGGCGGGAGACTGACTATTAAAAACGCGTGCGCTTGGTGTGTGCGCGCAGCCGTCGAACGTATTGCTGGACGGCGAGTGCTTTGTGAAGCTCTGCGACTTTGGGCTGGCGCGCTCGCTGAAGCAGATCCGCGACGAGCCAGGTGACCCGGCGCTCACCGAGTATGTGGCCACCCGCTGGTACCGCGCTCCCGAGATCCTGCTTGCGTCGCCCAGGCGAGTTGGTGCTGCTACTCCCCGTTAATCGAAGTTGTCTTGTGGTTGTTGTTGTTTGACTTGCATCCCACTGGGATTTTTGCACAGCGTTGGTGTATGGTGTTTTTTCTGCAATATTTTGCTGTCTTTTCTTGGATTTTATGTTTGCACTTAGTCACATATTCACTTTAAGATGTTTTCTTGTTCATGTTTTTTTGTTGTTGTTGCGGTTGCACCCGATTCAAGAGCCGAATGGCTCACAGGGCTATACCTAATAATTGAACTTGCATTAATATCAGGCGAGGGTAAAACCGGAATCACGTGTAGTTGCGGATATACATGGATATCCGGTTGAGTGATGGGTCAGGAGTGTGATTTTCTTCTAAATTTGCTGTGTACCCCTGTACCTGTGTTGCATTGAGAGGGGAGGTGGTGCAGCACTTGACGAACCCAGTGACATGTGTTCGATTTCCGGCCACACCAGCCACCTGGGTTGCTGTAGCAGCCTTAATACGTGCTGACTAACAGCACTTTTCCTTTTAGCTTCTTAAAGGCTATATGGGGGATCTTTCTCTTCGTGGTGGTCCACTGGTTTGTGCACTGCTCTAGGAACCCATCAACCTGGCCTCATTCCCCATACAATTATAATATCAATGTCAAGAAATATCTGAACAAGTCGTGTACCTCTGCTCTATTAACTCTACTTGAAATGAGTACTTGGTGTGGTGCGTTAACGTTAGCACCAAAGAGATGAAGGCATTGATTGTGTCGGTCTTCGACACTAGCGAACAGAATTTGTGCCAAACGGTCTTCCACTAGGCTGACCGGGGTATCTTTGTGTGCAGGTACACCAAAGGAGTGGACATGTGGAGTGTCGGCTGCATTGTTGGTGAAATGCTGCTGGGGAAAGCCATCTTCCCAGGCACCTCCACCCTCAACCAGATCGAAAGAATCATGAGCGTCATCCCACAGCCAAGCAAGGAGGGTGAGGGCACGCGCACCGTCTGCTGCAGACAGAGCAAACTGCTACACACACACACATAAAGGGTCATCATTTAATATTTAAACAACATGTTGATCATGTGTTGCAGATGTTCTGGCCATCAAATCAGAATACGGTGGGTCTGTGCTGGAAAAGATGGGGAGGTAAGGTTTTATTTTGCTAACTGCATAGGTCGTAAAGTTATTGCCTTTTCACATTTAAAAAATAAACCTGTTTGTGCCAAGATAGTTTTGGCATTTCATTGAAGTTTCTGCTCACTTGTCCCGCCGGGTGCACACGATCGACACCCTCCAATTTACGTGTACGGACCCGAAAAGGGCAGAAGTGAAATGTTGCACGAGCGGCATTCCTTGACTCGTGTGTGCGCGGTGCGAGCAGGCAGCGGCAGTCGCTGGAGTCTCTGCTCCCGAACGCGCCCCCCAACGCTCTCGACCTGCTCAAGCGCCTGTTGGTCTTCAACCCCGAGAAGCGCCTCACGGCCGAGGAGGCTCTGGGCCACCCCTACGTAGCCCAGTGAGTCCCCTGTTCGTTGGAGGCCAAATAAGGTTTTGGGTTCGTGTGATTTACCCTACAATTTTGGATGCAATTGTCCTGCAATTGCTTGCCCATGCCACTGTTGGAGGAAAGGCCTCCGCTTGAGGCAGCTCTGTAGAGACCCTGTGGGGGGTATTTGGCCTACTCTTCCACACTGGCCTGATATCTTGGAAGAGGTGGGAGTACCCATGTACATTACCCCACCATACGTCACCCGCTTATTGACTAATTGTGGTGCTGTCACCATTTATACTGCTGGGTGGACCGAACTGGGGGGGATTTGAGAAATTTGCTCCATTGTTTCAACCACTTTGCCAGTTGATTGAGCTGGCGACCTCTGGAATGTAACTATGAATTACCCATGACAGTGAAATGGAATGCGTGTAATTCAAAATTAATTCTTGCTTACGATGCCCAGGAGACAGACCAGAGCGCTGGGTGTAACAATTTGCCCACCTCATGATTCAATGAATTGTCACGATTCACGGTTGCAATTTAATTATATTATTTGTTTCACGCTGTCGCGAATGTAGAGGCCTCTAGTGGCCAATGGGTTAATGTGAACCCATTATAATACATACGAATAAAACATTTTGATCCTTATATACGTGATTTGATGAACGCAAAGCGGGGTAGGTGAGGTGGGAGGAGATATGGTGGAATGAGATATGAGGACACTGTATGTGACTTGAGAAAAAAGATCTGAGTAACCGAGCCCATGCAATTATGAGGCTTGGGCTCAGAAAGACCAAAATTGTGAATTTCATAATCATTACATATTGATGATGGCAGCATTGCACCAATACTGTTCATCAACACATTCTCGCGCGCAGATCTGGGGCTCGCCCTTCAACCAGAGCTGGCCAAAAGCAGGAGATACTTGTTTGTCTGGTTTTCGTATGTATTTTTCATTACAAGATTTAAACAATCATAACCCCTGTTAAACATGAAAGGGGTTCGAAAAAAAAAACAGTAATCGTCATACTCATATTGGTTGAGAAAAAAAAGGTTTGCTGGCTTCCTTGGGTGCAAGTGTGCATGTGTGATAACGTCATCTACATCCCACAGCAATGACGATGAGCGAGCTCTATAGGCCACCCTTAAATTAATGACGTTCATTTCGCCCCAGGTGACAGCGTTAGTTGTGTTCAATTTGACACAAAAACACATAGCGGGGGCTGGCCACCACAAAAAGGCGACCGTCTCCCACCAAAGTCAAGTCCTGATCCCCTTCTAGGATCACGCCATCACTATCCTAGAATTTTACCCAGATCCAGAAGAACGCTGGCGAACAGTGGCACAACGCAGACGTCCGGAATAAATGCCTAGATTTGAGACTGAAAGAACGCACCTCCTGACTTTGATATTCCTACAAGACACTAGCTTCCCATCATCTGCATTAGAACATCAACAAGCCGATGTGCACATCTTTACAAAGGAAACATTGAAGGTAAGCCACAGTGTGATTGTGGCCATGCAATCCAAACGATAGTAAAACCGCTGTAGCCTGTGCTCCTTAAAGTTCAAGTTCATTTATTAGGTATAGCCCTGTGAGCCATTTGGCTCTTGAATCGGGTGCAACCGCAACAAACAAAAAACATGAACAAGAAAACATCTTAAAGTGACTATGTGACTAAGTGCAAACAGAAAATCCAAGTAAAGACAGCAAATTATTGCAGAAAAAGCACCGTACACCAACGCTGTGTGCAAAAATCCCAGTGGGATGCAAGTCAAACAACAACAACTACAAGACAACTTAGATTAAGGCCATCAGTCTAACTCCGTACTACAACAAACAAACATGGCCAAACCAAAAAACAGAGGCGGAAGAGCAAAACTACACGAACGCTGGACTGCAGCCCTCTTGTAGTGTCTTACAGAGCTCGACATTAGCACCTAGCCCGTGAACGGAATAGCCCAACCTTGAGAACAACACCACGTTTACATGTTCGTCTTAACGGGGTTGTTTCCATAGTCCTGCCGTAATCCATATTGTGTTGGCTGCTACCACAGGTTCCACAACCCGCAAACGGAGCTAGCGGTAGACTATGACGTGGTGCCACCCGTGGACGACGACACGCGGCTCTCCGTGGCCGAGTATCGCAACAAACTTTACGAGGTGGGGAGCGGTCGCGAGGTGGCCGGTGGCTGCTGGTGAAACGGTGCAAGGGCAGTTGACTGACCGTCCTCGTGGCTTGATGAAATTGTCTTTATTCAGGGTCATGAATTCATTAAAAAATATATATCAATTGTGGTGCACACTGTTGCATCTGGCTACAGGAGTAATGTGAATAATGATGATTTCGATTTAAAGCTTTCGTGACTGCAGGGATTCATCTTCTTGGTTCTTTCGGTAAAGTCACGTAGAAGGGAAATAATAAAATAATAAATAATAAAAATAAAACATAATAAAATACAATTCTCACGACGTGTCGGAAAGACGCTGACCTGTTCTTCACCTGAGGACGGCTGCTTGCGTTGTGGCCGAAACGTCGTGAGAATTGTGTTTTATTATGTTTTATTTTTATTATTTCCCTTCTACGTGACTTTACCGAAAGAACCAAGAAGATAATGATTATTTGTTTTTTCATATAGTGCCCTCCTATACACGCCAGGCCGTCCCAGAGCGCTTGACATGACAACTCAACACATTTGAAAGGGCACCCGCAATGGCAGCTGTCCCTTTGGGCACAGGTTGACTCAGCACCTGAGTCAACTTGCAATCGGGAATTTGTCTGATAATAGCGGGCGACGATTCCTGCGATGTATAATCCCAATAGAGCAATTCAAATTGAGATTAAAATTTCCTAGAACGATCTGCATACAAGGTATACCAAAATATAATGATCGATTCTCACACACAATTCTATGAAATTGTCATGTGCCTAAGAATAGATTTAAATGATGAGATGACAGTGTCAAATGCCTACTGATGAAGACAGTGATAGAAAGAGAGGAGTTGTTCATGCCTATCATTAAAGCAATATTTCCAGGTTGGAGATTACATTACCATTAGTGCGAAACTATGCATTGTATTCATATAAGCAGTCATGTTGTGATTACAGCACACTGCATGACCAACCTTTCAACCACAGAGTTCGATTCACAGCCATATCTGAACCGATCCTGTACCTCGTGTGTTTTTATAAACATCAGCGTTGTGGTGACAATGGCGACACGGCACATTGCTGGCCATATCAACCCCCTATTGTGCTGTGCCGACTTTGATAGGTGCTTGCTAACAGCACTTGCCTCGCTAGTCTATATAACTAAGGGGCGTGTGGGCGGGGTTCTTTGTCTTCATGTTCATATGCTGCCAGACCACACGTCAATTCCTCAACACGTTTGCTCTGTACCTAGTTGATCCTGGAGAGGAAGATGGATGTGCGTAAACATCGCAAGGAGAGTGGCCGGAGCGCACATGGCAAGCCGCAGCGTTCCTTCGACAGCGAGTCGGGGGAGCGGGACCTAGCGCAGCGTTCCCAGCCCGCGGCCGGTAAACCTTCTACTCCCTCCCAGCATGCCGCGCACAGGCATCCGACCAACCCCACCGAGGCGTTGGAACCTCAAACCAACGCCCAACAGGAGGAGCTCCAACCTGCAGCTTCCCAGCGTGCGCTGGGGCAACCCGCAGCTTCGCAGGATGCACAGAAGCAGCAACACGTTACTTTCCACGATGCGCAGAAGCCACCGGTAGCTTCCCAGGACGCACAGAAGCAGCAACACGCTGCTTTCCACGATGCGCAGAAGCAACCGGCAGCTTCCCAGGATGACCAGAAGCAACCGGCAGCTTCCCAGGATGCACAGAAGCAGCATGCGGCCGTGGGTCACCAGGTGTCGTCACGCGGTGCCCCTGGGCTGGGGGTCTCTGGCGGTGTCCCTCTGGCAAGCCCCAAGGGGAAGGCATCAGTGAACCCCATCACTCATGGCACGGATCAGGGTGAGGCCGCCACCACGTCTGGACTTCCGTCTGCTCCGTTTCGGTCTCAGATATTAATGATACGTGAAGACACTGTGTCGCGTTGAATGGGCCAGAGGTATGCGTTGTTGTGTTTTATGTGTACACAGGATGATCCATTTCTAGATACCACACCAATTTTTAATGACCCTCTTACCATCTTCTAAACAGGTGACAGAATACCGGGAAGCAGTGGCTCTTATTAGAGGAGAGAGTTCAAATGTGCAACAATTGTATTGAAATTGGTCAGGGACATTTGTTTTTTACATCACAATTCTTGAGCACAAACCCAAAAGGCCAGAAATCCAAGCTGCTAGCAACAAACAGCACTATTAAATGTGTAATAGATAAGCGTTAGTAGGTTTATTAAATTGAACAAGATTATAGAGAACTTGGCAAAATAGACGATGTTAGAGAGGGAATTTAAGCAGTGCATTGGAAGAAAAAGAAAAAATTGTAATTTGATCTGCAGTGTTGTGAATGAACAGTGTGGATGAGCCTTCAACATTGGTGGGAGAATCAATGAGTGAAGTTCACGGGAACAGTAACCATGGTAGCAGTGATAGAAGAATGATATGGAGGTGACTGATCACCAGTGAGCGGGGGTGGCTTTGAAACAAATGTTGTTTTCTCTCAAATTTTTCCCTATTATTTTCATGCGGTATCTGTACATCGATACTATGGGTGTACGTATAAACACAATTTCTTCGCCTGCATCTCACATGTTTAAGAAACCGTCTTTTCTCCTTTTTTGTTTTTAGACGTGGAACACAACGCAGCTCACAAGGTTCCCCAGAACGCCCATCCCATTGGCGAAGAACACGGCAAAGCGGGCCGACCGGCCAATCAGGGACCGGCGGTTCGGCAAACTACAAACCCACAGTCGGCAAATTATGTGAGCGCATCCCAGACACCCGTAACTGCAGCGCTATCAGCAGCAGCAGAACGCATAACCAACATTATAGCCACACGCGCGATTAATTTGCCTTTTAACCGAGTCACCCGGTATGCGCCTAAGCTTGTGAGACCTTGACAGATGAGCAGAATTTGAGCCTGCATGGGTGACCGTGATTGCATGACCAGGTGTTATAGGCTCCAGACCGTCATGCATGATCAGGTGTTATAGGCTCCAGACAGTGGGACTGTGTGGTGGACAGCAGAAGGCAGTGTGGCAAAATCAGTTGCACTGTACTTCTATGCTCCCGCATCTATGCTTCCTGCATTTACCATCCTGCACTGACCAGCGTGAAGCGTAGTCAAATAACTCCCACGACCCCGCACGGCATGGGGAGTAAATGACTCCTAATCTCCTATCATTGAATACTTTTATACAACGTACTGTGATCTTTGCGGGCACCTTTCTTCGCGCTTCTGTAGTGCCCAAGAGCTTTCTCGGCGTTTTTTGCGCGTCCGGCACCTCTCTCACAGAGCGGCGGGGCTGGCGGTCCCGTTCCCGTGCGCGTTCTACGCAGGTAGCGCCGCTGGCCGCGAAGGAGGAACGAGGGGCCAAGTCGGCGCCCGCGTGCCGTGAGAAGAGCCTGGCGCAGCAGCACCGTGCCAACGCCGGGAACCGCATGCTGATGCGCGAGGAGGCGCGCGAGCTGGACCTAGGAATGTCGGTCAGCGGCGCGCCCCTCGTGAGTCTCTTCCCTCACGTGAGGCCGGCCGACCCGCGTGCATAAGTGCGTGCTCGTGTCTCAGTCTCAATCTGCCCCACGTGGAGACGACACTTTAGCCACCCTCATCGCCACTCGCGAGTAAATGTTCATCGTATGACGAACCGATACGTTCATTTATCTCCCCGATGCGTTTTCCGGTCGTACCCCGTGTTGTTCAGCATTTCACATGCTAAAAGCTTCATGAACTTAACATTAAACCCGAAAAAAACACAGCTCTACAGCACAAGTTGCTAAAATCCAGGCAGCATTGTAGTTTTCAATTCTCAAAGCTGAAATTTAGCAAAATTAAATAAACTATATTTAACGTGATGGGATTTTTGTGCAGTCACTTGTGATTGGGTTGAAAACCATCAACTGACTTGAGAAGCCAGTTTTTTGACAGGCGGCTGCCCGAATTCAAAATTCAAACCCAGGATTTCAATGTTGTTCACTAAGTGTGCTATCTGGCCACCTCTGATTAATATTGATTCTTAACATCGCAATACTTATGTAATGTGTGTCTGACGAGGCACACACTGGGATAGGAGTTACCACACTTTATTCACGTAACAGTAACAGCTACAACAAGGCTATTCTACACCTCAACGAGAGAGAGGGAGGATTCTTCGTGCCCGGAGCCTCAACACTCTCGGCTCCCGCTTCCACCAGTGTGACCATCCACCATCCGAGCTCCACACTCACTGTCCCACACTGTCCCAAGGCCCCGCCTCTTCCCTTTCTCTGCCACGTCACTTCCCCTGACTCTCCCGATGGCACCCGAGCCAACGTGACAGGCCCCTCGAGTCCCCATCGGCAGGCAAGTGCAGGTAAGGGAGCGCGTCTCCTCGCAATAGTCACACCCCAGGGACGTCATTTACGGCCCTACACTTGCATTGAATCGCGTGTAGAGAGAGTGCATCATCCCATATCGGAGAAGAGATCACAGAAAAGATATCACTTCCATTTAAGTGACCTCTTATCCACACTAGGGGGTATTTATACTCTTCCACACAACCATAGAAATATTCATCGCATGGCAGTCAAACCAATATTTACATTTTCCGAATAGGTATTTGGCCAACTCAAGTGAGAAACCAGATGTAATCACAAAAATGTTGGTGCAGTGATTGGCAACCGGTCTGGGATCATGAACTCGCTTATACTCGAGAACCCGCTTTTAACCGGGGGCAGCTTACTCGATTCAAACTGGGGACCTGCGCTTGTAGAATTGCTGGCCGGGTGGAGACGCTGGCCAGGACCACCGCGTGTGGTTTGGGCAAGCGGCCCCGTGTTCTTCTGACACACGCACGTGGAAAGGAGTGCCGGCGCACGTTAGAGGGCAGGCGCGGTGCGCCGTGTGCCACGTCATAAAAATGTAGTCACCGTCACATTCTCCACCCCTCAACCCTGCGCCAACCGCCCCCACCCCTCCCCATCGCAACCGCCCCTGGCCTGCACGGTTTCGCGAGTGTTTTGGTCACATGCTTATTTTTAACACCGGGTGAAACAAGAACGATGCAATAATGCATGACGCGTGGCCCACACCCACCGACAATTATGCGGTGGCATCTTTCCTATGCGGCACGGTAACGCAACTCTGTTACGCAGGCACGCTCAAGGGCATCCCATGCCTTTGTTCTGTGTAGAAGGTGTATAGGTAAAGATGCGGCCCTGAAATGTCATGCTAACGCCATTGCAGGCGGAAGGCCCTTTCCGCCATGAAAAGGGAGGTCAAGGGAGCCTCATCTAGAGGGTATTTGGCCTAATCTACCGCACTGGCTGGTCATCTTGAAAGAAGCCGGGGTTTCCACACTTTACCGATCGAATGTGATTGTGGCAATTTTTTTTGCTGGGTGGACAGAGTCGTTTGGGGGTTGGGGGGGCCGCGGTAGGTTAAGAAACTTGGACCATTGTTTTCACTTCTGCAGTGCGCGAACACCACGGCGGCTCCCTTTCTACATGCGGGGAATTTTAATGCTCGTGCCGTTTCGTAACATTTAACATTTCAGTCTGGTTGTACGTACATGTCACAGCTGCCTTGTCAACCCACTGCTGGGTGGTGGCCGCCCCACAACGCATGTGGGCTGACGGGGGTTTTTATTTTTACTCTTCTTCACCACGCTGGTCAATGCCAGCTTGGTAAAGGTGGGGAGCGTAGAAGTACAGTAAGAATGTATTTTTTGCTGCAGTACCATCTCCTGCTCGCCGCCACGTAGTCCCCGCAGCAGCCTATAGCAACTGGATTGAGCGTTGTGGCGGCGGTTGCTGGAATCCGTGCAATAAACCGATTGGGAGATATTTCATAATCGAATTTCCGAGCACACCCTCACCCTCTCCACACTGACGCATGTTGATCATCTGATAAAGCCTGCTTCTGGGTGCATCCAAAGGACGGAGGCAAGGTGGTGTAGCCCGCTGCGATGCCGCTGGGGTTGCCACCCGTCTCGGTTTTTCCGGGATCGTCCTCGGTTTCAGGTAGATGCCATCCTGGGAAATCTTCAAGTCTTCCCGGGGCAGAAAAGTCTCGGTATTTTATCAGTTGTGCGATACACCAGTTATATGCACATCTATTTAAGGAAGCCTGGTCAGGTGACGCAGTCTTAAATTAAACTTATTTATCTAATTTACAAATTTTGTTGTCAGATTCGTTCTTCATTTTGAGCTGTAGCGATGATAATTGTCGCACTAAACGCTTGTGCACATGACAATTCATTTGTTTGGCTGTCGGGTGGTTGAGGCTTCAGAAGACAGATTTTGTCAGATCACTCTGTGGCCTTACCCACAAATGACTTGTACTGCATGTAGTTCTCCCTCCTTCCTCCATTGCAAGAATCCTCTTCTGATGATACGTCCTGCTTTTCCACACCTCCAGGTGGTAGCAATCCTACACGCTGCATGTCCAAACCCACTTTCAGACGTTTTGCTGTGATTATCGTTATCTCCCGTGTGCCCACCTGCCGGCTCTCATTCCGACTTTTCTCCCCGACCGCTCGTGGCAGAACCAGCGTGGACAGTCAGCGAGCCGGGACACTCGTGCCGCGGGAACGAGGTTCAGCCGGAAGGTGTTCGAAGGAGCCAAGAACGTGGGCGCAGCGGGGGACCCCAAGGCGGCCATGGGAAGCTACTCGCAGTCGTACGGCACCATCAACCAGAGCAGCCTGCAAAGCCTCAAGAACCTCAAAATATGATGGGGGGCGGTGGGGGGGCCTGGGGGGATTGTTACCACCAAGACGCAGCGGTAGCACAGTGGGTCCCCCCCAACTTTTGGAAAACAAAAAGTGTGGCCTCTATAAGGTGGCCAGTGGTCCTGATTTTCCCCAGGAATCGTCATCTTTTTGCGAGGTAACTGCTGTCCTGTGGAAATTAACAGGTTTTGTCAGCTGTGTAATAATACGCCACTCAAGACAATGCATTTACTCGTTCTCCTATCTGGGATATTTGTTCTTCTTCCTCACATGATGTTGTCCTAGTGTTTTTTTGTACCTCAGGAGGTAGCAAATCCTAGCGAAGAGTGGTCTGTGAAGGGGGAGCGAGAGAGGGCTTGTGCGGTCCATCGCAGTGCAGACTGCAACGTGCATCTACACACCCAGGGATCTCCTCCCCTGCGAGAAGGCTCGCAGCAATAGGTGTGTGTGCGTGTCAATGAAAGGGACATTTTTAACTATCTATATTATATATGCAAACTTTGTACTTTGTGGATTGGTTTACTGTGGTGCCTTATGTTATGCTCGAATCGTAAACGGCCTTTTTGTAAATATCTATCGCGTCAATGTTTGCGCAGCAACGTGCATGTAACCACACGTGTGAACGGCGGGGAGGTGGTGATCACTAAAGCATTAATGAGGGAAAGCGGTGAACATTTATCACTCCTCGGAGCACCAATGCGGCCTCACTAGGATGTGGCAGCTCGCAATCGTGACGGACCGCTTTCCCGGCAGTATAGCCACGGCGTTGTAACATGACCACGCGCGCTTGCCCCGTGCTTTCGTGCCTTATTCATTCAGCGCAGTGCTTGGCAACGCCGCTATTATTACCACCACCACGGCTGTCATAGTCACCGCTGTCGCCGTCGTAACCGTATCCACCCAAGCTGGTGTTTATTGCAATGCCATTTATTTTTTAAACTCTGCAACAGGTTCCGCTACAAATGTAAAGTTTTCTCGACGTGCGTCACATTTATAACGTGTAAATTGGCCCCGTTACATAACCACTGTAACTCGTGCACAATCAAAACATTTCTCTCGTTCCTTTTGAAAACGCACAGAGAGGGAGCGAGAGAGAGAATCTCACTACAGCTGCACTTTGCAACCTAATTATTTAATGGGTGTATGTATACTTGGTAAAACGAAAGTTTATGTTTTTAAAGGGTGATCATAACAAAGGGCTTTCCTAAATTCCCGCGAGCAAGTGTCACGTCTTTTGTAAATAAGCCGTGGCGCTCTTTTTCATTTTAGAGAGTTTGTGCGTTTTTTATTTGAGTGTGAAGTATTTGCCATTATTATTAATGAGATGCTGACGTTATGGATGCAAAATTATTTGGGTAAAGATGTGTTTTTCTTGTTGTCCGTTGTTTACAACCCTTTTTGTTCTGCAATAAAAAGCTCACCAGAGTACCTCCGTTAAAGTCACCCTCTGTGCTTCGCTCGAGTGTGCTGTAGTGGGCAGTGCTGTGCAGCTGCTGTGTTTGCAGACTCGGGGTTCGTACGCGTTCACGTTTCATCCGGCGGATGCGGTCGCAGCGACATAGTGTGCACGTGTGTATGTGCGTATGTTAAACTTATTTTGCACCTTAGATCTTTCGGTAAAGTCACGTAGAAGGGAAATAATAAAATAATAAAACAATAAAATACAATTCTCACGACGTTTCAGCCACAACGTAAGCAGTCGTCCTCAGGTGAAGAACAGGTCTGAGGACGGCTGCTTGCGTTGTGGCCGAAACGTCGTGAGAATTGTATTTTAGTATGTTTTATTTTTATTATTTTATTATTTCCCTTCTACGTGACTTTACCAAAAGAACCAAGAAGATGAATCCCTGCAGTCACGAAAGCTTTAAATCGAAATTTATTTTGCACCGTTCGTCGCCAACCATGCTAACCGGAGGTACGGGGAAAGGACAACAAACTAAACAAAAAAAATAAGTTTTAAAGAAGTTACTTTTTAATACACATTTTAAAAAGTGCATAGCTTCAGTGGCTTCCTAATATTGGAAGAACCAGTGTTCCAGACGTCCGCAGCAGCGCATGAGAAAGCAAGCGACGCGGTGACGTCTTTGCGTAATGTTTTGCAATCCGGAGGTTCGCGCGTTCAAATCGATCACCTGGTGCTGGAGTTGAAAATTAAGTTTCTTAAATCCCCCCACCCCCCTACCTCTTGTACAGCCAGCGGTGTAACTGGGCAATACCACATTTAGTCGATCGGCAGATCACGTGTCGTGGGGTACCGTGTTGGTCCCCCGTGACCTCTTCCAGAACGCCTCGTCAGCGTGGAAGGTTCGGCCAAATGCGTTCTGAGAGGGGTGGTCTTTCTGCTCCATCTCGTTGGAGGCCTCTTTTCGCCAGCAGTAACGCGGGCGAGTAATTGCAAGGCTGCGCATTTATGTTTAATTGTACTTTGCGCGTGAACACCCCCCCCTCTCCCCTTGCTTGGCACACCGCTGCGCCATCAGTGGTAGGCAGCTGTCGTGTCAACAATTATCTACCACCTTGGTACACATTGCAACTTGAAACTTTTTGTCATCACGCTTTGTGACCGCAATATGATCAGCGTGTCTCAATCCTCGCGGCACCCCCACGGGTATTCCTCAGATTGCGTGCTACAAAGCCCCGCACATCTCATTGGACGTGACCGTCCCTCCCTACAGTCAGCCAAACTTGTTCCTAACACAGTTGTATGATTAGTGGAAAAACCACGTAATGTTTTCTGGGAAAACAGAAATGCAATAAAGACAATTACAGTTTTCAAATTACATCAACCACCACACTGCGGGTCAAAACATTTATCCCTCTGCCTCTTCTCTTGCGCTGCACAACTTTGAAATGTTCCATCGCCCCCTTTCCCAAAATTCGTTGAAACTTTTGCTCAATTCCAATGAGCGTAAACACTTTTATCAATGACAACCTTCAACTTGGACCTTTGGGTGTGTGCTCAGCGACCGTGATTGAAACAACAATCTACCCCCACCTTCCCCACTTTTGGATTATCTTGAAGTTCTTCACCCTGGAATGCGACCCCCGACAGCCGTCCGAGATGCACCTTGCATCTTGGCCAAACATCCTGGCAAATATTTAAATGGCTCTGATTAGCGAATGGAATTTACTGCGCGGATGACTGGCGCGCTAACCGAATTCACGTTCAAAATTCGCGGACGTTCGCATCCTGCCCAACGACTCACTTGTAGGGAACATCGTGATAAACGGTCCGGGCCCGGGCCTGTATCAGCATCGCGGTCCCGCTTTGCTGACGAAGGGCGCGCGCTGATAACGCCAATTAGCACAGCGCGTACCGCTGCGCGGTCGTGCGGCATTCCGCGCGACATAATTCGCTGTCACTCATCGCCTCGCAATCTCACGGCTGCGGCAGCCGCCGTAGGGGGTGAACGAGCGGAGGGGGTGGGGGGGTGCCCGGGCTGCCGACGGAGTCACGGGGAACCCCGGGCGGCGCGTTCCTTCTACGACATGCCCGACTCGTAACGTCAGTGTCGCGTTGCGTGCCGACCTGCCCACCTACCTCATCCCCCACGCGAGTGACACCCAGGGCGTGACTTACATTTCTCGCGAAATATATTTAGATTTATTTTTTTGGCGTGTGTGTTCCCAGGGGGGGGGGGTCCGCTGGCCAGACGCGGCGTGGTCGGCACGTGCCCAGCAAACCCACGAGCACGCGGCTGATGTCGCCTTCTCACGGGGATTTGTTTCAGACGGAGTTGTCTGGTGGGGTGAGTTCCGGAAAAATAATCTCCACCCACCACCCCCTCTGGGAAGGGGGTGGTTAAGTGCTTAACCGAACTCTTAACTGCACTTCAACTCCCTTAACTGATCTTAACCGACAGTCCGCTGATTACACTCCACGGATGTGTGTTGAACTTCTTTCGCGCCGTACGTCGCCAACCGTGCTAATCGGAGGTGCGTAGAAAGGACAGCATACTCAACACAACGAGCAGTTCTAAAGAAATTAGTTTTCAATCTCGAGGATGTAAAAGCGCATAGCTCCAGTGGCTTCCTAATATCGGAAGGCAGAGCGTTCCAGACGGACGCAGACGCGCAAAACACAAACACGAGCTGCAGGGCCAGGGCTCTATCCACTCAATGGTGCTGTTGGTATTCACATTGATCATCGTGGGTCGGGAAGTCTCACTTCTGTAGTTCCCTGTCGTGTAGCCCCTCAATTCCCTTACTTATAAGGATGGTATACCACTACACGAGGACATTTGCTGTTCGCATAGAGGCCATGATTTCACGGGCAGAGCCTGCACAATTTTCCCGGGGCAATTTAATCGCGCTATGAAGACGAATCGTTATCCTCGGCCGAGCCTTGCAAGTGTCGCCGAGTACCGATCTCCGAGCCATCGAAGGCACCGTCCTCTCAAGATGCGTTTCGTCTTTGTTGTGGCCTTGTTGCACTCATAATGTAGTCGCTACACCACTGGTAGTGTAGTCACTACACCACTGGCGTAACGGGGGCTTAATGGTCGTCACTGGCGACAGTGACCTCTCTCCCTCGCCATTTCCACTGGGCCCTGCGGGGTGGCGTTGAAGAGCCCCGTCCCCGTCCTCGAGCGACGCGGTCAAACCACTGCAGCTTCCCAGCAAACATGCCAACGTTCTCTCAACGTTGTCTCAACGTTGGCGTGTGGTTAGAACCTTTGACCCAACGTTGCACGTTTACTGGCCACCTCCTCGTTGCTACTGCACAGCAGTGGCTCGTGTACCCCCATCTCTTGTTGGCGCAAAGCAATTGCTCGTCAATAATAAATGGACGGGTATATCGAATTCACGTGCAAACCGGTCAAGCTGTTGATGTTTCACACACACACACGCATGACGCTGCTGCTGCTGCTGCTGTTTGTTTGTTTGTGATGTTTGGTATCTCCAACCGTACAACGATAAGTCGTTTTTTTTAACCCTCTTTATCTAATCAATGTGTACCGTTGCACTGTCATCCAGGTCTGGATGGGAAAAAAGAGAGATTCGGTCTCAACGAAGTCTTACTTGGGTTGTAAAATAAATTATATATCGATACTGTATAGGAGGGAGCGGTGGTGCAGTGGTGAGCACACTGCGAATCCAGTTATCAGACTTCGGTTCCCGGCCACCCACCCACTGGTCCTCTCACTACCCCGCACGAACCATCGTGGTGAAGTATGGTCAAACAACCCCCAGGACTGTCACAGCGTGGAAGAGGCATTCAACATTGGACTGACAACGGCCTGCAATTTATTGTTCTTCGAAAAGTGTGTCTCTATCTAATAAGGCGCACACATCCGACACTCTTATGAAGGTGCCCAGTCAGTAATGAGGTAGCAATGCCCACACTTTAGCCCACCACACACAGCCTGTACGCAGTGCCGGATGAGGCTAGTGCGGGGCCTGCAGCATATGTTATAAAGATTCCCTAAATGAAAAAAACCCTATAAATATAAAAAACAGATACATTTTTTACTTTAATAGTAAAGTAATTGTATTTTTTATTTGCTATACAGCCAGATAATACGACAAATCGCTAACCTTAAACACCCAGTCGTTCATAAAAGTTGAAGGCAGTCTAGTACTATAGCAATAGAGCAAGTGCAGAATCACTGAGTCGAAATTGAAAGCTTGAAAACATTTAGCGCGGGGCCCTTTAAAGTGTGGGGCCCGTAGCTACTACATATGTAGTAGCGACTACATGTGTAGTAGCTACTTTTGCTACTAGGATCATCCGGCACTGCCTGTACGTATTTTGTATGTTGAACTGCCAACTGTGTTAATCGGAGGTGCCTGCTGGGCGATTAACCCAGGGTTCGGCAACCAAAGTAACAAGAAGGGCCATTTTTTTGGTTCGAATTGGCGACACGCAACTCGATATTTCAATGCACTGCGCGTGGTGAACACGAGACGGGCCCGTCCTTAATAAATCACGTGCCACGAAGCGGTCCCGAGAGAGCCGCGGCTTGTCGACCCCTGGGGCTGACCCCACTTACAAAGCTGGGTGGTTACAGAGGCAGACGTTGGCGATGAAGTCAACTGCCGCATCGGGAAATCGAATCGAAACCGAAACCGGCGACCCCTCGAGCGTGCGCGTCCTAGCGGTGCTCAGCCCATTGTACGCCTGCTCGTGACAGCTCCCCCCCCCCCCCACGAGGTGCAGCCAATTCACACGGAGGAGCGGCGGTACGAATTCACGATGTGTGGGTGTGTTGTCTCTCTCTCTGCTTGTGTGTCTGTCTGCGTGTCTCCGTGTCTACCTGATGACGAGTTGCTTGTGTTGCAATCGAAACGTCGTACACTATTATTTCTCTATTTAAGGCCTCGACACAGAGGCATTGGGTCTCTGTGTGTAGTTTATTTTCTCTCCACGTGACTTTGCCGAAAGAACCAAAGGGTAATTCCTGCAGTCACGAAAGCTTCAAATCAAGTTTGAGTTCACGATGTATCGTCTCGCACCCGGTCAAACGGTATCATCGCGGGGGGTGGCCGATCGCGTCGCAATCCTGCGCCGCCCCCCCCCCCCCACGTAAGAATGCTGACGAGCCTATTCCTGCCCGTCGATGGGGCTGGGCTCGCACTTTAGACTGCGGGCGACGCGGAATGTCACGGAACACGGGGCATCTCGCGCGCGCGCCCTGCCCGCAGGAGAAGGTGGCCGACCCATTGCGTGACCCACCGTGACCTCGTGTGCGTGTGTGGTGGGGAGTTTTTTTTTATTATAAGCCCACCCCGTCGAATTTTCACCGACACTGTGGAGCTGTTCGTGTTTAGAGGTGGGCGATGGGCCATGCTGAGGCTTCACTTTCCCGTGAGCTGAGAGAATCAACTCTCACTCGTGGCTTAGGTTTAACCCAGGGATTCGTCTGTGCTGGAGGATTCAGCAGAATTGGTTGCAGCGGCGAGGCTCCAGAGCTCAAGTCAATGAGTTAAAATCCCAGCCAGGGTTGAATAATCATCCCCATTATCACTATCATGGTCGTCATCCCCACCATTATCCCCATCACCTTTCAATGGTCCTTAAAATTAGCAGCACTTGGCCATCCTACACCATAAATCGGGAGAAAAAAACGAGTTAAAATCCCAGCCAGGGTTGAATAATCATCCCCATCATCACTATCATGGTCGTCATCCCCACCATCATCCCCATCACCTTTGCATGGTCCTTAAAATTAGCAGCACTTGGCCATCCTACACCATAAATCGGGAGAAAAAAAGAGTTAAAATCCCAGCCAGGGTTGAATAATCATCCCCATTATCACTATCATGGTCGTCATCCCCACCATCATCCCCATCACCTTTCCATGGTCCTTAAAATTATCAGCACTTGGCCATCCTACACCATAAATCGGGAGAAAAAACGAGTTAAAATCCCAGCCAGGGTTGAATAATCATCCCCATCATCACTATCATGGTCGTCATCTCCACCATCATCCCCATCACCTTTCCATGGTCCTTAAAATTAGCAGCACTTGGCCATCCTACACCATAAATCGGGAGAAAAAAACGAGTTAAAATTCCAGCCAGGGTTGAATAATCATCCCCATCATCACTATCATGGTCGTCATCCCCACCATCATCCCCATCACCTTTCCATGGTCCTTAAAATTAGCAGCACTTGGCCATCCTACACCATAAATCGGGAGAAAAAAAGAGTTAAAATCCCAGCCAGGGTTGAATAATCATCCCCATTATCACTATCATGGTCGTCATCCCCACCATCATCCCCATCACCTTTCCATGGTCCTTAAAATTAGCAGCACTTGGCCATCCTACACCATAAATCGGGAGAAAAAAAACCGCTCCTCACGCAGGGCGCGTGCATCTCTCGCTTGAGAAAAAAAATAAATTGGGATCCACTGACCTCGTCTGGGTTTTTTTATAATTTATTTTCGCGACACGGGCGGTGTGGGACTGCGGGACATTCCACGGCTGACTTTGAGAGCGACGTGAGCGCTCGGCCCGTGAACGCAGAGGTGTAGCAGTGTGTCAGCCCTGACAGGTACACTCTCTGCCTCCAGGTGGGTGCGTGTGTGTGTGCGACGGCTTTTTTCCCCCTGACTTACGGATCGAGAAACTCCCCAGCTGCGGCAACAGCACGCAGCAAGCAGCGGCAGCAGCTGTTGAAGCAACAGCATCCGAGTCGTGGCGGCTGCTGCTCAAAGTGAAGGATGGTTTCGTTTTATTTGTTTGTGTTTGGGTGATTTGTTTACCTTTCTCGTACTTTGCACTCCTGTCGTGTCTTTGTGCTGTTTGTTGTTGTAACGTTCTTACCCGCCCCTAATGGATATCTGTGAAAACGAGCTTCATAGTTCATCGGATTCCTTCAGCATAAATAAATATTCCGATTCTGATAACTCGTCAAAAGATTAAAATTTGGGGAAATTAAAAAAGAACCCTGTTATGAATCAATCCACCTGAGCTTGATTCCTGGCTGTGGATAACATCAGTTGCGAGTTATAGCTGCACCGGTCCAGTAAGCCAATCCACGGAGAGGTATGCTCTGACATCCCCATTGTTGTACTGAACTTCTATACTCCCACATATATGCCGGACGCCTTCATCTCCACACTCTGACCAGCAGGATGAGGTGCCGTCAAACCGTCCCTTTGACAGTCACTCCGTAAAGAGGCCTTCATCCACCAGTGGATTGGCAAGAGGCAATGCGTTGTTATTAATATCACTTATTCTCTATTACCCACCATCCATTCTTCGCTTGTTGTCCTCCTCGCTCGTACTAACGCCTTCACCGACCCCCAACTCCCCATGGTAACCCATCATCAATCCACTCATCTCATTTCAATCGTCGTTTGTTCCACGCATCGTTACCATCACCACCACCTCGTTTTACAAATATCCCATCTACTCGCCAAATCATACTTGCACCGTAGTGAGTTCATTGCACAGCGCCTCGGTTAAGGCGCTATATAAATGCATGATGAAATAAGATATCTTAATATCCAATGCAGCATAATTACCGGATGGATTTACAGAGTTTATAAACTCCCCGTTACATAGTGTTTTTTTGTGTGGTAATCTCACGGTGCTTGAGATTATTGCGGGCTGATCCACCCTTTGCCGGCTTCGTCTGCCCGGGCCTACCGTGAGCCGCTCACGAAGTGACGGTGGAGACATCCACCCCCCCCCCCCCCAATGAATCTCCACAAAAGTTCTCTGCCATTAGCCAGCGTCACTACCTCGCTCAGCCCCAAACCTCCACTTCTCTTGTCGAGCGGCTACCGCTGCCTCTCCCACCTCGTCTTGTTACTGTCTTCCCCTGCTCCCGTGTCCGCCCCCCCCCCCCCCACCTTCGAACGTTCGTGTCGCACATCGCCGAGGAAGGGGATTCTGTCCGGGTTCACCCGTTTCGTGTGGCAATGCGGAATTTCCACCCCGTGCTAATTCGAGTGAGAAAGCCCAAGTCTGACTTTTGACCTTTTTATTGTTCTATCAGAGTATATATTTCTTCTTAAAGTTTTGCTGGCTGGCTGGGACGTGTGCGCGTTGCTAGTGTACGCGGATTAAACCGACGCACGTCGCACGAAATGCTTTTGCAACTTTGGCGTTTTTGCTAATTGCACCCGGTGTGAAAAAAACACAATTTTCTACGGCAGCCGGCGACGCCGGCGACACGCATCGCGGGCCTCCTGAACGTGCGAGAACTCGCGGCTCGACAGCTCAGCACGCGTCAAATGCCAAGCACGCGCGGGTGCTCGAGCACAAAGACAAAGGATCCCCGTATAGCCTTAACGAGCCGTAGGGGCAAGTGCTGTTAGCGAGCACCCAATGAAGGGCGGAACGGCACACGATGGGGTGGGTGGCCAGCGGCAGCACGCCCGACCGCCTTTGTGGCGATGTTTACACACCGCACCGGGAGGCTGAGTCGACCTAGGGGAGGCCCAGGACCGGTTCAGATAATCGTCACTGGTGTTGGGCGTGAGCGGTAATCAAACCCGGGTCATCAGGTTCGTAGCGCAGCGCGCTAACCGCTACACCACCGCTCACTCACGCACACAAACACGCACACACACACGCACACGCTTTCACACACACACTCTCACACATACACACTGACATATGAAATCACCGTCTCCAACCATTGCCGTCACCACCATGCGCAGTGACTTGCGTACAAAAGTAAACAAAACAGAAAACATTTGCGATGCTGCGCTGAAAGTGGTGCACACTCACAAATAAGCAGGACTTCGAACACGGTCGGCAATAACGTTGCCCGAACTAGACAATTATACACAATAGCTGACGTTTCGGATAATGGACCTTCCCCATAGCAGATAAGGACCATTGCAGTAGCCAACCGTGTTTGTTCTAAATAAAACGAGTTTAAAATCTGGCATTAAAATCGCATAGCTCCAATAGCTTCCTAATATCGGAATGGAAGAGCGTTCCAGACGGCCGCAGAAGCGCGCCTGAAAGCGCAGCGACGCGGTGACCACCGCCTTTGCTCGATGGCTGAGCCAAAAGCCGCCGCCGCTGCTGCTGCCGCAAGGTTGACCGGAGTTTGCGTGATGGTTTGTGCCATCCTTGTTACCACGACCCTTGGTGGCGTGACTTCAGTGGATCATATTTCTAACTGTGGCCAATCGAAGTGAATTATGTGCCAACTACTTGAAATGAGTGGGCTCATCAAGTCCTTCACTCGTATCGACCATATGAATGCATCGTGACGACTAAAGGTGTTGCTACCTGAGGTGGCATCGATTTCTAATCTGGATCACAATGTGCGTGAACACGTGTCGCCTGACGATCGTGAACACGTGACGTCTCGTCGTGAACACGTGTCGCCTCATCGTGAACACGTGACGTCTCGTCGTGAACACGTGTCACCTCATCGTGAACACGTGACGTCTCGTCGTGAACACGTGTCACCTCATCGTGAACACGTGACGTCTCGTCGTGATCACGTGTCACCTCATCGTGAGCACGTGACGTCTCGTCGTGATCACGTGTCACCTCATCGTGAGCACGTGACGTCTCGTCGTGAACACGTATTAGTTCACGCGTGAACACGTGCACACACGTGTTGCTTCGCACATGAGCACGCGTTGGATCGCGCATGAACACGCATTATCAAGTGCATGAACAAGTGTAGGATTGCACATGAGCACGGATGAGCTCTTGCATGAACACGCCTCGTCTCTTGAGTGTATATATCGTGCAGATGACACGTGAACACGTGTTGGTCCATACGTGCCTCCAGCTCATAGATGCCAGCCTGTGCGTGCAGGCAGAGTGATAGTGTGTCTCTCTGGCTGATACGAGCTGCAGTCATTGCGATTACAGTGGCCGGGAGGCTCCTCCCGCCGAGCAGATAGCGTGATCATTCAGTATGTATGTGTATGTAGAGCTGGAGCTATCCAGGGATGAGCTCCGGAAACACCCACCTCTCCCCTACCCCCGCAAATAAAAATATTGCTTGATAAGTTATGGCCCTGTGTATACGACTTTAGCAATTCGCTGCTGGATGGGTTCGGATCGTGTGCGGGATTATTTGACCATACTCCACCACGCTGTTCAGTGCGAGTTGGTGGTCCTGGGGAGCATTGATGTGGCAGCATAGAGGTGCAGTACAACAATGGATTTGGCTGCACCGTCAATCTGCTTCTAGCCCCGAAGCCACACATAACAACGTTGTTTATGCATGGTCCGAGAGCTATCCAGCCTGGAACCGGCTTAGCTTCCGGGGTATGGCGAGGTTTTCTCACGTAGCTATACAAACCCACACGCAATGTAACCGATATTGGCCAACCATTGATATAAAACTGCTTTTGTGTGTGTGTTAGTTTGTTGTCCTCCCCTCACACCTCCCATTAGCACGGTTAGCTACGTACGGTGCCAAAGAAGTTCAACATGCATACATCCCAATGCAAAATAAATAAAATCTCCTTCGAATGACTCAATTGGGATTACACAAATTACAACATTGGCACCACCCTGCTGCAAAAAAACGTGGCAGGATCCCATTGAAAAAGAGTCTTTAATTGGCCAATAACACCTTCATATCTAGAGGATGGCAGAACTTGGGGAATTGTTGGCGCTGGCTCAACGGATGGCTGCTGTGGCTTCTCCTCCCCACGCCTCTGAGTCGTCCTCTCGCTCTCTCTCTCGCGCTCTCTCTTCGATGTACGGTGCAGTGCCTCTGGATCGTCATCTCGCTCTGTCTCTCTCGCTCTCGTCCGTGACTGGAGCACGCGTACCACTCCTATGCCGGGGACGCGCACGGCGTGTTCCTTGAACGGTGTGGGGGGGGGGCGGTCAGACCCTCTGCACCAACACAAACGGTGCACTGACTTTCACATTTTGACCGGTCGACTTTAAGCGGGCGATGTGCGTGACGACGCGGTGCTTGAGTTGCTCGTGGCGGTGTGGCGCACGTGTCGCGGTTTTGCCATGGCGACGTTGCTGTCCTCGATGTTGGTGATCCCGTATCAAAAGCGGCTCCAGAGCTATTGCTGCTGGTAGCAATAAAATTGGTTTAAAAATAGTTGTTTTTACGTATTTACATAGCATAGCAATTAAGTTTTTTTTATACCAAAATATGGGGGGGGGGGCATTTTGAGCATATTTGTTATATTGGGGGGGGGGGGGGGTGTCCCCCCCCCAATATATATTATAATTACGGCCTTGCACTACATAACATCACAGCGAGCGAGATTCAGAGCCGTTTGTGGGTGATTTGATCAACGTGGGGGTCATGCGCAGCGAGCTGCTGCAGGTGGCGACTGTGAGCCGCTTAACTGCGCATCACCATCAGTGGGGGTAGCAGCCGGCCCGTGGGGACATCGCACGGCGCACCAAACTAAACCTATCAGCTTTAAACAAAAACATATTTCACCAAGGAGTAAGGCCCACTGTTGCTATACAGCTCTTGTTTCACAGAAGCGACCCGGCCCACAATTTGATGGCTCAACGAAGTGTCGGCTCATCGTCGTCGTCGTGTGGAAATGTTTAGCGGCCAAATTCTCTTTGAACGCGTGATGTTGATCCTAAAGGGCGGAGTGAAAAAGCGGAAGACCCGGAGAAAAATCCACGCGACCACGGGGAGAGAGAGAGAGACGCGCAAACTCCAAATATACAGCTGGCGTCAGGGTCGGGATCCAACACACAACCTCCTGCATACCAGGCGAGAGAGTGAACATCCTCGCCACCGTGGCACACCAACTCACAGATACAACCAGCCGCCACCACGGGCTACGAGGCTGCACAAGCTCGAATTCACGTCTCTGGCCTCGCTATACGCTGTGCAGAAGGGTCATTTCCCCGAAACCTCGCCGATTCTACATGTTAGGTTAACACGTAGGCTTTCGCGACCAATACTATCCATAATGCAGGCTTTTCTTGGGTTAGATCGCGTAAATATGTAAATGTGTCGTTAAACTCGACACAGCAAATTCGTAAGGTTTGTCACGTAAACAGAACGTGCCAATTCGTCACTAGTACAGCAACACCGGTGTGTTGGAGAGCAAAGCCACAACATTTACAATCTGAGTACGACGTTTCGCCAGTGATTACAACCAGCTTCATCAGGCGACAGCCAGATGAAGCTAGATGTAACCCAAGCGGCAATGGATACCCATTGTCATTTATATTAAATTCATTAATCTCCCCCCACCACTTTGCCCAAGAAGAGCTCACAAATAACGTCATCACATCTACCCCTCTATTTAAGGAACGAAACAGGAGCATTTCTCCACAAATCTGGCTGGCGACTGATTAAGCTAGTTGTAATCACTGGCGAAACGTCGTACTCGGATTGTACATTTTGTGTATTTGCTCTCCAACACACCGGTGATGCTGTACTCGTGACGAATTGGCACGTTCTGTTGACGTAACAAACCTTACTGATCGGCTGTGTCGCGTGGTGGCGGGTTTCACGACACATTTATATATTTACTCCCACCCCCCCCCCCCCCACAAAAAAAAACCTGTAGTATTCAATAAGTTGTTTTCCTTTTAAGGCCACGCAGTGTGATTGACGAGATGTGTACCAGGGTAGACGCATCGGATGGCGTGCGTAACGGTCAATGGCTCTTTAAGATTCGTGTCGGTTTGTGATTGCTATGGGTGTAACCCCTCTCCAGACCACTAGTGGCCGCTACACTCATCGCAGTGCATTCAAACGAGTATACAATCGTCGTTTCATCGAATTGTGAGGTTGTTCCGAGTGAAGTCACACAAATACAAAGATCCCCCGTAGAGCCGACACAGACTGCTGGGGCAAGTGCTGGTAGCGATCACCCATGAACGGCACACGAAGGGGTGGGTGGGCCAGCACACCGCCCGGGTTCTTCTTCGTCTTCCTCGTGGCGCTGTTTACACATCGCACCAGGTACTAATTTCAGGCTGAGTCGACCTAGGAGATGCCCAGGACCGGTTCGAATAATCTCGAATGGTGTTGGCCCGAGAGCGGGGATCGAACTCTGGTGGCCGGGTTCGTAGTGCAGCGCGCTAACCGCTACCACTACCACCGCCACCACCGCCACACGCACCACACGGCACTCGAACAATAACCTTTGGTTCTCTGACAAAAAAACAGGCGCACTCGTTTAGGCAGTAATTCACTTCGCTCACCCCACTGCTTCACACATTTAAACGAGTGGCTATAAACACGTGTAACGAGAGTCAATGTTTGTTTCGCACTGCATCAATCTGTCCGCGGGGCAGGCAGAGAGCCCCTTTTGCCTGCAGTGTATGTGTATAACAAAAAGGCAGCAGACATCCAACTGGCTGCGGCCGTGCTGATGAAGCTCAGAGGTTGTCTAAACCGACCCCAGGGGCTTTGGTGGTTCAGAAGGCCCCGAAAAATTGGCCGATGGACTACGACGTTCAGCTCTCTTTGTTGGCGATGGTTGCGATGGCAGAGCCCTTTTGTTGTCGTCACGTGCTGCAAAAGCACACGCACGCGGACGGCGCTTTGTCTCGATCCACTGCTGGATGAGTGCCCGACCAAGCGCCTTCGCGGGGTCTCGAGGATTGATTTTGAGAGAAGTCCCCGCCGGTTTTCTCCCCGGTAAATTTCCCAGTTTCCTGCCATGTGAAAAAAAAGTCAAGCGCTCTTTAACATTAAATTTTACGTAAAAGTTTGCATTCAATTTTACGAAACATTCCAAGGTGACGCACGAACCTCCTAAAAAAAAGGAAGTCTTGAGCCTTCGGTGAGTCTTCCTCCTGGGTAAATCATTGCCATCAATTGGTTTGGTTTATAATCGACACAACACGTGGGCCCCTCTCGTTCACGTGCGTGTGTGGGGGGCGTCATACGAAGTGCCGATGAGAGAGGAGGGGGGGGGTATAGGAGGGAGCCTTGTTTTTGTGATGGCACGTGGGTACACACAGAGGTGCCCCGCACCTGAGTTGGCCACCTGGTTCGGCCACCAGCCTGAAGCAAAGTCCGTCGTGGGGCAACGGCGAGACACTGGGAACGGTGCCCCAAAACGACCTCCTGCAGACCCGAGACGTCTGCTTGACCGTGCCACATCATTAGCGGCCATGCCCAATTAAATCACCGACCTTGCCCCCACCACGCAATACGGATTTACGGGATTTGCATTCATACGGCGAAGCTTAAATGCCTCGGCAAACTCAAGGCGCCCTTACATAACCTCTTGCCGTGACCGTTCAGTTGGCCTGTGGGCAGCCTAGCCAAGGGGGGACCCGATCACAAGTGGGCAGCTGTCCCTGTGCGGCGCACACAGACCGTGGCTCCATGGGTATATCCCAGCACGCGGCCACCATGCACCACTTGCGCAGTGAGCATGCCCAACCACGCGATGACTATGTCCCCATCAAGGTGACCCGTCACCTCAGCGACAGGGTGACCACACCTGCACGCGCGCCCGTACGCCTCACGCGCGTGAAGCCTGACCCCTCCGGCATGGACGGGGTGGGGACCCCGTCCATTTCGCCAAGAGCCTCTGCGTCGCACGAGAACTCTCCCCGCCTCTCCCACCACAACCACCGCAACCACCCCCCCCCCCCCCCCGAAAATTGAACGTGGATCAGTCTGGAGTCCCACCGGCTCCCGCGAGACGGTGGGTGGTGGGGGGGGGGAGAGCCAGATGATGGAGGGCACCCCCCCCCTCACCTCGCCTCATCCTCCACTTCCCCACGCCAAATATCTGCGCGACTGCCCAGGGAGCTCCACATCGGCAAGCCGAGGCGGGGTTGCTACGCGTGATGATGGAACGCGCCCTGTCCGTGCCGTCTCGCCACGTCTCTGACCTCCACCCCCTCCGCGTCGTCTCGCGTCGTCTCGCGTCGCCTCGTTGTTGTCCGCCGAGAGTGAAAATGTCTTTCGTGTCACGTTGGCCAAAAATAGCCGCCGATGGTCTTTTCACGCCAAATTGCCGAGAAAGAATGATTTGACGCGCAAGCCACCCCGACCACCGCAGCTACACTACGTCAGGTTGTGACATCAAACCACTCGCCCCCCCCCTGCCCCCCCCCCCCATGGCTTTGTCTAATTCGAGACGAGCGCCACAAATTGAGTAATTGAGCTCGACACGAGCTGCGCGTCGCCGCTCAAGAGTTCCTTTCTTCATTTCGCATTGAAATCTGTTTCTTTTTTCCTGCCTCAAAACATCTCTCCCCCCTCCCCAACTGCTCCCGTCTCCACCCACAAAAGCAGGGAGATGGAGGTGGGGGGGGGGGTGGTGGGGGGGGGGGTGGTGGGGGGGGTTGGTGGGGAGGTGGGTGGGGGGGGGGGGGTCGGTGGGGGGGTTGGTGGGGGGTACGGGGAAATGTTTTTTCCGGATCTCAGCCCCGTACGTCTCCGGCTGAAATCAATCCCTTGGTCGTGGTGGTTTGGCGACATGAACATCGCTTTCCTTTTATGGATCTGCGTTTTTCTTCTTGGGGGAAGGGGGTAGGCAAATGGGGGGGGGGGCAATGGTTTAGTTTCAAATGCACCTCCGATATAGCGCGGTTGGCTACGTACACTGCGTAAGAAGTCCAACGTGCACACATGCATGGGTCAAAAGACGCACACTCGTCATCAGCATCAGGCTCCCTGGACGAAAATCTCCATACTCGACGTTGACCATACTTCACCGCGCCCCGCGCACGTACATGTGTCTTTTAGTCGATCCCACTCTGTAACGCGGCGAAAGCCCACAGTGGGGGACAGCACGGTCGAGCCTTCAACTGCACGTGCGGCTTTGCCATCCCCACGCACTCCGCTTCTTTCAAAGTCTTCTCCCAAGCACCCAGGGGCGTTGGGAGCCGTGCAAAATCTCTGCGTGATCCACCGGCATCCCCCCCTCTTCCTCCCCCCCCACTTCGCTTTGACCAACACTCGGCGACCGTTCAAAGTAGTGGCCACTGTGGCTAATACGAACGATGCGTGTGTGTGGGGGGGGGGGCTATACCCAGACGCCCCCCCGCTCCTCCTTAACCCACCCACCCACCCCCACACGATTGGAATGCGCGGGTTTTGCATAATGGCTCAAGTGCGCACGTATGGGAGGAGGAGGCGGCGGTGCGTCCGCGAGCCCGCGAGTTGCATTCCTGCCCGATGTGACACAGCCCCCCGCCGCCTCCAACCCCCTCCGCGCCGAGCCCGTGGCCTCTTATAAAAGCGTCCGTCCTCCCCGGGGCTCGCAGATCCTCGTTACGCACCCGACAGAGCCGGGGCTTCGAGTGCAAAAGCCCAAAACAAAAAAACGCAAAACAACCGCCCAACCCTCCGCCGAACTAAAAACCCAGAGAGTCGCTTTGCAGTGAGCGCCGCTCGTCCTCGACTCGCCTCCTCGCCTCCTCGGGCGCACATCACCAACCGCGTGCTCACGCAACGACGAACGCGCTCCCCCTTCTCGCCATGGATGTCCTGCTCAGTCTGCTGCTCGTCATCTCGCTCGCCCAGGCGCTGCCTGCTGCTCAAGGTGAGCATCGCTTACCCTGCAGACGCACATCGCCACTGATGTTGCTGCTGCTTCGATGGTAGTGGGGGGGGGGGGGGCGGGTTGGGAGATAGGGGGGCACCCCGGCGAATTTGAAGAAAAAATTCGCGAAGCAAAAAAAAAGACAGGCGACGTTTCGGGCAACGGACCTTCTAATTGTAGCGTTGGCGAACGATGTTGTTGAGCTTGTTATTTGCACGTTGGGAACGGCTTCTTTGGGAGCTTTGATCGATCACATTTATTTTGACGCCGAAACTCGCGGTGCTGCCGACGCGCTGCGGGTTTTGCGCGTTCACTCCGCTGCTCGTGGGAGATAATTCACGTGGGGGATGCAATTCCCCAACGCTGTAAACAATTGGCTCTTATCTGGCGCAAGCGGCAATAAACGCCATGCAAATCGCACGTTCAACTTCGTCGCCGACTTTTGGACCCCAATCGAAGCCGCGTCCGTGGCGGAAGGAGTTCATTGGGGTTTTTTTGTTGTTTTTGTATGACTCCAGAAGCCGCGCTGATTCTCACTCAACACTCTCACACAGACTCACACACTCAAAGACTCGCACACTCACACACGCACAGACTCACACAGACACGCGCACTCACACACACTCTCACACAGACTCACACAGACACGCGCACTCACACACACACTCACTCTCACACAGACACGGGCTCTCACAGACGCGCACACCCACACGCACTCTCACACAGACTCACACAGACACGCACACTCACATACTCTCACGCAGACTCACACAGACACGCGCACTCACATACTCTCACACAGACTCGCGCACCCACACATACACACGCTCAAACAGACTCACACAGACACGCGCACTCACACACGCTCACACATACTCACACACAGACTCGCGCACCCCTTGCAGACTCACTCATCCTCACCCGTGCGGCGCTCTGCTCGTGTCCACACAGACGGTGCAATCGGCGCCGAACTGGGGACCCCAGACATCGCAGACCCCGCGATGCCGAGCACTTCCCGGGTCGCCTCGGTGGCTCCCGTTGTGCATCGCCGGCAGAAGCGCTGCTCCTGCTCCTCCTACATGGACAAGGAGTGCATCTACTTCTGCCACCTGGACATCATCTGGATTAACACCCCCGAGTGAGTCTCACGGAACTCGCCATCCTCGCGTGCCTCTTGCAGCCGATTCCGCGACTCGGAACGAGTGGAGGGGGGGGATCGGGGAGGCAGGGACGATGGGGTGCGTAGAAGGTTAGCGAGGTTGCTTCGAAGATCTGGCTGCATAGAAACGCGCTGCTTCCTCCTTTCCTATCGGCACCCTAAGGTCCTAAACCGGCCCGCAGGTTGTGTATACAGCCGGGAGTTTGTCTACGATAAGGGTTATTGTGATGGCACCGAGGTACCAGCAGCGCTGCGGGTTTCACGGGCGAATGCGCTCACCTGCCAGTGACTGTCGGCTCTCCCCCCCGACTGTCCTTCCTCCTTCCCCTCTTGTGCCTCCGAGGAGAGTTCTAACCCGTCTCGCCTTCTCTCTCCCTTCGCTGGTTGCCCTCGCAGGAAGGTGGTGCCCTACGGTCTGGCCACGTCTCACCGCGCCAAGCGCGGCGCGCCCGCACAGGGCTCGCCGCGCGTTCGGACGCGGGGCAAGCGGTGCGCGTGCGCGGCGCACGGGCGAGACGACAGCAAGTGCGCAACCTTCTGCGCCGGCGACGCGGCTCCGCCAGCTCCCAGGTGAGGAGACGGAGAAGAGCGAGCGAGCGATGAGAGAAAGGGTGGAGGAGGAGGTGGGGGTAGTTGTGTAGCGGTAAGCGCGCTGCGCTACGAACGCGGCGACCCGAGTTCGGTAGTCCGCTCGCGGCCAACACGAGAGACAATTATCTGAACCGGTCCTGGGCCGACTCAGTCTCAAATGAGTACCTGGTGCGATGTGTAAATATCGCCGCTGAGGAGACAAAGGCGGCCGGGCCTGGTGCTGTGCCAGTCTTCATAGGTGCTCGCTAACAGCACTTGCCCCGACAATCTGTTGAAGGCTATACGGGGGATCTTTGTCTTTTGAGGGCGTGAGAGAAACGGGAGAGCGCGCACGCATCACGCACGCGCACACCACGGAGCCGCGTGTCCCCTACCCTCATCGCAGAGTCTGACCCGCGTGCGCGCCCTTCTCTCTCTCTGTCTGCCTGCACCACCACAGGAGCTCGGAGCCAGCGCGCCTCCACCGCGTCCTTCAACGGCTTCTCGAGGCCACTCGCCGCGGACGCCTGACCGGGCCGGACGGCCCTGCCGCGGACTGCACCACCACCGTGTGTCAGCGATGATGGCCGTGAGGACGCGTGCGGCGGAGAGAAAGAGATCGAGCCGAGAGAGCGAATGCCACGAAACCGCGGCCAAGGAAGAAGCAGCGCGCTTTGTCCGCGGAGCGGAGATATCCCCCCCCTTACTCCCCCTCGAGTCGTTCCCCTCTTTGCGGGACTCGGGGTGGTGGGAGGCAGGGGCAAGGAGCGGCCGAGGAGGAGACGGAGCGCAGAGCGCGACTCTCTCAAGGCCCCGAAGCCACGGCCGAGCCGAAGATTCGACAGGGGAGGAACACTGGAAGCGCGTGGAGGGGGCGCTGAAAGACTGAACGCAACGGGGAGGGAAAGAGCGAGGATTCTGCTGCGAGGAGATTGCAAAAGGGGGAGGGCGAGAGACGAGTGACTGGAGCGATGAGACTGCAGTGGGGAAGTGAGAGCGGGGAAGAGAATGCAACGGAGTTGCTGGAACAGAGAGAAGAGGAACTCTTTACGACGTTGGTGACGCCTCGCCGGCGCTCGGATTATTTCGTCGGTCGCTCTCATCTCAAATTAAAACTTCGAGCGAAACGACGAGGACACGGTGGCCTGCCGTGGCCACATCATCATCACCACCACCACCTCCTCCTCCTCCATCACCACTACTACCATCGCCATCATCACCATCATCTGACGAAGCTCCACCGGCACGCGCCACACACCGTGTGTCCCGATGGGTGGCAGCGATGACGTATATTGATGAATCGATTATTATAAATCGAGTGCTGCGTAGATGTATTGTAACTCACGATTATTCGCGTAAAAAAAACTCTCTCGAGCACCTATCATCTCAATTAAGATTGTCGTCGGCTGGAATTGTACAGTATTATGCGCGTGCGTGTGTGCGCGTGTGTGCGCGCGTGTGCGCGCGTGTGTGCGCGCGTGTGCGCGCGTGCGTGCGTGTGCGCGCGTCTGTGTGCCCGTATTTATTTTTTACTGAAGATGCCACTTACGTGAGTTTTGTAAGAAGCAACCGGCGGCTATTGCAGTTGCAGAGTTGAGTAGCACAGAGCACGTGTGTCGGCGTGCGTGTGTCAGCGATGTTATTTATTGTTGTTTTTATTCGGTAACGTATGTCAGTGTAAAAAACAAACATTAACTGATTCGGACCGCTGTTTACTTTTTTTTGTTATAGACAAATCGCATTTGCACACTGCTGTAATTATATATTAATTAAGTTATTGCTATTGTGATGAATGTAATTAAAGTTAATTGGTGACCTTTATCTGCACCTGTGCGTGTGATTCACCTGCGTGAGTGTCGCCACGCCCTGGACTTGATGACGCGTTCTCGTCCCACACCCACTAATTCTTTGGCAATCTAATTTTCACAGAATCATCATCATCATCATCACTGGTCGATGAAGAACTCATCACCACGTCATCGCGATCCCTCTTATTCCCCGTAATGCCAAAACCCAATCTCACTCCCTCCGATTAGCACGGTTGGCGACGTACGGTGTGAAAGAAGTCCAACATGCATGCACACTCACGACTTCCACATTTCCGTTTTGCATTGGGTTCCTCACTCGACCCCTATCCGGTCTCTCTGTGTGTCGTGAAGAAGAGCCTTTGCCCGAAACGTCACCAATGAAATACTTTAGTTTATTTTTTCATGACCACAGTATAATTGACGAATGCGTTCCATTTTATTGCTCTTCTCACACTGAGTGTGTGACACGGGCGCCACGGTGGCTAGGAGATGTTAACTACCTCGCCTGGCCTACAGGAGATCGTGGGTTCGATCGCGACCCTGCCGCCTGCTGTATATTTGGAGTTTGCGTGTCTCTCCCCGTGGTCGCGTGGATTTTTTCCGGGTCCTCCGGTTTTCCCCTCCACGTTTACTAAACAGGCTTTTACAGTCTTTGGCTGTTCTACATTTTCACGTAAGAAGCCACTTCGTTGAGCCATCATTCGTGGCCAGGTCGCTACTGAAAAAATAGAGCTACGTGGCTCAGTGGGCTTTTATCTGGTAAAATAAAAAATAAATAGTTTTCGTTTGTAGTTTTGGTAGTGTCGCGCGTGGAACAGCTCTGGGGACAGCACGTGGGTCACGGCACGTGGGTCACGGCACGTGGGTCACGGCACGTGGGTGACTGCAAGTGAGTGACTGCAAGTGAGTGACTGCACGGCGTCAGTGGTGAATAGGGCGGGTACGGCGGCGAGTTTCCAATCGGTGCAGTCTCGGCTCCGTGCAGGGTGTTGTAACAAATCAGCGGATGTGCAAATTTGAGAAATTAATTGGTGCTGCTGCTGCTGCTGCGTTGGCAGTTGTGTACAAGCACGATGAATAACAAAAAGTAAACTCGACACACATTTAAATGAAAAAAGCATAGAATAGATGACGTTTCGGGTAATGACCCTTCTTCAAAGCACATAGAGAGGGCCAGAGAGGCAGAGTGGATAAGATTTGGAGATGGCACTTTATATACCATGGGGCCTGATCAGAATTCAATTGAAAATGTTTGTAATTGACAGGCTTTTAATTTTATTTTTTACATAATATGCACTTCGTGATGATGCATTCCTGGATTAAAGTCTCATTTCACAAGAACATGACAATTATGACCACACACGTCCGTCATACATACTCTCGTTCCTTTATCACCACACGATGTCATTCATGACGATCATGAGCCATGATCGGTCCGCTGGTGGACGATTCTCTCTCTAAGCAGTCGTCATCTCTCACCGTCATGCGATGCAACAATCCATCTTGATCGGGTCGGCAAACAAAATAACAATAAGATACTTTTTTTTATTTCCGATTTCGGTAAAACAAGACAAAAAACCCTCAATATTTCAAGAGCCGCAATGGGCGTGGTGAATACGAGACGGCGGGTAGCTAATCAATAACGGTCACGAATCGGCCCTTAAAGAGCCGCATGCTGCTCTGGAGCCGCAGGTTGTCGACTCCTGCCCATGGTAAACTGGGCTCCCATGGTAAACTGGGCTCCCATGGTAAACTGGGCTCCCATGGTAAACTGGGCTCCCATGGTAAACTGGGCTCCCATGGTAAACTGGGCTCGCATGGTAAACTGGGCTACCATGGTAAACTGGGCTCCCATGGTAAATTGAATTCCCATAATAAACTGGATTCTCATTGTAAACTGTCTCTCCATTGTAAACTGGACTGTCATAGTGAACTGGACTCCCATGGTCAGGGGTGGGCAACCAAAATAACAAGAAGAGCCACTCTTTTCGAATTCGGCGTAAAAACAAAAAAAAAATCCTCAATATTTCAAGAGCCACAATGCAGCCCCAACAGAGGCGCATGCGGTTCCGCAGCAGCATGTTTCCGACCCCCTGATCCAGTTGCTTCACGCGAGAGGCGAGCTCAGTCCTCTACCTCCAGTTCACGTCCTCTCAAGCACGCTCTTCCATTTGGCTGGCAATCTTTTGTTACTCTTAGATTTTTTTTTCGGTAAAGTCACGTAGGTAAAAAATAAAATTTAAAGTTAATAATGGAAATAAAATTAAATAATAGTGATTTATTATTTTATTTTATTCCCATTATTAACTTTTAATTTAATGTTTTACCTACGTGACTTTACCGAAACAACCTAAGAGTATGAATCCTTGCAGTCACGAAAGCTTCAAATCTAGAATCCTTTGTTAGTCTCGACCAGCGGTCACCATCCTGTCTCACGACCCGCCTTGCCCCAAGTCCCCTCACTATTTTGTTATTGACTGCTCAGAACGCACAGATTAAAACCAGGCTAATGAATCCATTAAAGCCTTACCAATCCATTATAAACACAACACGCAAATCAATTCTAACGACGCAGATCCATTGTAACGTCATAGCTCGTGCCACGCTGACGTTAATCACATCGAGAAAGGGGGGGGGGGCACTGCATGAAACATCAGCCAGACAAGTACATGTCAGTTATCAAGCGGAGGCGATGAGGTTTTCATTTGTCGTTTGGCTGCCAATGCTGTCCCTGAATTTCTGAAGACACACACAGACGGGGCATTCTTACATTTTCACCGAATATATTTTGGGTGATAGCACGTGAAGAGTGAACAGTAGCAACATGTATACTGTACGTGATGTGCCGAGTACGGAGATAACTTCTAATAATTAATAATAACTCCGTTTTATATTACAAGGTAAGGCCCACTGAGCTGTCTAGCTCTTTTTCAGAAGTGACCTGGCCACAAATGAAGGCTTAACGAAGTGGATTTTCACGTGGAAATGTAGAGCAGCCAAATAATTTGAACGCACGTTGATTTTCCTCTTCTTGGTTCTTTCGGTAAAGTCACGTAGAAGAAAAATAATAAAAATAAAATACAATTATTACGACGTTTCGGTCACAACGCAAGCAGCCGTCCTCAGGTGAAGAACAGGTCTGTCGGAAAGACAGCGTCTGAATGAACACCACCAAGCTTGGCAGCGTATATTTAAGCTGGGTTAGGGGAGGAAGGGCGCCTTGACAAAGGAATTTGCATATCAACAGAGGAATTTAGCATATTTATTGAAAATGCAGATATGGGATTAGTCACTACTTGTTGATTCTAAAATGTGGAGAGAAAAAACAGGTAGCGCCGGAGGAAAAATCCACGCGCCCTCGGGGAGAACACGCACACTCCAAATATAGAGCAGGCGTCAGGGTCAGGATCAAACCCACGATCTCCTGTATAGCAGGCGAGGTAGTTAACATCTCGCCACTGCGATAGATCAGGATAGATCTAGCTGACACTGAGCCGTGGGCAAGGACAGATGACCTTTTGATTCGATAATTATTTATCACCAGGCGAGAACTCACCAAGGTCAAATGTCTGTCTCCTTTTCATCGGAGACCCTTGGGGGCCACGCGATCGTTTTGATGATCACGAGTTGACGCCTCATCGAGCATTCACGGACTCCGTTAGCGAGCGCCTCGTCTCAACTCCACTCCTCCACACAGACCACCGCGCGAATGTGGCATTGGCTGGTCCTCAGTGAACGCGTCCCCATCGTGCGTGCCACCGATTTAGGTGGCAATTGGAAAGCATTCGCGTCCAAATGAGCGACTCCGCGTGACCCCCCCCCCCCAATGATAGGGCTCGAGATGATATACTTAGGTGGGTGTCGGGGGGGGGGGTTACCTGCCCCCCACCATCACAACTAAAGAGACCCGCTCCCCCCCCCCGAAGTTTGCTGGGATGTTTACAGACATTTAATGAAGCGCATGGGTTGATACGCATCACAGGCGCGAACCTCCCATCAGCATGGTTGGCTACGTACGGTGCGAAAGAAGTTCAACATACATACAATAGGCAAACAAAATATTGTCGAATAAAAAATAACAAAAAATATATTTACTCATCATCATCAGCCTGCCTGGATGAAGACCTCCACATATCGACACTGATCATAACCTCGCCGTGCTGTGAGATTGTGGTGTCAACGAGAGAGGCTCTTGCAACTATCTGTGCAGACCTGTGATTTTCACTCTCACCCGCCCACGTACGTGTGGCGATCTCTGCGCCAAGCACTCGGTTGTTGTTGTTTTCTCTCTCCCTCCGACACGAAGCGAAACGGGCCAAACGTCACAACGTGAGCAGGGACCCCTCGCTAAACGGAACGAAGTGTCGGGAGACTCGGTGAGGTTTGTCCGGGTAAACAAGAGTCATTGTTTAGAATTATTCAACCATTTCTTTTCACTGCAAGCGAGGGTCTGTTAGGGAAGAGGCTGGCACGCATCCTGGCCAGCATTGCGTCCCGAGAGAACGCGAGAGGAGGTTGGTGGAGTTTAACGCCGGATGCTGTTCCAGCGAAAAAAAATCGCAAACCTATTATGGCGCAACGAGGAAAACATAAAATGTGGCATTTGCATAACGGCAGTTATTTAAAAACACACACGCACACAAACAGACGACCCATCGGAGGGTAGCCGTGGAATGGCAACACCACCCTACACGCAGAGAACGAATGTTGAAGTGAAAACGTCGAGAATGTGACACGATAAATAAACAAGAGTGCGCACGAACCCTCGAGGTGGCCGTGGCAATAACCCCGAGACAAACACGTGGCCTCCACCGCGATGGCGCCGCGACGCTCGACTCTGAAACTCTCTCAGTGTCGGCGATCAACAGCACGGACTAAGATACCCCCCCCCCAACACCCCCATTTTCTTTAACAGCCTCTTGGGGCAAGTGCTGTCGACTATATGGCGCAGCGCTGGTACGGGTGGCCAACGCCACGCCGGGCCGCCTTTGTCTCCCCAGTGCAAATGTTGACGCACCGCATCAGGTTGAAACAATTTAAGGCTGAGTCGACCTAAGGGAAGGCCCAGGACTGACTCAAATATTCAGAACTGCCATTGGGTTGTGAACGAAGGGGACCCCCGTGTGGAGTAGCCAAGGGGACCTATACCGGTGGAGATTTGTGGTCGTGCTCCATTGTTCGGGAGAAGCAGAGGAGGAAGAAGAGGACGACTGGTCTGTCGGGACGAGCTCAGTGATGCCGACCATGCTGCCACCGACCCAATTCCAGCCTTCGTGGCACACACGCGCGCGTGCCTGTGGAGCAGTGGCGTTGCGTCGCTTGGCAGAGGCCAATCATTAAATAGACCCCAGCCCCCTACTCAGCCCCCACCGTCCACTGTCTGCCTTTTGTCTGCTCACCAGGGCCAGGCCAATCCGGTCTGTGCGCTAAGGGGGGGGGCAGTTTCACCGCCTGCGCACTCCGTCGGCGCGCCGCTGTCGAGGAAAACAGGCCCCGCCACAGGAGAGCCGTCTCAGACAGCAGAGATCCAGACGAGACCCCTCCTGACTGGGAAATACATATCTCATCGAGTGTGTGTGTGGGGGGGGGGGGGTGAGAGGAATAACAATGCTAAAAGGGCTCGCGGCTGTGCGCTGGATATGTCTCCAATGTGTTTTTGGGGACGTGCCGAGCGTTGTTCGTTGCGACTTCCCCCGACATTTCAGTTCCCCCGAAGAAGCTCTCAGCACCCGGAGCGAAACGTCGGAGAGACGTCGTGAGCCAAACAAAGAACACGCGGCACAAAGCCGGGGCAGCACGACGGGCAAATAAAAACAAAAATCACCCACGAGGCTCACACAGCCAGCGTCTCATCATCCTCGGGGGGGGGGGGGGTAACGGATGCAGCGACGGCGGCTCGCGACGTAGATTCGTACGGCACGACACAGCACGCGAGCAACCACCGCATCGAAACGTCGAAACGACGCAAACATCGTCGGGCGAGGAGCTACCACCGTGCGTTTGCAGCTCGCTCGGTGACAAACACACGCGCGCACGGCAGGGAAGAGGGGGGGTCGCTTGCGTGATCTGGCTCGGAGCAGACGCTGCTGCCGCCGCTCCCTCCACCCGGGCGTATTTCAGCCGCATTCCGTTTAAGAAGAAAAAAAAATGATGAACAAAAGTGGGCCACGCGTACGCATGCGGCAGCGCTGGGTCGGCGGGTAACGCAGGGCTGCTCTGTTGGGTCTGCAGAGCGCCGAGCTCCGGGCAATAATAATCGCGACGGTGCCGCCAGGAAGGAGAAGAAGGCGGCGTCTGAACGCGCCGCGCCGGGCACTTCCTAGCTTTGTCCCCCCCCACCCCACCGCGGTCGGCCGAGGACCCTGAGGACCTCACGTCCGCGGGGATCGGAGGCGCGGCGATTGTGCCGCGTTCTCCAAAGCGGCGGAGCGGAGCGGTGGCTTGGGAGACGGCGGTAAACATCAGGTGCCGGTAGCGCGCTCGCTCTCCGCTGGCGGTGGTCTCCAACGCCCCCCCTCCCCCCCCACCCCCGACAACTTCCCAGTCATCAACCCCTCTGGACCCCCCCCCCCTTACCACCACCACCACCCCCCGAACCCCCACCACCACCACCCCCACCCCAGGCTAGGAGCTACACAAATAAACATCTGGCGCCGTTGGTGGAACCTTGGCGTAGGTGGCATTGATAAGGGCGGCAGAGATCTGCAGCGCGCGCGCTCGGGATTGTTGCGAGCTAAATTGTATTGCGTGCAAAAATACAGCGCTTATAGAACACAACAACAATCGCCCATTCATTTACTGTATCCAGCAAACACTACCGCGAAGGAACTCGGGAGGGTTTCTTGGCAAAAACAGGGTGGAAACGCGGCGGATTTTGCAGCGTGCTGTTTGGAGGTTTCTACCGGAGACGAACTGGGCCGATGTCGTTCACGTTGTGATGGGTCGCCGATTCAATCGAGCTCTGGAGGGGGGTAGAAATCACTGCTCGTCTCGACGGATTAACAGGGCTCTCGCCTGGGGTCACATTGGAGCTTCTCCTGGAATTGAGGAGTGCGTGACACGGGCTTCTTAGCTTCGTTGACGATGACGGCTAACGCGGATTTAGCTCGCACGCTCTCGGAATGTCACAGACCAAGTTAACCATCCACGAACTCATCGTCGTCGTAAGATAGTACGTACTAGGATTTTGTAACGCGCAACGTTTGCGCGAAATGGACAATACATGTCAAGGTGCATAAACCATCACGCGAACTCCGGCTCGTCCTCGCAACAGCAGCGGCGTTTGGCTGCGAGCCATTGAAACAAAGACGGTCACTGCATCGCGCGCTTTCAGATGCGCTTCTGGAGCCGTCTAGAACGCTCTTCCTTCCGATGTTAGGAAGCCACCGGAGCGATGCACTTTTTACATGGAGACACGGGACCAGGCTCAGTCACTCACAATCTCAGAAACACGCGTGTGATTAGCACGGACCCAGGCTCAGGCAAAACCACATTCTATATATATGTTTGTATAAATATTTGTGAACTTTTTTTTCCACGGTAGACAGCCCAGGACACAGAGTCCTCGTGCAATACGAGATGCTTGTTTATTTATGCGTAGCTTATTCCTTCGCGCCCTTCGCCAAACCCCGCATTGGCCAAGGGGTGGTGAAGTATGGTCAACAACCCCAATGAACTCAACGCGGTACGAGGAGGCATTTAATCCACTCGTGGATTGACGACAACAGAGTGGCGGCGACTACTGCCACTTTCATTCGTTCATTCATCACGCACGGTCAGCGAAGGGCCGTCGCGCCGAACACGTGACCTCTTCGCTCAAACCGCTCTTGCTGCCATGCACCGGCGTCTCTCTCGAGTGATGTTTGATCCACGGATCACGAGGAGGGGGGGGCGGTGGGGGGGCGACCATGTGTCAACCCAAGCCCTCACTTTCCGCCCTTCACATACCCGCTTCTTCCCTCGCCACGGCTTGGGAACCCACATCGCGATTGCTGATTTGCGGTGCTCGGCAGCGGCGAGAGGAAATTGTACATTGCTGTGGCAGGGACTAGTCCTCGCCGCGGGATGTCCACTGCTGACCTATCACCGAAAGGTTGTCAGGGGTCTACCAAATTCCGAGATACAAAAGAAGCTGGGACACATCATGGAAACGAGACGGGGGCACTTGCGAGAAACCCACAAAAAACGCGATAAAAAAAAGAGTTTAACACCTCGAAAAGATTGAACGGATTTCCCATGACAGCTGCTACCTCCTCAACAAGAGGACCATCCTGTGAGAGGGGGGTGGAGCGCTAGTGTGGGGGGGGGGGAGAAAGTCTGAGAAAAAAACCACCTGGACAGGTAGCAACCCTGCCCCTTGAAGCAAAACAGCGCGGGGGGGGGGGAGAGGGGAGGGCGGGGGCTTTTACGTTGGCCGCAGCGGCTCCACGCGGGCTTCATGGCGGGCGTCGCAAATTGGTGTCGGGGTCACTCGGGAGGGCGGCGAGCGGGGCGTGACGACTGAATCTCCGCCAAGCGTCTCCCGTTAAGTAGAGGGCAAGGAGACAAAATTACTTCAAACGGGGGAGGAGGAGGGGGGGGGGGGCGGTGGGATGGTGCTATTCATTTTCACAAGCACTCAAGAGCATTGCACTTAAATATGCCCCAATCCCACCGCACCTTCCCCCACACACACACACTTCGAACGTGTAACATTAGCCCTCTTTCCTGGATGGGTCACGGTGACCCCTCTGACCCCTCGGAGCCCTCGGCGGGGTCGCCCCTGGCCCGGCGCTCTCGTCGCGGGCGCAGGAAGCCGGCCTTGTAACCGGACACCAGCGATGAGCACCTCGGACCACGATGTGCGACGCTTTGTGCGACCGGCCCCAGACACACGCGCGCTCACGCACGTGCGCGCACTCGCTCCGTTGATGAGCACCGAGCGAGTGCTCAGAAACAACAACAACAACAACTGCCGACCGAGTGCTCAGTAGTCGCGCTTCACTCACGGGACTTTTCGAATGCGAGCCGCTCGTAACGCGGCCGGCCCCAGACACACGCGCGCGCTCACGCACGTGCGCGCACTCGCTCCGTTGATGAGCACCGAGCGAGTGCTCAGGAACAACAACAACAACAACTGCCGACCGAGTGCTCAGTAGTCGCGTTTCACTCGCGGGACTTTTCGAATGCAACGCGGCCGAGCCACTCAGCCGGACTCTGAAGTTGTCCGACGCGACGAGATCGACCCGAGGCGGCAGTCAGTGGACGGCGTTCATTCAGCAACCCCCCCTCCCTCCCTCCCCGCGTCGTCGCTGTTGAGTGGACAAAACGCAACACACCTAACAAGCTGGAGTGGGCACCTGACTCATTGCCATAGCGATAGGTATACTGGATGTGGTGTGCCACGCGTGGATATATTATTCCGGGCTGCTGGTAGACTGCAAGTAGGAATGCGACTCATAGCCACAGCACTGTTACACCTGGACGTAATGAATCCCTGAAGATGAGGAATGCTAAACACGAGCCCGCTGCCAATATTATGCGAAGAGCAAATGGCCCCATGGATGAATTTCCCTCGGTCGTTCTGTCTTAGTTGGATGCATTCGCTCTGTGTTGGACTCTATACTCATGTCACGTGCAATATTCCAGGCCACCCTTTGTCATTCTGATTTCAAATCTCAATGGGTTCTCACCACGTTCAATAGAGTTCATGGTGATGATGGTAGTGGTGGTGGTGGTCTAGAGATCGTGGCACCGCTATTACACTCCCTCACATTACTCTCGTTTAAATGTCTAAAAATATTAAAAACAAATATGCAATTGGGATGACACGCAGCGGCATCTCATCACCGCCCCAACCACTGGAAAACTCATACCCCAGGCTAATCCTGCACAAGAGACCCATCCTGGCCTCTCTTGACTTATCAGCCGGTTAAGCCAAATCAACTGGAAGCTTGAAAGCAACACTCTTATCCACAAATAAAACAAGCCCGAACGTCGACGCACACGGTATTATGCGGGTGATTGACGCGGATTTAAAATTAGCATTGCATTATGACGGAAAGACTTTGTACAAATATCAATCTCGGGTACCGATTTAGCAGCCACCTGCGGTTGCATTTTGTGGATATTCGCCAGTGAAGCGTGTGTGTTCATACACACAACACATGGATCTAGAACAATCATCCCAATCAATAACCACTTCGATCCATCAGAACCACACAGATGCATTCTGCCAGCCCTGATGTTAATAACCTCGAGGGAGATTGGAGGGCGGGGGGGGCAGTGCCATTCCTCGCCAGCCTCTGGATCTCCTCGTCGTCTGTGATCTCAGGAACAGCGAGCGGGAACCGTTCACCAGCGGCGCACCCCAAACCCCCCCCGGAGCCGGCTGCTACCCCTGGCGAGCTGGTCGCGTGCACATTCATCGGCACGACACCGCGGTTGTGCAACACCACGTGGCGTTGGCAGCGCGACGGGCACGGGGAACCGAGTGGCATTGCCAGGGTAGAATTACACCCGCGCCAAGACGTTTATCTTCACATGCATTGATGCAATGCTTTATTTTTTTTCCATTGCCAGTCTCGGTGCCAAGCTTATCCCGCTGTCGTGGCTTATAGAACCGCACCCTGCCACAGCAGTGGGTGGGTGAGTGAATGAAAGAGTGAGCGAATGAATGAGTGAGCGAATGAATGGGTGAGTGAATTAATGGGTGAGTGAATGAATGGGTGAGTGGAGCAAGGTGTTAGTGGTGGCGTTTCACTATAAGCGGCCCCCTCGGAGCAGAGGGGCACAGCCGTTGAAGTTGGAGGGTGCCCCGGTGGGTGAGTGAGCAAGCAAATGAGTGAACGAGTGCGTGAAGCAAGGTGGATATTTAAAATGTTGCCTTCTTCCCACTTACCCATCCCAAAGTCGGTCACGCCCAGCGTGGCATCCGCTCTCTGGTTCGTCCCAACGCATCGCTGTGTTTGTTGTAGATCATTGTGGTGATAGTGGTCTGGTGTGGTTACAATTGGTTGGTGTGGTTATGATGGATTGAGCGTGGTGATAACGAATTGCTGTGGTTGTGATGCATTAGTGGGGTGGAGCGGTGGCATAGCGCGTATGAACCCACACACCGGCGTTGAATTCCCGCCCACGGCTAACATCGGTGGGGCGTTATCTCTGCGCCGGGTGTCCCCCGAGCGAACGATATCCTCCGATGGTTTCCGAGTAGATTACTTTTGAAGCGGGATAAGAGGAGGAGTTCCAATGCTCGGTCACGATATTCAATCTGCACAGTTATTGGCCGCTGACTCGACACTCAGCCCGATAACGTCCGTGTGCGTACGCTGAGCATTCGGAGGTTCCAGTCGACGAGCGCGTCACCCTGTTAGGGAGGGAGCGAGAAAAACAACAGCGGACCAAACCGTACGTTGATTTTCGTCCACATTTTTGCGGGCGCGTTCTAGCCACGTCTAAGAAAATTTGTTCTGGGTTCCCCCTAAGTCACATCTGAAAAAAAATAAAAATGCAAGCGTGGTCTTCTGGACACCTACGACACCCCCCCCCCCCAGCCGCCCTGCTTGCAAGCCGGCATCGCGCCGACGTTACGGGAAATGTCACTGCCGAGACTGCCGGGCGACAAACCGCGTGGCACAGGGAGCACCGTGCAAGCAAAACGCACGCACGAGCTTTATTTAAATGAGCGAGTCAAGGAGAGTTGGCATCGTTGGAAACCGCCGAGATTCTGCGTTCAAATCCAGACGGCCGCCTGTGGTTTGACCGGGACCTCAAGTGCGGCAAGTTTGATGGTGCCCGCCATTTGTCACCAATAACTCGCACAGAGACCCACAGACTCAAATATGAACTTGTAGACTCACAAAGAGACCCGTAGACTGACGACAGACAGACTGAGTTTTGATCTGACCGTGTTCTCATGTGTAGTGCGATGCCTGTCTCAGCCCGCTCACCATAAGACTGCACAATAAAACCGGTCATGTAACATTTTGTTGCGAACTTAATTTGACGAAATTCCAGCTCGAAGGATTACAAATATTAAACTTTGCTGCCACGCGACGAACATTTCTCCCCGGTGGCGGGGCAGGTTAGCAGAGCGCTGTCTCAGCAATGGCGCAATTGCAGGGCTGCACCTTTGCCTTACTTTTTGGTTTTAATTTAAAACGAGCCGAGGGACGCAGCGCAGACCGCGACGAGGTGGGAGAGGCCGCTCGGGCATTCCGTAGAAAGAAGACTCGCGCTCCCGGGGAGGCACTTAGCGGCGGTGGGAAAAGACTCGCGTTGTCGGGATCAGGTGGCTCATTGAGATTGCCACACAAGGAGGGGGGACTGACCTTTGACACCACCCCGAGTTCTTGAAAAAAACAACAACCCATAATTCACCTGCTCGCTCGCTCGCTCACTCGCTCTCTCACTCCTCTCGGAGCGAGGAACGCGTTAAGCAGCCCGAGAATATTGTTCGGCGTGACCGACGCCCGCCCGCCCGCTCCCGGATGAATTCGGCGGAAACAAAGAGAGCGGAGCGGGCGAGTGCGAGAGAAAGCGCGGTGCACACTAAGAACCCGCGCGCGGCGAGCAGCACAAAAGCTTCGAGGGGCTCGTGAATCAGCGAGCCGGACGGCCTCTGAACAGGTGCTTGAGTGCGTCGCATTCCGCAGCGCGGGAGAAAGGTGATGATGATAAATAAAACATTTTTTTTAAATCCCCGGACATTCGGCGGGCGGTGTTGACGGTCGACGGAGCGCGAAAGTGCCCGAGTGGCGTTGACCTCCTGTGAGAAAACACGACACAACGAAAACACGAGACAAAGAAGGCGCGTCAAAGAAGATGGTATTTGGTAGGCAAATCAAAATCGCGTGCACGTGCGTGCGTGCCCGCGAGCGCGTGCGTACGTGCGAGGGAGCGTCGCGGAATGCAGCGCGCCGCACGTTCGCGTGCTCTTCCCGGTGACAGCGGGCAGCCGGTGAAAAATCGCGGCGCACAAATCGGCGAAGCGTTCTCAGGCGGTCCGCGGGGACCCGAGCGAGGGATCGGCGCCATCGTCGTGGAGGCGACTTCTTTTCGAGACGTCAGATGCTACCCCTCTGCGCACTTCATCGCCAGACGCGTTCTAACCCCCGCGCCGGGTCTCGAAGCGGCCCCGCAGTAGCGAGAGCCAGCGACCCCCAACAGAGGGCCCGATGGTGTCACTCTGCCGGCTCCTCTTCGGCCTTCCCCTTAGGTCACGTTAACTTCCCCCATCCCCCCCCCCCGCAATCATCCACGCCCAATGTATTTATATAGTCAATCACAAATATTTACAGGTAGATCCGTTCATGCATATGAGTCACCCCACCCGCTCCTCCTTCCTGCCCAACCCCGTCCTCCTACCGTTACCCCCCCCCCTCACTGACCCCCCCCCTCCCCGCCCTAAACTAATGTGGAGAGATTACGGAGAAAACTGCACTTGGTATCAAGGCGTCCATACGTCTCCGCACGAGCCGCGCTGCTCGTAACGCTCCCCTCCCTGTAAGGCAACGGCGCCACCACTGTCACGACATTCCATCGCCCGCTCAGAAGCGATTAAGGGGAGACATCACAAATGAGCGGGCCATCTATAATTGGATCGCAGCTCTCGCACGACCATCGCCTCTTCAGGCCGCTGGAGGAGTGTGGGCACCCATCCCCGGAGGATGTCCACGACGGAGATGATAGCGTTGTACCGGTCGCTCGCCAGGCCGCGATAACATTTGTGGGACATTCGGCCGCCGATTTGACGGCGTTCGTCGCGAATATTTCTGCACGGCGCAACGGGAAGCAGAGGTCGCAAACGGGTTTTGTTTCCTTACCCATACCCGTACCCGGCCGCACCAGGGTCGCAAATGGGTAGCGTACCCGTACCCGGCCGGGTACAGGTAGCCGTTACCTACCCGTACCCTACCCGAAATGAGTGACAAACAGTTACTCACCAGTGACTCACGGCTTACCCGTACCCGTACCCGGCCGCACCAGGGTCGCAAACGGGTACCCGGGTACGGGTAGCCGGGTATCGAGTAGGGTACGGGTATCGGGTACCCGGTTGCGACCTCTGACGGGAAGGCCGCGAGCGGGTCGTCATCTTCCTCCAACGTTGAGACCACCTCGTGCTGGCGAGCGGCAGTGGGCTGCGGAATCGTAGCACAGTAGTGCGATGAAATGGAGAGGCCTTCATCCAGCAGTGGAAGGATCATGACTGATGATGATGTTGTTTCTGATGTATGTTTACTGAACTTCTTTCGTACCGTACGTAACCAACCTCGCTTATCGTAGGTGCGGGGGAAGGACAACAAACTAAACACAAAAAGCAATTCGAATTAAATTAGTTTGTCAATCTAGATTTTAAAGTGCATAGTTCCTGTGGCTTCCCAATATTTGAAGGAAGAGCGTTCCAGACGGCCGCAGAAGCGCAGCCTAAAAGCGCGTGATGCAGTGTTCGATGGCTTAGCCAAAGGCAGCTCCTGCGAGGATGACCGGAGTGCTTGTGATGGTTTATGCTCCTTGACGAGATCAAAGTTGATCACTTACAATGTATCGTCTATCGCTACATAACTCTTAAAAACACACACACACGCACCAATTAGTGCCAGCACTGGTAGCACTGACAAGTTGGGGCATCTGCCCTGGGCGCACAAAACCGAGTGAAACAACAACAGCAACAGAAGGCTCTCTCTTGAAACAAACCCCGGGCAGCTGCAACACCTCGGGCAGGAATGGAACACCGACCTCGGAATTTTAATACGAGCGTTTACCTTGCCATGGATTTCTGCTCGTTTCGTTTTCGTGCAATGTGGGAGGGGGGAGCGGTTGTGGTGACAGTGGTCAGAACACTGAGCTGCGAGTTTGATCTTCAGCCACGTCTCAACAAACGTCAGTGGCGAGTGATACTTGAACCGGGTTCGACCGACTGACACTGAGAAGCGTATTTTAGAACAATCCCCCATGACCCACGCGTCACCTCCGGTTAGAACGGTTGGCTACGTACGGTGCGAAAGAAGTTCAACACGCGTACACACGGCATGGGAGGCGTTTATTTGGGTTGTGTTGCCACCTCAGAGGTGCAAAACTAAATGTGGCCACAAAGGCAAGAAGAACATCTCACGATACAATCTGAAGAGGGGAGACACACGGGTACACAAATGATCTTGAGTGGAATATTAGTATTGCAATTATTACGTAACTGACACCATATCCTGGGAATTTCAATGTCCCCGGGAGAGATCTCAACAAGGCAGCCAATACAACAAAGAGGAGGATCCTGGGGACATCCAGGACAGGTGGTGACCCCAAGCAACACCTTCGTAGATCGGCATAAGGCCTGCAAATCACGATCGCGTGATTTTATTGGAACACCAACCTCGTTTGAAAGTGTCCGTAGCTGTGCCGCGTAGGGAGGTGCCCCCCCCGTGCTCCCCCTCTCACCCCCTGCCTGTGTTTACACTTCCCAGTAGCAGCAGCAGCAGCAGCAATCCGTCTTTTGATCCCGATGAAATGCGATCGTGTTCCCTTGGGATGGGTTGAGGTGGAGAGCGGGAGGGGGTGGGTGGGTGGTGCGAGAGTAGGAGATGCATCACCGGGAGACCTTTGATCTTCTGGGAGCCGAAAGCTTCCACCGTCATCGGGGCCGGTGGCGCTTCTCCCCCCCCCCGCACGCCGTCCGTTCCGGCGGACGGCGCCGGCCAGCCAGCGCTGAGAGACGCGGAGCGCATGTCCTACATGCTACAGGAAACCTGTAGCATGTAGGACCAGAGGTGCCCCCAGAGACTTTGTTTGGTACGGACCGTGACTTTATTTCTTTATGGCGCAGTGACGACACGAGGCCCTGCCCTTTGAAAAGGTCCTCCACCCGTGTGTCTAGAACTCGGGGCTACCGGGTGGAATGTTTAATCCAATCCGCGCTGTGTTCACACACCCACACACTGCAGGTCACAACAACACACTCACTCACTCACTCACCACACTGAAGGTCACAACATACTCACTCACTCACCCACTCACCACACTGCAGGTCACAACAACACACTCACTCACCCACCCACTCACCACACTGCAGGTCACAATACACTCACTCACTCACCCACTCACCACACTGCAGGTCACAATACACTCACTCACTCACCCACTCACCACACTGCAGGTCACAACAACACACTCACTCACTCACCCACTCACCACACTGAAGGTCACGACACACTCACTCAACCACCCACCCACTCACCACACTGCAGGTCACAACAACACACTCACCCACCCACCCACTCACCACACTGAAGGTCACAACAAACTCACTCAAATACTCACCCACCCACCCACTCACCAACCCACCCAACTACTCACCCCCTCACCACATTGAAGGTCACAACACACTCACTCAACCACTCACCCACCCACTCACCAACCCACCCACCCACTCACCACAATGCTGGTCACAACACACTCACCCACCCACTCACCACACTGCTGTTCACAACACACTCACTCAACCACTCACCCACCCACTCACCACACTGCACGTCACAACACACCCACTCACCCACCCACTCACTCACCACACTGCTGGTCACAACACACTCACTCACCCACTCACTCACTCACCACACTGCTGTTCACAACACACTCACTCACCAACCCACTCGCTCACCACACTGCAGGTCACAACGCACTCACTGGCCCACCCACTCACTCACCACACTGCTGTTCACAACACACTCACTCACCAACCCACTCACTCACCACACTGCAGGTTACAACACTTTTCTTCCTGCTTCTTCCCTCGCACCGCTCCAACTTTAGAATTCCCTCCGATCATTGCTCTTCCTAAATTCTTGTTCAAATTCCAAGAAATGCGTTACACGTAGCCCTTACGTGGTCATTGCTGTTTGTTGCTGGTCCACCGCTAGGCGTTTTGGTCGTGTGGACCTGTGCTCAACAACTGCGTAATTGTTTTGTTTTATCCGATGCTGTCATCACCGCAGCCACACAAATCAGGCACTAAAAGGGGAATATTTTTTGACCTGGCAACAACACCGGCATTTATAATATTAGCGCGCTCGATCACTTGTGCTCTTTCAATGCACACAGTAGCATTACTTCACCTAGATCAACCCAGCCGAACATTTTGGACGGGGCAAATATTTGTTTCTGTTATTATTTACTCGCATTACAATTCATAATTAGTTTATTTTGGGGGTTTAGAGTGTGTAGGCATAACGGTGCCAATGGATACGGGTTTTCAGTCAACTGGAATGTTGAAAGTTTAACACGTAGGCTTTCGCGACCAATATCATCGCGTAAATAAATGTGTCGTTAAACCCGCCACCACCCGACACAACCAACTAGTAAGGGTTGTCACGTAAACAGAACGTGGCCAATTCGTCACTAGTACAGCACTAGTTGGTGGTGTCGGGTGGTGGCGGGTTTAACGACACATTTATATATTTACACGATCTAACCCAAAAAAACCTCTATTATGGAATGTTGAAAAGCAATCAATACTTTGACAATTTTTTTAAGACTGTCAAAATGTTACAATTGGCACATTATTTTGTCCATGACGTGACAACTCGAGGGTTAAAGTTTAATCAGAATCGGAATTCTAGATTTGAAGCTTTCGTGACTGCAAGCATTCATACTCTTAGGTTTTTTCGGTAAAGTCACGTAGGTAAAAATAAAAATAAATAATAAAAACAATAGAAATAAGACAATACATCACTTAATTTTATTTCTATTATTATTTCTATTATTTTTATTATAGTATTTTTATTTTTACCTACGCGACTTTACCGAAAAAACCTAACAGAATCGGAATCTTTATTTATCCCGGAGGAGAAATCCGATGGTCTATAAGATGGGCCTGCTCCCCTCAGCACACCACCCACTCATGTCTTCGTGCCATCCTCGTTCTCACCTCGCGTCGACACTAACGACGGCTGTGCCCTTGGGAGTGTTGCTGTGCATTTGTGCGTTCATTAAAACATCGCAATGATGGGTGGTGGGGGACACACGATAAACAACACGATCGAACCCAAAATAAACTCGTTATGCATCCATTTGTCTCAAAATAAACTAGTTATGAATCCATATGTCTTACAAGTTAACAACTTGAAACATCTCAAAACTTGTCAATGACATACCATGGCCATAAAAAAAAACATTTCGGGGGGTGGGGGGGCAGACAACTGCTCATTTTGTCACTCCCCACCTGGGGATGTGCCTCTGTAGAGCCCGAGTCCGATTGAGATTTCAATAAAACAAATTATTTTTTAAAGTCCTCCTCAGCCCACGGTAATGCAGAGGATTCCGCACCAATGCTACAATGCGTGCGTGTTACTAGGCCCATGAGCCACAAGCTATTTGAATGCTGCAGACAGACAAACAAAAGACAACAATCACACCCGTATAGCTACTTCACAGGCTGTGGCCAGCTAAGGGGCCTGAGGTGCATCAAGATAGAGATCCCCCGTATAGCCCCAACAGACTGTTGGGGCAAGTGCTGTTAGCGTGCACCTATGAAGGCCAGCGAGGCACACGAGGTGGTGGGTGGATCAGTACCAAGCCCGGCCACCTTTGTCTCCCCAATGGCGATGTTTACACATCACAATTAAGTATTCTATTGAGGCTATGTCGACCTAGCGGAGGCCCAGGACCGGTTCACGGGTGTTAGTGGCCGTGAGCGAGAATCGAATCCGGGTCACCGGGTTAGTAGCGCAGCGCGCTAACCGCCACACTACCGCTCCCCGCTGAGGCGCACACACACAAACACACAAACAAAGTCCGTCTTATTCGTGTGGACTTTATCATTGACCCACCTCCAACCAGCGGTTAAAGCAAACATTTCTAACAACGGGAACTTTTGGGAGTAGACGGCACGCCACGATGGGAGGGCAATGGAAGGGCGGTCAGTGGCCTCGGCGAAAATACAGAACACGCTGAGGGGGATACATCGATAATGGAGAATACAGAACACGCTGAGGGGAATTAATCGATAATGGAGAATTCAGAACACGCTGAGGGGAATTAATCGATAATGGAGAATACAGAACACGCTGAGGGGAATTAATCGATAATGGAGAATACAGAACACGCTGAGGGGAATTAATCGATAATGGAGAATACAGAACACGCTGAGGGGAATTAATCGACAATGGAGAATTCAGAACACGCTGAGGGGAATTAATCGATAATGGAGAATTCAGAACACGCTGAGGGGAATTAATCGATAATGGAGAATTCAGAACACGCTGAGGGGAATTAATCGACAATGGAGAATACAGAACACGCTGAGGGGGATACATCGATAATGGAGAATACAGAACACGCTGAGGGGAATTAATCGATAATGGAGAATTCAGAACACGCTGAGGGGAATTAATCGATAATGGAGAATACAGAACACGCTGAGGGGAATTAATCGATAATGGAGAATACAGAACACGCTGAGGGGAATTAATCGATAATGGAGAATACAGAACACGCTGAGGGGAATTAATCGACAATGGAGAATACAGAACACGCTGAGGGGGATACATCGATAATGGAGAATACAGAACACACTGAGGGGAATTAATCGATAATGGATAATACAGAACACGCTGAGAGGAATTCATCGATAATGGAGAATTCAGAACACGTTGAGGGGGATACATCGATAATGGAGAATACAGAACACGCTGAGAGGAATTAATCGATAATGGAAATACAGAACACGCTGAGGGGAATTAATATATATGGAGAATACAGAACACGCTGACGGGAATTCATCGAAAACGGTTGTAAGGGTTAAGTAAATGCCAATTGCCATCAAAAAGAAGCATTCCGTTCATTAATCTGCGATCATATCAATGGTAGGAAAGGGATGAAGACTTTGACTGAATTGCGAACGTAAATTAATGCAATAAATGATAGTAAATATACGATGGATGTTCAGTATATCACTGCTTTACCAAACTACACCTGTGCAGAATGCCATTCAGCAAAAAAAATTGTTGTACTGTACTACGATCCCATATCTATGCGTCCCAGCTTCACCGACCCGCAGTGCCCGGTGCGATGCAGCGCTGACCGTGATTGCTCACGGCTCACCGCTTTGGTCAGTATCGACAGTGTCCTCGACGCTGATGCCTGGCTGCACAATGACACTAATTAGGCGAGATCATCATCATGGTTCTGATGATTGCCATTTATAAAGCGCCACACGGCATTCGCTCGCTCTCTAAGACAGAGAGAGAGAAGAGCAACAACGGACGAGCGAGAAACGCGGCCACGCGTGGTGGCTTGCGGCGTGCCGATATTACGGTCCCCGCAAGATAATGAAGCGGCGGTCATCAAGACGACGGAGCGCAACGGGAGAGACGCGGAGAGACGGAGGGCGAGAGTTCGCGCTTCTCTGCAGATCGGCGACCTTTGCTTGCCCGAGTTTGCGTGCCTGCGTCGTTGCCGTAACCCGTCAGTCATCGGCACCGCTCCGGCCGTTCGGCATGCGACATTTGGCGTTGAGAAATGCCGAGCATCTGAACCGCCGTGAACCGCAACAGCGATGCGAGTTATGCGCGGGGCTAATGTTTGCGCATTTTCCAGACTGCAGGGGTCACGAACGACATTGGCCCGTGATTGACACAAATTGTTATTCAGTTATTTAAAACTCCCGTCAACAAACAAGCAGCAGCAGGAGCAGCGTTCCCAAACGGATTTTGATTACACCTGCCCGATTTCGAATCCTAAATTCACCTTAGCCGGCGTTGAATTCTTAATTGGATCGGTGGTGCCCTGATAGAGTGTAAATGGTGCAGATGTCGGAGATACTGGGCCGCCACCTCGAACAATCCTGGGTTTGAAGCCAGATTTCAGCCACCGCTTGCATACACCAGATTCTCAGGTGCCACTCGTTGATGGTCCCAGCGCAGTCACGAAAGGGCTTTACAACAACACAAAGCCCCACCAAATGAAATTTCGATTGTCACAATAAAAAAAAGCCAGTTCTAAGAATAACAAAATGAAACATAGGTTCCACCGTCATGCGATTAGAGGTGACGTGAAGGGATCTAAGAAGCAGTTTTGTGAAATCCACTTCAAGCACGGGGTGGTGCACGGCTCGCTGCCAGACGCTTTAGTCTCACGACGTGACACCAATTTCACAATTGGAACAAAACCCGACGAAATATTTTCATGAGAAGAAAAAAAAAGAGACCGATTTGAGGTTTCGCATTCTTCGGGCGCGAGTTACGCAGCGGGGGACGGTGGTGCGCGGCCACCACACACGTCCACCCGAGGCACACGACGGCAAGGGGATAAAGAACGCTCAGGTCGTCGCTGCTTTAATGTCAGCTTCGCCGAGACGGTGGCGGCGGAGGTGGCATGCGCACGATGGCTCTTGCCCTATCGTCACTCGGGTTACATCACCACCCCCACCCCAAACCCACACACATCCCCCGCATTGCCCTCTGGCAATCGTTGCAAGAATGTGACGTCAACGGGCATAGCTTCAAATTGTGGCGGGGGGCGGGGGGGTATTTCTTCCTCTTTTCGTGAAGCCACGTTCACTCGAGGGACGGACTTCCTTTCATCGTAAGGAAAATGGGGACTCTTTATGCGTCATGAAGCCCTCTCTCATCCACCAAATATTCCAATGAATTTAAGATCGGTTATGTTGTGTTTCCAGTCAAAAGCGTCACCCGAATACGTCGACTTGTTTCAAATAATTTACAACAAAATAATGATTCTCAGAACGTTCATTACAGTGCACACTGAGCTTCCACCATTCGCAAACCACCTCGCATTCCGGCCTCTGCCTGAACCAGTGTTTTTGCCACACAGGGGTCATAATGTGCAACCTCTGGAGTTGCCATGCAGAATAGACGACAGTCTTACGGAGGGGGGACCTGTTTATCATCACCGTGGCCAAATTGTCAGCACAATTGGAGCAGCCCACCGCAGTAGAAGGCGCGAGAGGGTTTAAATCCCAGCAAAAAAAAAAACTAGGAGCCCATCAAATAATTTGACGAATTGCCGCGGTTCAGGGTCACGAGTGGATTGAAAAATCGGTTCTTTTTGTTGTTGCTTATTTCTGGTGAAGTTGTTACTGTCTAGTTTATATAAATGTAGTCTCATATGTATAGTTTTCCTCCCTCCGCATTATCTCACGCTTCATGGAGAATATGATTTGTGTATAACTTTCAATGTGTCGCAGTGGTTATTAGCCGACACGTTACGCAATTTCACAGTTGCTATGTATAGTTCTTCAGCATTACGCACCTGTTACAAATATGTATGACGGATTGTGAGCAATCATTAAAGCATTTCCCATTTTTTTAAATTTAGTTTAAACATAAGAGAATTATAGTTTTTCACAGATGTTGTAACTTTTGATATATAATATTTTACTTTGTAATTGCAACTGTATTTACTTGGTCACAACGCACATGCTTCTGAACGAAGTAATATATTGAGTGACCATGGTGGTGAAGTATGGTCAAATAAGCCCAAATTATCAAAATGTGGAGATACCTTTATCGAGGCAGAGGATTCATGAAGGGCAGTAAATTATTGAAATTATGTAATGCACATTTTCTCTTGTAAATCACACCACAGGTGCACAATAATGTTATGTAATGCACTTCTAAATGTGATGCATAGAGGACCACCCGTGTTGTAAATCACACTATGTATAAATAAGCGTGAAATACAGCTACTCAATCAGAAGATGCTGCGCGTTAGGAAGGGGCGGACAAATTGAGAACATATGAAGGAAATTGGATTTTTGTTTCGATTTTAAAGCTTTCGTGACTGCAGGGATTCATCTTCTTGGTTCTTTTGGTAAAGTCACATAGAAGGGAAGTAATAAAATAATAAAAATAAAACATTATAAAATAATTCTCACGACGTTTCGGCCACAACGCAAGCAGCCGTCCTCAGGTGAAGACCAGGTCTGTCGGGGAGACAGCACCTGAGGACGGCTGCTTGCGTTGTGGCCGAAACGTCGTGAGAATTATTTTATTATGTTTTATTTTTATTATTTTATTACTTCCCTTCTACGTGACTTTACCGAAAGAACCAAGAAGATGGATTTTTGTTGCTGGAATTATTTTTGTTAGGAAATCGTCGTTACGACCATGACGACGATGACAACGACGGTGACCAGTGAAACACTCGGCAGGGGCAAATCGTTCTCACTGTGATGGAAAGTGACTCGCTCGCAGACGCAAAAATCGATTACGTTTAAGAATTCTCACCCTTTGGCAGTAATCTCCCCTCCCTCTTGACTTCTTTCCTCTCACCCCTGCCCTCTGACCTTTCCCATCTCCTCGCTCTCTCCCATCGCCCATCTACCAACTCTCTCGTTTCTTCCGGCTCGGCACGGCGCGATTCCCCCGATGGCCAAACCCAGAAGGCGTCGCGTCACGTTCGTACCCAGCGACTGTGAGTTCCCCCCCCCTGCTCCTTTTTCCTGCCCAGCCGATGTCTCGGCTAGTGAATCCAGAGCTGCTAGTGGTTCAGGTGCATCGATCATGGGGTTGTTTTCGACCGTACTTCACCACGTTGGTCAATGCGGGTTTTGTGAAGGGAGCACATTTTTCAAGTTCAACTTTATTTTGTCGACCCACGTGAGAACTCAAGAGACCAGGATTGAATGTCATTTGCCAGAGGTGACCTGGGTCACCGCAATGACAAAAACAAAACAAGTTTGTTTTTTGAAAAACTCTGTACAAAAAAAAAAACGCAATGTCGCGAGGAATCCAAATGATCCAAATGCGAATCCCAGCGGCGAAAATGGGGCTCGTGCAGATTACCTCCGGGTTGAACACAGCACAAATTACGAAAACCCATCCTACATTGATAGGGCGACCTCAGTACTGCTAATCACGATGACAAAGGACCTCTGCTGCTGCTGTCACCGCCGCCGCTACCGCTTAGCGTCGCGGTGTTTTGATCGCCCGCTCCGAGCAGTTTGTGCCGTTGCGGAATGAAACCGGAGAGGGCTCAGAGTGGCGAAGCCCCCGGCGCTTCCCGTGGCGCCCTCGTCACAGTGACGGCAGCTCCCCCCCACCCCCCACCACTTGCATAACCACGCGTTGCGAGACCGGGACGGCTTCTTCATGCGACGCGACCTCCACGTGGAGGGGGGGGGGGGCGGACAGTCGCTACTGGACTTCGGTCCAGAGGTCATGGCCATGAACCACTACCCTCGCTCCCTCTGTCCACTGCGACTGCTATCTCTCACCATGCTCTCTGCCCCCCCGCCCCACGCTCTCTCTTTACCCTCTGCCCTCTGCCCTCCACACGCAAGCTCCCATCTTCCCTATCGCCTGTCCCCTCCACACACGGGTTCTTGCCGAGCCACTCCCCATCATCTCCTTTCCACTGTCCTCTCTCCTTTCACTTTCCTCCATTCTCTTCTCCCACTTGTCTCCTCTCTCACCTCTCCTCACTCCTCTCCCTCTTGACCTCTCTCCTCTCACCTCTACCCTCTCCTATCTCTCCTCTCCCCTCTCCCATGTCCACTGTCTCACTTCTCCTCCCTCTGCTCTCTCCCAATTCTTATCCCCTCTCCACTTGCCCCTCTCTCATTTCCCCTCGGCACCCCCCCCCCTCCCTCCCACGCCCGTGCCTTTGGCTCGTCTGGCCGATGAACCGCGGGCTTCCCACGCTACGGCGTCCGCGACGATGCCGCTCGAGGGGCTCAGGGGAACGCCAAGCTCGGGGGTGAAAGGAGACAACGAGTCACCTGCACACCCGTGGCCGACGTGTTTACGAACTCCGGCCCGTTTGCAACAAACGACCGCGAGGGGCAGTGGCTCCAGCCACCGTCAACGCTGCCGCCGCAGCGTCCCCTAATTGGCCACATTACGCCCGGGCGACAGCTTTCGGCGCGGTGACTTATCGCCACCGCAGCTGTCAGCCCGCGCAGGTGATGTGTCACAAACGCGGTGGCGACATTGTGCGTCGTGTGGGAGTTTGTGTGGGGGTGAGGGGGGTGCCGCGCCGACACGAGAACCCTCCTTCACTCCTCGCCAGACGCGCGCCGCTCGCTCCGGAGCGGCGAGCTTCGCTGGCAGAAAAAAAACAACGAACTCCGAATTCACGGCGGTGCTAATTCCTGCCGATGAATAATCCCCGCCGGGTTTCGTGCCGTCACGGAGGTGTCAGGGGGATTAGGGACAAATTCCTTGGCTCGGGGCCAAGTGGGGCGTCTTCCCCGTGTTTTGGTACAGGCCTCCGCTCGTGCCGGCCGGCTTCGCGCGAGCGCAAAAATCCCGCGGAATTTGAGGTGACCCCGCGACCTCGCAACTCGGCGGCGGCACGAGACGCGGACGACGGCGAGCGTCACTGCGGTGCACGTGGCACCGCCACCACCATCGCCACCACCGCCACCACCAGTCTAGTTTGAAAGGCACTTCACATCAAGGGAACTGCGCGTGTGTCATGGTTTATTGTTATGTCTGGGTGGCTGGATGGATGTCTGTCAGTCCGGACGGTTGTCCGTCTGTAATGTTGGCTGTCGAGATAACAATCTGTCTAGCTAGAGTAATGTATATTTTTTGTCTCCCTGGATTGTCCGTCAGTCTGTATTCATGTCTGGCCGGCTACATGGATGATATTCGGTCTCTCTCTCTCTCTCTGTCTGTCTGTCTGTCTGCCCGGTGTGTCTCGCAGTCTTTTCACTGGCTGGCTGTCGATCTATCTCACGATCTGTCTCTCTGACTGTCTGGCTGTTTACCTGACCATCTCTGTGTGTATGACTATCTGCATGTCCATCTCGTTGTGTCACTGTCTGGCTGGAAACATTCTATATTCCTATCTGTCAATCAGAATCTTGATTTTAGACTGGAGAAATCCGATGAGCTATGAAGCTCTTTTTCAGAGGTGTTCAAGTTGGGCCGGATGAGATGTTGAGCCCCTTGTGGTCAAGTTCAGCTGCCCACTCCGTCGCATACTTCTCCTTTCGCCTCCACGCGGTCATCCAACGCCAGTGACAGATCTCTGGGGAGGGGGGCTGTGGGGGCTGTGGGGCTAATAACCACCCCCCCCCCCCCCGAGACCGCCCAAACATTGTTGTGTTGCTGATAATTACCAGATAAATTGCATTCAATGTTTTCTTAATTAGTATTATTCACGTGGGGCTTTGTTTAAAAAAAAAAGCTTAGAATATCATAACCGCCACTCAGCGCCACTTTTTGGAAATTTAAAGATCGGCCTCTGCCCAACCCTGGGGCTCAGAACGCCGCCGAACCACGGGGAGATTCCTCGCCGCTCCTCCCTCGGAGCGGGGCGGTCAGGATGAGTACGAGAGTGACGAAGCCGGACGGGGAAAGGGGGTGAGGTGGCGGATGAGCCGCCGGGCCCGGCAATCGCAGTCGCCGCGCGGTTATCAAGGTCACCATCGCTCACGCCTGGGCACGTGGCCACGGGGCTTGGCCTCTCGGAGGCACAGAGAATCCCCGGCGGAGAGACATGGCAGTGTTGGGTTGTTCGCGAGTCCAGCACGTGAACATTCACGAGCCACAGGCCACGTGAATATTCGCGAGGGGGAGGGAGGTGGTGTGGGGGGGGGGCAGAAAGAACCGACGTGATTTTACAACCGGCGCGGCGAGGGCCGGGTTTGTCTTTCGTCGTCGGGGGTCACACACAAATGGAGCACACGACCCCCCTCCCCCACCCCCTCGGGACATCCACAGTGACCACCCCCCACCCCCCACCCCTCCCCCAAGCTCTGGAGACCTGTTCGTGGCGGCTTCCCGCGAGGACATGCCGTCCCTGGACGCAGATCTCAATCGATGGAGAGTGGCGACTCTCGCACGAGGGGATAGGCCGACACTGCTGCTTCTGCTGCTGCTCGCTAACGGCACGTCGAGATAAGTCTGCGTCCGTCGCTGCCACCCGCCGTCGCCGCAGTGAATGGTGGCGCGCAAGCGAGACATATCGCACGTATCTGATTTTGTGTTGTAACATTTTCCTTATTCAAACAGCGAAGTAAACAGTACAATGACGGCACTGTCTTACCGCCCGGCGCGTCTCCCTCTGCACGTGTCGAGATAGCCCGCTGGGAAAGGAAACAAAGTAACAATGAGATGAAATGAATGATAACGTTTGAGTTTTTATATAGCGTCGTCGCTCATGCGAACAGCATCTCTCACAATCGCTGACTAATCACGTACGAAACTCGAAGGCAGCAGCAGCAGCAGCAAGGCGCTGAACAGATGCCAAAACAATTACACGAGCTCTGCTATCCTCGATATATGAAGTTGTTTCGGCCAATCAATGAGCGTTCACACCTGTGGGAGGAAAGAGGAGTAGCCGGAGGAAACCCACGCGTGCTAGAGGGGGCAACACTCTCATACAAAAGGAAACAGATGAAGAATAGTCCGCACTTTGCCGTACCGCCTTCTCCTGGCATGCCGGGGGGTACGGCTCCACCTCGATGCCCACGGGGAGGGAGTTTCGCAACATTCTCGCGGTGATCCTGCAACCCTCGCACAGTGCTGGGCTACAGGCAGTCACGTGCAGAATATCCGCCACGGCCTCCCACCGGATGGAAGGAAAACAACAGACACGAGGGAATAGGGAAATGCCGAGACGTGTCCTTTACAGAGACGTCGCGGTTAGTGGAAAATGAGGACAAAACACACGGGCAGAGGGGCTACCCCCAAAACCAGGGGGGACCTGGGGGCGAGTGTGGATAGAGTGAGATCGACATGCATGGAGACCGGAATTATCGGAAGCTTTCAAGTTCATTTTGTTCTAACCTGGATGAGAACGCAAGAGACGAGGATTAGCATCGGTTGCATGAGTGAACCGGCTCTCCAAAATGACAAAAAAACTCAATGAAATAAAGAACAGCGATATATGTATGTACGCATGAATGTTGAACTTCTTTTGCACCGTACATAGCCAATCGTTGGAATCGGAGGTGCGGGGGAAGGATAACAAACGAAACACACAAAGAAGGTTCAGGAACTATGCTGGATAAATAACGCGTTGCATAGTTCAGCGTAGAACGAGAGACCCACATCTAACAGAGAGGGTTCTTTGCCGATAAACATCAGCTGGCAAGTTCACCAGCATTGTTTCAAGCGATCCTGACTCTGCTGACGAGACGCTGAAGGTCAGAACAGGTCCAAAGTTTTGCTTGCGTTGAACCGTTGCTGTTGAAATTATGCACTCAAAAGGCGGCCGAGCGGCTGATGGCATGTGTTAAAATGAAGGGGGGGGGGGGGGGGTGATCGTCTGCTCCATGTATTTTGTTGAATCAAAGCATTTACATCTCGTCGCCCTGAAATGTTGTGACTGTCGTTTGCCAAGAGTACCCCAAAAATCTGATCTCGTTTGATTTTTCGAAGCTACGCAGAGTATGACCCCGGTTAGCACGTGGTCAGCTGTTGCAGGCCCGCCCTGTGAGGTGGCCATGCGATGGCAATACTGTACATCAATGGATTATTTAATCTATCTGTGCGGAGACTTGAGAGTTTCGCCGCTCGCTCACGCGCGTCGTCTCCAGCAGGTAACTCCGGCTTCCTCCCACGTGACGCTAAACAACGATGTACAGTATTATCCAAACATCATCCCCAGTGCGGGCCCCTCCTGAATGAAGAGTTGTGAGACTCGGCAAAGCTTGTATGGGCAAATGCGTAATCAGCGGTAATTATTATTGTTATTACAACGACGACATTCTGCATATCCTTAGGTTTTTTCGGTAAAGTCACGTAGGTAAAAATTGTAATTAATAAAAGTAAAATAAAAATAAAATAAAAATAAAATAAAAATCACGACGTTTCGGAGGCAACACAAGCTTCCGTCTTCAGGTGGAACCGTCACAGCACGATAGCTGTATTAAGTGAGAGAAATTCCAAGAAAACAGTCCTTGTATACATACTGGTTGAGGGTGGGAAGAGCCAAGGTAGGCCCTGAATATTATTTTAATTTATTTTTTACCTACGTGACTTTATCGAAAAAACCTAAGAATATGAATCCTTGCAGTCACGAAAGCTTCAAATCTAGAATTCTGCATATCGCCTGTGGTGGGGTAAAGTGTGAGTATCCCCACCTCTGGTGAATGAACTGGCCAGCATGAGCGCCAAATAATGTAACACCCCATGAGGGGCTCTGCTGGAGCTCCCTCTGCTGGAGGCACCTTCTGCCAGCAGCGGCGTGAGCAAGGAATTGCAGGCCCGCGCCTTTACCTTATCTTTGTTGTTTACTTGTACACAGACAAACGCAAACTCGGAAGGGCAGAGAAACGTGGGATTTGGCAGCAGAACACGGGAGGAAAGCGTCGATAGATATCATCACGAAGGTTGTGACGGGGTGGGGGAACGCGTGGCGGAGTGGATGGAGGGGGGCTTGTCACAACGACCGGCATTGCAGTGGCACCCAGAAGTCGGCGACTAATGGGGAAGACGAGACGAGATTCAAGAAGGCGGCGGCTGCGGTTGTGGTGACGCCGATACCGTTAAGCGATGCTCCCCACGACCTCCCGCATCCGAAGCGAGGTCGTCGTTAACATCTCGCCACCGGGGCACCCCCTGTTCGCGAAAATGAAACTGTCTAGCCAGACCTCGGAGGTCAGGGGTCAAAATTTCAAATAACGCCGACGACGACCGAGCAAAAGGACTGTGAAGGTGAGGAGTGTCGGTGGATTCAACGGCGATGGCCCCGATGACCTCTTGACCTCACGCGCGTGCGGCCGAGCTCAAGGGCACCTCGTGCCGACGCGTTTGCGAAAGGGCTTTACGTCGGCTTGATTTTGTTATTATGAATGTAATAAATGCGCCGTGAGATTTCTATCGCCACTGTCTCACAGCCGGGCGCTAAGCCGCAGGATCGCGGTGCGGGCGGGAGAGCCATTCCGAGGTGTCAGGGCTCACCGCCGGTGACGAGCAATGTGTCCGCGAATTGCGTCAAACGCCAAGCGCTCGCTCAGCCAATCGCTCGCTCGGTCGCTCGCTCTCTCGTTCCCTTGTTTACCCTCCCGCTCATTGAACCACTCATTTACTCACTCGCTCTTTCATTCACTCGGGCTGTTCCTCAGCCACCCACCCACGAACTTACTTGCACGGTTGATCACTCATCCACCCACTCACTTAATTGCTCCCTCCCTCACTCACTCTCGCACTCGCCCACCCAGCCGCTACCTCACTCTCTTGCACTCACCCTCGCACTCGCTACCTCATTCACTCACTCGCTCGCTTACCCCTTCCATTCACTCACTCACCCTCTCACAAGTTACCCTCTCTCTCATTCACCTTCCCATTCACTGACCCACTCACTTGCACTTCCACTAACTCACTCTCTCTCTCACTCACCCTCCTATTCACTCACCCTCTCACAAGCTACCTCTCTCTCACTAACTCATCCTCCCATTGGCTCATCCACTCACTTGCCCTTCGACTAACTCACTCACTTTCTCTCGCTCATCCTCCCCTTCACTCCCTCTCTCACCTTCCCACTGCCTCTGTCTCTCGCTCGTTCGTTCGTTCGCTCACTCACCTCACCCTTCCACTCACTCTCTCACTAACTCATCCTCCCATTGGCTCATCCACTCACTTGCCCTTCGACTAACTCACTCACTTTCTCTCGCTCATCCTCCCCTTCACTCCCTCTCTCACCTTCCCACTGCCTCTGTCTCTCGCTCGTTCGTTCGTTCGCTCACTCACCTCACCCTTCCACTCACTCACTCTCTCACGGCCGTTACTCGTGGCAACGATCGTGGTGACGGGGACACACACACACACGCGCGCACACACACGCACGCGCACACACGCGCATTCCGGGGCGGTCGTGGCGGTGGTGGCGCACGGAACCCGCATTCCGCGCGGCACGGTGGCCGTGGTGCATCGCGCCCCGTGGGATAGGGCCGGCACTGAAGCCACAACAAATCCGAGCGCGGCTGAATCTGATATAGCGGGGGGGGGGGGGCAGTATTACTGCCACCGATTCCCTGTCACAGCCCGGCCTGGTGCCCTTGACCAAGAAAAGACGGCTGACCCCCCCCCACCACCATCTACGACCCTCCCCCCACCAACTCCACCCCCCCCCCCCCCCACACAACGATCGATCCTAGCTAGCGTCGGTCGTAACCGCCGGACGATACATTGGCAGGTAAATGAACGCTGATGACGGCGGTGGTGGTCGTCGGGAGGGTACGGTGAACGAAGAGCGCACGAACGTCGCCGCGGATTTTCGCGGTGGTGCAAACAAAATAAAATCACGGACGGCTTTGATAACGTCTGCCACGGGTGACGGAACCGGTTTTCTCGAGAGGAGAGAGAGAGAGGGAGAGGGGGAGAGAAATAATGAAGGTGGCGAGTGTCTGAGACATCATTGCCTCGGTGCGCAACGAGTCGGGGGATCGTACGGTGCCGCGTTACGTTCTCGGCAAATATCGGTGAGGTTTGAAACACGGAGAGATGACCGCAGGGGAACTCATTACCTTGGTGACGCTGCCCGGCGCGTTGGCACGTGGTGCAAAAGCACAAGATGACAAAATAACTGAATAAAATGAGAAAAATTAAACGTAATAAAAAACAATTCTCACGTTGTTTCGGCCACAACGCAAGCAGCCGTCCTCCGGTGAAGAACAGGTCTGTCGGAAAGACAGCGACAGACCTGTTCTTCACCTGAGGACGGCTGCTTGCGTTGTGGCCAAAACGTCGTGATAATTGTATTTTATTATGTTTTATTTTTATTATTTTATTATTTCCCTTCTACGTGACTTTACCGAAAGAACCAAGAAGATGAATCCCTGCAGTCACGAAAGCTTTAAATCGAAAAATATCTGAACTCAACGCGTTCGTCAACAATAACGCTGTGTGTGCGTGTGTGGCATTAAAAGGAAAACAACGTCATTTAATAAACGACGTTTCGGGCAATGGCCTTTCTTCGTGGCACGTAAAACTACTCAAGGTGGATGCTTAAAGATACACAACAACAACAACAACAACGACGGTGGTTGTGGTTGGCAAACAAAAGGATTGTTTGCTGCCCTTTTGTAATACATCACCATGCTGCTTAGTCGCAGGTTGAAGCTGAGGATGCCCCAGGACCGTTTGGGATATCGCTTGCCACTGTTAACCATGGCCAGGTATAACACTTGGATCGCCAACGCGCTAACCACTGTGCCACCACTCCCCCCCCTCCCCCACCGCACAACGATTTCAAGACAGCGTACTGTAAAGCGAAGTTCCACTTTTACAATTCGGTGAAACTGTCCGTCACCCTTCAGTGCCGAAACAGGACCGATGTCTCTGAAGCGTTTGCCCAACTCCAGCTGTCCGATGTGCGTTCGGGGACGTGCTGGTAGGGTCGCGGTGCGAAACGTCGGACATCGCCACGGAAAACACAATGGGAGAAGCTGCCGTCAGCCCGATGGAGAATTTGTTTCTGCGGCACGGCGGCGGTGTTGACGATGATGGTGACGGTGGTGCCCTTTTTAGAGCTTCCTTCTTCACATCTCCCTGGCGTCCCACAAAGACAAAGATGCCCCCCCCCTATGAAGGGGGGGGGTGGGTGGCCAGCACCACACGCGGCCGCCTTTGTCTCCCCAGTGGCAATGTTTACGCACCGTAACAGCTACTCATTTGAGGCTGAGTCGACCTAGGGGAGACCCAAAGCCAGTTCAGATAATTGAACTCGGGCGACTGGGTTCGTAGCGCAGTGCGCTAACCGCTGCACCACCGCTCCCACAAACACACAGACACACAATCTAAACAATCATCAGGAATGTGAGCAATCTCACCTATGGCCAAATCAGCCTCAATGTGCCCGCAGATCTCGTCAGTTCTCGCAAGCTAAGCAAGGGTTTGAGCCTGGATAGTTGCTTGGACGGGCGACCACACCGTGCATACGATGGGTGTTTACAAGCTGCTGTCGGGGGCTACGTTGTACTCGAGTTCTCAGCTCACCACCGCAACCCGTCGCCAACCCGCGTGGTGAAGTGCGGACACATAACTTCGACGACTCCGCAAAGCAGCGGATTTGAAAAGCAACTCTAGGAGGCAAAGGTGCAGCCCTGCAAACGCCGATGCCTGCGGAAGGGTTTCCACTAGAGGGAGCTCAAGAGAGCCCCATGCAGAGAGGATTTTGGCCTACTCTTCCACGCCGGATAAACGTCTTGGTTCAGGCTTGGGAGTTATCCACGTTTTGCAACCATACCACGTGACCTGCCGCTCGAGCAACCGTGGTGGTGGAGCCGCTTAACGCTGCCCGGTGGACAGAGGAGCGGGCGGAGTTATGGGGGGGGGGGGGGGCAAGTGAAGCAACTTGGCAATTATTTCAAATGACAAAGGATCGGCGATTGAGCTGCAAGCGCAGCGTGTTGACCGTCGCACCACCACCGAGATGAGTTTGATGTGACAGCGCACGCTTTGAAAGTCCAATCGCGAGCACTATAATCATTGTCGCCACCACTCTCTGCGCACGTGTACTCGTCCTTAGGGGCCGGCCATAAATGACGTCACGCACCTGGGGAGGGGGGGGGGGGGTCAGACATTTGTGACGATGTGTGACGAGGGTGGGGGGGGGGGGGTGAGAAATGTGACGTCACGTTAAAATGCGCAACTTTAAATAAATATAGACAACACGTTCTACCTAATAAAATTGACTTTTTAATAAATGTTTTCTCCTACAACATCAGAGTGCAGCGCCACATTAAATACGCAATACAATGCCAATAGTTTAAAGCGATTTGAAGCATGTTTTTTTTGGGGGGTGGGGGGCAAAGCTTTGTGACGTCATATTTGAGGGGGGGGGTCTGACTTTTTGTGACGCCGTGTGACGAAGGGGGGGGGGGGGGGTCAAAAATCGTCTAAAATCGCGTGACCTCATTTATGGACGGCCCCTTAGCCGCCGACGGTTACGAGCTCACGTGACGACGCACGCGACAGGTGTACACGGCCCGGGCCGGGGGGTGGGGGGGAGGGGGGTGGGTTGGCCAACTCTTAGGTCGCCGTGGCCATCAATACATCGCGGCTTTAGCGCCCGCGGTCTTTCTCCAGCGGTTGCCCCGCGCTGCGCTCGGCAGGTGGAGCGCGAGCGGGCGGACGGATTCCTCCCGGGGTGCCCACCGCCTCGTGAATGGGAGCGACAATGACGGGCACGTTACGTCGGTAGTCGCGTTGTAAACAAAACCCGCGTCACACCAGCAGGCGCCCCCCCCCCTTGCCCCCCCCCACCCCAACGACACCGAATGAACGGCTATTACATAACGCGCCGCGATGCCACTCTGCCCCTGCTGTCGACGGGACGCGATACGGAGAGATACGCGCACGGAGTCGGCGATGCGCCAACATGCGCTGCTGCCACTCCCGTCTCCAAAACGAAGGCGCGAGACAATGCCAACGTTGCCCCGCGCGCCTGGATGGAGAGATCGCTCCGTCGGAACGCGAGTCCCGAGCCGCGAGGATTTCACGGTTGTCTCGCTCTCGGTGGCACCTCCGCAGAAGGCGGGTTTAACCCCCCCCCCCCCCCAAAAAACAAGGGTTGACCAAAAAAAGGCTGAACGCAAAAGCAAAGCGTTAATTCACGGGCACACGTGGATTCTGGTAACGCGTTCCAGCATGTGTTCGTCGTCGCGATGTATTGGATCTTCTTCCTAGCGTTGTTCCCGCTGTGGCGCAGGGTCCGCTTTTCGGCATTGTCTTCTCTATTTGGCTCGGTCCAGGGCATCTTCGGGGGATGCGTTGACCGTCTTCATGTCTTCCTTTATTCGATCCATCCATCGCTTATTCGGACGTCCGCGTGGACGGCAGCCCTCTGGCTCAATACGCATGGCAGTGTTGGCCACTGATGACTCTTCACTTCGCATCACATGGCCGTACCACCGAAGCCTTGCCTCGAGCATCTTGTCCGCGATGTATTGGATCGGACGGCGAAAACGGCGTTCCCCGCATCTCGGGAAGCAGTGCCCGGCAAGGCACCGTGGGCACGGACAGTGACTGTGCGTAGGATGGTGCGGCTTTTACCCCATTTAGTCAATGTGGCCGGTTCTCTTCGGGGCGACAGCAACACGACTTGATCCTAAAGTTGTGTTCCTGTAGGCTCATCCTCGCGAGAGTTATCGTGCCCCCCCCCCCCTCACCTCGTTACCATACACTGGAGCTTCTTAGGAAGCCATTGGGAGCTATGCACTTTTACATCTAAATTGAAAACTCATTTGCTTAAGATTGCTTTTTTTGTTTTGTTTGTAGCCATTCCTCTGCACCTCCGATTAGCACGGTCGGCTACGAACGGTGCGAAAGAAGTTGAACGTACGTACGTACATACACAGACACACCGGATGTAACTTAACGCACGAACGAGTTCAACCTCCGTTTACAAACGGTGCAAGAATCCCAGGCCTCAGGTCGGACCCACGAGTGGCCTTGGGAGGAGTTTCAACGAGCCGAGGTCGAACGCCGCAGCGGGGAAAATAAATACATTTTTTTTAAAAAGATGAAGAGGCACGCGAAGTCCGGCCTCTGGGCCCCACCATCCACGACTGCGCCGCACTCAATGCCACGGCCACCGCGGGCGGAAGAGATATTCCACGCGTTTGGCATAAAAAATGTAGCTATCAGCAGCTTGAACCGCAAGTTCGTGGATGTTTTGTTGAACTCGCGAGGGAAGAATGTTCGCCCGTGCCCGCCTCTGCGCTGGAGAAAAGAGACGCGGTTCCCCCCTCTCTACCACCACGCTCTTCGCTCCGGCTTCGCACGCCCGCCCGTCCGCCCGCTCGCTCCGAAGCCGCAGGAATGCGGCGGCTTCGGCTCTCGGCGCATCGCGGCGTGGCAGCGGCAGGTGCATCACCCCCCCCCTCTCTCTCTCTCCTCCAACTGACCCCCCCCCCCCACCTCCACCACCACCTCGCCACCGCCGTCACCCGGCTGTCATCTCGGATTAAGTGAATCTGCTCCGCGCAACGACGCGGCCGGGCGTGGGAATCCCGTAACGGCCTCGCCACGCCCAGAACGGCTGCCCCATCGCCCAGGGCGCTGCGACGCAATTAGTGGCCTCGGTAAAAAGCACTCCAGGGACGCCGTCACCAACAACCTCCTCCACCTCGTTCACAACCACCACCACTACCACCGCCGCCGCCACCACCTCCTCGACCACCTGCTCCACCACCACGTCATCCACCACCACCGCCACCTCATCCACCTCATCCACCACCACTTCCTCCACCACCACCTCCTCCACCATCACCTCATCCACCTCCACTTCCACGGCCGCCACCACCATATCCTTCTCCACCACCACCTCCACCTCATCCACCACCACCTCCTCCACCATCACCTCATCCACCTCCATCGCCGTCACTACCTAATCCTCCTCCACAACCACCTCCGCCGCTTCCACCACCACCACCACCACCACCTTCTCCACTTCCACCACCACCACCACCACCTCAACGACCGCCGCTGCAGTGCAGTCGTCAACACAATGGACTTTGCGTGCAATTCGATCCCCCGGTCCGGCAGTTGAAGAGAATGGGGCAGCGTTCATTTTTAAATCCCTCCACCTCCCCGCCAAAACTCGCCCCCCCCCCTCCCCAGCGCCTCTCTCCAGCCGGCAGAACGAGTTGATGCGTGGCAGTCGATCGGCAGGTCACGTGCGGTACGGTAAAACGCGAGCGCTCCCACCTCTCTCAAAGCATCTGGCCGGCGTGGCAGAGCAGGCCAACAACCCCTCTTCAGGAGGGGCTCTCTGAAGCTCCCCCTCTCGTGTGGAGGCCCTTCTGCCAGCGGTGGCGTGGGAAAGCATTTGCAGGGCTGCAGGAGGAGCGGTCGTGCCGCGTGGTTCGCGTGCTGAGCTCGGAAACTCGGCCACCCGAGTGCCGTTTCCGCTGACGGCCAACACCAGTGACGATTATTTGAACCGGTTCCGGACTGCCGCGAGGTCAACTCAGCCTCAAATGAGTACCTGGTGCGGTGTATAAAAAACATCGCAAATGGGGAGACAAAGGCGGTCGGGCGTGGCATTGGCCACCCAACCCCTCCGTGTGCCGTGCTGGCCTTCATAGACGCTCGCTAACAGCACTTGCCCCAACAGTCTGTTAAGGCTATGCAGGGGATTTTTGCCTTGAGCTCCTGCCAGACCTCCTGGTTTTGACCTCAAAGTGCACCTAGCCTGGCTCACACGTCATGGCGATGTCGCCGCCTCTATGGTGACGAACGGCAGCTGCTGCTGCTGCTTGTTGCTATACGCGCGTGTGTAGCGCGCTACAAGCCGGGCAACCCGAGTTCAAGTCCCAGCCATGGTCATCATCACTGGCGGAATTCCACACTGCCACAGTCGACCTTAACAGCAAAAAAAAGGTCTGGTGAACACTTTTCAATGGCTACGGGATCTGTCATAAGGAAGTGACGACGGTGATGTGTGATGACACGAACGCTGCCGGCCACGGCGACCCCTTGGCCTCGGCACTGCACGCGCGCAAGTGTGCAAACACAACAGGAAATTAATTTCGTCTTAACGACCACCGGTTGTTAGCCCGCGCGTGTGTCTATTCGAAGGGAGCAGTGGCTTGAGTGTGCAGGCGGTATAACTGCTACGGTGGGGCTCAAGGGCGCAGGGCTACGAAGGAGGGGAGGTAATTGGAGAGTTGGAGGGGGGACTGCCATTGAATGATTTGATTCCTGGCACAAGGGTCCCAGGCTTCGCTCAACCGGAACGGAGGCCCCGTCGATGTCACGGCTGCTCACACGGTGTCCGTACCGAACCGCGGACAAAATACGTTCGAAATCACAACTTACGGGAGTCGCCCAATGAGCGTAGACATTTATTTCAAAAGACGGATCTCACGACCGACGTTAGGGTTCGTCGTCGGCTTCCGCTTGGGTTCGATCATGTGTGCGTGTGTGCAATGTCCGATTGGCACGGGCAGCTACGTACGGTGCGAAAGAAGTTCATCATATAATACAATGTCAATTGTTTCACTATAACCCCCCCCCCCTCCCCCGTCAACTGACAAGAGCAAAACAAATAAAGTTTGTCACGTGTGGCGAATGTGCCGACTGAGTTTGTTTTTCAGCGAAACTGCCTCGGCTTGAAGAACGAACAGAAGCGTTGACGATTTTGTACAACATTGCCCCCAAAAAAGTGTTAACGAAATATCTAAATTAGCACGTTTGTCCCCGTGACGACGTAGTTTGTTTGGCTGCATTGAGGAAATCGACAAGAATGAACGCATTCCACGGTGGCGGAATCGGCGGGCAATGCCCGTGCCACGCGCACCTCTTCGCTCGCGCCCGCCAGTGCCACCGCACTCGTGGCATTTGCAAGCAAAAGCCTCCCACTGGCTACAAATTGAGCCGATGAAAGTGCCTTTGTTTTCGAAAGAGAAAATAAACTTTCCTGCGTTGTGTGCCAACACAATGCGTGGCATCGACTCCATTTACCATTTGTTATTTGTCCTTGTACCGATCAACACCGGAACGGCAATTTCCCGCTAATCATAAAATTAATAATGGGTCGAATCTGGACATTCTGTGGGGGTGGGTGGGTGTTGTGGTTTGGAAAGTGGACGAGAGTGGGGGGGGGGGGTGCAGCTTGTTTACAGGGCATGCTGCAAAACTTCTCGAACAGAAAGACCGGAAACGTCTGACCCTGCTGTTTTTCTAACGAAGCTTCTCAGAAGTTTTGCCCGCGGAGAGGCGGCATCGTCGGCTGCCGACCGCACGCAGGCTGCCACACACTGCGCGAAAAGCTCGCCGAGAGAATCGCTGGTCGTTCCAAATGTTTCGCTTGGGCCCCAGTCCGAGCGAGCGAGCGAGCAAGCGACCGAGTCGGGTTTGTGAGGCGCCTAGGACTGTGATCCGAGAGCGTCGGGAAAGGCAGCATGACGACGGTTCGCCTGGCCCGTGTGGAATTGGACCTCGCCTGGACATACATGATCTATCGTACACAGTGGCAAATCTAAGGAAGGGAGAGGGGCAGTGGGGTGCAATGTTGGCAATAGCCTCTCACATTCCCTCCATGCCCACCCTTAAGACTCCAAAAATGTGTATTTTATTATATTATGTTGAACATCTTTTGCACCGTACGTAGCCAACCGTGCTAATCGCAGGTGCGGCGAAGGACAGCGAACTAAACACGAAAAGCAGTTCAAAATAAATTATTTTAAAATCTTCAACGATTTCTGTACAGTTTCTTGATATTTACAAAAAAAAAGTAAGCTGAAATGCTGCATTATAAATGTTGGGCCTTATTTTAGATGCATTTTGTAACCCCCCACTCTATACTCTTTGGTTCTTTCGGTAAGTCAGGTAGGTATAAAATAAAATAAAATAGATCACGACGTTTCGGGCGTAACACAAGCGTCCGTCCATCAGGTGCTGCTGCAGCAGACCATGCTTTCCCACCTGATGACGGACGCTGGTGTTGCGCCCGAAACGTCGTGATCTATTTTATTTTCTATCTACGTGACTTTACCGAAAGAACCAAAAAGTATGGATTCCTGCAGTCACGAAAGTTTCAAATCAAGATACCCCCCACCCTCTTATTTCCACCCTTTGGGAAGCTCTGGATTAGCTTCCGATCGTGCATCGACTGCACGGTCATAGAAGCGACCGCGATGGATCGCGGTTGTGAGGATCTGTTGCCGCGTGTCTCTCCCCGATCGGGCAACAACCCAAAGCTGCGACGGCAGTGAAGGTGGTGGGGTGGGAGGTGGGATGGGGGGGGGGAGACGGGGGAGGAGATTTCCATCACGGTTCTGGTGGCAAAGGAAAGAACAAGAGGAGAGACGCGCGGGGCAGCGCCGCTCTATCAGCCCGGCCTTCAATAACGAGAAATCTATTTTAAAGCTCCGATTCTTTCCCTCGTTTTGTTTCCCCGTCCTCGTTTCACAGGAGCGGAAAGTGCACAAAAGGGGGCCTCGAATCTCGAACGGCAAGTGGCGCGGTGATTTTCGAAATCGCAGTCGGTGCAGAACAGCAAGGTTTACGTAAACGACAAAGAATGAACTCGTACTCGAAATTTCCCCCCCCATCCCCCGCGAGAAATCGCGTCTCCTTAAAATGACCACGTGGACACAAAAGGTAGCGAGGCCCTCCGAGAAGAGGCGGCTGAGTTTTCGCGAAGCCCCGCATAAACTATCGCTATCTGCCCCCTCGAATCAAAATACGCAAGACAATGGTTTCCACAATTGTAAACTGTATAGAAATCGTTGAAGCTTGGACAAAAATCAAAATCGCTACACAAAAAGAGGCCACTGTTCGCGCGGCGAGATACAATCGGCGCACGTCGCAGGCAAAGGGGCCCACACGTAGCTCGCTCGCAACAAAAAAATACACAAACAGAGAGGGGGGTGCTGCTGCTGCTGTTGTCTGTGCCATTCACCCGCTAGCCACCTGCCCAGTTTCATTATGCACACGAAATGCCATCGCGATTTTGGGTCTCGAAGTACAACGGACGGAATGCAAAATAAACGGGTGGAATTTGTTATCGAGGCTCCTCTCGGTATAAATAGAAAAGCGGTACGTGCATTGTGGCATCGCCTCCGCGATGACGCACGCCCTTCGCCGGCTGATGGTTTACACGAGATCTGTCGATGAGTTCATGCGATGCCAACCAGGGTGAGGGGTCGCCTCGTAAAGCACCCGGCGAGAAATGTCTCGCGGAGCGCTGTCGGGGTCGTCGGTGGGGTGGGGTGGAGTGGGGCGGCACTTTGACGAGCAGTCACAGCCAAGGCCACATTCTCGAGAGGTAAACTTGGTGCGGTGTGCTGGATACGAAATATTTTCTCGGCTGGTAATTTGAAAAGCCTAAAAACACCGCCGTAAAGGTTGTTTCTTTGTGCGTGACCTCCGTCAACATCGTCGCCATCACCGTCGCCACCGGCAGCGCCGAGTGAGGCTGGCGACTGCGTTTGTCGTTACGACTACACGTGGCACACGGATCAGCGTGTAACCGCACGCCATCATAAGTCACGAACTATCCACTGCTGGACGAAGGGCACCCCCCCCCCCCAAAAAAAAGCCATCGGCATCTCCCACCGTCCACTTGGCTCCTGCCCACGAGCCAATTTCACCGCTGGGTGAAATCGACGCGCGACACGAAGGGCGACGGGACGGAGCATCCATACGACCACCTCAGGGTGTCCAGAAGTCACCGTCAGCGGCGATGGAGGGGGGAGGGGGTGAGGGGGGCGAGGGAGTCCCTTGACGCAGGGGGAGGAGGGCCTCCCTCAAACCTCGGGCTGTCATTCCTCCGCCTCGCCAAATCGCGACACCCGTTCATCAAATATGTCATCACACGTGGAGATTTCCGTAAGCAAGACTCAAATCTTTTGCAGAGGGGGTACCACCCCGGGGGGCGGGCGCGGGGGGGTGCAACAAGATCTGATATCGGCCTTGAACGTCAGGGACCAGGGGCTGGTGAGGTTGCCAACTGGCCCAGCATCGTCCCCATGCACGGGGGGGACACCAAGCACACCCCACGATGATATCGCGTGCGCCTGGCTGCTGCTCAAGGACATCGCGAAGACGCGAGTCGGGTCCTGCCCCCCTGGCTGCTCGGGAACTCAGCCATGGGTGAGCGGTGGAGAATGTGCGCCCTGGCACAGCAAAATAAAAACACACACATACACCTGTAGCCGTGTGGTGGTGATTATGTGTGCTGCTGCGTGATGCCGTGTGATTCTTCTGCGATGCTGTGTGCTGTTGTGATGCTGTCCGATGCTAAGTAAACGATAAACTATTTTAAATTTACCAGGTAAGGCCCACACTGAGCTATATAGCTCTTTTTCAGAAGCGACCTGGCTACAAATGATAGCTCAATGGAGTGGCTTGTCACGTGAACATGTCTTGCAGCCAACTACTCTAAACGCGTGGTGTTGATTCTAAACGTAGAGCGGAAAACAGGAGGACCTGGAGAAAAATCCACATGACCAGGGGGAGAGAGACACGCAAACTCGAAATATACAGCAGCAGTCGTCAGGATCAGGATCGAACGCACGACCTCCTGTATACCAGGCGAGGTAGTTAACATCTCCTGGCCACCGTGGCGCCCACCAAGTGAAGAAGTGTGCTGCCATGTGGTGCTGCGATTCGATGTGATGCCGTGTGCTGCTGATGTGTGATGACCACGTGATGTCCTGTGATGCTGTTGTGATGACGTGATGCTACATGACGATGTGTGCTATTATGTGACGCTATGATACTGTTACGATGACGCACACTGCTACGTGGTGCTGTGCAATGCCATATGACGTCGTATGATGCTGTGTGCTGCCACGTGACGCCTTAGCATGCAATGCAATGCTGCGCGATGCTGACCACCGCCAAGTGCTGGAGACAGCGCTGGCATGTCACGCCGCGTGATGACGCCACGTGACGCCACGAAGACAGCGATGTGCCCGTGGCCGGGATCGCGAGGTCCGTGCGAGGCGTCTCCACGTACCCCCCCCCCCCCCCTCTGCCACAACGCGTCCGCGTCTCTCTACGTCCGCACCACCGTCACGGCGCTACCAGGGGCGCTCGTCCCTGGGCTGCGCTGCTACACGTGCCAGGATCACGCCAGGCCCGCTTGGCCACGAGCAGCTGCAGTGTCACGCGTGCCACCTGTGCCTCGCTCTTCCTGGCCGTGACCTTCATCGAGCGGACAGGGGTGGTGAACAGCAAATAAAGTGCATTTTCGGGAAGTGCTCGTGCGTTGTTTTTTGTTATTCTCCCCCGTGTCTCTTGACGCCTCTGCAGGATATGCACGCACTCGCTCTGCACGCATGTGCGTTGAACTTCTTTCGCACCGTGCGTAGCCAACCATGCTCATCGCAGCGCTCGTTCTCTCTCTCTCTCTCTAGGGGCAAGCAGACACAGGGAACTGCAACCAGGCGGTGTAGAACTTCACCCAGGACGCCTTCAATCGTACACCGTTAAGTGCGCCAACAGAATCGACAACTCTGTCAACGCCGGCACACAAAGAGTTTGCCGTCACGATTCGACGTTGATGGCGAATTTCTTTTCTCCGTCTCACTGCCTCTGCTCCCTCTCGATCGCTTCTCCCCCCCCCGACTCTCCGAAAAAGCGCTGCAATTGAACCCAATCGGAATAATCATCATCAATTAACGTCAACAACACATATAACGTCAACAACGACACCTGACACGGGCAACACCACGTGTCTTTAGACACCACGAACGGTGAAGGGGTAGCGAGAGGTCGTGGTGGGTGGGTGGAGGGGCTGTGGCCGGGGTCGGCGGGCAACACTTCACAACGATGCTCGATGCTGACGGATGAGTCAGATTTCGCCGCCCCAATAGAAGGAAAATAAACCAAACGGCATTGTGCATTGTTTGGTGACTTTCTGCACAAAGGACGTGGAGCGGATCGAGTCTGGACATTTTTTGCGAGCGAGCGAAGCAGATAGGGCGGTCAACAGAGTCGCTATCGGCCATCTAGTTACTCTATTTAAAACGAACGGAGGAAAGAAACACAACTCGCAGGGCGGCACTGCAGGCAGATGCCCAGCGCGTCGAGCGGACGGAATTTAGAGGCACGAGGCGCGGACGGACGCGTCGAATGGTTCCGTCCTCAAACGATTTCTAAAAGACAGACGCTTTGAAAAAAAACAACAATACTGCTGCGGTCGCTGGAAGAAGAGGAAGCATTCAGTTTTTTTTTGTATTACGCAGTCGCATCACAGCTGCGCCGAACAATGTGTTTCCTAGACATGTGATATGTCAATTTCGACGAAATATCGTTCCAGCTGCGAGCAGTCAAGCGCTGCGCTCCCCACCACACGTGCATGCACAGATGCATACGCGCAGACACGCAAAGGTGTGTAGGCGCGTGCGTAGGCACGTGGGTGCAGACGCAAATATAAAGATGTCCCGTATAGCCTTAAGAGACTGTTGGGGCCAGTGCTGCTAGCGAGCACCCGTGAAGCCCAACGCAAGAGGTGATTGGGTGGCCAACACCGCGCCTGGCCGCCTTTGTCTTCTCAGTGGCGATGTGTGCACACACTGCACCAGTTACCCACTGAAGGTTGAGTCGACCTAGGGGACACCAAGAATCGGTTGAAATATACGTCACCGTTATTGGCCGCGAGTGCAATGGATAGGAAGTACAAGATCAATGGGCTCGCATAATGCGCATGCATAATGTACGTTGATTCATTAACCCCCCCCCCCTCACTTAGGCGCAAGCAGAGCACACAAGAGTTGTCATCACATCTACGCCTCTATTTAAGGAACGAAACAGGTGGACTTCTCCACAAATCTGGCTGTCGCCTGATGAAGCTACTGGCGAAACGTCGTACTCGGATTGTAAATGTTGTGGCTTGGCTCTCCAACACACCGGTGTGCTGTACTAGTGACGAATAGGCACGTTCTGTTTAAGTGACAACCCTTACTAGTTGGCTGTGTCGGGTGGTGGCGGGTGTAACGACACATTAATATATTTACACGATCTAACCCCAACAAAAACCTCAATTATGGATGATTTGGAGGATGTCGAGGATTACAATGACGCGTTGTTGACATTCAAAGTAATTTATTCCTCCAGAAAAAAGGTATTTTTGGGTTTCGAGACCCATTTTCAGGAGGGAATTTGCAGTCTCATTTGGGGGATGGATTTGGCGACTCCCACCCTAACCGTGCCCACACAAGTGACCGCCTGGACCCCGCAAAAAAAAAATCCCGTATTTTGTAAGGACATTTGTCGCGAAAGCCTCCTCCGTGTTAAACTTATCCTTCCACCCCTCGATGGTCGTCACAGCCCCCACCCTGGTCCCTCCATATGGGCCACCCGTAGCTACGGGGGGGTGGGGGGGGGCTCCCTTTTCCCCTTGTGCCATTGCCCACCACCCCCGCCCCCCCCCCCCCCCCCACGGCCATATGAAAGCTACAAAAGCAATTTCTTCCAGCGCCAGATGGAGGAGGTGGTTCAGCCGGGCCTGGGTTTGATCAAGGCCCAAGTTTCACGGTCCAGGCGTCACGGTGGCAAAATGTTAACTACCTCGCCTGGTACGCAGGAGATCGCGTGTTCGATCCCGACCCTGCCGCCTGCTGTATATTTGGAGTTTGCGTGTCTCTCTTTCTCCCAATGATCGCGTGGATTTTTCTCCAGATCCTCCTGTGTTTTTCCCTCCACATTTAGATTCAACATCACGCGTTCAGAGTACTCAGCTGCCGTACATTTCCACGTGATCAAAAGTCGATTCGTTGTGACAGCCAGGTCACTTCTGAAAAAGAGCCACATAGCTCAGTGGGCCTTACCGGTTAAATAAAGAAAATGGCTTTATTAGCACGTTCTAGATTTGAAGCTTTCGTGACTGCAAGGATTAAATACTCTTAGTTTTTTCGGTAAAGTCACGTAGGTAAAAAAATGAAATTAAAATTAATATTATTTTATTTTTATTAATTTTAATTTCATTTTTTTTACGTACGTGACTTTACCGAAAAAACTAAGAGTATTTATTAGCACGCTCGGCGCGCGGTCAATCGTGGAGCCAGGACTACGCTGCCGACGCCGCTGTGGTCGGCGCTGGCGCTAGTCCCGGCGTCTGCTGCCGAGCGAACGCCGACGTCGATGGGGAAGGACGGCGACCTTCTCGCGTTTCCCACGGAACGAGCGCTTCCCGGGCAAGGCGTGAATGTCAGCCGGAGGGGTTTTGATGGTCGAGTGCCGCTACGTCAGGAGCGCAAGTCAACCATTCGGCGAAATGTCACGGAAACACTCGGCTTAAAAGTCACGGGAAAGGGATTCAAGACGCTGCCACCGCTGCGGCCTTAGCGGTGGCAGCAGCGGCAGCAGCAGCGGTGTAGGGATTTGATTAAACATGGACTGACCTTTGCATGTGCAAGCACACTTCTGCGCTCCTGCGTTCGATTTGTTTTCAATTGTCTTGCGGTCGACAAGGCCACGTGCGCTGCAGCCTCCAACGATTTTACGGAGCCCCCATAAAAACTTCAGTGCTTTTGCCCCAACGTGGACACAAGGGGGTGGTGGGGGAAAGTTTGACGGAGGCCATTTCCATTCATCGCACCGAATTCATCTGAAAAGCGGCCGACACAAGCCTCGTGTGTGTTCTTGTTGCGTAGCTCTCCGTGTTCGTGCCGTCCGGCAAACTCTCCCACGCGTTGGCGAGTTGCGACGATTGGCGTTTGGGCAAGGGGTCCAATGTGGGGCGAAACGCCGGACGTCGTGCCGAGCAACAGCTCTTGGCACGCGGAGCGAAACGTCGGACACAGCGCCGAGCTACGCGTGGTATAGCGCGAAAGCACGTAGGGAGAGCCCCTCGTCGCTGTTCGCGCTCGAGCACGGGCAGACCGGCTCTCAGACACAAACACAAGATGTTCCATTCTTAGGTTTTTTCGGTAAAGTCACGTAGGTAAAACATTAAAATTAAAAAAATAAAATAAAAATAAAAATCACGACGCTTCGGATGCAACACAAGCTTCCGTCTTCAGGTGGAACCGTCACAGCCACCTGAAGACGGAAGCTTGTGTTGCCTCCGAAACGTCGTGATTTTTATTTTAATTTTATTTTATTAATTTTAATGTTTTACCTACGTGACTTTACCGAAAAAACCCAAGAATATGAATCCTTGCAGTCACGAAAGCTTCAAATCTAGAACAAGATGTTCTTTTTGCGTGCGGCTTTTGCATAACGGCTCGTAAGTCCACGTCCGGGTGTGATAGCCAACAGGACAGGTTGTGGGAGCGGAGGGGGGGGGGAGCTGTAAATCACGAGGCCGACGCCACTGCGTCTCTCGGGCTCGAGCGAGCAATGGGGGGTTGGGGGGGGCAGCTCTCAAAGGCGAACACGAGAAAGTGAACGTAGAAGGTGGCGATTGTGGTGGAGAAACAAAACAAAGGCGCAACCAGAGGCGATGAATAGGCATACCAAGCTAGAGCAAAGCTTTCCATTTGCCCCCTTGCCGTTGCCTTTGTCGAGCGAGCATTGTTGCTGTTTACAGAGTGGCAAAGGTTTGCCGTACCTGGGCGAGGGGGCGGGTGCACGGGGTGGGGGGTGGGGGGAGTGCGACGAAGGGTGGTGGGGGGGCAACCCTCAGAGCCCACGTTGGGCTCAACGAGCGGCTAATCACGCGATATTCTGGAATGATAACAGCGCGGGGCGATTATTTTGGCACAAGCAGAGACTTGACTTGCCCGCCGCGGCGATGGGGGGTGGGGAGGGAGGGAGTTGGCTGAATTCCTGATGCAGCGATGCAGTTTGCGCAACGTGCCACCAGGTTTTTTTTTTTACCCAAAACATTGTCAGACAAAGCCGTAGAGACGCGCGCACGCACACCGACACACACTCACACACACCGACACACTCACACACGCACGCTCTGTACAGCACTACGAGAAGTGGAGAAGGCTCCGGAGGGAGGTTGGGGTGCGCCGCTGGTGAACGGTTCCCGCTCGCTGTTCCTGAGATCGCAGACGACGCGGAGATCCAGAGGCTGACGGGGAATGGCACTGCCCCACCCCCCCCCCCCGTGTCCCTCGAGGTTATTAACGTAGGGGCTGGCATTCGCTCGCCGTCACGTGTCTTCTGAATTAATCTGTGTGGTTATGATGGATCGGTGTGGTGATAATGGATTAGTGTGGCTATGATGGATCGGTGTGGTGATAATGGATTAGTGTGGTTATGATGGATTTTGTGGGGAGGAGCGGCGACGTAGTGGTTAGCAGAGGTGGGACAAAGTCATTGTTATGCAAGTCCAAGTCGAGTCGCAAGTCATCAAATTCATGACTCGAGTCTGACTCGAGTCCAAGTCACATGACTCGAGTCCACACCTCTGGTGGTTAGTGCACTGCGCTCTGAACCCATTGACCTGCCAGGAAGGATCCGCGAGGTTGACTCCCCCACTTCGACTGCACTCCGATTGCATTCAGCCTGTGCAGCGACTGGCTGCCGACTGGCCGCCTTTTCTCTCCGGACGCTCCTGTGCACACGCAAAGTTTCCATCGTCAGCAGAATCAGCATTTACGTCGCCTGATTAAAAGTGAGAAAATTACAGACTCTAAAAACACCAATTTATTTGTCAAAAAATGGTGCGTGTCTCACAGCCATGATTAAAATTTTCAGGGGTGGGGGGGGGGTGTCCAGACCCCCACAATACAAGAATTTCCCTGCACAATCAGACAGGGGGTGTAGGTCGAACAGCATTATTAATTTCTTATAAATCAGCAAGCGAAGTCCGGTCATCCTCACAGCAGCAGCTTTTGGCGAACCATCGAACAAAGATGGTCACTGCATTTTGCGCTTTTAAATGCGCTTCTGCAGCCATCTGGAATGCTCTTCCATTCAATATTAGCAAGCCGCTGGAACCATGCACTTTTAATTCTATGTTGAAAACATTTTTTTAGAACTGCTTTTTGTGTTGGCTACGTGCTGTGCGAAAGAAGTTCAAGATACGTAAATACATACAAGAGACACCTCGATGAGATTCTAGAATGGATCCGCTACTGCCAGTTGGACGAGCTGGAGGGGCCGAATATCCCCCACCTCTCGCTTGTCGCCTTCCTTACGTTTGCCGCCTGTGTACCAGAGCAGGAATTGGTACCACCTACAAGTAGCAAGGCCTTTCGCAGTGTCCGATGTATTCGCAAGGCCAAAACGAGTGAATCGCTGGATGGATATCCCCGCTTGTTTCAAATGGTTGTCACGAAATTTACTGCTATTGGTTACACGAAGGAATTGCAACCACTAAAGCTATTTCCCGCCTCGGGTGGTACTGACAAGTGATATCGATCTCTGCTCCGTGATCACGGACTATCCGCACAGCTTCATGTTGTTTGACCCTCATTGCGACAATTTCGGCAGGCTGCCGACCGACGCAAACACAACGCTAAAGCATCCACCCGCTCAAACAAGCAATCGGGAGCGGCTCCCATCGCCGTGGGTGGTGGCCCTGAACCAGTGATGGAAATTCCACGTTACTGTGACAGTGAACAGTCGCTCGGCCACTGACGTTAACCGTGACAGTGAATGGCGTGCGTTTTTTCCCCCCCAAAAAACTATTTGAACAGCAAGCGGAGAACGTCAACACATCGAGACAAAGACAGAGATCCCCCGTTTCACCTGTTAGCGAATAGCACCATATGAAGGCCGGCACGGCACACGAGGGGGTGGGTGGCCAGCACCACTCCCCGGGCGCCTTTGTCTGCCGAATGGCGATGTTCAAACACCTTACCAGGAACTCATTTGGGGCTGAGTCAACCTAGAGGAGACTGAAGAGCGGTTCAGATGATCGTCACTGGTGTTGGCCATGAGCAGGAATCGAAATGGGACACCGGGTTCGTAGCGAAGCGCGCTAACCGCTGCACCACCGCTCCCCCTAGGAGCACACGCACACATGTATAGGCGCTTTCTTCGTGCTCGCCACTTTCTCCCCGTATGTATGCAAGTTGAATTTCTTTTGTACCGTACGTAGCCAACCGTGCCATCGGAACACAAACACCACAAGCAGCACTCCAAGCGCATATACATCTCTGGATGCCAGCGAGGAGACGTTATCGCCCTCGCCTGCTATGCAGGAGGTCGTGGGTTCGATCCGGGACCCGGACGATGCCGGTGGTATATTTGGAGTAAGCGTCTTCTCTGACCGTGGTGGTCGGGTTAATTTCTCTCCGGGTTCCTCCGGGTTTTGCCCCCCACGTCCAGAGAGAACACGCGTTCGGATGAAGTGCACTCCTCCGATAAATTCCCACACGCGACGACAATCACAAGCCACTTCGATGAGCCGCTATCACGTGTGGCCTGGTCGCCTCTGCTAAAGGGCTCGGAGCTCAGCGGGATTTTACCGATGAATAAAATGGTTTAGTTTTCGCAGAGTAGAGTCGGCCCAGGTCCGGCCGGAGCGGGCGTTTACGGTGAGTTTTTAAAAATCTAGATTTGAAATAATATTCAGGGCCTACCTTGGCTCCTCCCACCCTCAACCAGTATATATACAAGGACTGTTTTCTTGGAATTTCTCTTACTTGATACAGCTATCGTGCTGTGACGGTTCCACCTGAAGACGGAAGCTTGTGTTGCCTCCGAAACGTCGTGATTTGTATTTTTTTTTTATTAATTTACGTTTTTAACCTACGTGACTTTACCGAAAAAACCTAAGAATATAGTTTATTTAAAGTTAAGCCGGACGACGTCATTCGAACGATATGTGCTGAGTAAATTTGCCCTCCGCCCCCCACGTGAAACACAATGCCCCTTGTTGGGCAGAGCCTCACTGTTGGGGCGCCTGGGAGCTACGCAATCGCTGACCCCACGCGTCGGCCAAGCACAGGCCCAAGTGTCAACAGGGCGCACGGCGGTGGCTCTTTGTCGCGTCGTGATGGGGCGACGTTTCTCCCCACGCGCCGGGAGCTTCTCCTGTCGGGGGTCGTGCCGGGAACGACGCGCATGGGCGCTACTCGACAACGTTATACCTCTTTTGCCAGTACCGAAATATAATAGTCGGGGTTTTCACCTTTGTTCTTGGGAAACAAAACTGAAAACTTTTTTCTTGGTTCTTTCGGTAAAGTCACGTAGAAGGGAAATAATAAAATAATAAAAATAAAACATGATAAAATAATTCTCACGACGTTTCGGCCACAACGCAAGCAGCCGTCCTCAGGTGAAGAACAGGTCTGTCGGAAAGACAGCGTTCAGACGGCTGCTTGCGTTGCGGCCGAAACGTCGTGAGAATTATTTTATAATGTTTTATTTTTATTATTTTATTATTTCCCTTCTACGTGACTTTACCGAAAGAACCAAGAAGATGAATCCCTGCAGTCACGAAAGTTTTAAATCGAAATTGAAACCTTTTTTTACGAGGAATCATGTGTGCATTAACCACAATACTTGTGGTCAGGATGCAAACAAAAAAAACACACTCTGATAATATATTGCATTGTCCTTGAGACTGATTGGTCCACACCAGAGACGGCTTTCTTTTGAGCCTCGTCTCAATTGGTGCTAGACCAGAGGACGCCAAAAGGCGTACAGCTCAAAGACAATGCACTATCAAAGTAATGAGGGCTCAGGGTAAGCATCTACATCATTAGACATCTTTTGCCAGTACCAACATATAATAGGCTTTTTTCCCTATTATTAGTGTTCGACAAGGTTGCCCACCCACCCCCTCCCCACCTCGCCCCCGCCCCACCAAAGCGTGTCCGTGGCATTTCAGAGCGAAAAGTCACTTCGGGTTCAGTCATTGCCACCACCGCTCTCCTCCGCACGCCCCCCAGCCCCCTGGCCCCCACACCTTCTACTCCCTCTCCCCAGGAGGTCCCAATCGCTCAATATTTACAGGCAGCAAACACGGAGCTGAGAGAGGGGCGTTTAAGAGAGCAGCGAGGGAGCCCAGCGAGCGGCAATGGCAAGGTGCACGGCAGTGCGTGCGTGATTGATTGATTGATGGACGTGTGTGCGGTGCGATGGTCTAGGGGGCTCTTAGCTGTCACCCCCACCCCCCCCCCCTGCAGTGTCTTAAAGGACAGAGGCGACGCGCGCGTCTCTCAGGTAAAGCGCGCAAAGAATGTGTCTGAACACGCGGCCGGGCAAAAGGGCTAAACGGTGCGAGCGTTGTAGACACAGACCTCAAAGAGCGCCCGAGACCAAATAAACTTGAACACGATCGATGCGGTGGTCGATGCGGTGGTCGTATCTGTCGAGTCCTGAGTTGTAGCACCCGGACGGGTGGCCACCGCTACCGGCTTGCCGGGTGTTGTAGGCGGTGAGGTGACGCTGAGCGTCGCCCCTTCGTGTCATTCACGTGCTACGTAGAAGACGCATTGCCACAAACGTCACCTAATATATAGTTTTCCTTTTAAGGCCACGCACAGTGCTATTGGCGGACGCATTGAGTTTTTACATATGGGTCGCCGAGGTTTTCCTCCCATACGAAGCCGAAACAATGGAATTGGCCCAACCATCCCGATGCAAGATGCCCCTATAAAGAGTTATGAGACTCATTGAAGCTATTGCTGGACACACGACGCAACCGACGTTATAATTATTATTAGGGCCGCGGCCACTTCTGATGCTTTAAAAAAGAAAATCGAATGACAATGGTACTTTGTTTTCATGGATCGGGGAGGGGGGAAAAATATAATTCCGTTCGTGCAATCATTTTTCGACAGACATTGTTTTTCTATTTATGTAATCGTTTTCCACATGCGGTGTATTTTCGCACGGCGCTAGCGCAGCACAAAGATATATTCGTAGGCAATGAGCCATATCGGTGCTCAAAGACCCAGGAATGTAAAATCATTCCTCCTGCCAATTGTCAGAGCGGCCCACAAAGCGCCCGGCCACCTTGGCCGACGGGCAGACAGGAGGTCGCGCGTCCCGATAACGACGCTGCCCTCGCTAACGTTGAATGGGATAGAAAGCAGCGCTTCGTCTGTGTGGAGGTGCTGTGGCTGGGGGGGGGGGTGGTGCCTTGCGTTTTCTACATCAAGAATGCAGGTTGTAATCCCCTACCTCAGACTACGCAGACAATGTTATTAATGACGCCCCACCTCGGCTACAGCGTCTCTTCGCGTCGAGCGATGATGGCTCTAAGCTTAAGAGCCGTGGCGCAGTGGTTGGGGCGCACCGCGCTACCAACCCGAAACTGGCGACGTGAGTTCGATTCCTGGCCGCGGCTAAAACGAGTGGCGAGTGATATCCGAGCCAGCTTGGTGAAGTATGGTCAAACAAACTCCCACGACCCGATGTTAAACAAACTCAAAACGACTGTCACTCGAATTGGCCTTCATCCAGCGGTGGACGAAGGGCTGTCATTTGTGTTCGTAGAATTATAATTAGAATCTCTATTACAATGGTAATACATTTCAATGTAATGCGGGATTTGTATCTTGAACAAAAAAAACTATATGCATTGATCATATCGATTTGTAACCATAGAAAATCAGCCTATTTCCCCTTAACCCACGTCCAAAGATACTTCAGCAGGGACGGGGGTGGGGGCAACATATTATGTTTGTCCCACCCCCCACTAAGCCAATTAAAGTTCTGTAGGGGAGGGGTGGAAATTGCCCCTCCGCACCTCCCAGCATCAGCTATTTGCTGTAAGCGGCGCTTAATATATCTTCTGAATATTTCCAGGGTCGCTGGCCCAGACAGGAGCAGGCCGGCCGTCGACGATCAGCCACGGCGCAATTGAGAGGCGCACTGGATGTGATGTGCCAGGTGTGGAAATAATTTCCCAGGTGGCCGACCGGGACAAACTAAAGGACGCCGCAGCAGACCCAACCGCAAGCTCAGAAGAAAGACGACCGCTGGTGTTAATTATCGTACCCACATGTTTTTGATTAATTATACGAATTTATAAAGGTGGGGGGGGGGGGGCAAGGCAGAGTCCCATCGAGTCTGCCACCATTGCTACGAGACCGGGCTCAGAGTTCCTCAAAACAACGGAGCGAGAGAGAGTGTCTCTGCAGCGAGTGGTGGTGCCGTCGTTAGCACACTGCGCTATGAACCTGGTGGCCCGAGTTTGATTCCCCGGCCAAGGCAAACATCAGCGGCGAGATACATCTGATACTCTCTCTATATATAAAACACACACACACGTTGTTGGATAGCGAGGTACTCGTCATCTTACTTTATTGTCATCAAAAGAAAACTGCATCCATGTGAGATATCTTATACCCGGTCACGGCTAAAATTTCAGAACCGATCATGAGTCGCCCGATCTCAGTGGTGGATCCAAAGTTGGGCAGTTGGCAGGGGGGCAACTGCCCCCTCCATATGAGACCCCGAAAGTTAGTATTCTGTTGATATCTACCAGATTAAAACATCTGTTTTTATTTGAAAACGTTGGCAATTTTTGGATGCGCCCTCCCGCCCCCATTCCGTCCCCCTTGAGGCTTTCAGCCAGCATCTAGAAACCTCCCTAGGTGGGGAGGGAGGAGGACGTGTCCTGAAATATCAAGAGCGCCATATATTAATAAACAACACATTTTAAGTATTTTCTCCGGGTAAATATCAATAAAACACCAATTTTCAGGGTCTCCAGTAGGGGTGGGGAGGTGGGGGTCACCCCCATCGCCCCCCCCCCTCCCACCACCACCACCCCATTCCCCCATCCTCTGAGTCCACCACTGCCACACGCCAATGCTGTTGAGCCTTTCCTCGGCAGACAGCAGAGCTTAAGGAGGTATTTTCCTCTTAAGAGAAGAAAACGCGAAAAAACATACGAGGCGTTAAGCTGTGACTGGCAGCTTCATGAGGCATGCGCGAGGTTGTATCGCGATCGCGTAATCTCGCCCGCATATTTTTTCCCTGAGAAATTCTCACCGACGTTAAAAATTATTTATTTTCGCCCGCCGCGATAAATAATTAGGGATGTACTTCGCGCGCGCACACGCGCACACACGCACGTGCTGATAAATAGTACGCTCGCGCGCGTTTCCTCGCGTGCAACCCTCCCAGTAAACGTGGAATGTTTGGGCCGACGTTGGGCCAATGGTTCCAAGCACGTGCCAACGTTAGCCCAAAGTTGTTGGCATGTTGACTGGGCTCCCACCCCTCCCCCCCATGCCTCGCTCAGTCTCTCCCTCTCTCTCTCTCTCTCATTGTCAGTTACATTCATCTTTCCACTGTTGTGTAAGCGTTGAGCGTCAAAACAAACCACGATTCGTATCGACTGAACCTGCTGATGAGGCCCTTGAAATCGAAACCAGAACAGACTGGAGTTTTGCCTGCTCGAACAAATGCTGTCGGGTTACATCGGCCAACGAAGCCCATTGGTTGATGCTAGGAGATGAACGGAGGCAATATCTGTTGATATTTTCTTTTGGATTGTGCCCTCACCTTATTGCTCCACCACAATGCACAAGGTGTGTATTTATACGTGAACTCCATTAACATTTGGGAACTCAACAGCGATCGTTTAACACGCCCGAATCTGCTAATGAGACTCAGAACGTGTCGAAACTGCTCGCCAATTTTCCCGCGGTAAACAAACGCTGCAGGGGCAGTATATTTGGCGGGAATAACATAATCGGTCTGAGGGAGAGAAGGGAAGAAAAAAAAACTACATTTGATTTTCGTACGGCGAAATGAACAGGGGCCCCCGATTATGAACGTTGTGACGCCTTGCCCCACCGCGCGATTTGTAACAAGCTCTCAATTTCACAACAACAATCCACAAGATCACGTACAACGCATTCCTGCAAACTGTCCACCATCCCCCCACCTCCACCCATCTCTCCCCCCCCACCTCAAATATTTTCGCACACCCGAGGCCCCACACCTGTCCGCTCATCAGCTCGAGATGTGCAGGACATTCATGCGGATTTAATATTTTTTTTCGCTCGCTCTTAAAACCCGAGCGATGCAGGCAATGGCGAGGGAAGAAATTCTAACAACAAAAAAAAAATCTCCGTCTGGTATTTTGTTTTTGAAACCCAAGAGCTCTCTCGCTCGTTCTCTCTCTCTCTCTCTGCCTGACGGGGCGCGAGGTGCGAATGTGGGATGTTTTATTTGCGATGGATGCCCCGTCGATGGTTTTTATTTGTGAAGTTCTGTAATGAGGCATCAAGTCGTGCGGGCAGAGAGATGTGGGCAGCACACGGAGAGTGGCATTCCTGCCGAGAAAACCGAAACCTCGCGACGATCACGCTCACCGTGACCACAATCACCTGACACACGCAGCAGACTTACCATGAGCTACTCACCATGAGAAATTCACCATGAGACCACTCAGACGAGACACTCACGAACAATGAGCTGCACACCATGAGCCTCTCTTAAAGAAATGTTATTTTGTTCAATCAGGTGATAACTTGAGAGACCAGGATGAGTCTGATTTGCAAGAGTGACCTGGAGCATTCGTCTGACAGTAGGGGGTGATTACTACTGTATACTCTGTATATAAGCCCGAGTGAGCAATTGAGACGTTCTCCCGAGACACCTGGCACACTCACCTAATATACTCACCTGGGACGTTCAAACTTACGGTAAGCTCCACTGACCTGACCCACACAACCCTGAGACACCAGTGGTGGAGCTGCTCAGTGCGCAGGCGGTGCAACTGCGCCAGCACCAGGCTTAGCAAGTTGGGGCAGGGACATCGGACAAAGGGACCCATTTCATTCCGTCCACCAGGGGCCCACGCCAACCACACTTCGCCACTCACGGGATTCTGAAAAGCAACTCACCGAGAATTGCACAGCAAACAACCACCCACTCACACCATGTGACACGCATATCTGAATGCGTACTGGCTTCGGCGTATGCCTGCACATCTTAAATGTCGAAACTAGAATTAATGTCAACGTAGAGCGTGCCACGGGAGATCAGCGGCGCGGTCGTTCATGCACCACGCGATGAAACTCGTTCTCCAGTTTGACCAAAATCAGCGGCAAGCGGTAACTGAACCGGTTCTCGGTGCCCCCCTTCACCAACCCGCACTGATGAGCGCGGTGAAGTACGGTCAAACAACCCATCGACCGACATGGCGCGGGAGATCTTCATCCAGCAGTGAGCTTTAAATTAGTATTAATTATACAAGAAATGTGTGTACGTTTCATTTGCCCACCCCCCTCCCATCATGTATATACAAGTGTTTTGCAGCAGCGTGTGTTGCGTTTATGCAAATCTACATGGCGTGTGTTTATTACGCGAGCGAGTGTGTCGTTGAAATGGCTTAACGTGGTTTTAAATCCGCAGCGTTATAACGTAGCGAGCCACCTCTGATGTACAAAAAATCCAGGACATGTCCTGGGAAGAAGAAGTGGAAGGATATCTCTCGATACCAGACGCGGGGAGACCTACACGTCAATGCATCGTCTGGAGTGCCATGCTGTTACGCAACGAACATGAACCGGGACATAGTAATAGGATTTTACCCTTTCAACTGGTACAAAAACTGACAACTTTATACAAGGGGTCATGTTTGCAATAACCACAACACAAGCAGTCAAAATGCAAAGAAAAAGAAACAACTCTGATAATGATATGCACTGTCCTTGAAGTTGATTGGTCCACACCCGAGACAGCTTTTCTTAGAGCCTAGTCTCCATTAGTGTTGGACCAGATGACGCCAAAAGGCCGCCAGCATATCATTATCAGAGTTGTTTATTTTTGTTTGCATTTTGACTGCTTGTGTTGTGGTTATTGCAAACATGATCCCTTGTATAAAGGTGTCAGTTTTTGTACCAGTTGAAAGGGTAAAAACCCATTACTATATTTTGCCACTGGTAAAGGAGATGTCTCATAATGAACCAGGACTTCCAACAGATTCCCCTGCGCAACAAATGAAAACAACTAACGAAAATAATATTGTAAACACCAGGACGAGGTGACAACCCTACGTCGCCACGGTGGCTAGATGGTAACTACCTCGCCTGGTATGCAGGAGGTCGTGGGTTAGATCCCGACCTTGATGTCTGCTGTATATTTGGAGTTTGCGTGTCTCACCTCTTTCATCATCATCACGGTGCCTAGATGTTAACAACCTCGCCTGGTATACAGGAGTTCGTGGGTTCGACCCCGACCCTGTTCTCCCCGTGGTCGCGTGGATTTTTCTCCGATTTTTCCTGCCACATTTAGAAACATGCTGGACATTTCCACACGATAAGCCACTTCGTTGAGCTATCATTTGTGGCCAGGTCGCTTCTGAAAAAGAGCTATATAGCTCAGTGTGGTCCTTACCTGGTAAAATAAAAAAAAATTGTTCAGTTTAGTCACGTCAAGCGGCAGCGAGCGCGGCGGAGGGGAGACTTGTGGGTGTGCACTTGACCGCCGGCGGGAGGATTAATTCAGGAATCCCAATCGTTCAACAACGAAATCGTCCCGTTGAGTGGAGATTTTTTTCTGTTGTTGTTGTTGCCGCCGCTGCTGCTGCAAGAATGTCTGTTCTCGATGATACCAAAAAAATAAAAAAAAACACCCCACCCACTCCAAACCTGGGTAACAAACACCGGCTTGGGAGAGCGCACACACACGACGACGCGCAGCCAAAGGTTTGCACAAACAGCGGGACGGAGTGACCGCAGCCCTGCCACATATCGAGGGGCAAAGATCAAAGGAGATCGAACCTCGGGCGTTCGCCGAGATTTACCTTCATGCCACCACGCACCACGTGAGAAGTTTGGCGGGGGGAGGGGGGCAGAGGCGGGTGGTGGATGGGAATTCTCCGTGACCCCTATCTCAATGGGCACAAGGCTCTGCTGGCCCAGTACAGGTCCAATATTGACCAGAGAATGCGACCCACGGGGTTCACAAACCACGTCGCTCTGGGGGAATCCGTCGCTTCGTTTCACCCACCTTCACCTGTCCTGGTTTTCTCAGAATAGTGCTCCGATTGCTGTCGCTTTTTCAGCTGTTGTCAGTTGTGTAACGACACACCACATTTACAGGCAGGTCTCCCCTCTTCTAATCTTGCGAGATATTCATCGTTGCACGATGCATTCTGTGTGGGTTTTTTTCTACCTCGATAACATAATTTCACACGGACTCCTGCTGAACCGATCATCAATCACATACCACCACGTGAACTCCCAAACACTCCTTCAATCAATCACTCGTAACAATAACTCCCGACACTCTATCAACCACCAATCACTACAAGAACTCCCACATGTCCTGAATCACTCCTGGCATGGCCATCTATAGGTTTTTGGCGGCCCGGAGTAATATGCCATGTGGACACCCCCTGCCGCCCCCCCCCTCCCGCCTTATCCCACCATCCGCAGGGCTGTTTTGTGGAGCCCTCTTTTGTGTGAAGCCCAGAGAAGAAAAAAAATATCACTCCTTTTGCCCCCCTCCCACTCTCTGGGTGGCCCTGACTACAAGTACTCCAACACTCTCTGAACCAACCACCAATGAGCACAACAACTCGAACGCTCTCCGCGCCGACCAATCGCCAATCACCGCAACAAGAGCCCCCCCCCGTCACCCCACCCGCCACCCCACCACTCCGACACTCGGCGTGCCTTTTCAGCGAAAAAAAACCCGCCTTCAAATGAGGGAGCCCTCCTGCAAGCCCCTGTCAGCCGCGAGTATAAATCAATGGCGCTTAAACTGAAGAGCACATATTGACCCAGTTAGTGGTGGTGAGGGGCCTCAACGTGCAATAGAGACGTGAGGCTCAGACAATGGACATGTGACCCCCGCCACCGCCACCGCCGCGCCTGCATTCCTAGCCACAGCCTGCGAAAATGAGCTTACATTTCAATCTCGCCACAGAGGCTGGCTCGGTGCCCACAAAAGTCTGTTTCCTTAGCGCACCGGTGGGGCAGCGTGCAGGTGGCACCCATCACCTAACCACCCACCCCCACCACCACTACCCACCCAACACCCACCGCCCCCCCCACCCATGCCCTCACCTACTGCCTGCCGGATACAGTAGCGACATCATTATCATTACCAACAACAACAATAACATCATCATCATCAATCGGCAGCAGCCGTGATTAATCCACCCCCGGGTGAATGCCTGTAGAAGGTATGAGTTGGCCGACAAGAAAGAATTCAATAACAAATGACTTGATTGCGATGTAAACATCGCACATCGTAACAGCGCCCGCCCCCCACACTCTCCCGCCTCCTCCCCCGTTGCTGCTAGACTCACGCCCGCTTGCAGGAAAAGTGCCGAGGCCGTCTTGGTGCTGTGCCGGGAAAGCTGCCACTGGGGGTGCCCTTCGAACGGTTCAGATGAGATGTGACGCGAGGGGCTTTTCGGATGCGCAGGCACCTAAGGGAGCGTGGCACACATGCAAAGGTGATACGATTGTTATGCAAACTTTCGTATTTGTGAAAGGCTGTGACGAATGGAGTTGAAAGGGGAAAGAATGCAATGCAGCAGCAGTAGCTGCATCATCAGCAGCAGCCGTGATCAATGGATGAAGGCCTGATAAAGGGTTATTTGGTCAGAAGCAAAACGATTTATATTTCGCCAAATAAATGGACGTAACTTTTTATACGTGTTTTTTTTGTAATGCCAAACTGTTATTGACAAATGCGTTCATGTGTTTTTGTTGCTGTTTGAAAAACGGCTAAAGTCAATCAACATATTTAAATGCATTTTCATTCGAATCATCATCACCGTCAACATCGGCCGTGATCAATCAACTGCTGGACGAAGGCCCCCTCCCAACCCACCCCACACCATCCCCCAAAGCCATCTCCACCTCTCACGGTCCAGTAAGAACCCATCCAGCTCCCGCTGCGTACGAAGCCAATTTATATCGATGCTGCGTCTCCGCAAGCGGTCCGTCCCTCTCTCGGCCCTCACTCCACCGTGAGGCTCGACCACTGGGCGCCGTCCCTTTGCGGTGCATCGAAGCTCATGTCCACACGCTTCGCTGGACCGTCGCCGTGGCGATAACTCTACCTCGAGAATGTTTTCCCATGCAGGTGTAGTTCCACTCTCTGTCGCAGGTGTAATTCCAAGCACCTGCCCTCCTCTCCATGCCTCTTTGCACACTCATTCACCTTTTGTTCCATGTTCCTTTGTCAAGGGTCCACGTTTCTGAACCACACGTCAAAAGCGGGTAATGTACACTGATTAAATCGTTTCTTCTGCAGGCTCACTGGTATGTTGCTTTTTCATCGGTATGTTGGTGGGAAACCGGAATACTCGGAGAAAACCCACCATGCACATCAGGGGATAAGGCTTATTGGTTGCACGGTCACAACCCACTTGCTGTACTGCCATCTCCTGGTCATCTCGTGGTCCGGCGGGTTTTTGGGTACTTCACAAATCTCTATGTGATCCACCAACCATAGTCTTCACAGCACTGGATCAAGGTAGCATGAATCTCCACCGGGATATAAAAAAGGTATTTCATTATTTACTAAAATGTAACCAAGTGGGATTAAGCAGCACACGTCGCTGGCACGGGCAGCAGCCGACGGTGGAGAAGAACAACAGGGTGGTAGCCGAGGAACGGAACGCGTCCGGGGTGGAGCGATGGAAGGTGCCAGGTGGATCGTTAAATTGCAGGACTGCGACCGATGTAGACCACCTTGGGGAAGCCTTCTTCCAATAGTAGACCAAGGCTGAGGATGAGGAAGATGCTGGATATTAATAGAGGGCATGTACCCGCACTTTAGCTTTGTGGTGTAAGATCCGGAGAATATGATCTCAAATCAAAAGTGAAATGTCCGCCCCACTGCTCAAACGAGCAATAAAGCGGCGATCATTTCCGCAGGGGGGTGGTGGGAGGTGGGGGGTGGTGGGGGTGTGCCGCCCTTAGCCAGTGCTGGAAGTTCCACAGTCTCATGGCAGTAGCGAGTCCATCCGAAGCAGCACCGTGGACTTCCTACACAAAGTGGCACTCATGTTATTGGCTTGGAAATAATGATAATGCTGCTGCTGATGATGATTAACCAAGTCTACCCCCAACTGAGATTTGAGTATGAAACGGTCCAATTGAGAGCGGAGAACATCTGAGCAGGCTCTGTGATGAAACCACCTTGAACGTGCCCAACCTCGTCAGAACTGGCCAGAGCTCGTAAGCCAAGCAGGTTTTGAGCCTGGATAAGGACTTAGTGTGGGTGACCACGACGCGTGAGATGTACTGCTACAGGGCTACGTTGCAGGCGGCAGTGGGCAGCGCCTAAAAAATGTATCGTTGGACTGTATATCTATGCTCCCCTAGTCTATATGCTCCCTGCCCCGACATGTGTGGAGAAGTATGGGCAAGTGAGTTTTGTTGTTGTTGCCTTCGCTCTTTTCTGGCACAAATCTGCCAAGGCAAGGGGGGGGGGGGGGGTGGTCCGTCATCCAGCCAACCCGCAGTGGATTATGGGTTGCTGTTCATGACTCAAAAAGAGCTGTAAATCTGGCCACAGCTTCGCCCGGCCGAATGTCCACAGAGAGCCTGGGTCCGCTACGTTTAGGACAACAAAAAGATCCGTCAATGTGGAAAATACGCTTTCGAAATTCCCTTGTCACACCTCCGAATGGCACGTTTGGATACGTACGGCCCGAAAGAATGTCAGCCTGCATACGTCCATACGTTATTGCCTAACCGATAGCGAGCGCATGAATATGTAAATTGTCTTTCTCTCTCCCGACAACAGCTGCAACTTCCTGTCCAGTTAATATTTACAAAGTCGATCGTTTAAAAGCTTACTACGTCGAAAAAAGGACGTGGTCTTTACAAAACACGTCTTTAATTGCTCGGCGTGGGAGGCCAGGGTGGTACACAAGTGCGAGCAACAGACGCACACACAACGCTCGCAAAAGTTTCAATTTCACTTTTTTTTAATCAGTCATTTACCAGAATTGTAGTTTTGTAAAAAAAATATATATTGCTAGATATGTTGGGAAATGTTTCAATCCCACTTCGGGATGAGGGAGGTTCTTGTGATGCCCGTTCAGGGTTGAGGATGTATTTGACCATACTTTACCACTCTGGGCAGTGCAGGTTGGTGAAGGCTGGGAGCATTTGACGAGGAAGCGTAGAAGTTCGGTACAACAGTTATATTTGCGGCAGTGTCCTCTGCTGTCCACATCGTAAGCCCTGCCGCCACACGATGGAAAATAGTTTGTAAGTGCTGGTCACCCGCGTAATAACTACCCAGGCTCCATCCTGCTTAGCGTTCACGATCTTCCGAGATCGGGCGTATTCAGAAGAGGGATTGGTCATAAGATAAAAAAAACATATTATCTTTAAAAAAATCAACAGCATGATTAAATATATAATATACGTCCTTCCAAAACCTCACCCTGTACATAAACAGAATTACAACGTTCAACTGTACCACGTACTTTGCCGAATAGACACATTCATGATGCAGCAAATGAGTGCTGAGTGGAAACAAGGTGGCGCGTGATGGATTCAATCCAATCACCAGGCGGTGATGATCAGGGCGATTGCGGGCAAGAACAGTGCGCGTCAATCAGAGCACACAGACACCAGGGAGGGTGACAGTTAACGAAAGACACCACCAGTCTTTTTGTGAAGACGGCAGGGAAGGGTCCCTACACCTGTCTGAATAAATGTTGAATTGACCCAAGCCCAGATGATGTCTCTCTTGCTTCTTGTCGGAAAGAGCCAGCTACATCGGACTTGCTTCACCCCTTGTGGCTGCAACGGTCCGTCCTGTCATCTCCTGGCCACACCTCGTTGCCCCGGCAAAAGGCAACCCCATCGCTTGAGCTTGGTGGTGACAAGGGAGGGGGGGGGACGGCAAAAGATACAATTATACATTTAAAACCAATGTTAAACACTTAAACGGAGTGGGTTTTTAATTGCTCTTAGTATTTTTCGATTTAAAGCTTGCGTAACTCCAGGGATTCATAAAATTTTGAAAACAGTTTTCTTGCTGTGGTTTTCACACCTGATGACGATTGCTTGTGTTGCAATTGAAACGTCGTGATAATTTTTTATTTTTATTATTTTATAATTTCCCTTCTACGTGACTTTACCGAAAGAACCAAGAATATGCTCTTATGATGTTTGAGATGTACTGTATATTGCTTCGTCGTTCATGAATATTGCATCTCACAATCGCTGAGGTAACCAGAGACACGAGCTGGAAGACGGCGAGCCGGCGCTACCAACAATTGCCCAAGATCTGCGGTCCTGTAAATATGAAGATTTTTTCAGCCAATTAATGCGGTATTTTTTGTATAAGTGGGAGGAAACCGGAGCACCCGGAGAAAGAGGGCAACACTCTTACCCTGTACGGAAGAGACGGATTATATTTCCACCACATTTTATGGTATCGCCTTCACCTGGCAAGTCGGTATATCGCACACCTCCTCGACGCGAACGGGGGAGTTTCACAAAATGTGTGCGATCCATCGACCCTCGCTGCCTCCACAGTGCCGGATTACAGGCGTGCGCCAACACCACCACCAACACAACCGCTGCCAGCCGGCTATTAATACGCTCGTTTACTCCGAAAGTCTCACCGAGTTGCAAGACGACTTCCGGAGGATCCTGCTAAGCTTTTGCAGGCGGCGGGGGGGGGGGGTGACAATCGATACGTGTTTCACAATCAAACTGTAACTGATCAATCGAATAATTTGTAATCAATCAAATGTGGACCACGACACTGGCACACGAGAGACTGCCCTGCCTCGAATGACGTCGCGGTATCTTGAACGTCCACTGCGAAATAGGCGGCGTGTATTCATGGTGAACACACCTGCGGTATTAACCAGGGCATCCTACCAGATTCGGGACGACAAACCACATCTGCAACAGGGGGGGGGAACGTGCAACTGCTGGGCCACGTCACCGTCGCAGATGTCATCTGCTCTTGTCCATCGTACATTCTGCTCCAACCTCCACCCCACCCTCGCTACTCCCCGTGTATATAAGCGGCTGCTTCGTTGTGCCCATCTGCGCGTTCTGTCCGGCCCCCCGCGCCATCCCCGTGATGATGTTCCAGCAGACAGCTGGAACCAAGTAGCGTGAAGCTTGCAAACTAGAAGGCCATCGCGCCAGATCCACCGCAATCGGGTCCAGACTTTGGAAGGAAAAAACAGCCACCGGTGTTAATGATCGTACCAACGCGCAATCATTTGAAAGGGGGGCTGGAGAGCCTTCGTTAGTTGAGTGGGAGGGGCGCGCACACCCCCCTCTAGCGCTGCTGACGCTAAATGGGGGCTGGGGCGGCGGGGTGGTCGAGAAATAACTTCGCGTTTATTGTTGTTGAGCAACAACGTTGCTCTGAGCCCACCCCGTGCCATCAGACCACGTGGAGTCGGTGGAGCACGCGGTGCTGCGCCAGACTTTGCATCGTCGCAGCAGCGGTGGCAGCAGCAGCAGCAGCAGCTCTCGGCTGCAAGCAGCTCAAGCAGGGCAGGCTGTCCCCCCCCCCCTCCTGCCAGCACGTGCGCTTCTCCCAAACGAGGGAGGATGTGAAAAACGTGACTGAGCGATTTGCGTCCGAGGCCGTTTCGTTACGGAGCAGTTGAATCGTCGCGCGCACGTGGTTTGTTTGGCGCGTCGGCCGCCGCACGCTCCCGCAAAGTTGATGGGGGTTTCGAGCGCCCCCTCAGTCATCCCCGAATGCCGATTGCGAAAGTAAAACGAGCAGCGAAATGATTATCACCGGCTTTTAGTTTAGTTTTAGTTTCATTTATTTGGTATAACCCTGTGAGCCATTCGGCTCTTGAATCGGGTGCAACCGCAACAAACAAAAAACATGAACAAGAAAACATCTTAAAGTGAATATGCGCAAACAGAAAAATCCAGGAAAAAACTGCAAAGTCTTCCAGAAAAAAAGCACCGTACACCAACGCTGTGCAAAAATCCCAGTGGGGTGCAAGTCAAACAACAACAACAATAACCACAAGGCAACTTAAATTAAAGCCATCATTCTAACTCCGTACTACAACAATCAAACATGGCCAAACCAAAAAACTTTCGACATCACCAAAATAAAGCCATAAGCAATGTAACAATGATCATATGAACTGTGACCGAAATTTCACAATAAACGACGTAAACAACATGCGGGCCATTACGGGTTGTTGACGAGACACACTTGTTTTGACAATTCTTCGGCGGTGATCTCGTGCTGTTGGCGAAATAATTTCGCGCGTGAGAAATCCGTGTTGTGATGGGCGTATTTGTAATCTGTGACGTGAAATCAAACTTTGGCGGTGTTCTTTTTCAACTGAACTGAATCCGTGCGTGCCCCTCCTGCCAGCGAGCAAGTTGCCACTATGTCCACAAGGCCACACCGGTCTCGAGTCAAACTGCATTGGCATAGGTCACTATGAACCGAGGCAACAACATTCTTCAGGCGTTCACGTGGGAGGGGGGGGGGTCTCGTGAAATCTCTACAGGAGGGGGGGGGATACGTTCACCAAAAGCTCAAACCCATTGCCGTTATTGTGGAGCATTATGGGTAAAACATTACTAGGTTTTTTTTTGTCTATCGACCAATTGGCTTTACAGAACGATATCCAGCAACATTTGTTTCGACCTTCTGAGTTTCTTTAACACATAGGCTTCCGCGAACAATATCATCCATAATACAGGTTTTTTTGGGTTAGATCGCGTAAATATAAAAATGTGTCGTTAAACCCGCCACCACCCGACACAGCCAATTAGTAAGGTTTGTCACGTAAACGGAACGTGCCAATTCGTCACTAGTACAGCACTAACCGGTGTGTTGGAGAGCCAAGCCACAACATTTACAATCTGAGTACAACGTTTCGGCAGTAATTTCAACTAGCTTCATCAGGCGACAGCCAGTGTTGTGGAGAAATTATCCTGCTTCGTTCCATAAATAGAGGGGTACATGTGATGACATCACTTGTGAGCCTTCTTAAGCAACGTGGGGGGGGTGGGGTGGGGGGTGGGGTGGGGGGGGGGATATTAACGAGTGAATATATTTGGCACGATACATAAAATACTGTACGTCAATTAATATCTGGTACAAAAGATGTATCACCGATTAGCCGATAGACTTATTTATTTATGCGAACAGAGAACGCAGTTCTTTAAATATCTTCCTATAGCCGTTAGATCACGCGGTCGAGGCCCAAAATAACCCCCCGCGGGGCACACGATTCTTTGCAGTGCTCACGAGAGAAAACATCGCCTAATACACACACACACACGCACATATATTTATTTAGGTTTCAATTCACATTCTGCTCTGTTTAATTCCCAAGGGATTTGCCGTGAAAATCATATTTACCCAAACAGATAAAGCGCTCACGCTCTTGAACAAGGATTGGATTTTTTTTGTCCTTTCGCTTTGGCTAAAACACGGGAAGGAATGACCAGATCTCATTTGTCAAACGGCGTCTCTCACCGGCCTCGCGAGGCGACCCCGCTGACAGCAATGTGGCCTGTGAAGCAGCCACTTGCCACCGCTCGTGGGCGAACAGAGGGCGGTGTGAGCGTGGGGGTTTAAGAAACGTCCCACTAACGCGGCTGGCTTAAGTACGGCGCGAAAGAAGTTCAACGCACGTTAACATACGAACTTTGCGCCATTGTTCCAGCTGCCGCGACGAGACATGGAATCGAACCGTAGACGTCTCGGTTGCAAGAGCGGCACGCCGTCGATCGCTAGGAGCCGCGGCAGCGTGAGAAATCGAGCTGTGCAACGCTTTAAAAATATCGACGTGAAATTCCGTCTATTTAACTCTTGTTGTAACAGCTCTCTCGCTGTGTTCTTCCTGGTTCAGCAGTTCCACTGCTGGATTTGTTTTTTTCCCGCCTGAGGACGACCGCTTGTGTTGCGATCGAAACGTCGTGATATATTGTTTTATATTTTATTTTTCTACCTACGTGACTTTACCGAAAAAAACAAAGAGTATGTTATCATGTAGTTCACAAGCACTTACATTCATTCGTAATTACTAAAGTGGCCCGTCTGTGTTAAATCAAAGGTTGGCTCGGATGGAATCGTTTTTAAGATGTAAAGCGATGCAATGCTGTTTCCATATTACGAGGAGCATTGTATATAAAACAATAGGATTGTAACAAATTACTCTCCTGGAAAATCTGATGAATTTTCTCAGTTCAGAGGCATGCTTTGATTTCAAAAAATGTTGGGTTGAATTTGGCAGCCGCAATGACATCGGTGCAGACGTGTCCCCCTCCCCCGCTCCCCCCTCCCCCAGTGCTTGTCTCGCCGGTGCGAGGGCGGCCCAATTCGGTGAGGATCGCCTCGTTGTTCGCAGGTTTCGCACGCGACACGTGGTCCATACATTTAAAAAAAAGTTCATGAATTCTTACAAAAAGGGGCGATCCGATGCCTGCATCTGGAGCTTAAGGATCGGCATTCAAATCGACAAAGCTACGCATCGGTGCACCTCTGGTATATGTAAAACAAGCAAAAAAAAACTTCCAAGGTTTGGTAAACACCCTTGGGACATAACGTAAGAATTTCGAAGGATCGTCTTAAATTTCATGGATCTCCCATCCATCATCGTGTTGCCTCCATGCCGTCCACGGGAGGGGGGACGGGGGTCGGGGGATGGCGGGGGGGGGTGACCCTCCCCGCTTCTGCTTTCTAAGCGCAGCCCGTACTGACCGCGGGCTCGTGACATCACCAGGCCAGTGTGGAGGCCGAACTCCCCTCCTACGGGGGGGGGGGGGGGGCACATGAGTCCCTCTGCGGGGGAAGGGGGGGGGGGTCGTGGGTGCGTTCTTCCTGCTCGTGCCGGCATGAGCCGTGGTCTCCCTTATCGCGCCCGGCCCATGGTGAGCAAGCCTCCGTAGGGTGCACGGCATCGCAGGAATGAGGAACGCGTGCGGGCTGACGCCACACCCAGGAGGAACCACCATCCCGACCGTCGGTCCGTTCATCCGTAAATCCGTTCGTCCATCGGTCTGTTCATCTGAACCACGGTCTGCTCGTCTCTTCATCCGTCGATTCGTTCGGTCAATCATCGGTCGATCCGTGCATCTGTCAATCCGCAGTCCTCTTCATCCATCCATTTATCCGTCCATCCAGCCACCTGTGCGTGCGTTCATGTATCTGTCCATTTGTCAGCCCCATCCATCCGACCATCTGTCCACCCCACCACCCGTCTGTTCATCCATCTGTTCATTCGTCTGACGTACTGTTCATCCGTTCACCTGTGCTCCGCCTACCTGTTCATTTGTTCGTCCGACTGTCAACCCTATCCACCCGTTCATTTCTCCATGTCAGACGTATTCTTGGAGAATGACACCAATAGAACCACTCGCTCCTGTGGCACAACTCCCAACTCAACCCCGAAGTGTCATGGGGGGCTAGAGAGTGTTGACCTTCGCCCCCCCCCACCCCCAATCACTTGCTAAATTCGTATAGCCAAGGGGCAAATTGTTTGTAACTATGTTTAACGCCAGTTAAATTAACGTTGTTACTCGTTCTGTTTGGCGTTCAGAGTTTGTATAAAGTTCGTTTTCACATTTACCGTGTCGTGCTCCCCGTGAGTTTGTGTATGCCTCCCCCTCCCTTTAAGCAAGGTTATGCAACAGGGTTGCAGGTCCCTACAGAGCACAAACTCCTGCCAGAACTGCGAGCAAGCACATCAAGTCTTGCCTGCGCATCATCAGCATCCATCTATCCACTGCCGGACGAAAGCCTCCACGAGCCGTGGCCATCTCCCGCCGTCTCGCGATGCGACGATCCATCCCAGCTCCTGCTGCGTACGAGCAGATTTCATCGCTCCGTCTCCGCGGAGGGAAAAACCTCCTTCGTGCGTTCTCTCCTTCGGGCCGTCACTCCGTCATTGATCTCAACCGTCGGCGAACGGCCTAGCGGCGTCTCCTCGCCAGGCCCACTCGCTCTCTTGACGGCTGATACGATGACTCTGGCCCGCCGGCGTATTTTCAGATGTCGACGTTCCTCTTCCTGTCTCTCGGCGATGATCCAAGCGGCGTGCTTCGCCAACGCTTCTTCGCGCAATTTTCACCTTCTTTTTTTGCTCGTCACGTTCTCGCCCCGGGCCGTGCCAAAAATCTTGCTGCATAATTGCAGCGCCATTCTCATTGCCAACGGCGGCGCGGTGTAAAGCCTTTCGCAGATGTAAACATTGAGTTAGCGACACACGCTCTTTGTTCGGCATGCAAAAAAATAATTATTGCGGGCAATTAGGTGTGTTTTGAGTTAGGCATTTAACTGAGGGTTTAGGATTTATTGTTTTCGGAGGACAGTAAAAGAACAATTTTATTTATTTCTCAATTACGGTCTCCGGAGGGTCAATGTGCGGCAAGGGGGCTTTTGAAGGCTCGGTCCCGCAGCCTCCTCCACGCCCCAGGTGAGTGTTGTGTGGAAGACGTGGACGGGCACCATCGCTCGCCTTTCGAGGAAGACCAACACGTGGTCCTGACCGAGTTGGTCCGGGTGTCGGCAGGGAGGTTCAATCGAAACGGCGACGCACGAGTCCGGGCACGCACGTTTGGCGAGCACGGCGCGTTACAGCCCCCTTCCGGAGGCACGCGAAGACTTTGCGCGTTTGCCACATTCACGCTTTACGCATTCGTAGCGCGCGCAAAGAACACGCGGGATAATTTGGTTAGGTCTAGTTACGGGTCCTCCTGTTGCTGGGTCCTAAAGACGGATTTGGTCGGGGGGGGGGGGGTCAGTATCAAACTACCCGCCCCCATCCCTAAAAACAAATCTCGTTTCACGATGATCGCCGTTTTGAGTTCGGCATTTAAACACCAAATGCGCACCCATCAGCCGGCGATTCCGTTTCGCTAACCGCGCGGCGTTTAATTCCCAAGCCTTCACGCTCCAAGTCGCGCGCATCGGCAGACGCGACGGTAAAAAAGAAGAAAGAGTCACGAGCGAGACACGTGGCGGTTGCATAAGACGCTTTAAGCACTTCACATTGCATCGGTGTGCTTGGGTGGGGACCCCAACAAGACCCTTTTGAGTCACAGACTGGGCCGCCCGTTGTTGTGCATTCCAAATTTTAGTGTTTTCAAGTAAAACAAACAGGGATTCTCTCGGGCTCCGCGCACGCTGTCCGCAGCGGGCGGGTGTTATCTGCGGCCGGCTGCGGCTGTCACGGGCGGCCCCGCTCGGCCCCCGTTCGGCGGAACGAAGCAGATATCGCGAGGGCCTTGAGAGAGCAGAGGCCACACGCACTCGTCTAGTTGAGTTGTTACCGGCTCATAGGGTTCGTTATGGAATTGCAACCACCCTCCACCGCCCCACCTCCACTGCCGCACACCTGCCCCGACACGGAGGTTGCCACCTCTCCTGGATTTCCCAGGATCGTCCTCTTTTTTGAGGTTAGCCATCCTGCGAAATATTTAAAAGAGACGTTAACATTCCAAGTTTTTTTGTCAGTTGTCCAATAATGCACCACTCAAGACGATGAATTTCTATTGTGAGATATTCTTCTTCTTCATGCGACAGGTTCCAGTTTAGTTGTGCACCAGAGGTGGCAAAGCCTGCCCCCCACAAAACTATTTTCATATTTTTAGACAACTTGGGTTGACTGCCAATTAGGGCAAAAGCCGGAATTCTTATGGCCAATTTTGTTTCTCAGGCCAGGCCTGAATTCTACATCAACATTTGGGCCGAGCAGAAATATAGATTTCTGGGGGGGGGGGGGGGGGGGGGAGAATACATGTTAACGCGATAACTCGAGTAACTCACAAGATCGCGGAAGAGACATTTTTAATTGACAAAAATTGAGTTTACTCAAATATCTGGGAGACATCGGACCCACTTGAGTTTACCTGAGCCCAGCTCGAGTTATTTGTCCATGGAACCAAGATTCTGCAATAGATTAAAGGGAGTCTAAACCCCCTTAGTAGATTGAGGGGAGTCTAAACCCCCTTAGTCTACGAATCGCACACCCATAACCTTCATTTGGCCGGGAACCACGAGACAGCAGACCCCATCGGGTAAAAGAAAAGTTAAAATTATTTAAAAAATGTAAACAATAAAGTTCTATAACAGAGGCTTTTAGGGTTAGATCGCGTAAATATAAATACGTCGTTAAACCCGTTGGAGAGTATACCCACAACATTTACAATTCTTTTACTCTCCAACACACCGGTGTGCTGAACTCGTAACGAATTTGCATGTTTAGTTTAAGTGACAAACTTTACAAAATTGGCTGTGTTGAGTGTTGACGGGTTTAACGACACTTTTTATATTTACGCGACGTAACCCCAAAAAAACCCTCCATTATTATTAATATTGGTCGCGAAAGCCTCCTACGTGTTAAACGAATTAAGTTGCACGCCTTTTACAGCGCAAGCGATAAGAGACACACTGAGGGCGCCGGTGGCGAGTCAGAAGGTCGCGTGCGGTGGTCACGTGTGGCGGTTAAGTGGGGTGGTCGTGGTGGGGGGAGGGAGGTCACGTGGCCGGTTCACTAACGCTCATTGGCCGTGGAATTTTCAAATTTAGAAATCTGCCGGAGTGCCCCGGGAGTTACTCGTATCTGGCTCCGCTGCCAAGGCCGGGGTACCAACGGGGCCCATTCCCACCTCGAGCTGATTCTTTTCCCCCCCGTTTCGAATTAAAGTTCTATTGGAAAAAGTGAAACGTTAGCTGTGTCGCCTCCGTCGGACCGCAGGTGAACTGGCCCTGGAGCGGGCGCGTGGTTCGTCCGCCCCTCTACGACAGAAACCCGGCTCTCCCACAGCACGCTGTCGTACGAGCGTAGTGCCGTTCATCACTCAAGGACCACAACCTCATAAAGCTGGCTCACAAGGGGGCTCACAAGGGGGCTCACAAGGGTGCGCACGGGCCTTATGTGTTGCAATCACTAAAATACTTGAGGTTAAGATTATACAAAAAAAATCAATAGCTTCATTTGCATTGAGAATTTCAAATGTACACGCTGTAATCTAAAAAGATAGGGCACTTTGCGCCCATGTATTTGTACAGCGGTCGTGTTTGTGAAACGCTGCCCGTGTGAATGTTTTGAGATTTGTTAAACCTTGAAAAATTGTCACCATTCAGGACGGGTAATTTGGCCAAAACTTTTCAGCTATTTTTCCCAGAATGTAATTTTGTTCGACAATTTAACCAACACTTGCACCTAAATACAAGAGGGTAAGATTGGTGCTAGTGGAGGGGAATGCACTCCAACTACAAACCGCCCAGAAACCAGAGTTTGATTGCCGGCCACGGCTACCATCAGTGTAAGTCCCTGGCCATCTTTTAACATTTAATAACGTGCACCGATCTGCGCGGGGGTAAGTATGGTCAAACATCCCCCTATCGCCAACATGGGATGGGGAAGTTCTTCATCCAGCAGTGTATTTTTATTTTGAACGTATAATGAGAAACATTAATAAACCAGCTGCTGCCAATGTTGGCCTGTAACTTTCCACCGCTGGGCAAAGTCCTCCTCCCCCATTCTCTTGCTGTCCTTCCTTTCCCTCGGTTGTTCCTGTCCATCTTCTTGGTTCTTTCAGTAAAGTCACGTAGAAGGGAAATAATAAAATAATAATAATAATAAAACATAATAACATAATTCTGACGATGTTTCGGCCACAACGGAAGCAGCCGTCCTCAGGTGTGTCGGAAAGACAGCTGTCTTTTCGACACACCTGTTCTTCACCTGAGGACGCTGTCTTTCCGACAGACCTGTTTTTCACCTGAGGACGGCTGCTTGCGTTGTGGCCGAAACGTCGTGAGAATTATTTTATGTTTTATTTTTATTATTTTATTACTTCCCTTCTACGTGACTTTACCGAAAGAACCAAGAAGATGAATCCCTGCAGTCACGAAAGAAGCTTTAAATCGAAATGTTCCTGTCCAGTGAACGACCTCAGAACCAGCACGTAGACGGCGGTGACGACATCATCCACCGCGCAACGACGACGGATCGCACGCCGCCCAAAGCGCCCGCCTTCGTGGGCAGCACACCTACTGTCACAACAGCCTCGGCCGCACGGCGCTTGTTTTCACAAAGGTCAAGGCTTCGGCAGGAGCGTGCGTTCCTCGGTGCGGCGCTGTGGTGCATGCGCATTTTATTCCCGAAGCCATTAATTGTCCTCAAGATGACAGGGCTTGGCCCCATTCAAGGTCGCGGGCGCAGTAGGTGACGGCCACGTTTCTTGTGACCGCACGTTTTTTACGACGAACACAACGAGACGGTGTCACTGGGTTCATGGCGGAAAGGTGGAACCTGGCGGCAAGAGTGGCGGGGAGAGCGGGGAGAGCAGGGAGAGGGGGGGCCCTGTTCCCCCAGGGGGGGGGGGGCTCGGAGTTTGAGAGAAGGCGAACGCTGCGGTTACAGCTGGCACAGCGCGTGGCCAAGTGATGCACCTGCCACTAATTTGCATAGTCGCTACTCCCCGCCCGCCCGAGCATCGTGTTGGCACCGCGCGGGGGCATCTGCTCGGCAGAGTTTCCGCGACGATATCTTTTACGCGATGCGACGATTATCGCGAGATCTGTTTCGCACAATGCGGCTGTATTTCACAATAAAAAATCGCGTCGTATATTTGTACTGTTGCCTTATTCCCAGCAGGCATGAAGATTATTTGAATGTCGTTCAGCTCAAGTTCACTCTACACGAGCCTGGCAGAAATATTCTGATCAGCGCAGTACTCCGATCGACAAACGCACATACTTTTGGTTATGGACAAAATCATTTAGTAATCAATGCTACTACAAATATCGTTGTTTACGTCGTTATTTTGATAAAGTTTGCAAAGCACTAATTTAACGCGACATACCTATTCGATGAGTTTAAACTTCCAATAATTAACTTTTGTTATTTTACATTGTCAGAATATGCGCCGTTTACAAACATTGCATGAACGACGACAATGACGGTATGATATTTTTTTCAGAACGGACGACCTGATGATTGTGGGGCCCATAGCGTATGATGTTCCATAGTATCACGGCAACGTTCAGTCAATATCTCATAGCAGCAGTAGCGACAGCGACAGCACGTGGCTTATAATTATAATCCACCACTGTCGAGGCAGCAAAGGTTCATGGGCCACACAAACCTCGTGACACTCCCTTCCTGTGGGGGTGCCATACCCTGGCTCGCCAGGAGAAGGCGGCACAGCAAGAGGACTAATCGCCATCTGTCTACATCTGTACGGGGATAGAGTATTGCCCCGTTGTCATTAATTGCCTAAAAAAACATCTTTAAATTAAGCCCCGATGCTGCAAGACCCTCCTGAAAAACAGTCATATGACTCACTGTGGCTGTCCAGGATAAATAAGTTAAGTGAAATTATTATACCAGCAGCAATAACAACAGTGCCTCTCAACCCAGAGTCTGGGGCCAAAGCAGATGTCTACTGGACAACTGCTCAACATACGTTCATAGTAATTGGCTGCTATAAATTTTCACGTGACGATAAGCCACTTCGTTGAGCTATCATTTGTCGCCAGGTCGCTTCTAAAAAAGAGCTATATAGCTCAGTGGGCCATACACCTGCTAAAACAAAAATAGTTTTAGGTTAACGCACTTGCACTCCGAACCCAGTGAACCGGAGCTCGCTGGCCGCGCACAGCCATCGGTGGCGAACATATCAACTGAAATCGGGACTCCGTTAAGTTGACTCAACCTCAAATGAGTACCTGGTGCGGTGTGTAAATATCAGCACTTGGGGAGACAACGCCGCCCGCCTGGCCGGCCAGCCAATGTTGCTGGCCACACCAGCCCCTCGTACACCGTTCCGGCCTTCACAAATGCTTGCCAACAGAACTTGCCACGTGACAGCACTTGTGCCACACTCACAGGCACTGGCGCACATTAAATGAACCTGACTTTGTCCAATCTCAGAAGCTGTGCAGAGGTTGACTCAAACGAGTACTTGGATGGGTGACCACCTCCAGGGCTTGCCAGGTGTTGTAGGTGTGGGGCTGCGAGGTGGCAGGGTTTTCTCCAGGTTCGCTCGTTTCCTTGCACACGAAGCAAAACACCGACATTTAGATCTTGATTTGAAGCTTTCGTGACTGCAGGAATCCATACCCTTTGGTTCTTTCGGTAAAGTCATGTAGTTAGAAATCAAATAAAATACAACAAATCACGACGTTTACAATTACAATTAGAATTTTTCAAATATTCCAATGTAACAGGACCCTTCTGAAAAGCATGTCTTGAGACTCAGTGATGATTTCCAGGGAAGATTAGAAGCATTGTTATTATTATTCAATAACGTAGACTCTGGTTTTTGGGAGCAGTGGGGTGATACAAACGAGACGAGAACAGGTGGAGCATCTGTCAGTCATCACAGAGTTAACCCATAACACCTGGGTCTGTCCTATGACTTCTTGCCTTCCACACTGTACCTAGCCCGGCACGAGCACTATAGTTACATCACTAGGGATGAGCGGTGAATGTTGTCGTTGACACTTTCACAGTGCTCCCCACAGTGACGGGTACGGTCCAACGGTTTAGTCTTTACAGAGCACGGGCACAATTCAAGCAATCAGAACAAATGATGTGACGTCGTATCCAGCCGTCGTCTTCCCAGTGCCGATGCTTCCAAGACTGCAGGTGGACGTCTCCTCCTAACAAAAGCATTTCACCACTGGCCAAGTGATATGAATGTGGCTTAGTTTACTCACACTTTACCCCACCACCGCCTGTTGACTAAAGCACGCGGGAAATGCTCAAGCCCATCGTCAGATCTGGGGGTGGCTGAGCAGGTTTGAGCCTGGAAAGTGCTCGGTTGGGCGACAACCACCGTGCAAAGAACACAAGCGCCATACGCTGCTACGGTGGGCTGCGTTGTGAGCACGATGGCAGTGCTGGCAACTACTTCAGGTGGTAGTTGTTGTAACGTACTTCAAGTTTCAAATTTAATTTATTAGGTATAGCCCTGTGAGCCATGCGGCTCTTGAGTCGGGTGCAACCGCAACAAACTAAATATCAACAGAGAAACATCTTAAAGCGACGACGCGCAACAGAAACATCCTGGATAAACCAGCAAATCTTCCAGAAAAAAACAACCGCATTACAACTTCCATGCTCCAAACGTCTACACTCACGCTGCCTTCACGAGGCCCGTGCTCAACAGCGCAGCGAAGTAAGGTCAAATGATGATTATTATTATTATTGTTGCGGTACGTTATTCATCGTCATAATCCCGCGTGCCGTTTGCTTCCTTGCCGTCATTCGCCGTTGCGAGCTGGTGTCAGGGTTCAAATGACAAATCACTTAAAATCAGGGATTATATGCAGCGGTCGTAAACCCTTCCCTGCGGAGCGATGCCCCGGGTTCACTCTTGCATTTGACGACTGATCGTGTGGTTGGTCTCCCGAGTTCTTCACCTGCCGAAACGAAACGAAATGAACGTCTTCTGTCTTGAGAAAAGAAACAAAATAAACGAATTGCAGAAGCAATGCCGGTTCATTGCACAAGCCTGTATCAGCATGCAGCGATGATGATAACACACACACACACGCGCGCATACTGCCCTGCACGGTTATCTAGGTAAATACGTACAGTGTGTGTATAGCAATCTCATTGAAACATCTTTAGGGGGTGTGTGTGTGGGGGGGGTGAGAGGGCAATTGCCTGCAGTTGAGCTGCATAGTATTTACAATGAGGCCCTTCGGAAAATAACAGCACCAGATAAGGAAGGGCCCGGCAAAACTCGAGCAAATAATGAAATAACAGAAATGCCACACAGCCCAGGTTTGGTTGCAGGCACCGGACCCCAGGACCAGCTGTTGTTCAGAGCTGACCGGCCCTCGGCGTGCCGAGACAAGAGAGGGGCCCATCCATTGGTCGTCGGCCAGGGGGTGTGTGGCCCAGCAGGCGTGGGCGTTCGTGATGGGGGCTCCGCCGGCACAACTCAAAGCCCGCGCATTGATACCGACGACGATAGCGGGATATTTATCCTGCCGCTCGACACGACACGGCCGCATTCTTTGGACCCCCCCCCCCCCCGCATGCTGGCATCGCTCACGTGCGTTCTCGTTTCCTGCCAGGCCCCCCATTGTTTGTAGTCCAGACGGGACGAGCCCCCAGTCGGGCCTCCGGGCCGGGCCCGATTGAACCCGGCTCCGGTGTCGAATCCGCAACGAGGCGGAAAGATCATCGCTAGCGTCGGCCAGCCAGCCATGCGTCTTTCTCGCCGTCTGCCTTCTGACCCCAAGATTTAGTCAGCAGTATTTTTTTGTTGTTTTAGCCATCGTGTCGTTGTTCTAATCGATGACAACTTGTGGAATTTTGATGAAGTATCAGTCTTCCCTTTCATCGTTTTGGTTTCCGTTTGAGTGATTCTTCTCGTCCAGGAGACTAAAGATTTAGAACACGCTTAGTTGTTAAAGGTTGCTGTGTGGGGCAGTGGAAATCTCCCACCGCAATATCGGTTAGGTCAGCCAACCAGTGAACTGATTAAATCCTAGTGGACAATCCAAATGTGTGGTATCTCTCAGTGAACTGCTCTCTGTAATAGCATTGCTAACATTATCTTAATTCCGCATCTTCAATCAATCGCAATCGTTTTGTCTCGTCGTGGTTAGTCACGCTTTCGGTGTTGTCGGTCGCGGTCATCGTCATTTCATCATTTCCATCATAACTCAACAAAAAACACCACTCCGTTCGTGAATATTCCCATGACTTAAGTTCGTCAGCAAAATCAACACAGCCCCCCCCCCACTTGCTGCGAGCTGCCAGCCTTGCCCCGTGAGCGCGAGCTCCTGGCGGTGGCGAAGGCGGTGGATGATGCTTATTCTTAGTTTTTTTCGGTAAAGTCACGTAGGCAATTTTTTTAAAATTTATTTTATTAATTTTACAATTTTTACCTACGTGACTTTACCGAAAAAACCTAAGAATATGAATCCTTGCAGTGACGAAAGCTTCAAATCTATAAGTGGATGATGCTGCTTGCCGGAGCTTCTGCTGCTCTGTGGCATCATTGCCCGATCCCTGGCGTGGCACAGCGGGAGCGCTGCGTCACGCCGGAGGCAGGTGCGTGCGCATTCACATGGGAGACCACGTCAGGGGGGACACGGCGAGGTGGCTTGGCAAAGTGTTCCTCTCCGTGCGCCTATCCTGAAAGCAGGAAATCGGCTTCCGGTGCTATCCTTCACTCGTGCTTAAGCAAAACCTTTCTGCTGCTGCTGCTGTTACTGCTGCTGTTGGTGCTGCTGTTACTGCTGCTGTTGCTGCTCTGCTGCTGCTCTGCTGCTGCTGTTGCTGCTGTTGCTGCTGCCCTTACATCCTCGAGCGGTGAAATGGCCCAGCGGTAGCGCGTTCGTCGCTTGCTGCTGCAGAGGTTCACGGTTCCAATACGGCAGGCCGCCCTGGATAATACTGTAGCTGTATTAGCCGTGAAAGTGTCTGCTTCGTAGCAGTCGACGTTAAAGATCCCGTGACGTCATTCGAAAGGAGCAGGCCATTATGTGTGCCGACGTCACGGTCCAAATTTGGCACATTTGAACAAAAATTACCTGCAAACCACTCAATTGGAAATGACGCACAGCAGAAATATCGCCCCATGCCACGGAACTACTGACGACCGTGCTTGCGAAACACAGCAGCGCCTTCCTGCCTACGCGATGGTAGCCCTTTGCGTTATAGCCCTGCATGCTACGAATAACAGCGGCGATACCGAGCGTACTGAATCATCATTAATCAACGTCATTAATATTATCCACCGACCCCATCTTTGCGGTTGGGTAAAACCCGCAACAGCTGAAACAGCACGAACTGCTGGCCACGCGGTCACAAGTTTGTCTCGCAGGTTGTCGCGTTCACAGTAAAGCAAACATTAAAAATTAAACATGCCATAGGCACGGCAGCCGCGCTAGAGACATTCCTCCTCCTGCTCACACCGCTGTGGTACTTATCGCTAAAATCGTTGCTCAAACACAGAACCACGGGACCTCCAGTGGCTATCTACAGCTGAAAGGTGTTAAACGAGAGAAAGAGAAAAAAACAATCTTGCTCTCCCTGGTTGAATTGGCGAGAGATAGGGAGATTTATTTGAACCGGTGCTGACCTATCGGCTATTGTGCTACTCGGTATTCTTCAAAAGAAATCCAAAATAGGTTTGTCAGAGGACGAGTTATGAAAACACCCTTATGCTGAAGCCACCAGATTGGTGACAAATGCAACAAACATTTCCTCCCACAGAAATGCCGGTCATGCACTCATCACAGCCCCCCTCTCCCTCCCCACCTGACGCAAGGTCTGGACCCCCCCCCCCCCCCATCTAACCCCCACCCCTCCTCAATCGACCAATTCCACAATTATTTATTGAAAATATTCTGCAAGAAAATGAACCGGCTTAAATTTTTCACAACGGGGGTGGGGGGGGAAATAATAATACGCACACGAAAATGTAACCACGTTCCCTCCCCTACGAGGGGACGGATCTCACTGCGCGTTGATTTCTTTCGGGGTATTTCATTACCGAGCGCGGTGGTATTATTAATCGTGTGGCCCTGTAGCCCGAGCCCGCGCACACACACACACACAGAGCGAGCCCGGGGGATAGATGCACACGGAGACGCACGGGGAGGGAGACTCGAGGCGCTTTCAGAGCCGAAAGCCAGCTCCACCTCACCGAAGAATGCTGAGGACAAAGCTTTAAGCGAGGATGAATGACATAAATGCGCTTTTTTGTTACTGGCATCGCAGTGGGAAACAACGCGAGGCCAATAACGTTTGGCCTTTGCCCAGAGACGCGGTGAGAAAGGACGCGTGAGAACTAGACGCGGGGTCGGCCCCAACAGCGTCCACGTGACTGGGAGGTGCACGCGTGGATCGGTTTAAAGGTCCAGCTGGTGCCGCCGTGATCCTGCGTCTCGGCGACGCAGGATCGACCAGCGGAAGAGAGGGGGCTCCGATAAGGTTTAGGCGGAGTGCTCTTGCCAATAACAGCCGACAGCCCAGAAGACGTTTGTTTGACGAGCCTGACTCTGCTGACCAGACGCGGGAGGTCGAAATCAGCCCATAGTTTTCTGCTTGCTGAAATAAAGGCGGCTGGATAATATTGGTGTGTAGAATCAGTCGGCCGATGGACTAAAGTAATATTTACATGTATACGTGTTGAGACCCAGATCGAAATTCTGCTTATGAATGTTCTTACCCAGAATGCCCCGCAGCCATGCGCTATGCGTTCGTGTGCAATACTAATTCTAAATGATCGGTGTTCGGATAGCCCCCACCCTTAAGGAGGCCTCACGTCAGATGGTGTCCATTTACGATTATAATTGGGTCGTTGCTCGCAGCGTACAGATAATTACAACATTCTGCTGCTACCCACGCTGCCGCAACACAATTTGAGATCAATAACATTCATGTGAGTCCGCCAATGTCAGATCTACACCAATCTGCCCTGTCCCGTGTACATCGTTAAAAAAAAGTCATCATCCAGCGATGGTGTCACCTAAAAATAATTCAGATAAAGCAAGCCACCGTTGAGGAAGACGAAGAGACATCACCTCATCTCACCACCCCGAGTTGAGGTTCAAGAGTCCGATCCACGGAGGGGGCTGCTGCTTGGGTGAAGCGCTTGGAGTGGGATCTCGAGCCAAGGAACCCGGCTCTTCGTTAAACAAAGATGAAGACAAAACAAGAATGACCGCTGTAATTTATTTTAAGACATCAATGCTCACCGGCGGTGGGAATGTGCCGGTATAACGACGGTACGCCGTTACTCACGACACTTCTCAAAGCTACAAAATGCGTGTGCCGCCACCTTTATGGAACGGCTCCTACTCCGATCGCTGCGATGTTTGTGCAGGAGGGAAACGACAGTGACCGTGGGCCGCTCGATGGAAATGTTTCATCCCGGGACTTTCACAATCCAATATCGAATGCTCACACTGGCCAACCGAAGCGTTTGACGACACCTGTTGCATCTCCGTCACAGTGTGGCTTCAATTTGTCTGGGATTGGTTTTAAATTAATAATAATTATCAATGTTTATTGTTTAAAAAGTAACACAACACTTAGGCAATAAACATGGAACGTTGGACCAACCATTCGAACAACTTCTTGGTTCTTTCGGTAAAGTCACGTAGAATGGAAATAATAAAATAATAAAAATAAAACATAATAAAATAATTCTCACGACGTTTCGGCCACAACGCAAGCAGCCGTCCTCAGGTGGAGGACAGGTCTGTCGAGAAGGTCTGTCGAGAAGACAGAGTCTGTTCTCCACCTGAGGACGGCTGCTTGCGTTGTGGCCGAAACGTCGTGAGAATTATTTTATTATGTTTAATTTTTATCATTTTATTATTTCCATTCTACGTGACTTTACCGAAAGAACGAAGAAGATGAATCCCTGCAGTCACGAAAGTTTTAAATCGAAACATTCGAACAACGTTGCACGTTTACTGGGCGATCCGTTATCCAACACAGCAATGTCGGAGTGACATCTTGTTGAGCATCCGTCGTCCATGAGTTGTAAGCTGAGATAAAATATCAACAAACAACCCCTTAACGCACCTTACGCCGTCGCACGGCAAGCCCTTGGCCGGCGAGGAGATTCGCACGCAAAGCGGCATCGGGTCTGCTCACTTTCAACAAAACAAGCCCTTATTTTTACTGCATTAATCGGAGTGTGACGGCCAAGCCCCTCCGCTAATTCTATTCATAGCTGCCACCGCTGCAGGTTCGCTCGTTTGGGCCTGTTCTGCGGCCGCGCAATCTGATGGCCGGTGACTCCGGGAGGTTGAAGATTTCTTCGTAAGATGCCCTACTTTTAGGTGGTATAATTTAGTAAATTCCTCGCTTATCATTTAAATATTTTTTTTCTTCTTCATATTTTCTCATGCATCTTTAGAGTTTTGCGTGCCCTAGTTTCACGAATCTCGTGACCCCGAGAGAAACGGCGGGGCTTGCATGCGGGACCACGTCCAGTGGTGGAACCGCACCGAGGCCCGCCCAATGGGTGCGAGTGGCCCAGGCGCTGGGCTACAAAGAGGGGGAAAGAAACGGGACAGGCGGTGGCCCCAAATCTATTAACCACACCAGAATCCGTGCCAACCACGTGATGACTTCCCAGAATGCACCATACCAGTGGAAGCAGGGGGGGGGCAGGAACAGCTGCCTCCGACACGTCCCATACCCGGTGCATGGTGCCACGCACGGAGGGCACCATCATGCGCCCCCTCACCGGCAAAGAGGATTAGCCTTGTAAAATCCCTGGAGCTGTAAATCAAACCTAATAAGGGCTCCTTAATGCAACAACAATCGTGGGGCAGTTGCTCCGCTCCAATGCCAGGGTTCTGGTCGGCTCACGGCACTAAAGTTTATTGTAATAAAGAGCGGGGAGATGGTGCAACACAGGGGAAAGACGATAATCCAGAATAAATAAAAGTTATTCACACCCGTGTGCACTTTATCCAGGGAAAACCCAAACTTGCGCAGTTTTAAGGTCACAGCCGACCTGCAATAGCAAAGGTGCTTTTCAATTGTGCAATCAGCTATCACTCGTGTACGACCTCGAGTTAATTAATGAGTTCAATCGCATGAGGGCTGGCAGGGACATTGAACTTAAACTTGCACCATTTTAGCACACATTAGCTTGCAAACATGTTTTTTTTTAATATATATAAAGTGTTTTTTTTTATTAGGACGACGACACGGCCCAGCACTAGCACATTCGCCTCTTGTTACAGAGGTTCATGGTTCGAATCCAGCGGCCGCCCTGGTCTATACTGCGGTAGCGTATCGACCATAGTAATAATACCGCGTGCTGGCTGCTTCAATATGGACATTAATGATCACGGTGACGTCATTCACAAGAGTTGGCCATCGTCGGCCGGCGCAAAAGGTCAAATTTAGCCAGATTTGATAATTGCCCGCAAATTACTCAATTTGAAATTTGACGCATGGCTAGAATCATCGCCCCCCCCCGACCCCAACTGCGAAAACTTGGCAGGGTTCTCTTGAAAAAGAGTCACGTGACTCAGTGCGGCTCTCCTGGGTCAGCGAGGGTAATCATATCAATCGCGATTGTAAGTGTGCAAGACAAACACGGTTCAAAAATACTAAAACAAAACTATGTTGTCTTGGAGCCATTCAGGGCCCTTTGCATGTATGCTGAACTTAATTCGCACGGTACAAAGCCAACCGTGCCAGTCAGCGGTGAGCATGGTTGGCGGAGTTCGGCTTGAGAAAACCTCCAGGGAGACCACCAGGGAAGACACAGCAACCGCATCCGTACTCGAAAGCTGAGCATGATGTCAACTCAGAACCACGTATAAAGTGTAGTTTTTATTCGTAACAATAGTAATATTCACGCAATTTACAACACACACAAATATTTGACGGATATAAATTACCGCGACTATTGAGGTGCGGAGTCCACCTTAGTGTTGCTCAAAAGCCAGGCCAGGTGACACAGGTGGGGCCTTTAAAGATAGAGGCAAGGGCCTTTTAGTTTCGCTTAAAAGTCCGCGTGCATTTAACGCTGCTGCGGCGAAAGTGCCGTGAGATGGCGATGGCCGTGGTTCAGACCGAGGAGGCTGCCGCGGTAAAGCAACGCCCTGACAGTGGAGGTCCTGGTCCTTGCTGCAGACAGGAGGAGGCTGCGAGGCACGCTGCGGAAAGTTCTACCGTGAGCTGTAGTGCAGGGTGACAGGAGCAAAGTAAGCTGCAGTGGATGACTGAAAGTAGCAAGCAATCGTGGCTCGGGCACGGGGCGGCAGCTGTTGTAACCGAGCCGAGTGCCCTATTGCGATTGTGTAACTCCGGCGAAGACCAGCGACAATACCACCTTCAACGTCGATATTCCCCCTATACTGCCAAATCCGTCCCAGTTCATGGGGTGCAGTTGGGGTTGGGGGGAGGAGAGGACGATGGCCGAAATGACGAAGCGCTAACCGATTCGCAATGCCAACGTCGCAAGCGAGCGGGCGGCGCGAATTCTCGCAGGGACATCGCGCGAGCGCCGTGCCAGGTCGGAGCCTTCGCGGGTCTCCGGTACAACAGCCCTCTTCTTTGTGCCGGAGCGACGGATTCCAGCGCCGCTTCGGAGAGAGCCGTCGCGTGCGTCAGTGACGCGCTTGCGGCCGGGCTCGGAGTGCGTCATCGCCCGAGACAACGCGGCGGATAACGGCGGTGGCAGCACAAACATACATTGGCACAAGAGGGGGAGAGGGGGGTGGGTGGGGGGGTGCACCCCGGAGCTGCCACACGCGCACGCGACACAACGGGACGGGCGCGCGGAACGAAACGTCCGGCACGCACGACGTAGCGCCAAAGCGCTGGCGGGTTAGCCGCTCGCCTCGCTCGGCCTGAGAACCCAACGGCCTCCGTCGGGTGTTTGCACACCGGCCGCCGCATTTATTCCGACTGATAACCACCCCCCCCCCCCCCCAAAAAAAAAAAACATTCGAGTGAAAAATTCCGAGTGCTTTGTTCGCGGACACACACACAAAAAAAAGCCACTTCTTTTTTTCTTGTTCGGCGTGATGAGCGGTCACCGAGCCCTAACGGCAACGGCGAGGCAGCACGCGACGGAAACGCGCTATTCACAGCGACGACGGCGACGCAGAATGCTCCAGACGTCCACATGGCAGATCGCTGGGTGAAAGTATTAAACAGTTTGCCCTCGCCAAATTGAGGAAGCGTGCTTGTTACACTGTTGTAATTCACATCTCTAAACGGACAATCTGGTTCGAGACGAATGGGGGGAAGGGGGGTGGGGGAGCAGGCGAACCCCAAATATGTAGCTGGCTGACGTTTTGCGTGCGATGGCCCTTTGTCGGAGCGGACATGAGCGGTTTGGAGCAGTTTCAGGCCCTCAAAAAGAAGAGATGGTAGCTGCGTGTGTGTGGTGGGGGTGATGGTAGCTGGGTGGGTGTGGTGGGGAGGATGGTAGCTGGGTGTGGTGTGGTGTTGTGGGATGGTAGCTGGGTGGGTGTGGTGTAGTGGGGAGGATGGTAGCTGAGTGTGTGTGGTGGGGAGGATGGTAGCTGGGTGGGTGTGGTGGGGGGGGATGGTAGCTGGGTGGGTGTGGTGTGGTGGGGGGGATGGTAGCTGAGTGGGTGTAGTGTGGTGGGATGGTAGCTGGGTGGGTGTGGTGGGATGGTAGCTGGGTGTGGTGTGGTGGGGTTGGGGGGATGGTAGTTGGGTGGGTGTGGTGGGGGGGGATGGTAGCTGAGTGAGTGTGGTGGTAAGGATGGTAGCTGGGTGGGTGTGGTGGGGGGGGGGGTTGGCAGCTGGGTGGGTGTAGTGTGGTGGGGAGGTTGGTAGCTGAGTGTGGTGTGGTGGGGGGGATGGTAGCTGGGTGGGTGTGGTGGGGGGATGGTAGCTGAGTGATTGTGGTGTGGTGGGGGGGATGGTAGCTGGGTGGGTGTGGTGTAGTGGGGAGGTTGGTAGCTGAGTGTGTGTGGTGGGGGGGATGGTAGCTGGGTGGGTGTGGTGGGGAGGTTGGTAGCTGAGTGTGGTGTGGTGGGGAGGATGGTAGCTGAGTGTGGTGTGGTGGGGGGGATGGTAGCTGGTTGTGTGTGGTGGGGGGGGTTGGCAGCTGGGTGGGTGTGGTGTGGTAGGGAGGATGGTAGCTGAGTGAGTGTGGTGTGGTGGGGAGGATGGTGGTAGCTGGGTGGGTATGGTGGGGGGGATGCTAGCTGGGTAGGTGTGGTGGGGGGGATGGTAGCTGGGTGGGTATGGTGGGGGGGATGGTAGCTGGGTGGGTATGGTGGGGGGGATGGTAGCTGGGTGGGTGTGGTGGGGGGGATGGTAGCTGGGTGTGGTGTGGTGGGGAGGATGGTAGCTGAGTGTGGTGTGGTGGGGGGGATGGTAGCTGAGTGGTTGTGGTGTAGTGGGGGGCATGGTAGTTGAGTGTGGTGTGGTGGGGAGGATGGTAGCTGGGTGTGGTGTGGTGGGGGGGATGGTAGCTGAGTGGTTGTGGTGTGGTGGGGGGGATGGTAGCTGGGTGGGTGTGGTGTGGTGGGGAGGTTGGTAGCTGAGTGTGGTGTGGTGGGGAGGATGGTAGCTGGGTGTGGTGTGGTGGGGGGGATGGTAGCTGAGTGGTTGTGGTGTGGTGGGGGGGATGGTAGCTGGGTGGGTGTGGTGTGGTGGGGAGGTTGGTAGCTGAGTGTGGTGTAGTGGGGAGGATGGTAGCTGGTTGTGTGTGGTGCCTTGAGAGGCAAGCACGAATAGACATCACGATTGATACAACGTTTTTATTGTGATTGGGGCAGTCTTAGTCTGGTCGATGGCAACCTGTGGAATTTGTCAAGTCTGAGTTTTCATTGAGTCATTCTCTTAGTCTAGTCAACTAAAGCAATCATAACTTTTAGTCAAAGACTTACTTATTAAACGTTGTTTAAGAGGTTGAGCAGTTTTCCTCCCCTCCGCCTCCCTCCCCCTTCCCCCACAAATATCATCAGGTAAGCCAGTTTGTGAACTCGCTAAAACATTTTTATTTACATAGAGGGACAATCACCATTTTTTGGTCCCGTTGGATGCAATGCAGTCTCTGATAGCGTCACCCGACGATCCGAGTCTGCGTCTAAATTCAAGCTCGTCAATTTATACTCGCAGCGCGTTGCTCTTTTGCGAGCGGCAGTCAAAATCGTCGTTGTCGTCCTCGCTCCTGGCGATTGCCGTCCACTCACGCATCGAGCCGTAGCGCTCAATAAAATATCGAGACGAACGAAAAAAAATTAACCCGTAAAAACAAAGTTTTTCACTATAAATCCTTTATATGCGTGGCATCGGTTTTATTTTATTATTCATTTCTGTTTTTCTTGAGTAAGAGTTTCATTTTTATCACATTGGTATTTTAAATGAAATATGAATTTTTTTTTTCCTAAAAAGTGGAAAATTTTGGAAAAAAATTTTCACGAAAATACATTATCACGCACAACGAGTCTGTGTGCAAAATGTCAGCTCGATTGGATCACGGGAAGTGGGTTAAAAAACGACCGAAAGATGTGCACGGTCGTAAGCGCGCAAGCAAGCAAGCAAGTGAACTTAATATAAAGGATTTAAAAAGGCGCACGCACGCACGCACGCGCCTCGGCGGCCGACATAACAACACATCAAGCGTCGCTAAAAACAACACGGCGCTCGCAGAATCAACGGGCGGGTTCCTCCGTGCCCCCCCCCCTCCCGGCTACGGCGGGCAAGCTGCGTGGACGACGAACCTCCTCCCTCCCTCCCCCACAACAACTACCAGCATCGGACTGCGAGGGCCGGCCGCCGTTAGAGGTCGTCGGTGCCGAGGCTGCGCGGAGCGAGTTTCTGCAGCGGCGATAGCGGCGTCTATCGCGCCGATTGCCAAGAACTTCATTGTCCTGTAAATTGCCATTAAGCAATACCCGGCGCGCTACTGTGGATTGCCAGGGATGTTGTTGTTGGGGGAGGGAGGAGGGAGGGGGAGGGTGGGCAGCTGCAGAGAAAATCGATCAGATGGGGTGGGGGGGATGACTCGGCACCTGGGCTGTTATTCTTGTTTTGTACGGTGGCTGGTGGGGGGTGTTGGGAATCGATCGACGACGTTTCTAAGTTCACGCGGAGGGTGGAGAAGTGAGCCAGTGGACGGCTTCGGGAGCGGCCACACGGAGAACATCCGAGACGCTGCCGGCGATGTACCGAAGCGGGGTCGTGCGGTACTGTTGCAGACCACCGATAAACTCACGTGAAGGGTCAAGGACTCACACAGAGACCCATGGACTCGCCAGATATAAACTCACGTGAAGGGTCATGGACTCGCACTGAGACCCATGGACTCACACAGAGACCCATAGACTGGCACAGAGACCCATGGACTGGCACAGAAACCCATGGACTCACACAGAGACCCATGGACTGGCACAGAGACCCATGGACTGGCACAGAAACCCATGGAATCACACAGAGACCCATGGACTCACACAGAGACCCATGGAATCACACAGAGACCCATGGACTCGCACTGAGACCCATGGACTCACACAGAGACCCATGGACTGGCACAGAGACCCATGGACTGGCACAGAAACCCATGGAATCACACAGAGACCCATGGACTCACACAGAGACCCATGGAATCACACAGAGACCCATGGACTCGCACTGAGACCCATGGACTCACACAGAGACCCATGGACTGGCACAGAGACCCATGGACTGGCACAGAAACCCATGGACTCACACAGAGACCCATGGACTGGCACAGAGACCCATGGAATCACACAGAAGCCTCAAAAAACTCCCGCAAAAGGACGCACAGACTTGAATAACGCTTCTCATTTCGCGTGGCCGGGAGTTGACGGGCGACAACGAAACATTCACAGTGACGTCAGTGAGGTTGGCGAATCACACAGATGGCTTCAGGAGTGGCCCGACGAATATCGGAGGTCGCTGGATAAATCCCAGGTGTTATAGGTTCGCTAACTGCCGGGGCAAAATGCAGCTCAGATGGTTCAGACCAAGGCCCACTGACAACTACTGTGGTAATAACCCCCCCCCCCCCTCAATTATGGATGATATTGGTCGCAAAAACCTACGTGTTAAACTAACGACTGTACAAATGGTCAGTGTTCAGCTGACTTTGTTCAGTGTTAAATCTACAAACGGCCAGCAATCAAACAAGAATGGTAACCATAGGTCTGTATACAGCTCTGTAAACGTTGCAACTGTTGCTTTGTACCCTGGAACACGAGGCCACGTTTCAAGTTTACGTTGTTTAACCAGGTGAGAACTCGACGAGAGCAGGATTAGTCTCATTTGTAAGAGTGACCCGGGGTATTAGTCTGCCAGTAGGGGGCGATGATTGCTGCTGTATGATCCCAAGTGAATAAATGATTTCGTGATGATGATGCTGCTGCTGCTGTTGCGCTGGCAATAGCTCACAAGCACAAAATGAACAACACACAAACTAAACAACACTGCGAGCCTAAAAAAAACTATGACAGGAAATGATGTGGGCAGTGGGCCTTCTCCTTCCATGTGCTATCAAGAAGGGCCATTGCCCGAAAGGTCACCTGTTACATAATCCAAATTTTGAGGATCATTTTACGAATCTGGCAAATTTCAACGCCCTCGACGCGGCGGCACGTGGAGGCTGCCCCCCCCCCAAGATCTCCCCCCTCCCCACCACCGCCGTCGATCTACGGGGAGGTGGGGGGGGTCAGTGCTCCGAATATCTCCTTAAAGTCGTCGCTATTGTGTGGACAACGAGGAGAGGGGGGGGGGGCAACACCCGATTATGTTTTTTTGTATGTTTCTTGTTCATGTTTTTGTTTGTTGCGGTTGCACCCGAGTCAAGAGCCGCATGGCTCACAGGGTTATACCTCTTCTTGGTTCTTTCGGTAAAGTCACGTAGAAGGGAAATAATCAAATAATAAAAAATAAAACATAATAAAATACAATTCTCATGGCGTTTCGGCCACAACGCAAGCAGCCGTTCTCAGGTGAAGAACAGGTCTGTCGTGACTTTACCGAAATAGCCAAGAAGATGAATCCCTGCAGTCACGAAAGCTTTAAATCGATGGTTATACCTAATAAATAAATTAACTCAACTGATTATCCCCAATTCAATACTCATCGTCGTAGTCGGCGTTGTCCCATCAGCCACGCTGCTCCGTGCCCTGCAATCGCTCAAGTTTTATTGAAGCGGAGTTTTCTCTCTTGCGCAAATCGGTACAGTTCCCATCACCCGCCGCCGCACTCAGGAATTTCCCAATCGCTAAATAAAAAACACCAAAAGGCTCCCGTTCCACGCCACCCCGTTCAATAATCTGCTAAATATTTACTCTGCCCACTTACAATGCGGCTTATCGAATCATTGGAATAAAAATAGCCCTTTGTGGCAGTAATTATCGCTGAAAACTCTGCAACAGGAGACTTTTCCTGCAGCTGAATGTACTATATTTAGACTCGCTCCGGCTGCTAGGGACCGCTGCCAACCCATCGCCCGTCGCTGTTATTCGATAAGCCTTGCGTCTCAATGCAATCTCGGTATAAAAGTCCACCAAGTGTGTTTACCGGTCAAGGCTTTGCACGAAGCCATACGTTCCGCAGACACTGCATGACAGGGGCAATAATGAGCGGGACGATCGTGACGATAGAGCCACGTGAATCCTGTCTCCCGCATGTAGCCGCTCCACCTGCAGCCTCCATCCCACCCGAGCTCTCGTGTGGCTAACCTTGCCAAGTCAGCGTTGGCTAAGCAGTTCTACGGCCGGCATGGGAGAAATATAAGTTTCCCCGAAAGAAACCGGTTATAAAACTATAAACTTTGTTTTATTATTTTGACCGGACAAGGCCCACCGAGCGATGTAACTCTTTCGGAGAAGCGACCAGGCCACAAATGACAGCTCACCGAAGTGACTTATGCATCATGTGGAAATATATAGCGGCGAAATACTCTGAATGCATGGTTCTAAATGTGCAGAAAAAAAAAACTGAGGACCCGGTGAAAAATCCACACATCCACAGGAAGAATATGTAAACTCCAAATAAACAGGCGTCCGGATCGGGTTCGAACCAACGTCTCCTGCATACCAGGTGAGGGAGTTAACATTAGCCACCTCAGCACCCAATCATCATCATCAGCATGGGTCAATCCACTGCTGGATGAAGGACTCACCCCGTGCATCGCAGAAGTGAGGACCTCACAGGGACATCATGAGACAGATCGCCGAAGCCGTGTGGGCAGCGCACCGGGCAAGTCAGTGGCAACGAGGGCCCCCGACACATGCAGGTCACCCTCAGCCGCGCAGGCCCAAGGAGGCCTCCACCAGCTGGAGAATGACTCCACCCACACAGCATACATGCTCGCTGTCGCCAGGCACGCAGCCGATGGGCAGAGAGGACCTCCTCTGCCTAGGGCCTGGTGGCGAGGACGCGTCGGGAGGGAATTGTGGGTAAAATCTGCAATGCTTTGCGGTTCCCGCTAAGTGATTTGTGCTTGGCTCAAGGTCACAAATAACCGTGACATTCTGCAAATGACTGGGGAGGTACGCCAGGCCCCAGTGGTAAACAGAAAGGTCAGGAAAATGAAATTTATTAGCATCCGTTGTCCCCTGCAGCAAAACAGGAAAGTGGTAGTGACAATGAGAGCTACAGAGCACGCAGCGGGAAAAGCCTTTGGCTAAGTCTGGAAGAAAAAAAACACACCAAGATTCCCTCCCCCTCCCAGCCAAGCATTGTAGATGGCATAGCACATGACGGACACGGTGTGGTTAGCACAATGTCTGGCCTCCTTGGTCTCCCCAACGATGGTATTTACACAACACACGAGGTATTCAATTTAAGGCTGAACTTGTGTAGAGGAGACACACATTCTGCCACTCACCGATAAGCATCGCGTGGAAATGAACCGATATCACCTGGAATAACGGGCAACTCGAGGCAGTTGCATACAAATCTTAATTCGTGTTTTTCCCAAAAAAATGTGCAACTTTAAAATGCAACACAAGGAGGGATGTCTATCCCTGTACGGGGTCCGATTCGAGCGTTGACGGAAGACGTACTTCCACATCCAGTTTTTGGCAAGAACGTTTCCACGTCCCCATCGCCATCAGCAATGCGGCAAAACGACCGCCAATTTACAACAACAAAAAATTCATCATACGGGGGTTTTTTTTTTATCGCAACCTTCCGATTGCCAGCCGCCTCGCTCTGCTGCCGAGCCACCTGGGTGCAGGTTCCAAATCGGACGCCCAACCGTGGCTGCACCTCTTGCACAACGGGGCCCCACTGGGACATGCGATTTCACCGGCGCGCTCAATCCGACTGGCGTCCATCCGGCCTCGTGCCCAGCGATAGGACCTCCATCCCTCGCCCACCTTCCCCACCGCACCAACCCCACATTTCCACGCGTGGGACGCTCTCCCAAGGATTAATAGGAGGCGTCATCGTCAAGGGTTGGAGGGCAGGCAATCCATCACGACGCAGGTGCGGCCTAAAGGGGGAAAAAAATCCAGCGCTCGCAACAACTCAGCGCGGCGGCACGCACGGCTGTAAAAAAAGCCGGCGGATTTATTTATCGAATCACCGCCGCCGCACCGGTGGGGACAACGGACTCTTTTTCGGCGAGCGGAGCTAAAATGTTCAGGTGCTGAACAAAAAAAAATCGAATCGCCAACGTTAAAAACTATTAAATAGCTTTAAAATAAAGAACAAAGCGGAGAGGCGGGAGGGGTGGGCAAGTGAGCCAATCCTGACGACGACGTGCCTTTACACTCGACTGCCAATTCAAAACCAAATAAGGGTTATTGTTAGCAGCAGGGAAATAACAGGTGATTAGAGATAAGGACAAAGACACACAAACACACTCACTCACTCGCACACAAATACAAATAGCACCACCGCCGCCGCCACCAACCGCCGAACAGCGCGGGCGGACAGACGGCCCACGCAGACCGGCGACCGGTCGGGTTCAGTGGAATTTGCCAGGTTCCAATCTGTCGCTGCTGCCACGGCGGTGGCTGATAAAAGCCGAGGCTGAATTAGCGGAAGGGGGTGGGGGCCCTCTGGAATGAGGGAGCGTGGCCCCAAGCACAAAACCCAGCGGCACATTGGGCCCCCCCCTCCGACCCCCGCCCCCACCACCGCCCCCACCACCACCTTCTCCCGTCTCACACCCAAACCACGTCTGGTGGTTCCGTGGCCGTCACGTTGACCCGTTGGCAATGAGCGTCGCTGGACGCTTGCGAGGTGTCGTGGTGAGCAGCGCACCAGCCGCGCAATCACGTCCGGTCGCGGGTTCGATCCGTTCTCCCGGTTGCGGCAGTTGTAAAAAAGCAAAGCCCCCCCCGTCGCCTCTGTTAACCCAGCGGTCAAAATGGGTACAACTCAGTCGATCGGCAGGTGGTGTGTGGTGGGGTAAAGCGTGGGTATTCCCCACTTCTTCCAAGGCGTCTGGCCCCTTCAAGTTAGTGGAGGCTCTTCTGTCAACAGCGGCGTGAGGAGGAGATTCCAGGGCTGCGCCTTGACCTCTTTTAGCAAGCGTCAGTGGGGTTGGGGGGGGGGCAGAGGTGGCACACTGCACTGCGAACCAAATTAACCACGTTTTGATTTCCGGCCACGGCTAACATCAGCGGCGAGCGATATCCAAACCAGCCACCGACCTTCATAAAATGAGCACCGACCTAGACTTGTCAAGAAGTGTTGTTGAACAACCCAGCACGACCGACACGGTCTTTGGCGAGCTCTCAGTCCAGCAGTGGATCACGGGGGGGGGGGGGGGGGCTGTAAATTAGTTGCAAGCACCGATTATGAGATACTTGCAAAGCGTCATTAAGAGTTGACTCGGGTTGCATAAAAAAGGAGGAAATTGGACGTAAAGTTGCGACACGCGGGTGGCATTTCTTCGAAGCGCTTGTGTCGAGAATAGTTGCGAGCAGAGTCATCACAGTGCCATTGTGAGTTATATTTAGTTCGACGGGGGGGGGGGCACAGCGATAAAATCACACAAAACAACCTTTGAATTATAATAGTAACCACAGTTGCCGCGAGTGAGTTTAATTTACGCAAGCGGATAAGCATCCTCGCCCCACATTTACAAGGAGGGGCAATGCGGCCGATGCGATAAGTCAACGGAGCGTTTGAAGGGGGGCATTGGGCCACACACAGCCCCTTTGCCAATCCCCTACTTGGGATCAAAGGCCTCTCCATGACAGTGTGCGGGTCGTGGGTAGGAGAGGGGTTATTTGACCATACTTCACCACTGTGGTCAGTGTGGGTTTGGTGAAGGCAGAGGGAGCATAGCCGTAAGGCACTGCCCTCCCGTTGCTCACAAGGTAGCCCCGGGGCAGCCTATAGCAAACCTGTTGTTGTGCATTGTGGTGGCTTGTCCATCCGAGCACTTATCCAGGCTCAAGTCTGCTTCGCTTCCGAGATTGACGAGATAGTGCGGCGTGTTGCGGGCGATTTAGGCGTCGGCTGCGGTCAGAGCCGTGCGTGTCGTTGGCAAAGGCGGAGGATCGTAGAAGCAGGAGCGTAGATTTAGAGTACAACAATGGACGTAGAGCATTGGATTTTTCTGCAGTTGCCATAAAAAAATCATATAGAGTGTGTAAATGCAAACCCTAAACAAACGAGGGAGTTGCCGATATTTCAATAACATTGACAGAGGATTAGTGTTTGGTTGCTGACACACGTGCGAATTTCTTGTACATCTCGTCATGGTGGCGAGATGTTAACTACCTCACCTGGTATACAGGAGGTCGCGGGTTCAATCCCGACCCTGAACGCCTGTAATATTTGGAGTTTCCATGTCTCTCTCCCTGTGGTCGCGTGGATTTTTCTCTGGGTCCTCCGGTTTTTCCCTCCACGTTCAGAAACATCCGCGTAAAGTATTTGGTTGCGACAAACTTCCACCTGATGAGCCACTTTTTTGAGCTATCGCTTGTGGCCAGGTAGCTTCTGAAAAAGAGCTATATAGCTCAGTGGGCCTTACCTGGTAAAATAAAAAAAAAGTTTAGTTTTGTTTAATTTCTATCATAATTTTCACTGTTCACATCTCGAGTCTACCCACGTAAAATAATGTAACTTTTTTAACCTGCCCTTAAAAGGACATACATATAATAGGCGACGCTACGGGCATGCATGCTATGAAGAAGGGCCATACTCAAAACGTCGCCTGTTGTATAATGACTTCTTTTCTCCTTTTAAAGGCATTGCTATTGAGGAATGTGTTGAGATGTTTATGCGTCGAGTTTTCTTGTTGTTGCTAATTGTGCTTGTGCACCACTTCCAACGCGTGGTGATAAGCCACGTTCGTGCACGCATATATCACGACTGTAAATGGGGATTCATCTTCTTGGTTTTTTTCGGTAAAGTCACGTAGAAGGGAAGTAATAAAATAATAAAAATAAAACATAATAAAATGAAACAATTCTCACGACGTTTCGGCCACAACGCAAGCAGCCGTCTTCACCTGAGGACGGCTGCTTGCGTTGTGGCCGAAATGTGGCCGAAACGTCGTGAGAATTGTTTCATTTTATTATGTTTTATTTTTATTATTTTATTACTTCCCTTCTACGTGACTTTACCGAAAAAAACCAAGAAGATGAATCCCTGCAGTCACGAAAGCTTTAAATCGAAATGTAAATGGGGAATTAGTTTCTTCTGCTAACAGCGCAATCGGTGATACACCGAAGCTCTCCGCTTCATTCATCAGGGCATACGTCTGTTCTACCCACCAAACACGTTCATACGTTCACACGCGTGCATACACTCAACGCACAGGAGGGCCTAACCCTAAAAGTGTCAAAACAAGTATCGGCATCTGTCCCTTCCGTCAGCTCGTGAGCAACGATGGGGGCCCAACGAATTTCTCTGCCTTTTGTTCTTGGTCTTCAGCCAGCGTCACCACTCCGGCTCAATCCCTTCCCTCCGAGGGCTTTTACCGATGAATCTATTCCCACTTGTTGCTTCCGTTCTCTCCCCCCCCCTTCCACTTTTGTGCCCTGGTTTCATTTCTCGTAAGCTGTGCGTGCAACTGCGGTCTTTTTTCCCGTCGGCTAATTTTTCGCTCTGAACCGTTCTCTCCTGTCGGTCGATCGTAATTGTTTTCGGTCTCGCGCATTCTTGAAGACCCCGAAGAATCATTCGCACCCCCCCCCCCCCGTTCACGAGGATCTTTCTCTCAATCGTGCATCTTACGCCCCGGCCAAATTAAGCGCCACCTCACAGCTCTGGCGTGCAGGTGAGGGCACGGCGAGGGTTACACATCCCCCACCTGTGCTGGCACGCTTCCAAATGCAGGGTGGCATTTCTGCGCGCTTACCCAACCACGCGGATTTTACAGATGCCTTTCCGCTCTGCGCTTGCGTCGGGAAAACAATTAAACGAGTCGAGTTACCAAGAGCCGTACCGGGCACGTGAAGCGGCGCTCGTTGCAATTAAAACTATTTCGCGAAGGGTAAAAACAACGAAAGGCGAGAGAGAAAATAATAAGTCGAGGCACAAACAGGGTATTTTTCATGCTACGCAAACAAACGCCGGGCCTGTTGCCACGCAGCGAGCGCTGGCACCGTCGCGCAAGGCGATTGTCCGCGCAGGAACCGCATATCTGAGACGTGAGTCAAGCGCGGGTCACACAAACGATAATTAAGCAGCGAGCGCCGGCTCGTTTATTATTTTGCCCGTTATTCGATGCAGCGGGAAACAGAGGCAGGAAGCGTGGAGCTGGAGGAGGAGGGGGGGGGGGAGAAAAAAGGCATTGGCTGCAACGAGAAGTAAAAAAAAAATATCCACAGCACGCAATGCCGACGACCAATTAGAGGTCGCGCTGTAAAAACTATTTTTTTTAACTAAATCGCGCAAATGTGAGATCAGACCCCCCTCAGTGGAAAAGTACGGGAACGTAAGAATACAGTTTTTTTTTTACAGTCTGTGTTTATTTTTGACTTCTCAACAAAAACAAAATTGGTTATAGAAGAAGAACAAAAAACATCGAGTCAAACATCCTGCGAGAGACGAACGCCGCCGCTGTTTGTCATCAGCTAAAGTGACTCAAACAAAGGTAACTGAGATGCGAGTGGCATTGGCCCCACTCCAAACTGCCTAGACGGCTCCCTCGCCTGCCACTGGAAAACAACTGGCCACGGTGACGATTGCGAAGCGTTATTGAGGACGGTGACGAATGACTTGTGATAGCTAATGTTGACGATGTTCGACGTTTGCGATGAGGGTGACAACGACGACGATGGCAACGATTGTTCACGACTGCAAAGCATACCGAAGGCGACACGGGGAATTTTGTCAGTTGAGTAAGAGTTCTCCAGGAAAAGTCAGGTGGGGTTTGTTTATGCATGCTGAACTTTTCTACTATCATTTATTTTAGCAGGTGAGGTCCACTGAGCTATTTAACTCTTTTTTTTTCAGAAGCGACCTGGCCACAAATGATAGCTCAAAGAAGTGGCTTATCACGTGGAAATGTATAGCAGCCAAATGCTCTGAACGAATGTTTCTAAATTGGGAAGGGAAAATCGGGAGGACCCGGGAAAAATCCACGTGACCACGAGGAGAGCGAGAGAGAGAGAGAGAGACATGCGAACTACAAATATACGGCAGGCGTCAGGGTCAGGATCGAACCTACGACCTCATGTATACCAGGCGAGGTAGTTGACATCTCCCAGCCACCGTGGCGCATCTTGCAGGGGCTCCACCTCTACCTTCAAGGTTGGAGGCACGCGGTTGCTTTTCGCGACGGCAGCCGTGAGCTGCTCGTCGAGAACATTCTCGGTCATCTCGCCACCATGCTGATCGGAGGTCACCCACTGCTCAACAGCAGCTTGCTGGAGCAGAGCGGGATGGCGCACGTTTCAAGACAAAGAGTCTCGAGCACATTTCTGACTTTTCAATTTAGTGTATTCTCGTTTTTGGTTCGTTTGATAAAGTCATGTGGAATGGAAATAATAAAATAATAAAAATAAAACATAATAAAATAATATGCTTTTATTTTTATTATTTTATTATTTCCATTCTACGTGACTTTACCGAAAGAACCAAGAAGATGAATCCCTGCAGTCACGAAAGCTTTAAATCGAAAATTATAGTGTATTCTCGTTTTGTCATGTATATGGTCGATGCTGTATTGTTTTGAAACATTGTAAATGGTCTGCAATCACTTCCTGAGTAATTATCTCAAAGACGCTTTATCGTGGCGCCTCAGGATGTACTGCATATGATGTGTGGTAGTGTAGTGTAACTAGCAAATGATGGTGATTATTGCATATTGCCAGAATGAACACTTGAAAACAAATATAATTAGAACAAAACTCTCGCTCTCCAAAAGATACATGAAAGAAACATTATATATGTTTAATTCCATCAGCCAACTGGTTTTCCGGACCGAAATTATCCATTCTGCATCTCATCAGCAGTCACGGCTCGTTCAAGACATACTCGCCGCATCACCAAACGTTATCGGCAAGAGCACTCCGTATAAAACACAACGACCTTGCTCAAAACAAAGAGCAATTCTATACACAAACTCATGATGAGTTGACAGTGAGCATCATGAATAAGCAAATATAGGGAGAGCTCCATGGTGTCTCTCTCCATGTAAATAAAAAGATACGCTTCAGTCCATCGGCCTGGCGAGTTTCCAGACGGATATTATCAAGCGGCATTATGTCTGAGCCAGCAACAAGGTCGCATGACAACAGCACACTCGGGCGCGGTTTGGAACTCCGCCCAAAAAAAAAAAATCAGAGTTTTCAACTCCGATGGAAAAATTGCGGCGGAAAGAAAATTGCGAAAAAAAAGGTAAGAATTCGTTCCCATGCTAAGCCTTGCATTCATCTGCTAAGACACATTCCGTGCCAGAGCAAGCACCGCGCAAGTCGCATCTGTCACCACGTCGCAGCCAGACCTTCCCTGCCTATGGGTTCGGCCTCACAGCGGCCAGCGACGGGCTTATTGACCTGCACCCGGCGCTGACCGGGCCCGACTGCTGCGGTGCAAGCCTCACGACGGGGCCGGATCGAGAAGGGGGACGGTGACTCCTTCGCAAAGCAGATGGCGCAAAGAGCGCCGCTTACATGGACAGTCGGGGGGGGGGGGGGGGTGCGGAGGAGGCAACGCCTTGCTGCACAGAAGCAGAAGAGTTGCGAATTCCTGAGTGCAATGATTGACCTGGATGAGTGATGCATACCGAATGCGCGCTATTCCAAACATTTGCGGCATGGCATCTTGCCCGGGCGTACACCTGAGCCCCTCGGTACGCTCCGTTTGATCGGATGACGCTCGCAGGTTTTTTTGCCGACGCATCGCTCCACGCATTCCAAGGCCATATTGGGTAATTGCTTTTGTCGAAGGGCATGGCGGGTTCGGCCCAGCGACCGCCCTGGCCAAGCCGTGCCACCTTTGCCGTGTCCACTCGGCGAGACACCCGGCGCCCAGGGGACGATGGACGTGGAACGGCCGATGCGGGAGCCGAGACGGAGGCGTCCAGGCGAACATCGTTGTGCACCACGCCACTTAGCAAGAGCCCTTGCTGCGAAGGGGCTTAGAGACCCGAAACGTCGCTTATTATACTTTTCTTTTTTAAAACCACAGTGATGACGACGAATGTGTTGCATTTATTTTGTTGGGCTTGTGCAACCACTGCCAGACGCAGCATCCACAAATAACTTATTTTGTCAATAAATAACCCTTAAAGGGTTTGTTTCGCCACCAAAAAAACACAATGTCTCAGGTCGTATGCCCATCGGCCAACGTTTTAGCGGCAAGGTCTGCCACGGTTTCTGGACAACCTGTTCTTGTCCACGATAACCAATCGAGCCGCTACGGAGCCGTGCCGATCCAGTCCGGGTTGCTGCTCATGAGGCACCAAGCCGGCTCTTTCACTGCACATCGGACGCCGTGAATGAGTCAAGTTGTGGCTCGAGTTTATAGAGTGGCGACAAAGAGGGGCATGGATGATGCAACGTGGCGAATATTTGCTCACACAGCCACTGGCCCGGTTCGGTCCCGAGCCCAGATTCAGATGTCGTCAGGGTTCAGTTCTGGCTCTGCATGGAAATTAGCCAGTGGACGAACCACCTTAACTACTTTTAAGAAGTTGCCATTGCGTGAAACGTCAGATATTACGTATATATTATTTATTTTAACACCACAAAGTGTTATTGACAAATACGTCCAGTTATTTTTTGCTAATTGTGCTTCTGCACCACTACCTAAGCAGCAGCAGCAGCATCACCAAATAACTTGTGCCGTGAGGGCCCCCGTGCTCCCATGTGCCAGAAAAAATTGGGGTACCTTGACCAACGTGGCTTTTGCGTGTCATTGTATTTTTTTTGGGGGGGAAAGCAGTTTTTACGAGTTAATGTTGAAAAAAAAATTTGTCATTTGCATTTGTCACATTTATGACGCAGTCGTAATTCAAATGTGAGTTGCGATAAAACACAATAAGCCTAGAGCACGTACGCGCCGTGTCATCTCCGACTGTTCTATCGTGAGGTACACATCAGGAATGTCGCATTGTGTTACCAGACAAACCGTATTATGACATACCAGAGGACGGCAGCCCCACTCAGTTTTAATGTTAGAAAACTTCCTGAAATTCTTGGGCTATCGTGAACGGAGCCGAGAAGGATCCTGTTTTCTTCCAGGGGATTTCCTGTCGTGAACGAAAGGGCCCCCCCCCCTCCCTCCGCCCCCTCCCCCGCACAACGGCCAGGCAGGACCCCTGCCCCCCCCCCCCCCCAGCCTGCACAGCCAGACATCAATACCCAGAACACGCCATTCCCTGCCTGGAAAAGTACGCGGAGAGAGCAGGTCACCAGGACATTGCATAACGGACGCGATCGGGTCAAGCACAACATCGGAGGGGGCGGTTCGGGACCCTTCCCCCCCCCACACATCGCCCTCGGCAGACTCGGACACGCTACGCTCGCTAGGAGCGTGGAATATCACGGCGTGTTTTCATTTGACGAAAAATTAAGCGCGTTTCCAGAAAGTATCGCCGTTACCTTGAAAACATACCTCCTGCATAGTTTACCCATTATTTTAAAATAAAATAAAAAACCTCCCATGCAGCGGTGCAAGTGGCCGTCTGTTAGGGGGGGGGGGAGCGGGGAAAAGCAAATATGCGAGTCCATTTACCATTCGACCATTTGTGGACCGGTGCGCAACCAAAACAAAAACAAGTTCAATAAAGCAAATTCCATCGCCGCGAAGACGGACACACCACGGCCGGGTGCGGCAAGCGAGGCCGAGAGGGAGGTTTTGTTATCGCTCTTCGCAACCGCGCAGATTGGGGGGTGGTGGTGGTGAGGGGGGGGGGTGGCGCTGGCTTCCTTGTTTGAAGAACGGGGGGCCCGAAAGAATTTCACCTCTTCCTCCCTCGGTCTGCCAAATTGGGCCACGCATAGGTCCGCGCAGGTGATGTGATGTCGCGGGTGAGAGGGCACACGTGTATCGCCCCCCACACACACACACACATAGAGGCGGCTTGGGCAACCGTCACCAAATGCCCCGCATTCCTCCGCAACAGGCAGCCTCATTTCGTGCTTATTTTTACACGCTTTTGTTGATTCTGTAAATCAGCCCGCCCGGTGCTGCGGCCGCGGCGAGGCGCTTTGTGTTGTAATGCGAGCCGAGTCGTTAAAATAAACTCATTACGATTTGGCCCCGTGACCAGAATGTTGACTCTAATGTAATATTGATTCACAGCACCGCCGCTCACTTCTCACCCGTGGCCCTGAATTCCTAGTGCCACACGTCCTCCCAAAACACCTGGTGACCACCCCCCCCAACGTTGAATTGCAAAAGCCCCCACTGTCACCGATTTGCAGGCAGCTACATACGGTGAGAATGAAGTTCAGCATACATACATACAAGCTGGTGGTAGCGTGAACACCCTAAGTGGTTTTCCCTTTAAACTTGTACTGGCTTTTATTGATACGTTCAAATGAGAAGCCACCAACCCCCTCCCCCTCGCAAAAAAAACACGATCGCGCTATTGTGTAGATAAGCAGCGGCTGCCAAGTGATGTTCAAGACTTTACCGTTAACATCACAATAGAATGGGACTCATTGTTAGCGCGAAAGTCACGTCACTCGAGTGCCAAGGCCGTCTTAAAGGGCATACATTGGTGCCAGTGGTGTCACTCTGATGACGCAAAGGCGTCCAAAGCTGGCTGCCACTTTAATGCACTTTTTGTTTGTTTCCTCATTAACGAAGAGTCAGACTTGTTTCGGTCAGCCGCGGACACACTTGCCTAAGTGTGCACATTCCTTTGCACAAGACGATAGCTGCGTGTTAATTTAGTCTTTGGACTACGTTAACCGATCTCCTGTACTTGTGATACAAATTATAGGCACTGTGCACTGCAGTGGCAGCTGGCAGCTGATCATCGTAGAAAACAGAACCCGAGTAGATTTGTGAGGCCCAGCAGAGCGCAGAGGCCAAATGTAGGAGCCACAGATCTCACCTTAGGCAGCTATGCAGCCTTTGGAGGCCTTAGCTGCCACCTTCCCCGGACAAGAGACACTTTCGCAAACACTCACGTGACGGAGGTGTACGCGCTCCCACGCGTGTGACAGGTACACACGCACGTGCACTTGAAGACTGCGTCATGCGTTTGTTTGGGGTGAACGGTCAAACAGCTTAACAAGAGAGCATGCTAGGACAACACCGCCAGGACTGCGGGCCCCGGAGGAGTGGGGGCGGTGGGAGTTGGGGGGGGGGCATCTTCGTTCCCCGCTGCCGAGGCCTTTGCCGTGATGCCACGGTGACACCGTCGGGGTCAGGTCGAAAGTGGATTCCGTGCCAGGGACACAAACTGTTCCGAGAGGCTTCACGCCTACTGTGGAGAAAGCTCCACGCGCGACATCGCCACAAAAATCTCTGAAGACATCGCCACAAAAATCTCCTGCGACATCGCCACAAAAATCTCCGAAGACATCGCCACAAAAATCTCCAACGACATCGACACAAAAATCTCCCGCGACATCGACACAAAAATCTCCGAAGACATCGCCACAAAAATCTCCAACGACATCACCACAAAAAATCTCCAACGACATCGCTACAAAAATCTCCAACGACATCGCCACAAAAATCTCCCACGACATCACCACAAAAATCTCCCACGACATCGCCACAAAAATCTCCAACAACATCGCCACAAAAATCTCCTGCGACATCGCCACAAAAATCTCCTGCGACATCGCCACAAAAATCTCCCACGACATCGCCACAAAAATCTCCAACGACATCGCCACAAAAATCTCCTGCGACATCGCCACAAAAATCTCCCGCGACATCGCCACAAAAATCTCCCACGACATCACCACAAAAATCTCCCACGACATCGCCACAAAAATCTCCTGCGACATCGCCACAAAAATCTCCGAAGACATCGCCACAAAAATCTCCAACGACATCGACACAAAAATCTCCCGCGACATCGACACAAAAATCTCCGAAGACATCGCCACAAAAATCTCCAACGACATCACCACAAAAAATCTCCAACGACATCGCTACAAAAATCTCCAACGACATCGCCACAAAAATCTCCCACGACATCACCACAAAAATCTCCCACGACATCGCCACAAAAATCTCCAACAACATCGCCACAAAAATCTCCTGCGACATCGCCACAAAAATCTCCTGCGACATCGCCACAAAAATCTCCCACGACATCGCCACAAAAATCTCCAACGACATCGCCACAAAAATCTCCTGCGACATCGCCACAAAAATCTCCCGCGACATCGCCACAAAAATCTCCCACGACATCACCACAAAAATCTCCCACGACATCGCCACAAAAATCTCCTGCGACATCACCACAAAAATCTCCTGCGACATCGCCACAAAAATCTCCAACGACATCACCACAAAAATCTCCAACGACATCGCCACAAAAATCTCCAACGACATCACCACAAAAATCTCCCACGACATCGCCACAAAAATCTCCAACAACATCGCCACAAAAATCTCCAACGACATCGCCACAAAAATCTCCAACGACATCGCCACAAAAATCTCCTGCGACATCGCCACAAAAATCTCCCACGACATCGCCACAAAAATCTCCAACGACATCGCCACAAAAATCTCCAACGACATCGCCACAAAAATCTCCCACGACATCGCCACAAAAATCTCCCGCGACATCGCCACAAAAATCTCCAACGACATCACCACAAAAATCTCCAACGACATCACCTCCGCAAACTCATCCCCCGCCACCCCGCCGTCGCCGCGTGCGTGAAGCACAGAGGCCCCCGTCACGAACCGTCAGAACTCTGCGAAACCGCCGATCACGGAGCAAAATCCTGGCTCTGGGACGGCGTTCGTCGCCAGACGAGATCGCGGTAGAACGGGGGCGGGGAAATAAATAAATAAAACTACGGGGTGATTTTTTTTCATTGGTTATATGCCAGAACTCCACAGCAAGGTGAACAACATTAGGGGGTGTTTTTTTTTTTGCACGAAAAAGAAAAAAAAATGCAAAATTGCGAACGACGTTTTAAATTGAACGTGTAAATGACACTCGCAGTTTGGGTCTCGCGTGACAGAGACCCAACTGACGCGTTCGAGGAGCGGTCACGTGATCCTCAAGCAGGGCCCGCGGGAAGATGTCTTATTGTGTGCACCGCTAAACCAAAAACAGCGTATTTTTTCTTCTTTTGTAATTAAAGAAGTGCTTGATAGAATAAAAAAACTCACATTCGTCAATAACACTGCGGGCTTAAAATAATATATATGTCAGGCAGTGGCCCTTCTTTACAGCACATTCGAAAGATCCGTTTGCCCCGGAACATCGCCTGTTATATACTTTACTGGTTAAGGCCATTGTTTGTTGACGGGCGTGTCGTGTTGCTTTGTTCGTGTGCACCACTGAAATAATAAAATATTTTTGAAAGATTCAAATTCAAGGAACTCAATCTCGAGTAAGTGACGCCACGTGTTTGCACATTCATTTTACGTAACATACCAATTCGAAGGTAAGGCTCTGTTTGAAGGCATATTCCATAAGTTAGTATTCAAGATGCTCCTGAAAGTATCGCAATCACTCACGACTTCAAGGTAACGTGCCATTTCACCCGTGGAAAGTACATTTTATGACTGTGGTAGTCTCAACGATGGAGGGTAAATTACTCAAAAGACGCAAAAGCTTATCTGGACCACTCTTCAAAGGAGATACAGAGTACTTGTACAATCTGCTACGTTTCATTGATTCAAGTCTCCACCATCGTCCGCCTCCACCGGACACATCACCACGCGTGATCCTGAACACGATCGCCGTGCCAAAACCCGCATGGGGATACTCCCCTTAAAAAGCTGGCTTGCAGGGTGGCCAGGAAATGGATGAGCAGTGCATCGGTAAATATGAATCGTTGAGCCAATGTTGGTCCACCGACTCCATAACCACATGCCAACGTTGGCTCAACATTGCATGTTTACTGGGTGGGGGGGGGGGGTATTCATGAATCCATCCGCGCTGATCTCTTTTAGTGTTGAAAAGGACCAAACATTGAAATTCATGAACTATGGTGGGCACTTCTGGGGGTGCAAAAAAACGACTGGAAAATATCAATGACAGACGAATATCTCACAATACAAGAAGAAGGGAGAGAGCTGCATGTGCATATGCATTGTCTCGAGTGGTGTCACATTGCACAACTGACCAAAACCGGGACTTTTTATGTCCTGGGATGACAACAAATTTGCCAGGACCAGCAAGCAGCTACCTCTTGTAAAAAAATAGTGCTCCTCGGAAAACGGGGACAGGTGGCAACGCGACCAGAAACCTTCCTGAAAAAGAACAGATTCTTGCGACTCAGCGAGGCTTTTTGTTTCCTGGCCAGGTAAATGACATTCTGTGCATGTCGCATTAGCGGGCTTAGGGTGGGATTAGGATGAGAGGAGCACACCGAAGCCCATAATGACAAGGAGAGGGCTCGAGATCTCTGCCCAAAGCCGGCGGGGTCTCTGTGAGGGCACCCGCTGCCTGATGTCTCCGCCACCCCGAGGGCCTTTTTGCGTTTACAAAGATCTCTGCTTTCAAGAGGATTAAAACAATGACATCTGTTAAAACCAGCGGCACTATTTCCTCCGATTCTGTCTGCCGATGAGATCCAGGGTAGTCAAAAACAGGTCTGGAGTTCGTGCGCGCTTAAACAAAAGTGCGCTGGTTAATACGACCCTGTGAAGGTCAATTAGGCTGACAAGGAAACAAAACACACGCGTGGAGATGGCACTGATCGGATGTCAAATGTATTGAATTGCTTTGCTATTAGTTATATTTTAGGAGTGAGGTTTGTGTCTTCACCTGTCATTACTTTAGGCACGTGACACGCAGGAAAGCGGAGCATCGATTTTTTTTCTGATAAGCACGGTTGGCTACGTACGGTGCGAAAAAAGTTCGACATACATGCATCGATCTGTATCCATAGAATCGCCCTGTGCATCATCCTCATCAATCAGCCGTGATCAATCCACTGCTGGATGAAGGTCTTAACCCCCTCCACCCTCCTCCTCCACGCCGTTAGCACTTCTCACGATCTTGCAATGCAACAATACATCCAGCACCCGCACAAGAAACCGATTCTACCGCTCCATCTCCTCTGTTCATGTCCCCTAAGAAGCCTTGCGTTTCTGATTGGCTACGCATGAGAATCGATCGCATTTCTATTCAGATTCACGTTGTGGCGAGGCGGCTCCGATACCGCTATGGTCGACACGGACCGGAGTTCGATTCTGGGCCACGGCTAACATCAGTAGCGAATAAGGACCGATCCGCTCCTGCTGTGCGCGGCCTTTTAAGGTGACCCGCACTTAAACAGCACCAGCGTGGCGAAGTATGGTTCAACCACCCCCAATTACAGGCGCACCAAGAGGATGCCTTTATCCAGCAGTTGATCGATCAAGGGCCGTAATGTCAAACGTTGCACATATCGTGCGTTCACGTGACACCTTCCAGCCACGAGGGGCCGTTATATTACTCCATAAAGGTAAACAAAAGGTTGGGCATATCGACGAAGAACAGCGATAATTGAACATTTTAAAATGTGAGAAGGCCCACATCGTCATCATGCGCGCTGACGGTCGTCGTTCACAGTCACCGTCAGCCATGATCCATCCACTGCTGGATGGAGGGAAATCTCTGTCGGCTCCTTGCGGAGTGAACATCGCGCGTGGACCCACAGCGCATTCGTCTGACGGGGCCCAACACCGTCAACTCACCCCCCCCCCACAAACACACAAAGAAGAAGAAACTTCATCGCCACGAGCTTCTTCCTGCGATTCGCATCGACGAGGAAACTGGTGCGTGGCGTGCCACGATCGCCGGCTGTTATCGCAGAACATGCTGTGGACATTATAGCCCCTTTGGGTACATGATTAACTAAACCATCTCGTCGTAAACGTTATATGGGGGCGCACAAGAACTGCACATTGTTCCCCCTATACTCACCCCCGTCGGAGGAATGTGGAATGTCCACCGCGGTCGTAAACGAGCGATGAGCAACACCACACCTCGCGTTCTTGAGAGAGAATTTTAAGAGCAATTGGAGAGGGGGGGGGGGGGAGACGAATGCTTCACGATCCATTCATCGAATTGACGTTAATTCGGCTAACGACAACATTGACACCGAATTGCCATGGCGTGGCGAGGTCTTCATCCAGCACTGGATATTCCGTACTACAACAACGGCCGCTGCTGCTGATGATGATACTGCCACGTGTGTCAAACGAGACGGAACTGTACAAACTTTATTCTAGATTTGAAGCTTTCGTGACTGCAAGGATTCATACTCTTAGTTTTTTTCGGTAAAGTCACGTAGGTAAAAATAAATAATAAAAATAAATAATAAAAATTATAGAAATAATAATAGAAATAAAATAATAAATCACGACGTTTCGGGCTCAACACAAGCGTCCGTCATCAGGTGGGACAACCACAGCAAGACACAATTGCTGAAGTGGGCCAACTTATTATAATTTTATTTCTATTATTTTTATTATTTATTTTTATTATTTATTTTTATTAGTTATTTGTACAAACTTAACCAGGATACAACCGAGGGCGCTTACAGCCACAGGCGCCGTGAGACGACGTCAACGATTCCAGAGCCGAATTGGCATACGGTGGGAAAGGGGTGAATCGGCACCCCCCCCCCCCACCTTGTAACACGACCACAAAGACAAAGATCCCCCGTGTAGCCTGTAACAGAACGTCGGGGCAAGTGCCTTGATCGAGCAACCTGCTTGCGAAGGCCGGCACTGTGGAACACGAGGGCGTTGGGTGGACGACACCACGCCCGGCCGCCTTTGTCTCCCCAGCGGCGATGTTAACTGCACACCGCACCCAGGTACTCATTTGAGGCCGAGTCGACCTAGGGGGGGGGCGGGATCGGTTGAAATCATTATCGTCACTCTGGTGTTGTTGGGCGTGAGCGGGAATCGAACTCGGGTCGCCGGGTTCGTAGCGCAGCGAAGCGCCACCGCTCCCTAATCCTATACAACACTGGACATTGCCACGTGCAGCCTTGACGATCCACTGCTGGATGATGGAGTAGCTGTGACAATTCTCACCGGTGTTAACGAGAGAGAGAAATAAATACAAGCGGTAGAATTCGCAGATATTCAAACCGGTAGGGGGGTTTGTTGTTGTTGTTGTTTACAGAATATCGGATTTCACAGTTTGCAACAATGTTCCACCCTCCTACCCCGCCGGCCCCCCAAACATTGCAAAGCGGTCCGAGTTAGCGTTGAAGGATTTCAAAATACGGGTCTCTTTGCAAGTGTGAGCAGCTTTGTGTGACACGTGGCTTCTTGTCTTGTTGCCCGCGCACTGCAGATATTTGAACCGGTCCCAGGGCTACCCTAGGTCGACTCAGCCTCAACTTTGTAGGGCTCCGCGCCCGGTGCGGTGTGTAAACGTCAGCTCGAGGGGAGACAAAGGCGGTCGGGCGTGGTTGTCACTGACTCACTCCCACCACCGCCTCGTGTTCCATGCCGGCCTCCATAAGTTGCTTACTGGATAACCACACGCGCTCCAACAGTCGATCAGGGGTCTTTCACCTGCCAAAGGGATTCTAAGGTCCGATTTGAGACATTTGAGGATGGAAAATGAGACGGACTTTTCCGCCGCTGCTGCTACTGCCGCTTCGTTGGCTCTGATGCAAAAAGCACAGACAACAACAACAACAAACTCAACACGTTCTTCGCGAACACTGCGGCCTTAAAAAGGAAGAACGTATACAGGCGACGTTTGGGTCAATGACCCTTCTTCGTAGCACAGAGAGAGGCTAAGGAGTCGATAAGAGTTTGAGACAGCACTTCACACAATTGCTCATCGGGAAACATTGCTTTATCATTTCATTCTTATCAGGCCCCCCCTCCCATCGCCCCCGTGGCGCATCGTGCAGTCGCCCGCAACGCATCGCCTACTCTCTGGGGGAAAGGTCGCCTCGCTCCTTCCTTGCCTTAGACTCTACTGCCCCTGTGTGGTCCCAGCGTCCCAAATAACGCCGTTCCTCTCGAATCCAGAATTAGCCCTGGCGTGCGGTCCACTCTCACAGGCGACGCACTCGACCTCCGATGTGGCACGGTTGGCCACGTATGGTGCGAAAGAAGTTCAACGCACGCTAGCGTGCAGGAGGAGCGTGAACGTGGGCTGGGCCAAAGGTAACAACATTTTAGTGTTGCAGGACCCCACCTTTAACACACGCGGGGCACTGGCCCTGGTTAAGATCCAGACCGTTGCTTAAACGCGTCCACAATATTTGGCATATTGGGCTAGCAAACTCGACAATGCCCCCTTAGCAACCACGGTGCATTCCATTGCGAAAGAGCAAAGATCCACCTCCCCTGTAGCATTTGACACGCTTTTGGGGCAAGTGCTGTTTGCAGGTCCTGTTTGCGAGCACGTATTAAAATGCCGACGCAGCATTACGCTCGGCCGATTCACTCCCACCACCAACAGCGGCCGCCATTCGCAACTCTTGTGACGTTGACGACAACATAGCGCTTGTGCCAGGCTAGGCTAGGCGTACTTTTGAGGCCACGTGGAGTGTCTAAGGATGGCTGGCTGGAGGCGCAGTCACGTCCAAAGAACGTGCAACCTGCGATGAATTGTTACAGTTAATGATTGTATTTGTTAATAAAAGTGTGCAGTGATTAATGGACTTGTAATATGGATGCCAGCTGTTTTTTGGCAAACATGAAAAATGCATGGCATCTGATCAGACATCAATTATGATATTTCAGGAATTTTACCTCGTAGGAAATTGTATACACATTTATACATAAACGATATTTTTTTTATCAGGTAAGGCCCACTGAGCTATTATAACTCATTTTTAGAAGCGACCGGGCCACACATGACAGCTCAATGAAGTGTCTTGTCACGTGGAAATGTATAGCAGGCAAATACTGTAAACGATTGTTGATTATTAATATGGAGGACCCGGAGAAAAATCCATGCGACCACAGAGAGAGAGACATGCAAACTCCAAATATACAAAAGGCGTCAGGGTCGGGATCGAACCCACGACCTCCTGTATACCAGGCGAGGTTGTTAACATCTCCTAGCCACCGTGATGATGATGAGAGAGAGAGGCACGCAAACTCCCAATATACAGCAGGCGTCAGGGTCGGGATCGAACCCACGAGCTCCTGCATACCTGGCGGGGTAGTTAACATCTCGCCACATCTGTGATCATGCAAAAATGCAATAATATATAACGGCACATGAGTGCTGTACACACGAGGGTCATGACCCCAATCGCGAGACATTATCAGCCACGACCAATCCACTGCTGTTGGATGATGTCCTCCTCATGTCGTTGCCACCTCTCCCCCGGTCCCACAATGCACCGCTCCACCCAAGACCTGCACGTGGGGCGATTTGATTTCCTCCATCTCCTCGGGAGACGTTCTTATGCAACGCGCTCTCACCACAACACGATGTTTACCCAAATCGCAACCGACCCATGGGTTAGGGATGTTATTAAAAGCATCTCTCTCTCGACATATCTAGACAGCCCGGTATAAATTGTATAAATACTTAAACACCATTCATTGTTGCCAGACATTGTTGTTCAGGGCTTGTCAGCGAGTCATTCTACCGTTCAATTAGCTAGAATTTAAGGCATTAGGGACCATCCATTTAGTAGGTACGCAAAAATCTGTCAAAACATGACCCCCCCCCTCCCTGTATGCATGCGTGCTTTTTACACCCACCCCCCCCCCCCCCGAATCGTATAGAACGGCCGATATGTAATCCACGCAGAAACGATCAAGGATTAGGAATATTAACGTGTTTAAGCAAACAGATAGTCCACCGCCGGACTATCTGACTCATTGAAGGCCAATGTAGACACATTATTATCGAGGCTTCACCCCCCCCCCCGTTTCCTATGCGAAAGTACATTGTCAGTAGACCCCCCCCCCCTCCCCATACGCAAGCGTTCGCGTTTGGGTTAACCCCTCTCCCTCCCCCCTCCATGCGTACGTACTAACATGGATGGCCCCTAAAGATAACCGAGGAAATGTCGCATTCCCAAGAGGGAACGTTTCTTTTGTACGTGCAAGTGGCAAGGTGCTTCCCGCACGGCGGTAGCGACTGAAACGCAGCCGCGTTCACCGGTGACATTTCCCGGTGTATTTATCTCAGTCTGGGCCCATTCGATTTGTGAAAAGAGAAAAAAAGCGATTCAGACGGAACGCGCGGCTGCGTTATCGGCCACATATTTTTTTGCTTCATTGAATCTCCCGCCGGCTGTTGTTGGAATGCTTGCCAAAGCAGAGACAGAGACACGGAGGGGTGGCGGGTGGGTGGGTAGGGCATGCCGGTGAGTGGGGTGGGTGTGGGTGAGCGACAAGACGTTTGCGATATCTGGCTCAGGCGTACAACAACAACAAACAAAAAAAACCATGAGCTCATTTCCTTCCCTGGGGAAAATAACAGTCTCAAACACCCCGGTCACCCATCTCGACTTCGCCGCCCCTTGGATAAGGCGCGTGTCTCCCAAAACAGGAAAGCGGAGAGTGAAAACTCGCGTCCGGAGTGGCGTGCGTCCGTCTGGTGGCCAGACCACGGTGGGGGTGGCGGGGAGGGGGGGTGCGAAGGTGGTGGTGGAGGGGGGAGACGTACGGGAAAGGTGGTGAGCGGTGGCACGCATCAGCCGGGAGCCTCCGACGGCGTACGCTCACCGGCCACAAATACCTTAACAGACTGTAGGGGCAAGTGCTGATAGCAAGCACCTATAAAGACCGGCAACGGCACACGAGGGGGTGGGCGGCCAACACCACGCCCGGCCGCCTTTGTCTCCCTAGCGGCGATGCTTATACATCGCACCAGGTAATCATTTTGAGGCTGAGTCGACCTAGGGGAGGCCCAGGTTCAGATAATCGTCACACTGGTGTTCGCCGTGAGCGGGAATCGAACCCGGGTCGCCAGGTTCGTAGCGCAGCGTGCTACCGCTCCCCATCAACAACAACAACCGCCATTCGCCACTAAGTGGCGGTGACGTCACCACGACGCTTGTGCCAGGCCATGTGCACCTTGAGGCCACGTGAAGTGTCGAACGCCCGCTGGCAGGAGCTGACGGGGCAGACCCAGGTGCCACGGGTCGACTGACCGAGATGATCAAGATGACTGGCTGATGCACCACCTGTGCCCCCTACTGTACCAACTTGCTGTGCTTTAGCCACCCGGCGCTCCGCTCGTTGTTGTGAGCGTCACTCCTCCGCCCTCGGTTGTTGTTGGAGGGCTCCCCATACACACACAGACACACACATCGGTGAGGCTGGGTGACCCGTTCGTTGCAAAGTGGTCAGCAACAAAACAAACCAGCTTAACACGCAGCAATAGGCTTTCGCGACCAATTTTATCTTTTATAACGTTTTTATTAGGGGGGTGGGTGGGTTAGATCGCGTGGATATAAATGTGTCGTGAAATCCGCCACCACCCCGACACAGCCAATTAGTAAGGTTTGCGACGTAAATAAAACGTGACAGTTAGTCACTAGTTCAGCACACCGGTCCGTTGGTGAGTAAGCCCACATTATGTATGAGCACGTTTCGCGGGTGATGACAACCAGCTTCATCAGGCGATTAGCGAGAACAAACCACTTGGGGGCGATGTCGATCAGTCACGACGCCCCAGGAAAATGCTGGTGGAGCGGTAACTCACCCCGTGGCATCCATGCCCAGACACCCACAGTCACTGCACACTGGTCGACGCACATCCGGTGGCTCCTGCCCTCGTGACATCTCACCCTCTCTCTCTCTCGCTCTCTCTCTCTCACTCAGCCACTTCGGCATCTCGTCCGCTCACCATTCTAATAACTCACCTCACCCTCCCGCCCACTCGACATTTCACGCTCTCGGCCACTCACCCTCTCGCTCACTGACCCTGCCGATCACACCAGGCGAATTGCACGTCTCACTCAATCGCTGTCCTCCAACTCACCCTCTCGCTCGCTCTCTCTCGCTCACTCATCCATTTTCAGTCTCTCCCACTTGCTCTTTCACGCTGACCATATTGAGCAGCCAGGGGGGAGTGGGGGTTGGGGGGGGGGATCTCAGTCACATGGGGGGAGGGTTACTCCGGCCAGAGTGGCTGGCATGACGGTCGGCTCGTGTGCAGGAAGGAAGGAGTGAGACGAATGGTGGTGGTGGTGGTGGCATCACTGGACCGTGAGCGATGGCGACGGTGGGAGGGAGGCCATCATCCAGCAGTGGATAGACCAAAGGCTGACGACGATGACAGTGATGGGAGAGGAATGTGCGGTGCATTGCGCGCGACCACCTGCACAGAGGCTTGCCACCGTCCGTTACTTACGGGTAAAATTTATTTGTACCAAAGAAGTCGTTATTATGGGGTGGGCATACATTCACATGTGACACGTGTGGAGGACGGCTGGTTCTACATCTTCATCTGTTACAATATACAAAGATCCCCCATATAGCCTTAACAGACTGCTGGGGCAAGTGCTTTGAGCGAGCACCTATGAAGGCCGGCACGACACACGAGGGGGTGGGTGGCCAGCACCACGCCCGGCCGCCTTTGTCTCCCTATTGGTGATATGTTATACACACCCCACAACGTACTCTGAATCGACATAGGAGAGGCCCAGGACCGGTTCAGATAATCGTCACTGGTGTTGGCCGTGAGCGGGAATCGAACTCGGGTCGCTGGACTTGGAGCGCAGCACGCTAACCGCTGCACCACCGCTCCCACGTATACTAAACAGTGCACGTACACACACGCGCGCACGCGGTAAGACCTTACAAGCGTAAAGGGGGCTCGCAGTCAATTTTAAATTGCAGTAAAGTACTTGCGTAAGCTGGGGGATTTATAGGTATCACTTAAATTATAATCACCAAAACTTCACATATTCCATTATGGCAACGATCAATATTTTCACATGTATGTAAAAAAAAACACCCAGCACGTAAAATCGTATTTTATGTTGAGGAATTGCACAACACTTTGGCATGTACAAGTCTAAAAATACACAACGACGCGAGATAAAATAAAAATAAAAGTTTAAGTCACCCATCATGGGTTGCCGGTAAATGCCACTGTGTGCCATTCATTGTGTATATTTGCATGAGTATATATTCAATTCACTCGATATATTGCACACATATATAAATATATACACACGCGCAGTATGTACACATGTGCATATACAGTTGTACATATATCATTAAAACACTCATATGTATTGTATATTCTTATTTTATCGTTTTACATGTCAGGAAAATATTTGACACCCAATACCAAAAAACGTTGCACCGTGTGATTTGTATTTCTCGCGTTTCTGTCGATTCGAAGCAGCGGGGGTCACACAAGGTTATATCGGGGTCACGTGGGGGGGGGGGGTCACGTTGGAGAGGGCACGCCAGGGTCAAGCCGGGGTCATTTAATTTTGACGTCACTAGTGGGGTGAAGTCACGTGCATTTTCAGCCAATAACAACTCCCCAAAATCCCACTCGCGGATGGATTTGGTGAACACAAGAGAGGACATCGTCGTAGATTTGACAAATCCGTGTGTTCAGTGCAATAAATCCCTTGTGCATTTGCTTATTATACAGGCACATATATATATATAGATCTATTTAAGTATATAAAATGAAGGTGTCTGCCTAGCTTTCTTTGTAATAACTGTTACTCTTCACTATGGGAACCTCATTTGCCAGTAAAAAATATGATAATTGGTTCTTTACCCTTCTATCTTTACCCTTCTATCTGGCAACAAAACTGACACCTCAGACTGACTGTCAGTTTTGTTGCCAGATAGAAGGGTAAAGAACCAATTATCAACTGTTACTCTTTTTTTATTTTCTACCATAACTGCGGGACAAAATGTCGACGAGCTGGCAGCGCCCAGCGCCTCCCTGTTGCCTCTTGCCCGCAAACACACACACACACGTGACCCACCGCCTGGAGTCCCCACAGGACGCACAGCATCAGGGGGTGAGGGGTAGGGGGTGACCCACCAACTCTCCATCCCGCACTCCACCTAGGGTTGCCACCTGCCCTGGCTTGGCGAGCATCGTCCCTCTTGTCGAGTGTTCGCAAATGTGCTGGGGACGCTGCGAACAAAAATCCTCGCGGGAGATCGGGTGCATGTAAATGTGTCGTTGTTAAAGCCAGCGCCCACCACCCGACGCAGTCAATTGGTGAGGTTTGCCGAGTGAACAGGACGCGCCAGCGAGTTACGACTTCAGCGCGCCGGTTGTGCGTTGGCAGAGTGAACCCACAACATTCACAATTCGACTACGACGTTTGGCTGGTGATTGCAACCAGCTTCATCAGGCGATTTGCCAGAATTAATATTGCTCGCGGAACGCCTACGTGTTAAAACTCCTTCCGGGAGATTAAAAGTCGTTGTCGGTTTTTTTTTGTGTCGGTTGCGCGATTAAGACACCCACTCAATAAAGATTAACGCCGGATGTTTCTTCTTTCCCGTGTGATGTCCCCCCTACCACCCCCCCGGTCGTCATTGTACCCATGAGGTGGCAACCGTAGGCTGGCTCCAGCAGGGCTTTACATTCAAGCGTAGGGACACCATCGCTTCTCCATGCCGTGTGTCACAAAGCAACAGCTCACGTTGCTCTACGGTACAAATAGCATCACGTCACAAGCAGCGTGCAACCCCGGTATCAGTCTCCACTCGAGGGTGGCGACTTCACCACGGCGTCGTGTGCCAAGCCTCTAGTGCATATCACAAAAGACAAACAAAAGACAAAGATCCCTCCCGTATAGCCTGGAGTAGACTGTTGAGGCAAGTGCTATTAGCGAGCAGGCCGGAACGGCATACACGAGGGGATTGGGTGGCTACCGCCACCCCAGGCCGCCTTTGTCTCCACACCACGTACTAATTTTAAGGCCGAGTTGACCTCGAGGAGGGGCCCAGGAGCGATTTAAATATTCGCCACCGACATCGACCGTGAAGGGGAATCGAACCCGAGTGGCCGGGTTCTTTCCGAGCGCCGATGCGCTGACCGCCACGTCACCGCTCCCCGCATATCACACGCGCGCGCGTGTGCACGCTTGCACGCACGTGCACGATACATCCTCAGCGTACGTCTGCCGCTCGGGTAAGTGCCAAGAGCTCCGTCGCTTTTCTCCCCGCACCTGGCAAGCAGCGATCATCGCAGGGCTTGCTGCGTGCGACCTGTGCGCGGTACCGTACGCTGAGATTCTTTCGCACCGTACGTGGCCAAGCGTGCTCATCGGACCTGGCTGGCGCGCAGGTCACAGGCAATGTGGGATTGCGCAACCGCCCGTGCGATTGCGATCGACGCAAAGTTCCTCCTTCACCGCTTGCCGGTGTCGATTTGCCGGCAATAATTTGCCACGAAAGTGCGCCGGTGGATCATTACACTCACCGGGAAAGAAGCGGGGGAGTGGGGGGGGGGAGGTGGGTTGGGGGGGTAAGGGGGCACACGTACGTGGCGCACAGACACGCTGCACTTCAGATAATAAAAACTCACATTCGTCAAGAACAATGCCATGAACACATTGAAAAAGAACACGCGGACGTTTTGGGCACCGGCGCTTATTCATCGCGTGTAAATGAAATGAAGGAGGGCCATTGTCTGAAACGTCGCCTACTATATAATTTTTCCATTTAAGTTCGCAGTGTCATTGAAAAATGTGTTTAGTTTTTTTTTGTTATTTGTGCTTGTGCACCACTGCCGCAGCAACATCACCAAATAATGTGTTTCCTCTCCAAGAGGGGAAAACACATATCACTTCAGGGTGTTTATGCAACTGGCCTCGGATGTTCAAAGTCACTGGAACGTCACGTAGCTAAGCGTGACACTTTGAAAAAAAAAAACCGCGAAAAAATAATTCTTGCTAGTCACAATAACGCCAACAAAACAAGAGGGCACCCTCGAGTCTGAACGCGTTTGCGTAAGCAGCGGCGTCCCATCATCGCACGCCCGTCACGCCATCGAGCGCGCTCACACCCTCCCGTCTCGCGGCAATTTAACGGCTTTAACTGTCCAATGTTCTCTCCCTTAACCCCTCGTAAGGAACACACACAAAGACACAAACTCACGCAGATCGCACGCTCGTGGCTCCGAAACTTCACACTCACCCGTGTCCAAAGACAAAGATTACCCCGTGTGGCCTTAACAGACTGTCGGGACAAGTGCTGTTAGCGAGCACCTGTGAAGGCCGTCATGGTACACGAGGGGGTGGGTGGCCAGCACCACTCCCAACCGCCTTTGTCTCCCCAGCGGTGATGTTTTGACACACGACACGAGGTACTCATTTGAGGCCGAGTCAACCTAGAAGTGGAGGCCCAAGACCGGTTCAGATAATCGTCACTGCTGTTGTCCGTGAGCGGGAATCGAACGCGGGTGGCCGGCTTCATAGAGCAGCACGCTGACCGCTACACGACCGCTCCACCACCCGTTCTCTCTCACACACACACACCCACCACTGACGGTGACATTTACAGGCGGCAATTACCCATTTCCACCTCCTTTTAGTGGCAGCCAGTAAATCTTACACGATCGCGTTGCACAAACTTGACGGCCACGCAAGTGCTGTAAACGCACCACGCTGTCCAGAGAAGCTTTGCGCTGCTCGTTAACTCACTTTTCCCCCAGCTGGCGTCACGGGGTAAAGTTCCCTTTCCCCGCTAGCGGGAGGCGGGGTGGGGGGCTCGAACCACACCTGCCCCCCACACCAAGCGGTCGACGCGCAAGGCCATCACAAGCAAAAGGAATGAAATGCGAAACGAGACCAATAAAAAATAATCGTCATTATTCCTCATTTGAAAGAATCCTCCTGGAAGGTTTATGGCAGTGACAGGTGGCGCTCAGAGGTTGTACTTGTGTTGAACTTCTTTTCGCACCGTACGTAGCTAACCGTGCTAATCGGAGGTTCCTGGAAGCTTGGGCTTGGAGGGCCCCAGGGTTAGAATGCCATGTTGGGGCTGCCCCTTATTCATTCGCAAAAAAACAAATAGGCCCGTTGCTTGAGCTTTTCTTTTGTTTGAGGCCTGTGGCAAAATCCTCCTTTTGCTTCCCTCATCGGGGCGGCCCTGGTGGTGTTTGTTGGGCCCTCAAGCGCGGTCCACCGGCGGTGTTCCGTCTCCTTGTCCCCTCGAGCCACACGTCCCAAAACATATCTCTCGCACGCGACGGACGCCAGCGCTCGGAACGCGCATTATTGGTGGGGCGGCACGAGAAGAGGACAGATGCAGCGACCAATGCATGCAGGGCAAGACATTTGGGATTCTTCGCGGGCACCACAAGCACGGCAGGATGGAGAACGACACCGCGCGGCACGTTGAGTGGCGCACACCAGCTGAATTTGTGGGGCTCGCGTGTTGTTAAAGAGCACTTATGAAGGCCGGCACGTATGCGTGTTGAACTTCTTTCGCACCGTACATAGTCAACCGTGCTGATCGGTTGTGTATCAGTCAACTTTATTATTATTTAAAAGAAAACAACGTTTGAGATGGCCGAGTGGCTCGGAGTTTTAGAGCAGTGAGCTGGCGCAGCTGAGATCCTGGGTTCAAATCCAGGCAGCCATCTGTGATTAAACCAGGATTCAAGTGGAGTGACTGGATGGTGTTAGCCCGGTCACCAATAACCGTCGTCGAAGGTGGCGTCGACTGCCATGCGACGAACATGACTCATATGTAGTGCAGATCGGATAGTGCTGCCCCCTACTCTGTGAAACGAGGGTCCATTTGTAGGTATCTCAGACATAGTTCTGTGGTATCCACTTCCACAGTGGGCCACTCCCTAATATGAAGAGATTGCACTTCCACATGAGACGTGACCGCGATGGCACAGAATTACTTGAATGACGTCACTAACTTTATAAGACTCCTCCTGGTGCATGTTGCATTGTCCATTACGGTTTCAAAGTCTTCGCGTTTCACCAACCGAGCCAAGATAACACATGCCCCCATTTACCAGTTCTCTGTGGGCAGCATTCACCATCACTTGCTATGCCAACGAGGTGGAATGTTACGTCCAGGGATTCGTTTCGGTGACGGCAACCTCAAAAATAATTCCGCGCCCCCCGGCACATCACATCGATCACGCCTCTCGCTGCTACTGCTCCGGCTGCGGTTGCGAGTCACGCGCCTGCTCCATTCTAATATCCGGTGAGAAGTTTCACCGCCCCCCCCCCCGTTCCCCCGGTCACGTCGTCGCCGCCGTCTCCGAAACCCCGGCGCTGACCGGCAGGGGCCTCCGCCCGGAGCCGTGCATTCCGCCTTCCTCCGGCCGACGCGGCCTCGGGGGCGCCACCTCCACCACGGCGCACGCGACGGACAGAGGCAGCGCCGCCAGCTCGCAGGGGTCGCCTCCCCCCCTCCCCGTCGTCATCGTCGTCGTCCCTCCGCTCCTCGCTGCCGCCGCCGCCGCGCGAAACTCCGGAGGCTCGGCCCGGAAGCGGACGGCGGCGTGCCCCGAGTCGAACGCGAACGGATCTGGGCAGACGGGCGTCGTGGCAAGCACGGCGACCGGGGGGGGCGTCCCGCGGCGGCGGCGGTGGGCGGCGCCGGCGAACGACGGCTCGGCCAAGCGCTCGGGGGCGAGCGCCACCGCGGCCTCTTCGTCGAGGGAGGAGGAGGAGAAGGAGGAGAAGGAGGAGGCGGAGCCGGCGGCCCGGGCCACGCTGCTCATGTCGATCATGTGGACGCTGCCGACCACGGCCACCGCGTGCGGCAGCGCTTTTGGCAGCTGCAGGTGGCGGGTGGAGAGTTGGCGCGGCTCGCTCGGGAGGGGCCGGGCGGGACCGCCGGGGGTGGCGCCGAAGGGGCGATCGTCCGGGGGCTGCGCGCGGACGCCGTTGCCGGACGTCGGCCCGACCTGCGAACGAGACGGTGGATGTTTGTTGGAAGAATGCAGCGAGTGTTTAATGCGTACACGTTGGTTAGACGTACGATTAAAAGCGTTACCGACTGGAGTGAATGTGGTTGCGTTATTCTCTGAGCACTGAGTCGGCAATGCCGAGGTGCAGAATTTGATTCTGCGTATCAGTCGCATCGCGATTAAACTCGTACAGCGAATTGATGGTATCAGCCCAGTCCCCGATGACTCTTCATTGGGGATTGCATTATGACGAGGGGTCTCTGACCCGCCCATACTGGACATCTGTGAAAAAGAGCTTCATAGCTCATCAGATTCCTCCAGGCTAAATAAAGATCCTGATTCCGAAATCAGAGGAATAAAAAAAAACATAAAAAAATAAACCAAAATCAACAACCGAGAAGCAAAACTCACGTCAGCGTAGCACTGGGCGGCCTGCTCCTCGCACGAGGAGCCTCTTCCTTTACTCCCTGGGGGGTCTCCGGCCAAACTCCCAGAATGCCGTGCAGAAGCCGTCAGGCCACAGCGGGCGGCGTCTGCGAGTGGAGACTGCTGCGGCCGCGGAGCCGCGGAGACCAGCGGGTCCGTCCGCCCGCCGCCAGCGCCGCACGCGGCAAGCGCCGGTGGGGATCGTCCCGTGGCAGGAGAAGGAGCTGCCGCCACAACCGCGGGGTCGTCGGTTAGCCGGGCCGCGCCGCCCCTGCGCGGCGAGAGCGAGTGGGTGCGGCCTGCGCCGCCGGGGGACGGGGGCCCGTCCCTCGCCACATCGCGCCGGTACGGCGACAGCGAGTGCGTCCGGAACGCGCCGTGCCGACCGGGGGAAGGCGAGCCGTCGCGCGGCACCGCCCGCGGCCGGCTCGGCGAGAGGGAGCAGCCCCCGGCGAGGCGAGGCCGGTCCCGCATCGCGCGCTCGAGCAGAACGCCAAGGCGATTCGGAGACGGCGCCAGCGGCGCTCCCTTGCCTGGCCGCGCATCGTACGGCGGCGACCTCGTGCCTCCGCCGGCGAGAGAGCGACCCGGGAGTGCCCTCGAGGACTGAGATGGCGAGCTTCCGCCGGGCGTCACCGCGAGAGCGGGCGCCGCATCGTGCCGCGGTGGAGGAGAGAGGCACGTCCGTGGCAAGGGACGCGCGGCAGAGATGGAGGCGGCGCCGTGGGGCGGAGCTCGCAGCCTCAACGTCAGGCGGGCGACTTCGTCGTCGAAGGCGGCGTCGGCGGCGCTCGGCCACCCTCCGGCGGAACGGGCCCCGCGTTCTCCAGTCCCGCACGGCTGCCACCTGCCCAGAGGAGAAGCGCTCCGGAGGTTCCCGTCGGATGTGAGGGCCGCAAGAGCCGCCAATCCTTCATCGTTATCGTCCTCGTCGTCTTCATCGTCGTCGTCGTCGTCATCGTCGCGATCTCGATCCGAGTCGTCGGCATCGGAAAACTGGTGATCCGCCCTGGCTCCTGGAGACGGCTGCCACTCCGGATCTGCGCATTTCACGAGACGGGAGACAGACGCAGACAAGAGCCCTCATCGTCGTCATCATTGTCATCATCATCGTCGTCATCATCTTCGTCGTCATCATCGTCATCATCATCCTTATCATCGTCGTCGTCGTCATCATTGTCACCGTCATCATCGTCGTCATCATCGTCGTCGTCATTATCGTCGTCATCGTCATAATAATCGCCGTCATCATCGTCATCATCATCGTTCATTAATTACTCCCTCCAGTGCCTCTGAAGGTGCCAGAACAACGAGGCGTCTGACATGATGAACTCATCTCGTCGTTCCGTCTCCGTGGTTGGTTGTCCTTTTGGACGAGTTCTCTGTTTTTTTTTCTTGTTGTTCCTTTGTCGTTGGCTGCCTCGCCATCGTTCGAAAGCAACGGACGGCTTCATTGATGCGAATGCAGCGAACGTATCGCGCGTCACACGAGGAAAGGTCGGGGAGAGGGGGGGGTCATCGCGAGGCAGCCGCAGCGGCGGAACGTCAACAGCAGGTGGCGCCACACGGCCGCAAAAAAAACCGAGCGAGCCCCCTTCGTCTCACTTAGCGGGCAACGTAAAACTGCTACAAAGAAACTGATACGGCCAGGAACGTTTCATTTCACCGGGTGAGGCCCCACTGGGCTATATGGCTCTTTTTTTTGTTCAGAAGCGACCTGGCCACAAATGATAAGCTCAACCACGTGGCCAATCAGGTGGAAATTTACAGCAGCCAAAAACTTAAAGTGCACTTTGGTTTCTAAATGTGAAGGGGGGAAAAAAACCGGAGGACCCGGAGAAAAATCCACGCGACCACGGGGAGAGAGAGAGCGTGCAAACTCCACATATACAGGCGTCAGGGTCGAGATCGAACCCAGGAATCTTGTACACCGGGCGAGGTAGTTAACATCTCGCCACTGCTTGCTCCTCGTGGATGGATTCGCGGCCACGTGGATGGATCTCCGAACGCCAGGCAAATAAAAAAAACCCACGTTTTACAGATGAACCGAGGACCCAGTGTCTATCGGGTCAGTGGGCAAGGATTGTTGGGAAAGATAAAACGATTCGCTACCCACCATCCTAACCCAATGGTCTTCACTCACTTTCAGAGGGGAGGCTGCTTTTGCCGATGAGACATCATCGGTGTGTGAGCGCCTCCGCACATTTGAAACCCATCGGGGGTTTGACAGCAGCGCAATAATGGGGCCCGTCAGAGGTCGCACTAAAGGCCACCAAGAGACCGTTGTGGTCTCGCGGGCCTTGCAATGAAAAACACTGCCATAACTCCTACCTGAACATTTCCCCTCCCCACCACCGCCCTCTTAACCCCACACCCACTCACCGCCCCCCACGTGATTCAACGAATTGCCTCGGTTGAGGGTCACGATAACATTATTCTTAGGTTTTTTCGGCAAAGTCACGTAGGTAAAAAATTAAAATTAAAAGTAAAATAGAAAATAAAAATCACGACGTTTCGGAGGCAACCTATGTGGACTTTACCGAAAAAACCTAAGAATATGGGTCACGATAACAATCAAGAATCTCTCTAGATCTGTAGTTTCCGCCCCCACCCAAATGTGACCCCGATTGTGCTGTGAGCGCCGCGTCACGAGACGAGGAATCCACTCGGAACTCTCACAGAGAGACGGAGAGAGGGAGAAAGGGAGAGAGGGAGAGACGGAGAGAGGGAGAGAGGGAGAGACGGAGAGAGGGAGAGAGCGTCGCGGACAGTTTCGTTCGACAACGGCCCAGCGGATATCGCAAAACTATTTCTCGAATCCCTTCAACGTGGCTTCTGTTTCGCACAGTAGGGGCAGCACACCCCCGACCCCCCACCCACCCACTCTGCATGCAGAGAGCGAGAGGCACAGATGGAGTGAGGTACGGGCAAACGGAGACGAAAAAGGACGAGAAAAAGAGAAAAGCAAGTCGCGATAGAAGCTAGACAGGTTGATAATTTAGCGATATTTTTTTTGAGGCTATGAGTTTAGAGCTGAACCTTGATGTATTCAATGAACCCAGGGCCCTCTTGGACTTCTTGGGAGCCAGAACCTTTAGTTTTGCTTGCTTATCTTGCTTATACGGGAGGCAGTGGGTTCGATCCCGACCCTGACGCTTGTATATTTGGATTTTGCATGTTATCCCCGTGGTCGCGTGGATTTTTCTCCAGGACATCCAGTTTTTCCCTCCACATTTAGAATCGACATCACGCATTTAGAGTATATGGCTGATATACATTTCCACGTGATAAGCCACTTCGTTGAGCTATCAATTGCGGCCAGGTCACTTCTGAAAAAAGAGCTACAGAGCTCAGTGGGCCTTACCTGGTAAAATAAAAAATATTTTTAGTAATAGTTTGTATCTGCCGAGTTGGACCAGGGCCCCCCCTCCACCGCACCCCATGTTGCTATCCAACCAAGTCACACGTGGCGGCGAGGACTAAGCCAAGAAGCCATGCCCTCGCCCCCCCCCCCCCCCCCCGGTGGCCGCCGGGCCTTACGTAACGGAGAGAAGAAGCCTGTGGAAGCTACCCGGAACCATCAGCAGAAACGAGGGCCACCCTGGGGAGGATGCGGGGGTCTCAATCTTGGCAGCCGTTGTCGGCAAAACTGCGCCGCCGTTTTTGCCGGCTGGGGGTGGGGGGGGAAGGGAGACTGGGAGCCGGGACGAAGGTCAGCTGACAAACATCAGATTGACAGATATTAGATATTGTTGATGGACGATCCATGAGTTGATGGCGTCGCTTGGCCGACTGCAAATTGAAACTGGCTATTTTCTTTGTGGCCAATTCCTCGCCGCCCTCGCGGCTCAATCGAGGCCTTCCTGCTTAAATTAAAGACGTTTCTGCTTTTTATTTTCGGTCGAGCCGAACAACAGCGAACAACGCCCCAAGACGACGCTCACCGTGGAGACGGAGTCGTGCCATCGGCTCGTTGGAGGAGCTACAGGCAGGATTGTCACGTGGAGAGACTGCGGTGGGGATTCTGACGGCGTGGGGAGAAGCTTTCATGCAGCAGTGGATAGATAATCGCTGCTGCTGCTGCTGCGTATGATTAAATGTATGCATCCAAGCTGCCATCGATATTTCCTTTGCTCCACGCACTCTTGGGGACTCTGGGACACAAGAGGCGCTAGAGACAGTCAGGAGGGGTTGTGAGAGGATGTGAAGGGGATGACATGAGGGTGTTAAGGACTGTAACTCCACCCCCCCACCCCCTCTCCGCCTCACCTTGCTCCCCGGGGTCGTCTCCCATCATCGCGCTGATTCCCATCTCTAGGCACTTCTTGCTGTGAGCTTTGGACTTGACGTGCTTGGTGAGGTTCCCTGGGGGGAAACGGAAGCGGCGTCACCACCCCGTCGGCCTTGCGCGCGCGGGGGGGGCGCTGTCCGCGTAGCTCTCCCGACGCGTATTCGGGGGCTGTGCCGACCGCGTGCAGCCTACGGCGCGAAGTCCGACGTTCCGCTCCGGGACGCTCGCTGGCAGCTTCTTCAAGGAACCCAAATCTTGCAATTTAGCAATTCCCGAAGACGCTCCCGGCACGCGGAACGAAACGTCGGACATCGTGCCGTGGCGGCGGGAGGATCACAGCCAGGGCCCCAGGGTTCACGCGCCGAGGCGTGGGAACAAAGGGGCTTGCCAGAGAGGGCACGACAGTCACTCCTGGTGACTTCTTAAAAAGTCAGCCCTCAGGGTGACTTACTCGCTTAGCTCAGAGTACAGCAGTATGAACTATTCTCTATCTGCCCCTCCTGCATGGGGCAGAGTGTTGCCCCCCCCCCCCCTCGCTCGCGTGGATTTTCTCCGAGTGCTACGGCTTCCCCCCCAAATGTATAATTGGCTGAAAACATCCCAATATATAGAGAACCGCTGAAGCTTGGGGAATTGTTGTCAGGAGCGGCTCATCGCCTGGCTGCCTTCTCGCTTTTCTGCGGCTCCTCCTCTCGAGTCGTTTCCTCGCTTCTCGGTGGCGCCCGACAAAGTTTAAATTACTCTCACGATTATTGTTCCTCTCCTCTCTTTACTGAGCCGTTTCGCCGCCGATCTGCCAACACAGCACCCAGGCCGGACGCGAGGTACCAAACAAGGGGCCCCGTTGATTAACTGCAGTTGTGTAAAGTAAAAAAAAAGCCAACCTCTCACTGCCCAGAACTCTAATCAAAGCCACCTAGTGAAGTTAAAAATAAAACAGAAGCAGCCAACGCTTCATTAGCTGTAATCATTAGACGGTAAGCGAGTTCCAACAGAATTACACAAATATGAGCTCGTTAAAATTCCACTGGCGCTGCAGAGGCATTCCCATCTGGGCGAAGCCGTGCCGGTGAGTGGCCATATTGCCACCCGGGACCCTTCCTGCCACGGCGCTCGCTGTCCCCCACAGGGTTCCTTCGTCACCGCGTCCCGCGGTCAGGATGACCCTGCTCATCGACACGGGTCGGCAAAATCGTTCGTCCATCACTCCGTCAGTCCGTCCGTCGTTCCTTTATCTGTCCGTCCATTTGTCTCTCTGTTTATCTTTCCATCCACAATCTTGAGGTCGATCTATCTGTCTGAGCATTCCTCTCACCGACTGTTCCGCTCTCCATCGATCAATCAGTATGTGTCCCTATCAATCCATCTATAATCCAACAGTACATCAGTTTACCATTCTGTCTATCTCTCTGTCCATCTGTCCATCCGTCATTCCATCCACTAGTTCAGGGGTCTGCAACCTTTAAGACATAAAGAGCCACTTGGACCCGTTTCCGAAGGAAAAAATAAACTGGGAGCCGCAAAACCATTGCAACATTTAAAACAAATATAACACTGCATATATTGTTTCTTACCTTATTGCTATATACAGGATCGTGCAGTCAGCTGTCAATCTGAATAAAAAAAGGACTTTTTCACTTAACAATGTAAAATATTTTTTTGCAAAGTAATAGCTAAATTACCTGGTTAATGGGATTTTTGCTCCTGAACCTCAGTGCACAGTGTCTGCACATCAGGGCTGTAAGACGTCACCTTCATTTTCACACAGGCTTGCAAGCTGTCATCTGTGAGGCGTGATCGATGTTTGTTTTTAATATAGTTCATGTTGGAGAAGACCTGCTCACATACATATGTGGAGCCGAAGATCGACAGGACTCCAAATGCATACTTTTTCATGTTTATATAAGTGTTGGGGATGGCATTCCATGTTTCGAATACAAGTTTGCCCTGTTTGGGAAGGTTTTCAATATCACTCCATTTATGATTCTGAGCCAGAATGGCCTTCTGACGGGCAACATCCTCAAGAGTAGCGGTCAAGCATTTGAACTTGGACACCCATATATCTTTGTCGGCTATATCGGCCAGTTCCATCTCAAGATCAGGTTGACTTACACCTGCAAATGCAGTCATATTCAATAGGGATGGATCGATCGCCAGGGGAGTGACAGGGAAGGATAATGTCGTTTTTTCCTCTCTGAACTCACAGAATCGTTTCCCAAACGAACTTTGCATTGTGGTGATTGCAGACTTGAAATATTCCAAATTTATCGTATCATGACTTTGTTTGAACTCTCTCAAAGAGGGAAAGTGAGACAGTGTACCTCTCTGTAAATCTTTGACAAACACTGTCAACTTGCGCTCGAATGCCAAAACCTCCTCCAGCATGTGCAGGGCTGTGCCTCCTTTCCCCTGAAGGGTTGTATTTAGCGTGTTTAGATGTGCTGTCATGTCTACCATAAAATGTAATTTTTCCAGCCACTCTGGCTGTTCCAGCTCAGCAAAGGTGAGCTCTTTGCTGCCCAGGAAGGTTTTTACTTCTTCCAAACATGTGACAAAGCAACGGCAACGTTATTGCCTGTCACCGGGCGGGCAGTGTGGAGCGGAGCGGCGACCTGTCAGCAGCGGCAACGCCAGAGCAGGTGTCACAGTGCGCCTCCTCCCCTCGCTAGCATCCGCCCCGGAGCCGCGGTCAAGGTTCAAAAGAGCCGCATGCGGCTCCGGAGCCGCAGGTTGCCGACCCCTGCACTAGTTCATCTATCCATCTGTGTGCTCCGTCGATGTGTCTGTCAATCCCTCCATCCCTTTGTCCATCTGGCCAACCATCATCCCACACATTTATCCATTCACCCATCATCATACCATCCATTTTTTCCATCCATCCTTCGTTCTGGTCACATGTTCATCCATTATTCTGTCCATCCGCCTACCCACCGCCATTCTATCTGTCCTCGTAACATCTCATCCCTCCATTATCCGATCTGTTCATCCATTTTCCCATCTACCTGTCCATTGCTCCCTCGCTGCCTCCTCCCCTCGCTTCCTTCCTCACTCCCTCTCTCTCTGTCCGTTCGTCCGTCCGAAGCAACAGCTCGCGGAGGATGTCTTGAAGCAGCGGCACAACGGGCTCGCAGCACAACTGGGATAAACTTTGACTGAGCCCTGGAGCTGAAGGGAATTCTGAGCAGAGTGAACCTTGGAAAAATAAAAGCTTAGCATCATCTCGGGAGGTTTTACGGGGATCAGCCTATTCTAAGAGCCTGTAATATAATTTGTAGCCTTGCTAACGAGCATCAAGACAAGGTTGTGCTGGAAAGCTGATGGGAGCAGCTCGAAAAATGTGTCCATGGCGCTCACCAATGCTGCGTGGGCCTGGTGACTGTGGCGGTCTCATTGGCCGTGGCAAGATGTAAACTACCTCAACCTGGTAGACATGTTGTCGCGAGTTCCATCCCGACCCTGACGCCTATATATTTGGAGTTCTCCCCGTGATCGCGTGGATGATTTTTCTCCGGATCCTCCGTTTTTTCCCACCGCATTTAGGATCAACGTGCGTTTACAGCATTTGGCTGCTATAAATTTCCACACGACAGTAAGTCACTTCGTTGACCTATCATTTGTGATAGCGAGAAATCGCTTCTGAAAAGTACCTAAATAGCTTAGTGGGCCTTACCTGGTAAAATTAAAAAATTAATTAGTTTTGTGTGGCCGTGATGGTCTGGGTAGTTACGTCGGTCTGCGTCGCTGCGTGGTCTCCACGGCTGCCAGCCACGTTGGTTCAAGCAGTGCCCTGTGCCTCGACCCTCACGGCCACCACGCGACCTCTAACCCGCAGCACGGTGGCGGGGGTCACCCCCACGCTGGCCACCACGGCATCCTAAAATTATGCACGGAAACCACCGCTTGCACCCGTTGATTGGTTAAACGTGAAGGGGCGAGCTGTGTGCGGTGGGAGGGTGTGGGGAGACCGGGGTGGGGATGACGGCGGCTGGATAAGGGGGACGTCACCGTCATCTGAGCACAGGGGCACCCAGCCCTGGCAGGCAAGGCGGGGGAAGCGATTTATTCCAATGCAGAAGCGTGCATTCCGTGCACGCGTACTCTGCATGAGTGCGTGCGCATGTGTGTTTACGTGGAGTACGGTGGCGCAACGGTTAGGGCGCCACGCTACGAACCTGGCGAACCAAGTTCGATTCCCGCTCGCTACCAACACCAGTGGAAATTATTTGAATCGGTCCTGGGCCTCCCCTAGGTCGACTCAGCTTTAAATCCTGGTGCGATGTGCAAACATCGCTATGGGGGAGACAAAGGTGGCCGGGCGTTTTTCTGGCTCACCCACCACCCGTCGCGTGCAGTTCCGACCTTCATAGCTGCTACTCGCTGACAGCACTTGCTCCAACAGTCTGTTAAAGACTTTACGGGGGATCTTTGCCTACGTGCAGTGGTTCACGCGCAGCGATCGTCACGCTGCGCTACCTTCGCCTAGCCGCACTGCCGAGCCGCGGTGCAGTACGGTCCCACGAGCCGCAAGTAGTGGTGACGCACTCATGCAGCAGGGGATTGACACAAGGGGGCTGTCCGCGAATGGCCATTTACAGCAGCAGCAGCAGCAGCAGCATTCCAGCGGGCAAACAGCAGACCAAAAACCTGGACTGGATTATACTTCTCTAAGCAGCGGCGTAGCGTGCTTGGCATGGGCCCTGGTGCAAGGAATGAAATTGAGGCCCCCATGTTCAATTTCCTCCCAGATGCATTTCCCGGGACACCTGAGTCCTCCCCCCCCACCTCCAGCCCATCAGCCCTGGCGCAATTGCACCGCCTGAGCACCCCCGGTAGCTGGCCAGGCACGCATTTGCAAGGTTCCGCGCTGGGATGCCGCAATTTATCTACGCCAGATTCCGAAGAGCGTCTAAGCACCTTGAGGCTGCGTTAATTGGTACCGCAGTGCTGATATGCTACGGTACATTTCCGACCCACTGCACACTGTGTGCTAACTAAGCCATTCTCTAGCCGCTGCCTCTTTTCATCATCGCGCTACACAGGTGCTCGCTAATCCCGTGAGACTTTGGGTCTGCGGTAAGTTTCGCCCGGATTTCGTGCATTTGTTGTTTTTGCTCTGGTTAGCTTGCACATTCCCTCCACGCAGTGTCCTGTAACCGCCGCCAACTGCCAACGGCCTCGAGCTGTGGCCGTCCTTGCGACAAAGCTGCTTAACTCAACGGGGCCTTAGCAGCTGAAATAATAAAGTCCGAGTCCGAGCCGCGCACTCAACAGCGGTGCCACCACCTCCGAGTCTCATCGGCAAAGCAAGGCGACCGCCGTTAGAGATCGCACGATGCCCTCAGGGTCCAACCTGTCCCCCACCCCGATACCTTTTGTCTTGAAGGCGAAGCTGCAGATGTGGCAACGGTAAGGTCGGAGGTCGGAGTGCGAGCGGATGTGCTTGCGCAGCATGCTGGGCTTCTTGCAGCGGATGCCGCACTCCTCGCACACGTACTTGCCTCGCCCGCGGCCCCGCACGTACACGTACTCCTCGTTCGACTTGTACCTGCCGGCGTCGCCACGACAACGGCAACCGCAACCACAGTCATTGTCTCTGAAGGCCCGGCCGCCACCACCGCCACTGCCGCCGCCACCACCGCCACCACCATCGTGGCCGCCGCCACCCCACAACCACCACCACCACCGCCGCCGCCACTGCCGCCGCCACCACTGCCACCACCATCGTGACCGCCGCCACCCCACAACCACCACCACCACAGCCGCCACCACCGCCACCACCACCGTGACCGCCGCCACCCCCACAACCACCACCACCACCGCCGCCACCACCGTGACCGCCGTCACCCCACAACCACCGCCACTGCCGCCGCCACCACCGCTACCACCACCGTGACCGCCGCCACCCCACAACCACCACCACCACCGCCGCCACTACCGCAACAACCACTATGCCCGTGGAGTCGGAGCTTGTGAGCGATGCGATTGCGTTAAAGCGGCGATTCTCAAACCCCAGGTCCTCGCGATGCCACACGGCCCCCCAGGGTGTTACCGGTCGTGATTCAAGCTTTGCAAGTTGACGGTCTGATCACAATCGCCAATAAATGAACAAAAAAATCCATCAAGTATGCATTATGCACGTACGCATATATACATATGTACCAAAAAAAAGTATTAACTCCGGAAAATAATAATTAACGGCTTTGTTTTGATTGACGCGCGACAGGGCGTATATGACAGGTGCGCCCCAAGTGTGCATAAAGGGGCCTAATGAAGAGGCTTTGGGAGTAGTTCGTGACATCATCTTCCACGGGCCGTTCATTGACGCGGGGTGACGCCACCGCTTATTTGCAAACGAAAACTCGTCCTAGCGCACGACGGTGCCAGTGGCAAAAAAAAGTAGTAAAATGACAGGAGTAAAAATATAAAATAAAGGAAACTCGATTAAACGAACGGACGGCCTCACGCGATCAGCTCAGCCCGACGTGCCTCCGTTTCGTCGTGTCTCCACTCGGCTCATGCCCGAATTAGCGTCGAAGCGAAACTGCTAATTGACTTGCGAAAGCCAGAGCCAGCGTCGCAGTCGACACGGAGGAAGGCTCCATCCCACGAGGACTCGTTAGACTTTCTCACTAGGCCCAAACACCCCCCACCCCCCCCCCCCCAACCAACCGCTCGTGATTATGGAAACAAAACATGCGGCCGTTTCACCTGCCACTCGTTGCGATGTTTTCATTCCTTCGCAACGATCGTAAATGCTATGGAGCCCCGCCATCTTTCGCCGCGATCCACCACACCACACGCCGCATGCAACGCCGTCCCACCACCACATTCCCCCAACACCGTCCCTCCACACACGGCGCTTCCTGTCGTGTCTCACCGCAACGTTTGTGCGATCCACCAACCCTCGCTGCCTCCGCAGTGTTGGATTACAGGCGTGCACCACTACCACACCATCAGCAACTCAAGTCAGTCCCAGACACGGGGTGACTGAAATGCCAGGATCTTTAAAATATGTTCATGAGCGAACATTCAAGATTCTCTCTTGTGTAAAATAAAAAGTTGGTATTCTACCACCTCAAACAGAGAAATACGCTCCGAAGTCTGGTTACATTCCATCCGGGAAAATTTTACCGTGGAAAGGATACGGCGCGTGACCCAACGACAGCCACGCCACCGAAGGGATTACTCTTCGTAAAACGCCGGAGACAATGCCAGGATTTACAAAGCGGCTCATCCAGCATCTCCACCGTGACTTGCGCCCCAATCGATAACCGTCGGCCGCTCGCACCTGGACAACCGCCAACCTCTTTTTGTTGTTGCGTACGAATTGCCGTCGCCCAAATTCACCATTTGCTGAAGCGCCAGGCCCAAAGCCGTAACATTGGCAAACGGTGAGCAAACTTCAACAGCAGCTGTTGTTTTGTTTGCCTGTTATTTATTTTTAAATGATGCACTCTTTTTTTGTATTCATTTTTTTTAACCCACTGAGCTATGTAGCTCTTTTTTTAGAAGCAACCTGGCTGCCAAAAATGATAGCTGAACGAAGGGGCTCATCACGTGGAAATTTACTTATTATGTGGACGCACGTTGATTCTAAATGTCGAGGGAAAAACCGGATGACCCGGAGAAAAATTCACACGACCACGGGGAAAACATACAAACTCCAAATATACAACAGCCGTCAGGGTCGGGATTGAACCCACGACCTCCTGTATATCAGGCAAGTCGGTTAACATCTCGCCACCATAGCGCCGCATTTGCAACGGTGACCACCAGAGTGTCGACTGACATGAGCATAACAAACACGTAATTACACGTATACAAAGACACGGGTCGCCCGTATAACCTTTGCATGCTATTGGGGCAAGTGCCGTTTGTGAGCGTGGTAACTTGAACACAGTGCGGACGAGATGAAACGGTCAGTCACTCGCACATCGGTGGGTAAGTCATCTCCATATCATTCTTCTATTGCTACTACCACGGCTTCCATTTCTCCGAACTTCACTCATTCATTCCTCGGTCCATGTCGAGGTCTCGTTCTACCACACAGATTCTTTAATCTCCAGAGACATGTTAACACTAATCTGTTACCCCTTTCAAAAGTGCTGTTTGTTTGCCGGCCACTTGGCGTATTGGGCCTTTGGGCTTTCTGCACTGCATCCGTATAGCGCCCGCTACTTCGCGCAGCAAACTCTCACCCGCCATCGAAGATCTTGATGCGGCAGGGCAGTGCGGGCTTGGCGGCGCGCGATGGAGAGTCGTGGTGACCCTTGGCCGACCTCTCCCGCACACTCTCCCGCGCGTTCTCCCTCGCTCGTTCTCGCTCCAGCTCCTTCTCGTGGCTGCCCGCGACGGTCGGGGCTGACTTCCCCAGTGGGGCGCAAACTTTCACCGCCGGTATCGGCTGCGAAAGTCAGACACGGCAAAGACAACTCAATGCGGGGGCACCGATTTAATATCGATCGCGTTTTTTGCGCTGCTTGCGATTTCTACCGTAGTGCGGTTATTTTTGCTCTGATTTCTATCCCGTAAATAGGCCACATTTCCAAAAGTTAAAGATAATTACCTTTGATGAACAACCCACATGTGTGAAGAGGATTATTTTGAAATGTTAACGGTAAGGCTGCCTGATTTATAATCATCACTTAGTACGTGTATTATTCGTGCCATTGTTATAACCAAGTCGGGGGCAATGGTACCGTGTGTGTGTGGGCCTCCAATTGAATAATCTGAAGGTAACTTTTCAAATTTGGATTATGATGCCGGCGCATACCGGTCTACTCTTGCGAACGACATCAGGGAATATTTAACGTCCTCTGTGAAGCAGACAGCTCGTGATTTAAGGTCAACACACCCCCAGTATTATCCAGGATGGCCTGTCAGATGCGAACAAGCGCGCATGTACCTTACTACTGGAACTGCCCAGATAATTACCGTATTCTCTGGATAATAAGATGCTATGGAAAGGTAGACGTACCCCCAAAACGTATGTGCCCAGTGTCAATAGGGTTACACAAATCTGGTGACACACACACACACATCGACCTTACTATAAAACACACACACAACTGTTGCTTTGAATTATGGGGGATCGGGAGAGGGTAAGGGGGGGAGGGCAAGGGGGGGGGACAGGAAAATGGGTCTCATGATCCAGATAATACGGTACTTTCAGACTTTCCAGAACGCTGCCAGTTTTGTTCATCCTTACTGACGAGGCATCTGAGAGTCGTATCATCGGCACTCATAAACAGCATCTGTCTCTTCCGTTCCTCCCCCCCCTCCACCCGTACTGAATTCATCAGCAACGAACTGAAAATGTGAAAATGTAACGTGGCAAAGTGCCCCCGCCCCCCTGCCCACTGCTCCCCTGCCCCCGCTCCTCCATGCATATAAAAAGGCACAAACATGAATAATGAAGCACTTAAAAACATCACGCACACACACACGCATCGGCCGGAGCGCGTTCCGAATTCACAGAACATCAGGCCAAGGCACAGGCAAAGGAGTTGAGTGGTGAGGAGAGAGAGAGAGAGGGGAGGGGAGTGGGAGCGTGCTGAGGAGAGACAAGGTGGAGAGGAGAGAGGAAGAGTGCGGAGAAGAGGGAGAGAGCTCAGAGGAGAGAGTAGGGGGAGGAGAGCGAGAGGTGAGGAGAGAGGTCAGAGAGAGAGAGAGAGACATGGCCTGAAGAACGGTATGATACAAGTTCAGGAAAGCACCAGTTTTCCCAGAAGATGTCGAAACTCACAGATGGAGGAAAGTGCGTGATAGAGCGCGACACAGAGAGAGGAGTTTGCGAAGGGTGTGAAGGAAGCGCCGAGCAAGTGAAGAGCAGGGAGGGATGGAAGTAGCCTGGGAAAGATTGAGATTAAGCGAGGGTGGAGAATTGAGTGACGAAGGAGGGAGAGATGGATTGAGAAAGGAAGGTATTGAGTGAGGGAAAATGGGGGGAGAAGTGAGGAAGAAGATGGATGGAGGGAGGGAGGGAGCCATCACCACACCGATCTGTAGAAGCCCTGGCAGGTCCGCGCCCCACGGCCACGCCGGCAGATCACGCGGCACGGCACAAGGGGCGCTTGCTCGGCTCCCTGGCGGCGCGGCGTTGCTCTGATCATTCTTAAAGTGAGCTCTTAAAAGTATTATTCCATAAAGAAAACAATTGTACACGATTCAGGGGCTTGATTTTGGCAAGAATCCCCATTCCACAAAAGAAAATATAATTTTGCCAACAGCGCGGCCAGTTTCCACTTACAGCGCGAGAAGCCAAACAGGTAAATGCTTTCCCCGATGGCGCAAACGCGTGCACATCGCCGCCACCGCCGCCGCCGCCACGCCGCTCACATTCCTCACCTGCGCCGCGTGAGGCCTCCTCCACCAGCCCGAGTGGACGAGGGCGCAGGCGCTGTCGGGGCAGGCGGCCGCCGTGCTGTAGGTGGACGGCCCCGTCCGCTGCCTGGACCGCAGGAGTGCCAGCGCCGCGTGCGTGGATACGCCGGGGAGAATGCCGCCGCAGGGGCTCCCGCCGCTCTTAGCCGGCTCCCACGGCCCGTACACCGAGGCCTTGCCATCCGCGGCGGCGGCAGTGGTGGTGGTGTCGGCGGCGGCGACGGTGCTCGGTCGCGCCCGGGCGTTGAGGATGCACCAGGACGCCGGCGTGAGCGTGCGCAGGCCCGGCAGGATCAGCTGCTGAACCTCGGCCAGGTCGGCCACGAGGACGGCGAGGCCCGGCCGGGGGCCCACGTGGACCAGCAGACTCGGGGTGGCCACCGCCTGCAGCACGGGGACCGTGATAGAGCCGGTGCCCCCGTGGGCGGCCGCCCCGGCTGGCAGCAGCACCCGCACCTGCACCGCCGACTTGGTGGTGGCGAGCCCCTGCGGCACAGAGGGTGCGGCCGTCGTCTCCGTGAGGCCGTGACCGTCGGGTTCCTGGGAGGGCAGCTCGGAGGTCCGAACATCGTCCGCAGGGGCGCCTTGAACACCTCCAAGACGGGCTCCCGGGGCCGCTGGCAACAACCCGCTCACGGCGGCGTCGCAGCGTGCGGGGGAGCCGTCGCGTTCCACGGGCTCCGTCGTGCAGAACTGCCGGACGAGCACCGGCTTCCTCAGCCGAGGGGGCTCCGCTTGCTTCCTCGCTTCGCCGTTAGTCCCTCGCCGCGGCGATGGGTCGGCGGCGCCGTGGGGCCGATCCTCCCCTTCGTCGGGACCCAATCTGCTGCTGGCACCAGGTGGCAGGCGGCAGCCCGACGGCGCTGCCTGCATGACGTCTCCCAGGCGTGCGGCGCATTGGTCCCTCTGCAAGACCGAAGCAGAAACCCCGAGATGGGAAGCCTCGCCGCGCGCTTCGTCAGAGGAACCCATCAGAGTGGCGCCTCCCTCCTCACCGGTCACGTGACAGACTACCACGGCAGGCTGGCACAGGCGGGGGTGGGCCAGCTGAGACGGCGACGTGAAGATGGCACGGCCAGGGTGGGGTTCCAAGACGGAGGGCCGGCGAACGGGCACCGCTGACGCCAACGGCGATGGCTGTATCACGCGGCCGCACGTCCGCAGGGCGAGAGCCGCCCCCACGTCAGCCCTCGGCAATGCTGCATGTGCCACGTGCGGGGCGGTTGTGTTGGCGGACGGCATGTGCTGGTGGTCGGACGGGCGATGGTTTTTCAAGCCAACGTCAACGGGGGTCGATCGCCACTGTTTGGACACAGCTCCCATCGAGCGAGCGTCTGCCACGGGACTCGGCACTGCCAGCTGCACAGCTTCGGCTTGCCGGGCCAGAGGGCGAGATGAGCTCTCCGAGTGAAAGCGTTCGAAAGGATTTTGAAACACGTGCCTGGGAAAGTGCTGCTTTTGCTGGTGACACAGCAGAAGATTGTTCTGAGTGTGGGGACGGTGGCTGAGAGGGAGCGGCGGGAATGGTGGCGGAACGGAGGCATGGTGTGGAGCCCACTGGAGGTTTGGCCTGTGCAGCTCAGAGTCCAGTCTCTGTACGGTCAAAGCGTGCTCCAGCAGATATGGCTGTGACCCTGGACGCTCCGAAGACAAGGCATACGCTCCGATGCGCTGTGGGATTTCTCGGCGGAAGACCTGATGCTGGGGCTGCTGCTGAACGTCAGCCGGTGAGGCACCACAACTCTCCAGCAGCTTCGAGTACTCTTTGGCACTGTGCAGGTGCAAATAACCGTCCACCGCCATGGCAGATGCCGCCGCGCGAGCCGCCTCGGGGTGTCCGTTCAAGCTCGCCAGGTGCTCCAGGTACGCCTTCCGGCGCCCTCCCGCCGCTGCCGCTCGTCCAAGACTGGCGGCGACGGGGACGCAGGGCGCCGACAGGATCCCGTCGTCGAACGACCTGCTTCGGCCCGCCTGCGGCCCGGGGCTCGCGCCGCACGGTCCGTGTTCCGACGCGGCGCGGCGCATCCCCCTGCCGGGCGGCTGGAGCGGGGAACGCGGCGGCGCGCCCGGCACGGTCAGAAACAGGGCGGCGCCCTCCTCCCCGGACTTCTCCGCCGGCTCCTTCTTGGGCTTTTCATCGTCCCCCCCCTCCGCGTGGTCGAGCGAGGCCGACGAGAGGCTGGAGCAGCGCGAGAGGGTGCCGTCCGCGCTCGGGCTGCGGGAGAGCGGGCCCGACACGGAGGAGTCGTTGCTCGACTCCACGGAGGCGTTGCCCAGCTCGGAGAGGCGCAGTCGCTTCTTCTTGGGGGGCAGCTTCTCGGCCGGAAGCTTCTCCAGGGTCTCGCTCCTCCGCGGCCACTGGAACTCTTCCTCCCGCTTCTTGCCGGGCTCCTCCCCGAGGTAGTCGTTCTGCTGTTGGTCGCCGTCCGGTTCCACCGTCACCAAGATTTCCGGAATTTTACTCTGCCGGATGAGTCTCCCGTTGCGCGGTGCTTGCGGGTCGGGCTGCGCGCCCCCACGCACCTTTGCACCGCTATCGTCCTTCTCGCTGTCAGCCGTCGCAGGGAAGTTCTGCCGAACCGCGACGCTGTCTCGGGCTCGGTCCGCCGACAGGGACTGGCGGAGCACGACACAGCCAGAGCGCCCCGCGTCGGCCTTTTCAAAAGAGCGGGGGCGGCCGAGCAACTTGGTGTGCTGGATGACGGAGATTTCGTTGTTGCCGGCATGCCGGCCCACGACGCTTTCCAGACTCTGGCCGCGTCGTGGCGCGAACCTGGCGGCCGCATCGGCGGGTGACTCCGGCAGCGTGACGGCAATGGCCCCCGCCGGCGACTCGCGCTCCGCAAAGGGGGTGCGTTCGTGCCAGCGCAGCATTGCAGTGGGACCCACGCCAACTCCCGTGACGTCCATCGGCGGCTCCTGCACCGGCTCGCCTCCGCCGGACACTGAAGTCTCGCCTGTCACAAAGTCCGGCTCATCCTCGTCCCTGATGCTTTTGGGTTTTCTCCGTTTTCCCTGCAGCGAGGTGCGGTCCAAGGCCCCCGGACAGTGAGACAGCCTCGCCGTGACCACGTCTCTCTCCGTGCGGTTGACGCTCACATTAACGCCGCTGCCCTGGCAACTCGGGGCCACGGCCGTCTTATTTTCCAGCGGGACCACCGTTTCAGAGAGCAAGTTGCCGCTGCTTTGCCATATTACGGACGTGACCTTCGTCTGTTCGTGAAACTGCCTCCCTTGAATGTCCCTGCAGGCCGGGAGCTCCACGGCCTGCTGCCTCACCAGCGGTCGAGGGTTTGTGCCGTACGCGAGCACCGGAGAGGATCCGGCGATGGAGCCGCCCTTCCTCGGGAAGCACTCGTCGAACGACAGGCTGGCGCCGGCCGGGTGCCCGGCCGACGAATGACCGCTTCGCGACGGATTGCACGTCGGCATGGAATTGCTGCGGAAGAAACCGCCCGTCTCGAACACGGGCACGTCCAAAAACTCCCCGCTCTGGCATTTGGCGCCGCCGAAGACGACGCTCACGGGAGGGTCGGCGCTCGAGCTCCTGCGGCGGCCGGAGTCGTGGCAGGGGTGCGGTCCCTGAGCGCCGGCGCCGCCGCCGGCACCAGCGCCGCCACCTCGGCGAGAGAGCGCAGGGTCACTCCACGTCCTCGCATCCGCCGGCTCCCCCTCCACGTCCTCCTCGTCGTCCTCCACAGTCTCACCACACCAGCCCGTGCGCGCGTAACGCTCGGCCGCGCGACCCCTGCCCGCCGACCCTTGAAAGGCGAATGACGGCGCGTTGTAGCCGCCGCCGCCGCTGGTGCCGGTGACGGCGATCGGCGCGAGCGGGCTGGCCAGCGACAGTTCAGTGCTGCCCGAGCGGGAGAAGTAGCCCGAGTCGGTGCTCCCCTTGCTGCTGAACGGACTCGGCGTGAGGAGGTGCCCCGACGAGTTCGACTCCAGTTCCCGCTTGCGCCACAGCCGGTGCTTCGCCGAGCGGAGATCGTTGTCGCTCGCCGCCGCCGTCGTGGGAGCCTGCTGCTGCACGCCCGCGCTCCGCTGGCCACTTTCGGTGATGGCGCGGCCACCCTGGCCCGCCCGGACCACCACCACCTGTGGCAGGGTAGAGGCGGCCAGGCCCGCTGGGACTTCTCCTTCGCCGACGTCGTTTCCCTTCCCCATCATCTCCCTTGGAAGGAATTCCTCGCTGCGTGCATCCGAAACGCCCTTGTTTGCTAAACAGCGGCTCGGCACTTCCTCCTTCACCTCCCCCTCTTCACCGAAGAGGGCCGGCGCAGCCCTCGGCGACGTCCATATTTCCTGTCGTGCTTTGAAAGCTCCCCCTGCTGAGGCGTCGATGTCGCGGGGAGCATGCTCGTCCGCACAGCACTCGACGTCCGTGTCCG